>NC_080377.1:75884792-76484792 GCF_014773155.1 Arachis stenosperma | reverse complement strand
CCGAACACAAAGCCATTCCCCTCTCCTCCATTTCTTCTTCTTCTACTCTCTTCTTTCTTCTTTTGCTCGAGGACGAGCAAACCTTTTAAGTTTGGTGTGGTAAAAGCATTGCTTTTTGTTTTTCCATAACCATTTATGGCATCCAAGGCCGAAGAAACCTCTAGAAAGAGGAAAGGGAAGGCAAAAGCCTCCTCCTCCGAGTCATGGGAGATGGAGAGATTCATCTCAAGGGTGCATCAAGACCACTTCTATGAAGTTGTGGCCATGAAGAAGGGTCAACTTTGATCAAAGGTTGGACCAAGTCCTCATAGACATTTGTGAAGAGGGCACTCAATGGAAGAGAGATTCAAGAGGAAAGCCGGTTCAACTGAGAAGGCATGACCTCAAGCCCATCACTAAGAAAAGGATGGAGCAACCAAGAGACCCTACTCATCATGAAATCCCTGAGATACCTCAAGGGATGCACTTTCCTCCACAAAACTATCGGGAGCAACTAAACACCTCCCTAGGAGAATTGAGTTCCAACATGGGACAACTAAGGGTGGAGCATCAAGAACACTCCATCATCCTCCATGAAATTAGAGAAGATCAAAGAATCATGAGAGAGGAGCAACAAAGACAAGGAAGAGACATTGAGGAGCTCAAGCACTCCATAGGATCTTCAAGAGGAAGAAAGAGCCGCCATCACTAAGGTGGACCCGTTCTTTAATCTCCTTGTTCTTTATTTTCTGTTTTTCGAATTTTAATGCTTATGTTTATCTATGTTTGTGTCTTGTGATCATTAGTGTCTTAGTGTCTGTGCTTTAAAGTTATGAATTTCCTATGAATCCATCACCTTTCTTAAATAAACAAATGTTCTTAAATTGAAAAAGAAAAAGAATTGCATGAATTTTGAATTTTATAGCAGTTTAATTATTTTGATGTGGTGGCATAACTTTTGTCTTCTGAATGTATGCTTAAACAGTGCATATGTCTTTTGAATTTGTGGTTCATGAATGTTGGCTCTTGAAAGAATGATGAAAAAGGAGACATGTTACTGAGGATCTGAAAAATCATTAAAAATGATTCTTGAAGCAAGAAAAAGCAGTGAATACAAAAAAAGAGGCGAAAAAAAAACCGAAAAAAAAAAGAAAAAAAGAGAAAAAGAAAGAAAAAGAAAGAATAAAGTTGTGATCCAAGGCAAAAAGAGTGTGCTTAAGAACCCTGGACACCTCTAATTGGGGACTCTAGCAAAGCTGAGTCACAATCTGAAAAAGGTTCACCCAATTATGTGTCTGTGGCATGTATGTATCCGGTGGTAATATTGGAAGACAGAGTGCTTTGGGCCACGGCCAAGACTCATAAAGTAGCTGTGTTCAAGAATCATCATACTTAACTAGGAGAATCAATAACACTATCTGGATTCTGATTTCCTAAAGAAGCCAATCATTCTGAGTTGCAAAGGATAGAGTGAGATGCCAAAACTGTTCAGAGGCAAAAAGCTAAAAGCCCCGCTCATCTAATTAATACTGATCTTCATAGATGTTTTTGGAGTTCATTGCATATTCTCTTCTTTTTATCTTATTTGATCTTCAGTTGCTTGAGGACAAGCAACAATTTAAGTTTGGTGTTGTGATGAGCGGATAATTTGTACCCTTTTTGGCATTGTTTTTAGCATGTTTTTAGTAGTTTTAGTTGAGTTCTTAGTATATTTTTATTAGTTTTTAGTTAAAATTCACTTTTCTGGACTTTACTATGAGTTTGTGTGTTTTTCTATGATTTCAGGTATTTTCTGGCTGAAATTGAGGGACCTGAGCAAAAATCTGATTCAGAGACTGAAAAGGACTGCAGATGCTGTTGGATTCTGACCTCCCTGCACTCGAAGTGGATTTTCTGGAGCTACAGAAGCCCAATTGTCGCGCTCTCAACGGCGTTGGAAAGTAGACATCCTGGGCTTTCCAGCAATATATGATAGTCCATACTTTGCCCAAGATTTGATGGCCCAAACCGGCGTTCAAAGTCACCCTCAGAAATTCCAGCGTTAAACGCCGGAACTGGCACCTAAATGGGAGTTAAACGCCCAAACTGGCATAAAAGCTGGCGTTTAACTCCAAGAAGAGTCTCTACACGAAATTTCTTCATTGCTCAGCCCAAGCACACACCATGTGGGCCCGGAAGTGGATTTTTATGTCATTTACTCATCTCTGTACACCCTAGGCTGCTAGTTCTCTATATATAGGACCTTTTACTATTGTATTTTCATCTTGGTTCTTCTGGTTCCCTCTCTGGGGCCGAAACCAATGATCACTTTTGTTCTTATGTATTTTCAGCGGTGGAGTTTCTACACACCATAGATTAAGGTGTGGAGCTCTGCTGTACCTCGAGTATTAATGCAATTACTATTGTTCTTCTATTCAATTCCGCTTGTTCTTTGTCCAAGATATCACTTGTTCTTCAACTTGATGAATGTGATGATCCATGACACTCATCATCATTCTCACCTATGAACAAGGTGACTGACAACCACTTTTGTTCTAAAAGCAACCAAGGCTCTAGTGAATATCTCTTGGATTCCTGATACACGATGCATGGTTGATCGCCTGACAACTGAGTGCTCGCCTGACAAACGAGCCAGCCATTCCGTGAGATCGGAGTCTTCGTGGTATAGGCTAGAACTGATGGCGGCATTCAAGAGAATCCGGAAGGTCTAACCTTGTCTGTGGTATTCTGAGTAGGATTCAATGATTGAATGACTGTGACGTGCTTCAAACTCCTAGCAGGCGGGGCGTTAGTGACAGACGCAAAAGAATCACTGGATTCTATTCCGGCCTGACCGAGAACCGACAGCTGATTAGCCTATGCTGTGACAGAGCATAGGAACGTTTTCACTGAGAGGATGGGAGGTAGCCACTGACAACGGTGAAACCCTTGCATAAGCTTGCCATGGAAAGGAGTAAGAAGGATAGGATGAAGACAGTAGGAAAGGAGAGAGACGGAAGGGAAGGCATCTTCATATGCTTATCTGAAGTTCCTACCAATGAATTACATAAGTACCTCTATCTTTATCTTTATGCTTTATTCGTATATCACTATACCCATTTGAGTCTGCCTGACTAAGATTTACAAGGTGACCATAGCTTGCTTCATACCAACAATCTCCGTGGGATCGACCCTTACTCGCGTAAGGTTTATTACTTGGACGACCCAGTGCACTTGCTGGTTAGTTGTGCAAAGTTGTGTTTATGCCATGGTATTGAGCACCAAGTTTTTGGGGCCATTACTAGGGATTATTTGAGTTGTGAAAAGTAGTAATCACAATTTCGCACACCATATAGCATGAGGATATGCTATTATTTAAGTGTGAGGATGTGATGAATCCACATTTCTTTGTATTTATTTGCTTTAATTAGGTGAATTTCAATGACTTTTCTTGCATTTATTCATTGAAATAGCATGCTTTTGTGAATTCTTTCCTAATTGTGCTTAATTATGAAAAATATGCTTTTCATGTTTAAATTGCCAATTTTAATTCACTTTTCTCCCATTCGATACCTTGATATGTTTGTTTGAGTGATTTAAGATTTTGAAGGCAAGAATGGCTTGAGAAAGTGGAAGGAAAGCATACAAAGTGGAAGAATTCAAGATATGGATTTGTAAAGCTGTCCATCCTGACCTCTCGGTACTAAATTGATCATAACTTGAGTTATAGAGGTCCAAATAAGGCGGTTTTAGCGGAATTGGAAAGCTAACGTCTGGGGTTTCAAAATGATATACAATTTGCTATAGTGGACATAAGCTTAAGTGTGCATATGCACACAATTTATGTGTACGCACAAGTTGGGATTCAGCAAGTGTGCGTACGCACAAGTCCTGGCACATGACCTCATTAATTGCAACTCGCTGGCAATGATTTCTGGGCCCCCAAAACCCAATCCAACTCATTTCTGAAGCTATTACAAGCCAAATTGAAGAGGGATGAAGGAGAGGGGGAGCACTTAGGTTTAGGTTTTTACATGTCTTAGCTTAGTTTTCTAGAGAGAGAAGCTCCCCCTTCTCTCTAGAATTAGGGTTTTTAGCTTTATTCTCTCATTAATTTCTCTCTTTAATTCTTGTTTTATGGTAGTTTCATTTACATTTTCATGTTTATTGCCTTTAATCTCTTAGTTCTTCTTAATTTCTCTTTTATGTCATTTTTCTTTTTTTGAACACTCTTGTCATTTTAATTTTCAATTAATGCAATTTATGTTTTCATGTTAATTGTTGCTTCCTTTAATTGTTATTATTATTTTATTGCCTTTGGTAGTTAGATTTTATTTTCAATGTAATTTAATATTATTTTATCTTTATGCACACTAAGTGTTTGATAAAATGCTTAGCTTAATTTATACTTAGTTTTTCTTCACTCTTGGCTTGGAATTGAGACTTTGGTAACCCTTGAGTCATTGATGTCCATTCTAGTTTGATATGTTAGAGTAGTTAGTTGATTTGGTTTTCATTGTCTCTAAGCCTCCCATTAACAGAGTTGGCTAGGAATTATGGATTGAAATCAACTATACCTATTTGACTAATCCTCGATGTAGGGTTGACTAAGTAGGATTACCTCTTCATAATCATCATATGTTTGTGGTTAATGTCTAGGATAGGTAACCTTAGCTTCCAATCCATGCCAAGAGGTTTCTTGCATTTGAATTTCCATTTTCTTTGATTAATTGCATTTGACTTCAATTGTTTTGACTTTAATTCCTTGCATGATCATTTATTTTCTTGCTATTTACATTACTTGTTTCTCTTGCAATCACAACCCCCAATACCTCATAGCTAACAATTGAACACTTCATTGCAATTCCTAGGGAGAACGACCCGGGAGTTTGAATACTCATGGTTATTTGATTTGAATTGTGATAATTCTTTGTTTAAACTTTGATTGAAAGTTAATTGTTGGTCTAGACTATGCTTGCAACGAGATTGTATTTTTGTGAAAATCTAGGAGTGGCATGACAAGCTCTCAAATCGACTTCTTCTTGTTGAGGAGAGTCAACCAAAAATTTTGCATTAATTGTAAAATTATCCCGGGAGAGAGTTTAACAACACAACATAGGGTGCTCATCATGGATTTTTGTGTTGAGGAAAAGACATCATACGAAGAACCCAAGGACGAAGTGGTGGCGGATGAAAGGTGAGGAACAAAGAAGTTTCCTAAGACGGGTAGGAGAAGAGGCAAAGTTGGACGGGAATGGAAGCGCAGAAGAGATGTGGAGGGAGATGGCAGAAGTTATTAGAAGAACAGCAAAAAAAAGCTTTGGTGAATCTAAAGGAATAGGACAAAGAGACAAGGAATCTTGGTGGTGGAATGCGAGTGTACAAGAAAAGATAAAGATAAAAAAGGAGTGCTTTAAAGAGTGGTCTTTATGCCGCAACGCAGATAATTGGGAAAAATATAAGGCGGCTAAGAAAGAGACAAAAGTGGCTGTAAGTGAAGCAAGAACAAGAGCATATGAAGGTCTCTACTAGTCTTTGGGCACGAAAAAAGGAGAAAACAGTATATATATAGAATCGCAAAGAGCCGTGAAAGAAGAATGAGAGATTTGGATCAGGTCAAGTGCATAAAGGATAAGGATGGAGAGGTGTTGGCTCAAGAGGAGAAGATTAATGAAAGGTGGAAGAGCTACTTCTATGAGTTATTTAATGAGGGACAGAAGACTCTTCCGAGCCTTGATCGGTTATGCACAAGGGAAGAAGATCAAAACTTTGACTACTATCGAAGGATTTGAGACTTCGAGGTAAAAGAGGCTCTAAAGCAGATGAAAAATGGCAGGGCTGTAAGACCTGATAATATCCCGATTGAGATTTGGAAGAGTCTTGGAGAAAAATGCATCAACAGGTTAACCAAACTTTTTAATGAGATTTTAAGGTCAAAGAAGATGCCTGATGAGTGGAGAAAGATCACCTTGGTACCTATCTACAAGAATAAGGGGGATATACAAAGTTGCGAAAACTATAGAGGGATCAAGCTTATGAGTCATACCATGAAGTTATGGGAAAGGATGATAGAACGGAGGTTGAGAAAAGAGACACAAGTAACAGAGAACCAATTTGGATTTATGCCAGGCAGATCTACCACTAAAGCGATATACCTATTAAGAAGGATGATGGAGAGGTATCGTATTAATAAAAGGGATCTACATATGGTGTTTATTGATTTGGAAAAAGCGTATGATAGGGTACCAAGGGAGGTCTTATGGAAGGTTTTAGAAAAGAGGAGAGTAAGGATCGCATATATTCGTGCAATTAAAGACATGTATGATGGGGTCACAACTAGTGTGAAGACTCAAGGTGGTGTGACAGAGAAATTTTCTATTGGTATAAGATTACACTAGGGATCTTCCTTAAGTCCATACCTGTTCATACCCTGGGTCGAGCTATCCGACCCGGGATGATTGGAGATAAAGCGACTGACCTCTTTAGGTCAGACTATCCGATCTCTTCTTAAAGAGCTCGGCCAAATCGACAGAAGAGCCCAGTAAAGGGCCCAAATAGAGGAGCACGACCCAAATCCTAAGGCGGCCTAAGCCTATAGAGATAAAGGCGGTTCCGTTGAAAGATACGCTGACCTTAACTCAAAGCTAAAGATAAAGATAAGATAACTAACTTATCTTATCCAAAGGTCACATCTCACCATTATAAATATACTGGAGCGCCCAGGTATAACTCATACTCTGATTCTACATAAACCTGCTTAATACCTTTGCTAACTTAAGCATCGGAGTCCCCACCCTTCGGTGACAAAGGATCAGCAGCACATTCAGTCCAACAAGTTGGACGCACCAGCTCCGGCCGCTATTCACCAGCCGGACACATCGGTTCCGACCAGCACAAAAGATCTCGTCCGAGATCGACCTAAAGTTTCAGGTAACCCTCGAAACATTGGCGCTGTTGCCGGGGAACCTGGAAGTCATCCCATCACCATGGCGGACGACCATGACAACGACCACGATTCAGGTCTGGAGGATCGGACACCGCACAAAAATGCGGATGTCACGCTACAAAACACCCCGGAAACCAACAAAGACAAAGATTCACCAAATTCAGGGGCAATAGAAGTGCTCCTGGATCGCCTAAAACAACTGGAAAAAGAAACCCAACAACAACGGGAAATTGGAAGAGATCTCCAAAGAGAGGTGCGGCGACGTCGGGAGTTGGAAGAAAAACTACAGCAATTGGAAGCCGATCTCAAATCAAAAGCCCCCCGGGCTAATCTCGAGGAAAATTCACGCAAAGAGCAAGACCCGTTCACTAGGGAAATCATGAAAACCAAAATTCCAAAAGACTTCAAACTCCTGGATATGACCCTGTATGATGGCACCACGGATCCCAACCACCACCTCAGCAACTTCAGAAGTAAAATGTACCTCACTGATGCCCCAGATGCTGTTCGCTGCAAGGCTTTTCCAACAACTCTCACAAAGACAGCGATCCGATGGTTCGACAACCTACCCCCGAAGTCCATCTCAAGCTTTGATGAGTTAGCTAAAAAATTCCTAGCCAAATTCTCCATTCAGAAAGATAAAGCCAAGCACGCCCCCAGTTTACTAGGGATCAAACAAGGAGATCGGGAGAGCCTCCGCAACTACATGGAGAGATTCAACAAAACATGCATGGACTTACAAAGTTTACCAACGGAGGCCGCCATTATGGGACTCATCAATGGCCTACAAGAGGAACCTTTCAGCCAATCTATCTCAAAAAAGTACCCGACCTCCTTAGACAAAGTACAATAACGAGCAGAAAAATACATCAACATGGAAGAAAACGCTCGGTTAGGAGAGACCTCAAAATCAGGGGCCTCCTACCAAGACAGAGACAAGGAATCCAAGAGAAAAGAAGATCGACAAGGGAAGAAAGTCAAAAAATACCATAATTTTACTCCTCTCAGGGCGTCCCTGGTCGAGATATACAAAGAAGTCTGCCATACAGAAAAAATCCCTCCAGCACGGCCACTCAAAGGCAAAATGGGAGGAGGAAACCGGAAGGAATATTATGAATACCATCGAGTCCGAGGACACTCCACAAACGAATGCTTCGACTTAAAAAATATCATAGAAAAATTGGTGAGAGAAGAAAAATTAGATCGATTCCTGGCCACCCGAGATGATGATCAAAGAAAGAGACGAAGGGATGAAGATACCGAACGAACAGAACGATCACATTGGACACCAGAAAGATATGTCCACATGATACACGGCGGATTCACAGCAGGTGGGATCTCCAAATCCTCTCGCAAAAGATATCTCAAAGAAGTATATCATGTCGAAGGAGAGGAGAAAGCACTCAACATGCCGGCAATTACATTCACTAAAGAGGACGCATCCGGCATCATCACAGGACACGATGATCCCATGGTTATCACCATCATATTGGCAAACGCCAACCTACACCGCACCTTAATAGACCAAGGGAGTTCTGTTGACATCTTATTCAAAACAACCTTTGATAAACTCGGCTTGGAAGAAAAAGAACTTAAAGCATATCCAAACAGCCTGTTTTGGCTAGGAAATACCCCGGTTCGACCACTCGGATACATACCACTACATACAACCTTCGGAAAAGGGGACCAATCCAGGACCCTCAAAATAGACTGCATCGTAGTCGAGGTAAGTTCAGCTTACAACGCTCTCATAGGACGGACAACACTCAACCAACACGGCACAATAGTCTCGACCCCACACCTATGTATGAAGTTCCCAACCCCAAAAGGGATAGCCATGATAAAAGCATACCAGAAGACGGCACGTCGCTGTTATAACGAAAGCCTAAACCTCAGAGGCAAAGGAGAAGAGTTCCACACAATCGAGCTGGGCGGAGTTCACCGACGAGAAGAACTTCGTCCCCATCCAGAAGGCGAGATAGAAAAGATTCAGATCGGGGACACCTCGTAAAAAACAACCAATATCGGCACAATCCTAAAAGGAGATTTAAAAGAATTACTAATACAATTTTTGCGAGATAACATCGATCTCTTCGCGTGGAAAGCCGCAGACATGCCAGGCATAGACCCTAAGCTAATGAGTCATAAGTTGGCAGTTTATCCAGGATCTCGACTGGTGCAGCAAAGACGAACAAAACTTGGGCCAGAGCGATCCCAAGCTGTGGACGAACAAGTACAGGCACTACTGGAAGCCATATTCATAAGAGAAGTCAAATACCCGCTATGGCTAGCCAACGTTGTCTTGGTGATAAAATCAAATGGGAAGTGGCGAATGTGCACCGATTACACCGATCTCAACAAGGCTTGTCCAAAAGATCCATACCCACTCCCAAGTATTGATGCTCTAGTAGATGCTTCCTCCGGATACAAATATCTCTCGTTTATGGACGTATACTGATGAGCGGATAATTTATACACTTTTTGGCATTGTTTTTAGTATGTTTTTGGTATAATCTAGTTAGTTTTTAGTATATTTTTATTAGTTTTTAGTTAAAAATCACTTTTCTAGACTTTACTATGAGTTTGTGTGTTTTTCTGTGATTTCAGGTATTTTCTGGCTGAAATTGAGGGACCTGAGCAAAATCTGATTCAGAGACTGAAAAGGACTGCAGATGCTGTTGGATTCTGACCTCCCTGCACTCGAAGTGAATTTTCTGGACCTACAGAAGCCCAATTGGCGCGCTCTCAACGGCGTTGGAAAGTAGACATCCTGGGCTTTCCAGCAATATATGATAGTCCATACTTTGCCCAAGATTTGATGGCCCAAACCGGCGTTCAAAGTCACCCTCAGAAATTCCAGCGTTAAACGCCGGAACTGGCACCTAAATGGGAGTTAAACGCCCAAACTGGCATAAAAGCTGGCGTTTAACTCCAAGAAGAGTCTCTACACGAAATTACTTCATTGCCCAGCCCAAGCACACACCAAGTGGGCCCGGAAGTGGATTTTTATGTCATTTACTCATCTCTGTACACCCTAGGCTACTAGTTTTCTATAAGTAGGACCTTTTACTATTGTATTTTCATCTTTGGACATCTAGTTCTTAGATCATTGGGAGGCTGGCCTCATGGCCATGTCTAGACCTTGTTCTTATGTATTTTCAACGGTAGAGTTTCTACACACCATAGATTAAGGTGTGGAGCTCTGCTGTACCTCGAGTATTAATGCAATTACTATTGTTCTTCCATACAATTCCGCTTGTTCTTGTTCTAAGATATCACTTGTTCTTCAACTTGATGAATGTGATGATCCGTGACACTCATCATCATTCTCACTTATGAACAAGGTGACTGACAACCACTTTTGTTCTACAAGCAACCAAGGCTCTAGTGAATATCTCTTGGATTCCTGATTGCACGATGCATGGTTGATCGCCTGACAACCGAGTGCTCGCCTGACAAACGAGCCAACCATTCCGTGAGATCAGAGTCTTCGTGGTATAGACGAGAACTGATGGCAGCATTCAAGAGAATCCGGAAGGTCTAACCTTGTCTGTGGTATTTTGAGTAGGATTCAATGACTGAATGACTGTGACGTGCTTCAAACTCCTAGCAGGCGGGGCGTTAGTGACAGACGCAAAAGTATCGATGGATATTATTCCGGCCTGACCGAGAACCGACAGCTGAATTCCGCTATGCTGTGACAGAGCATATGCAATCGCTTTCACTGAGAGGATGGGAGGTAGCCATTGACAACGGTGAAACCCTACACGAGCTTGCCTTGGAAAGGAGTAAGAAGGATTGGATGAAGACAGTAGGAAAGCTGAGAGACGGAAGGGAAGGCATCTTCATGCGCTTATCTGAAGTTCCTACCAATGAATTACATAAGTATCTCTATCTTTATCTTTGTGTTATTTTCGTTCATCATCATATCCATATGAGTTTGCCTGACTAAGATTTACAAGATGACCATAGCTTGCTTCATACCAACAATCTCCGTGGGATCGACCCTTACTCACGTAAGGTATTACTTGGACGACCCAGTGCACTTGCTGGTTAGTTGTGTGAAGTTGTAGTGATCCTGAAGCTTAGCTAGCTATGTCTAATTCCTTAGACTAAGCTTTAGACTAACATTGCATGATTCTGGAATTCCATTAAGAACTTTGATATCTTATTTTCTTTTCCACTTAATTTTCGAAAAAATCCAAAAAAAAAAAAATCATAAAAACCAAAAATATTTTATGCTCTTGTTTGAGTCTGTCTCATCTTAAGTTTGGTGTCAATTACATGCATTGTATGTGTCTTAGTAATCTTCAAGATGTTCTTGATGATTTACTTGCTCTAATCTTTGAATTCTATTGACTTGAAGTATTTTGTGTGTTTGAGTCTAGTGTCTCATCTTAAGTTTGGTGTCAATTACATGCATTGTTATGTGTCTTAGTAATCTTCAAGATGTCTTGATGATTTACTTGCTCTAATCTTTGAATTCTATTGACTATTAAAAATCCAAAAATATTTTAATTTGTGTCTTTTCAAGTCAATAACACAGAGAATTGAGATTCAGAACATACAGCAGAGGAATTGCACAGAAAAAGCTGGGCGTTCAAACGCCCAGTGAAGAGGAAGAGACTGGCGTTTAAACGCCAGCCAGGGTACCTGGTTGGGCGTTTAACGCCCAAAAGGTTTATTTGGGCGTTAAACGCCAGAATGTGCACCATTCTGGGCGTTTAACGCAAGGATGGCACAAGGGGGAGAATTTTGTTTTCAAATCAAATTTTTTTTCAAGTTTTCAAAGTTTTTCAAATCAAATCTTTTTCAAATCATATCTTTCAATCAAATGTTTTCAAAATCAATTCCTTTCCTTTTTCAAAGATACTTACTATCATTAATGATTTGATTCAACATTTCAAGTATGTGCCTTTCTGTTGAGAAAGGTTTAATGTTTGAATCATATCTTTTCTTGATAGCCAAGTTACTAATTTTTAAAATCAAATCTTTTTAAAATTGTTTTCAAATCATATCTTTTCAATCACATATTTTTAAAATCAATCATATCTTCTTAACCTCATCTTTTTCAAAATAGTTTTCAATCAAATCTTTTTGATTTCTAATTTCAAAATCTTTTTCAAAATTCATCTTATTTCTTTCCCACTCTCATTTTCGAAAATTAAGTAATGTTTTTCAAAAATATTTTCAAAATCTTTCACTTAATTTTCGAAAATTACTTCCCTTCTCCTCACATCCTTCTATTTATGGACTAACACTATTCCTTAATGCAAAATTCGAACTCCATCTCCTTTGATAAGTTCGAATTTTCTACTTCTGTCTCTACTCTTCTTTTCCTGACACATCAAGGGATCTCTATACTGTGACATAGAGGATTCCACATTTTCTTGTTCCTTCTTTCTTTATGAGCAGGAGCAAAGACAAAAGCATTCTTGTTGAGCCTGATCCTGAACCTGAAAGGACCTTGAAAAGAAAGCTAAGAGAAGCCAAAGCACAACTCTCTTTAGAGGACCTGACCGAATTCTTCAAAGAAGAAGAACACATGGCAGCCGAAAACAACAACAATGCAAACAATGCAAGGAAGGTGCTGGGTGACTTTACTGCACCTACTCCCGACTTCTATGGGAGAAGCATCTCTATCCCTGCCATTGGACAAACAACTTTGAGCTTAAGCCTCATAGTTTCTCTAATGCAACAGAATTGCAAGTTCCATGGACTTCCAGTGGAAGATCCTCATCAGTTTTTAGCTGAGTTCTTGCAAATCTGTGACACTGTCAAGACTAATGGGGTTGACCCTGAGGTCTACAGACTTATGCTATTCCCTTTTGCTATAAGAGACAGAGCTAGAACATGGTTGGATTCTCATCCTAAAGAAAGCCTGGACTCTTGGGAAAAGCTAGTCAATGCCTTCTTGGCAAAGTTCTTTCCACCTCAAAAATTGAGTAAGCTTAGAGTGGAAGTCCAAACCTTCAGACAGAAGGATGGAGAATCCCTCTATGAAGCTTGGGAAAGATACAAACAATTAATCAAAAAGTGTCCCTCAGACATGCTTTCTGAATGGAGCATCATAGGTATTTTCTATGATGGTCTCTGAACTATCCAAGATGTCCTTGGATAGCTCTGCTGGAGGATCTCTTCATCTGAAGAAGACGCCTACAGAAGCTCAAGAGCTCATTGAAATGGTTGCAAATAACCAATTCATGTACACTTCTGAAAGGAATCCTGTGAACAATGGGACTAGTCGAGAAAGGAGTTCTTGAGATTGACACTCTGAATGCCATATTGGCTCAGAATAAAATATTGACTCAACAAGTCAATTTGA
The DNA here is from genome assembly GCF_014773155.1 of Arachis stenosperma. NCBI lineage: Eukaryota > Viridiplantae > Streptophyta > Magnoliopsida > Fabales > Fabaceae > Arachis > Arachis stenosperma. The sequence continues at coordinate 76,471,563 of NC_080377.1, read as the reverse complement.
TTTCTCAAAGTCTGTCTGGAATGTAAAATGCACCAAGCAGTACTAAGGATGCTCTTGAAGAAGAAGCTTATGATCCTGAGAACCCTTCAATGGAAGAGGTGAATTACCTAGGAGAACCCTATGGAAACACCTATAATTTTCATGGAGAAATCATCCAAATTTCTCATGGAAGAATCAAGAGAGACCTCAACAAGGTTTCAACAATAATGGTGGAAGAAACAGGTTTAGCAATGGCAAGCCTTTTCCATCATCTTCTCAGCAACAGACAGAGAATTCTAAGCAGAACCCCTCTGACTTAGCAACCATGGTCTCTGATCTAATCAAAACCACTCAAAGTTTCATGACTGAAACAAGGTCTTCCATTAGGAATTTGGAAGCACAAGTGGGACAGCTGAGCAAGAAAATTACTGAACTCCCTCCAAGTACTCTTCCAAGCAACACAGAAGAAAATCCAAAAGGAGAGTGCAAGGCCATCAACATGGCCGAATTTGGAGAGGAAGGAGAGGAAGTGAACGCCACTGAGGAAGACCTCAATGGGCGTGCACTAGCCTCCAATGAGTTCCCCAATGAGGAACCATGGGAATCTGAGGCTCAAAATGAGACCATAGAGATTCCATTGGAATTACTTCTGCCATTCATGAGCTCTGATGAGTATTCTTCCTCTGAAGAGGATGAGTATGTCACTGAAGAGCAAGTTACTAAATACCTTGGAGCAATCATGAAGCTAAATGACAAGTTATTTGGAAATGAGACTTGGGAGGATGAACCCCCTTTGCTCACCAAAGAACTGGATGACTTGTCTAGGCAGAAACTGCCTCAAAAGAGGCAGGATCCTGGGAAGTTTTCAATACCTTGTGCCATAGGCACCATGACCTTCAAGAAGGCCTTATGTGACTTAGGGTCAAGTGTAAACCTCATGTCTCTCTCTGTAATGGAGAAGCTAGGGATCTTTGAGGTACAAGCTGCAAGAATCTCATTAGAGATGGCAGACAACTCAAGAAAACAAGCTCATGGACTTGTAGAGGATGTTTTGGTGAAGATTGAAGACCATTACATCCCTACTGATTTCATAGTCCTAGAGACTGGAAAGTGCATGGATGAATCTATCATCCTTGGCAGACCCTTCCTAGCCACAGCAAAGGCTGTGATGGATGTTGATGGAGGTGAACTGATCATTCAAGTGAATGAAGAATCCTTTGTGTTTAAGGCTCAAGGATATCCCTCTGTCACCATGGAGAGGAAGCATGAAGAGCTTCTCTCAAATCAGAGTCAAACAGAGCCCCCACAGTCAAACTCTAAGTTTGGTGTTGGGAGGCCACAACCAAACTCTAAGTTTGGTGTTGAACCCCCACATTCAAACTCTAAGTTTGGTGTTGGGAGGTTCCAACATTGCTCTGAATATCTGTGAGGCTCCATGAGAGCCCTCTGTCAAGCTACTGACATTAAAGAAGCGCTTGTTGGGAGGCAACCCAATGATTATATTTCTATTTTCCTTTGTTATTTTATGTTTTTTGTAGGTTGATGATCATAAGAAGTCACAAAATCAATTGAAAAAGCAAAAACAGAATGAAAAACAGGCAGAAAAACAGCACACCCTGGAGGAAGAACTCACTGGCGTTTAAACGCCAGTGAGGCTAGCAGTTGGGCGTTTAACGCCCAGTCTGGCACCATTCTGGGCGTTTAACGCCAGAAAGGGGCACCAGACTGGCGTTAAACGCCAGAAAAGGGCAAGAACCTGGCGTTAAACGCCAGAAATGGGCACCAGCCCGGCGTTTAACGCCAGATTTGGCACAAAACGTGATTTTGATTGCCATTTGGTGCAGGGATGACTTTTTCTTGACACCTCAGGATCTGTGGACCCCACAGGATCCCCACCAACCCCACCAACCATCTTTCTCTTCACCACTCACATCCATCCTTCATAAAACCCCACCTACCTCACCATTCAAATTCAAACCACTTTCCCTCCCAAACCCACCCATACATGGCCGAACACAAAGCCATTCCCTTCTTCCTCATTTCTTCTTCTTCTACTCTCTTCTTTTTTCTTTTGCTCGAGGACGAGCAAACCTTTTAAGTTTGGTGTGGTAAAAGCATTGCTTTTTGTTTTTCCATAACCATTTATGGCATCCAAGGCCGGAGAAACCTCTAGAAAGAGGAAAGGGAAGGCAAAAGCTTCCATCTCCGAGTCATGGGAGATGGAGAGATTCATCTCAAGGGTGCATCAAGACCACTTCTATGAAGTTGTGGCCATGAAGAAGGGTCAACTTTGATCAAAGGTTGGACCAAGTCCTCATAGACATTTGTGAAGAGGACGCTCAATGGAAAAGAGATTCAAGAGGGAAGCCGGTTCAACTGAGAAGGCATGACCTCAAGCCCATCACTAAGAAAGGGATGGAGCAAACAAGAGACCCCTCTCATCAAGAGATCCCTGAGATGCCTCAAGGGATGCACTTTCCTCCACAAGACTATTGGGAGCAACTAAACACCTCCCTAGGAGAACTGAGTTCCAACATGGGACAACTAAGAGAGGAGCAACAAAGACAAGGAAGAGACATTGAGGAGCTCAAGCACTTCATAAGACCTTCAAAAGGGAAGAACAAGCCGCCATCACTGAGGTGGACCCGTTCTTTAATCTCCTTGTTCTTTATTTTTCTGTTTTTCGAAAATTATGCTTTATGATTATCCATGTTTGTGTCTTATGATCATTAGTGTCTTAGTGTCTATGCCTTAAAGTTATGAATGTCCTATGAATCCATCACCTTTCTTAAATGAAAAGTGTTTTTATCACAAAAGAACAAGAAGTACAGGATTTCGAATTCATCTTTAAAACTAGCTTAATTAGTTTGATGTGGTGGCAATGCTTTTGTTCTCTGAATGTATGCTTAAACAGTGCATATGTCTTTTGAATTTGTTGTTCATGAATGTTAAAATTGTTGGCTCTTGAAAGAATGATGAAAAAGGAGACATGTTACTGAGGATCTGAAAAATCATAAAAATGATTCTTGAAGCAAGAAAAAGCAGTGAATACAAAAAAAAAACAGAGAAAGAAGGAGAAAAACGAAAAAAAAAGGGGGAGAAAAAGAAAGAAAAAGAAAGAAAAAGAAAGAAATAAAGTTGTGATCCAAGGCAAAAAGAGTGTGCTTAAGAACCCTGGACACCTCTAATTGGGGACTTTAGCAAAGCTGAGTCACAATCTGAAAAGGTTCACCCAATTATGTGTCTGTGGCATGTATGTATCCGGTGGTAATACTGGAAGACAGAGTGCTTTGGGCCACGGCCAAGACTCAATAAGTAGCTGTGTTCAAGAATCATCATACTTAACTAGGAGAATCAATAACACTATCTGGATTCTGAGTTCCTAAAGAAGCCAATCATTCTGAATTTCAAAGGATAAAGTGAGATGCCAAAACTGTTCGGAGGCAAAAAGCTACTAGTCCCGCTCATCTAATTTGGAGCTAAGTTTCATTGATAATTTGGAGTCTATAGTATATTCTCTCTTTTTATCTTATTTGATTTTCAGTTGCTTGAGGACAAGCAACAATTTAAGTTTGGTGTTGTGATGAGCGGATAATTTATACACTTTTTGGCATTGTTTTTAGTATGTTTTTGGTATAATCTAGTTAGTTTTTAGTATATTTTTATTAGTTTTTAGTTAAAAATCACTTTTCTGGACTTTACTATGAGTTTGTGTGTTTTTCTGTGATTTCAGGTATTTTCTGGCTGAAATTGAGGGACCTGAGCAAAAATCTGATTCAGAGACTGAAAAGGACTGCAGATGCTGTTGGATTCTGACCTCCCTGCACTCGAAGTGGATTTTCTTGAGCTACAGAAGCCCAATTGGCGCGCTCTCAACGGCGTTGGAAAGTAGACATCCTGGGCTTTCTAGCAATATATGATAGTCCATACTTTGCCCAAGATTTGATGGCCCAAACCGGCGTTCAAAGTCACCCTCAGAAATTCCAGCGTTAAACGCCGGAACTGGCACCTAAATGGGAGTTAAACGCCCAAACTGGCATAAAAGCTGGCGTTTAACTCCAAGAAGAGTCTCTACACGAAATTACTTCATTGCCCAGCCCAAGCACACACCAAGTGGGCCCGGAAGTGGATTTTTATGTCATTTACTCATCTCTGTACACCCTAGGCTACTAGTTTTCTATAAGTAGGACCTTTTACTTTTGTATTTTCATCTTTGGACATCTAGTTCTTAGATCATTGGGAGGCTGGCCTCACGGCCATGCCTAGACCTTGTTCTTATGTATTTTCAACGGTGGAGTTTCTACACACCATAGATTAAGGTGTGGAGCTCTGCTGTACCTCGAGTATTAATGCAATTACTATTGTTCTTCCATACAATTCCGCTTGTTCTTGTTCTAAGATATCACTTGTTCTTCAACTTGATGAATGTGATGATCCGTGACACTCATCATCATTCTCACTTATGAACAAGGTGACTGACAACCACTTTTGTTCTACAAGCAACCAAGGCTCTAGTGAATATCTCTTGGATTCCTGATTGCACGATGCATGGTTGATCGCCTGACAACCGAGTGCTCGCCTGACAAACGAGCCAACCATTCCGTGAGATCAGAGTCTTCGTGGTATAGGCGAGAACTGATGGCAGCATTCAAGAAAATCCGGAAGGTCTAACCTTGTCTGTGGTATTCTGAGTAGGATTCAATGACTGAATGACTGTGACGTGCTTCAAACTCCTAGCAGGCGAGGCGTTAGTGACAGACGCAAAAGTATCGATGGATATTATTCCGGCCTGACCGAGAACCGACAGCTGAATTCCGCTATGCTGTGACAGAGCATATGCAATCGCTTTCACTGAGAGGATGGGAGGTAGCCATTAACAACGGTGAAACCCTACATGAGCTTGCCATGGAAAGGAGTAAGAAGGATTGGATGAAGACAGTAGGAAAGCTGAGAGACGGAAGGGAAGGCATCTTCATGCGCTTATCTGAAGTTCCTACCAATGAATTACATAAGTATCTCTATCTTTATCTTTGTGTTATTTTCGTTCATCATCATATCCATATGAGTCTGCCTGACTAAGATTTACAAGATGACCATAGCTTGCTTCATGCCAACAATCTCCGTGGGATCGACCCTTACTCACGTAAGGTATTACTTGGACGACCCAGTGCACTTGCTGGTTAGTTGTGTGAAGTTGTAGTGATCACAATTTCGCACACCATATACTCGGGGTACAATCAAATCCCCATGTATCCACCAAATCAAGAAAAGACCTCGTTCCTAACACCGAAAGCAAACTACTGCTACATCGTGATGCCTTTCGGTCTCAAGAACGCAGGAGCTACTTACCAAAGGCTAATGAATAAAGTCTTCTCAGATCACATCGGAAAGATCATGGAAGTCTACGTGGACGACATGATAATTAAAACACAAAGTGAAGAGACATTATTGTCCGACCTAGCCCAAGTGTTCAACACCATTAGGAAGCATGATATGCGACTCAATCCCGCAAAATGCACCTTTGCGGTAGAAGCAAGCAAATTCTTATGTTTTATGCTCACACAAAGAGGAATTGAAGCAAATCCAGATAAATGCCAGGCCATACTCAACATGAAGAGCCCAACTTGCGTCAAAGAAGTACAACAACTCAACGGGAGATTGGCTGCCCTATCCCGATTCTTAGCAGGAGCCGCGATAAGATCCCTCCCCTTCTATGCTACTTTAAGAAAGGGAAAACAGTTCGAATGCAAACAAGCCTTCCAAGACTTTAAGAAGTTCTTAGGACAGCCACCTATCCTATCTCGACCACGAGAAGGAGAACCACTCATATTATATCTCGCAGTAGGAAGCAGGGCAGTAGCGTCAGCACTGGTCAGAGAAGACGAAAACGGACAACAGCCCGTCTACTTCATTAGCAAAGCACTACAGGGATCCGAGCTGAACTATCAGAAAATAGAAAAATTTGCATATACTCTCGTTCTAACATCTCGACGACTCCGCCCTTACTTCCGGGCCCACACCATTAAAGTTCGAACTAACCAGCCCTTAAAAGGAATATTACAGAAAACAGATTTAGCAGGCAGAATTCTACAATGGGCAGTCGAGCTGTCAGAGTTTGACCTCCAATATGAAGCTCGGACGGCCATCAAATCACAATACCTAGCCGACTTTATCGCAGAATTCACAGATGCCCTGGAAACCCCCATAGAGTGGAATCTCTATGTGGACGGTTCTTCAAATAAAACGGGAAGCGGCGCAGGAGTGATAATAGAAAGCAACTAGGGAACCAAGTTGAGCTCTCCCTCAAGTTCGGATTCCCGGCTTCAAATAACCAGGTGGAATACGAAGCATTGCTAGCTGGTTTGAAACTGGCTGAAGAGTGGGAGCTCGAAAACTTAACATTTACAGCGATTCGTAAGTGGTCACATCACAAATAACAGGGAGCTACCAAGCCAAAGATCCAACCATGAAAAAGTATTTGGATAAGACCAAGGAACAGCTCGGACAAATCGGGGAATACAAGATCTGCCACATACCCCGTGAGCAAAATGCCCGAGCTGACGCACTCTGAAAACTAGCCAGCACCAAACCAGGGGGCAACAATAGAAGTCTCATCCAGGAAATGTTACAGAACCCATCAATCTCGGAAGCAGAAAAAGTCCTAACCATAACAGGCCAGGACCAAGGATGGATGATCCCCATAATCAACTACCTCAAAACAGGAACGCTCTCCACAGAAGAAAAGGAAGCAAAGATGCTAAAAAGGGAGGCACAGTACTACACCATCATAAACAACATTCTGTACAAAAGAGGGATCTCGGTACCATTACTAAAATGCGTGCCGACCTCCCACACCAGGGAAGTGTTAGAAGAGGTACACGGCGGCATTTGTGGCAATAATCTCAGAGCACGGGCTCTCGCCAAAAAGATACTTCGGGCAGGGTTTTATTGGCCAACCTTACAGAAAGAATCTATAGAATTTGTAAAGACATGTCCACCATGTCAGAAACATGCCAACTTTCACATCGCCCCGCCAGAAGAACTCATTAGCGTGACTTCGCCTTGGCCGTTCGCAAAATGGGGACTCGACCTTCTCGGTCCCTTTCCCCAGGGATCAGGGCAAGTTAAATTCCTCATAGTAGGGGTAGATTACTCTACAAAATGGATCAAGGCAGAACCCCTAGCCAATGCCACCGCCCAAAGAAGCCAAAAATTCTTATATAGAAACATTGTCATGAGGTTCGGAGTCCCATATTCAATAACCACAGACAATGGCACCCAATTCACAGACGCAGGCTTCAGAAAATTAGTAGCCGACTTGAATATAAAGCACCAGTACGCCTCTGTCGAACATCCACAAGCCAATGGACAGGCCGAAGCCGCCAACAAAGTCATATTGGCAGGGTTAAAACGAAGACTGCAAGATGCAAAGGGAGCCTGGGCAGAGGAGCTTCCACAGGTTCTATGGGCATATCGAACGACGCCACATTCTACCACAAAGGAATCCCCTTTCCGATTAGCATACGGAATAGAGGCAATTATTCCAGTAGAAATTGAAGAAGGATCACATAGAGTAGTCCATTATAATGAGGGAGCAAACTCCCAACTTCAGAGGGAAGAACTCGACCTACTACCTGAAATCCAGGAAAGAGCTCGGATCAGAGAAGAAGCTCTAAAACGTCGAATGGCTTCCAGATATAATCAAAGGGTAGTACCAAGAAGTTTCGCTGAGAACGATCTCATCTTAATCTGAAACGACATTGGAACAACTCAGCCTGGAGAAGGGAAGCTGGCAGCAAATTGGAAAGGACCCTACCGAGTCATAGAAGTACTTGGGAAGGGCTACTACCGACTGTCTGAACTCGATGGACGAGAACTTCCCAGATCATGGCACGCCTGCAACCTAAGAAGGTACAGAAAAGGCAACGGATCTCACTAGTAGATGTGCTCTTTTTCCTGAAAAGGTTTTTTAATAAGGCACCATGTTGAGATCTAGGTCATGCCCAACTTAAAGGGATAAGAAAATTCACACATATATATATTTTCATTTTTTCTTTGAATAAGGTTTATTTAGATATTGTACAAAGAATCTAAGACGCATTAATCTGAAGTATTCATCGTCCGATTATAAAGCGACAGGTCGGCAGAAAGTGAAAAACAATTTCACTGCACGATCACAATAAAGATAAATCGTCCGATAAAGGTGAAAACGCGATTCACCCAAAGGACGATCTAAAGATGCCAACCACTTTTTACAAATCGGCAAAGGTGAACACAGAATAATGTAAGAAGTTATCGAAAGCAATCCAAAAAAGAACCTGACGAGGTCTTACGGATCGCTAAAATAATAACTTAAGGACTGGCCGAACGTTAAGAAGTCGAACCAAGTCAACCCAAGTTATAAGTAAACCCTGGAAAGAGGTCTGGCCAACCCTATTAAAGAGGATTACTTTAACTTAGAAGGGCCTGACATAACAAAGTCAGCCCAAAACAAAAAGTTATACAAGTAGTCCCTGAAAGAGATCTGACAAAGATCCAAGAAAGAGGACTACAAAAAATAACTTAAAGGAGACCGACATAACCAAGTCGAACTCCTACCACTAAAAAGTTATACAAGTAGTCCATGAAAGAGATCTGACAAAGATCCAAGAAAGAGGACTACAAAAAATAACTTAAAGGAGACCGACATAACCAAGTCGGACTCCTACCACTAAAAAGTTATCAAAGTAATCCCTGAAAGAGACCTGACAAAGGTCCAAAAAAGAGGATTACAGAAATAACCTAGAAAGAGATCGACCTAACAAAGTCAATCTCCTACAAAACAAGTTATAAAAGTAATCCCTGAAAGAAACCCGACAAAGGTCCAAGAAAGAGGATTACAAAAATAACTTAGAAAGAGGTCGACCTAACGAAGTTGATCTCCTACAAAACAAGTTATAAGTAATCCCTAAAAAAGACCTGACAAAGGTCCAAAAAAGAGGATTACAAAAATAACTTAGAAGAGGACCAACGCAAAGGAATCGGTCACAAATACAGAAAACCGAGAAACAAGTTGGACCTATACAATCACAGACTCAAAGGATCCGAGATACAAGCAATAAAACGAAATAATCCAAGGAGGTCGAGCTGCAAGATTTCAACATCAGCAGAAAACAGAAGAAGATGCCAAGTCAAAAAAACTACTTCTTTTTCTACAGAGTTATAAAGGCCTGGAAAGGCCACCAAAACCTACTATAAAAAAGATAGCAAGCTATTGTTTGTCTTTCAAAATAAAAAAGTTGCTAGATAAACAACTAAGAAATGTCAGCAATTAAATAAAAAGTTTCGAAAGCCTACAAGCCGGGCCAACTACATCCAGCAAAAGATCAACAAACATCTCAGGACAAGGAGAAGGAAGGCGAGTTTGAATGGGCACAGCATCTACAGTTCCATCCTCCCGGTTCAGAATCTGGCAATCCAAATCAGGAGCAACCGGAGGAACAGAAGAAATCGGCACTTTGGTAGAGGACACAAGGGGAGGAGCAACCTCATCATCATCACCCTCGTCATCAGGGATAATCTTGCCATCCCTGACAACATTATCCAGGCTAAAGAGTGTGAGATCGGCCTCGGGAGCAATAACTTGAACTTGCTCCTTCAAGTTCTCGTAAGCAGCAGTCATGCTGCCAACGAGATGACTTTGGAGCTCAGAATAATCTTCCCAGACATTGTCGAGCTCCCCCCTCAGGCGCATCACCTCCCGATAAGATGTAACATGACTCTCCTTATGCATCATGGCTGTGTCCTCAGCCAACCTTAAAGAAGCTGCCAGAGATTGAGAACTCGCCTTCTCGTTCTCTAAGTCCTTCTCCAGCTTTGCCACCTTCACCTCATGTTCCTCCTTCAGCCCCCTCATCCGGTCGAACTCTTGTTTTGCCTCCTCCATAAATGCTTTGGTGGCATGGAGAGGGAGATTCTGAGCAGTCCGATGTATAGCAGCCGACATATATGCCATCTTTACATGATTTCGGGCCATAAACTCCAGATGATGGAGAATGGACACATCGTCCATGGAGATGGTACTATAGGGCCCGATTTGTTGATCTACAAACTCAATGGCATTAAAATCAGGGGCATTGAGGTCGAAGGGCTCAGCCATCTTTTGCTTCTTACTTGGAGGGGCAGCAGATGGAGCGGTAGAAGTAGGGTGAGGATCCACCAAGCGGACCCGAGGTGTTGGGATCACCTTCTTCACCCTGGGGGAACTCGGCACTGATGGCTTCTCGTGCACTTGAGAGGACCCCTCCTGATGTGCTATAAACTTGATAGCTACGATTTTAGGAAATTGCACGATCGGCAAAAATTCCTTTCGGCAAGTGCACCGGTTATCGTCAAGTAAAAACTCACAATAGAGTGAGGTCGAATCCCACAAGGATTGGTTGAATGAGCAATTCGGATTAGAAGTGTGTTCTAGTTGAGCGGAATCAAGATTTAGATGAGAATTGCGGAATGTAAAATTGGCGGGAAACGTAAATGGCAAGAAATTGAAAGTGCGGAATCTTAAATTGCATGAATTAAAGAGCGAGAAGCTAAATTGCTGAAATTAAAAGGGGATCGGGGTGATTGCATGAATTTAATTGCAGAATGTAAAGAGAAAGTGGTAGATCAGAAATGGGGAATTCATTGGGTTTCAGGAGATATTGAGATCTCTGAATCAAAACATTTTTATCCCTTCCTCAACCAATGCATTCATTGAATTTTGCTTGGCAATCTTATATGATTGGATCCCAATCCCTTGGCTCACCAATTCTCTCTAAAAACAAACAAATTCCCAATCCCTTGGTTTAAATGTTCATAAGAAGAGATGATGTTCGATCACTGATTATACCACACAGTTTCATGAACCACAATTTGGTAGGATTACATGTCACAATATCCATCCAAACCCCAATCCAATTCACTGTGAGAAAGCTTCTCTAGCATGAATCCTTCATTCCTTTCCCAAGGTTCCGAAGGATTCCAATTATGGATAGTTTCTTTCCCAAGACAACTAACGAATGGAATTAGATCGAGAAGCTTTCTAACAAAATTCAAGAGAAAAGATTGAAGAAGAAGATAAAAACTATTATTGATTCATTGAATTACAATAGAGCTCCCTAACCCAATGAAAGGGGGTTTAGTGAGTCATAGCTCTGAATTCAATTACAAAAAGTATGAAAACTAGAAAAATGATCCCAAAAGTTCTCTGATGTGTTAAAAGTCTAAAAGTTGAAAAGTCCCTAACTAACTTAAATTCTATCCTATTTATACACTTTCTAAATTGAGCTTCTGTTATGTTTCTTGGGCTTTGAGGCCTTTCTCTGATTTCCTTTTGCTTTGGGTTTATGATCCATAATCTTGATGAGGCTGCTGATCCAATTCTGCAACATTCATTAAGCCAACTTAGTGATAATCAAGTAATGACACATGACTCAACAAATTGAAATTCCAGAATCATCAATTCTTCAGGCCCAATCCCATAAACCATGATATTCAATTGGGTTTCATACCAGAGTACGTTTAAGTTAATGTTTGTGCTCAAATGCTAACTTAAACTGCAATATCTTGGCCCAGAAACCCTTTTCAAATTGTGGCGTTTAAGTTGCAGTTTAAGCTTAAACTGCAACTTAAACGTTGGACACTCCTGGAGGTGATATAAGTCGAACACGTTTAAGCTTCAGTTTAAGGTTAAACTGAAGCTTAAACGTGGAAATGGAATAAGGCAACCCTGGAGGGTGGAATGTCGAACACGTTTAAGCTTCAGTTTAAGGTTAAACTGAAGCTTAAACGTGGAAATGGAGGGAAGCCATCCTGGAGGGTAAAGGTCGAACACGTTTAAGCTCCAGTTTAAGCTTAAACTGGAGCTTAAACGTGGAAATGCAAAACGCAACCCTGGAGGAGAATGGTCGAACACGTTTAAGCTCCAGTTTAAGGTTAAACTGGAGCTTAAACGTGGAAATGGCTCCCTGGTGCTTTCAATTCTGGCGTTTAACTTCCAGTTTAAGGTTAAACTGGAGGTTAAACGCCACTTTCAGCCTTTCCTCAGCTTTCATTATTTTGGCGTTTAAGCTCCAGTTTAAGCTTAAACTGGAACTTAAACTCCACATGTGATATTCAAGCTTCCTTTATTGATTTTGTTGCTTCCTTGCCTAGCCTCTTCTTCCCTGAAATCATCCAAACAACTGCATCAAAGTCTTGCAAAATTTCATGAGAAATCTTTCATTCATAGCATTCAAGTAATATAACTAAAAACTCATGGAATTTGCATCAAAATCATACTGTTTGGATGGTTTATTGCTTTGTTATTCATTTAACCATTCTTGGTTACTTTAAGCTCAAGAAAATGCATAAAACAACTAAAACTAACAGAAAAATGCTAGTGAAACTAGCCTAAGATGCCTTGGCATCACAACACCAAACTTAATACTTGCTTGTCCCTAAGCAAGTCCTGAGTTATTTGAGAAGAAAGTATGAAACAGAAAGCAATTACATTGGCTATATTAGTAAGCACTTGAAGTTCATCAGAAGGGTTTTATGCAGAAAGTTGTAGCATCACTTTTTCATTCTTATCAGGTAAAATTATCACTTTTTCATTGCATCCATCAAACACTGCTATGGCCTCTTGTTATTCTTATGTCCTTGGCACTTTTCCCTTCTTTGTTTTTTTTCTTTTTCTTAGAGCTCCTTTGCTCCTTGTTTGCTCAGTGTCATGTGTTGCATAAGCCTTTGGCATTTTCTTTTTCTTATCAGTGCACTACACATATCCACTACAGGCATTTTAGTTCACATTTCTTCTTGAGACATTGGTGCCCAGCACCTTTTTGTGTGACTAAATGTTTTGTATTTAAGTTGCTCTTGATAATGGACTTTTGGTTGATAATCCCGGGTTAGTTAACCCAAGTTACCAAGTGTTGAAACACTCCTCAGAACCTATTCATCCAAGCATATCCTTAATACATAAACACCACAGGCATTTGTCTCAGAAGTTCAAACCATTGGTGCCTAGCTTATTTTCTCAATTTTTTTTGCTTTTTGGTTGCCCTTTTTCAGTGGCTTTTTCTTCTTCTTTTTCTTTCTTTTTCAAGGCCAAAGACATTTATTCATCAAGATCCATAGACAGTATTTAAACTTCTACACAAAAAATGATAATTCTACACTCAATTTCCAGTGATCTGACTAAACAATCAAGCATGCATACCACCACTTAATTCTACTTGATTTATCACTAATTGAGCCAAGTTACTTTTGTTCAAACTTTTCTTTTATTTTTGGAAACAGAACAAGCATGGCAAGCATTTGTTTAAGAAGGTGAAGTTATATCCAAACATCTAGGCATTCACTTTATTCAAAGCAGTAAACAGACAAACATATTAGAAATTTCACATAAAACTTAAATGACTTGAAATGAAAGAAAGCTCATAAAGACAATTCACAAACTATTATTTGATTATTAAGGAACAAGACCACCTCTCATTTGTTGCTTGGTTCTTCTTGATTCTTGGGGTCCTGTTTCTTCTTGCTTCTTGTCTCTCTTTGACCACTTGTACTTCCTTTGTCTTTTCTTGTGAGCTTTGTCCAGAATCCAGCTTTTTTCATTGTTTCTTCCACTCCTTTTTCAAGGATCACTGCCTTGTTTATTTCTCCTTCTTTCCTCCCCTTGAAATACTCATCAAAAGCTGGGAATGCTGGGTCCATCTTGTGTAGATGTTCCCCTATGTAGTTAAGCTTGATTTGAGAACTGATGTTGTAATCAGCTTGAACTGCATATCTTGCATTCTGCAAAGTGGTGGCTTCCTTGATTGCCAAGATATTGTCATCTTGGTGTTGGCATATGTGGCTGAGGGATTTCTGTAATTGTAAATTCTGTTCCCTTTGCAGATCTAGGAATCTTGATTCAAAGTTCCTTTGCATGTCCATCATTTTTAGGTGAAAGTCCTCTTGCTTCTCTTGAGACCTCATGTATTGTTGAGACATTCCTTCTATGATTTCCTGCATTCTGCTCATATCCATGGGGTCTCTGGGAACTTGTTGCCTTCTTTCTGGATTTCCTTGCTCTTCTTGCTCTTCTTCTCTTTCTTGCTCTGCTTCTTGCTCCTCTTCTGCTTCTTCTTGTTGCCCTTCTTCATTTCTTCTTTTTGTATGTCTTGGAGCAATTGGGCCAAGAGTCATTCTGTGAGCAGTCATGGCCATTCCAGGATGTAGCCAATTAGGTCTTGCATCTTCAAGTGGTACTTGGGCCTCGATGCATAGTCTGATGATGGTGCTAGGAAAGTGGAGCCAAGAGTCAGCTTCACTTTTCTCACTAAACTCTTTTATCTGTTCAGCAATGAGTTTATGAACTTTGATCTCTCCTCCCACCATAATGCAATGTAGCAAGACGGCTCTTTTAGGGGTTATTTCTGAAGAGTTTGCAGTGGGTAGGATGGATCTCCTAACTATTGCATACCACCATTTAGCTTCAGGTGTTAGGTCTCCCCTTCTCAAGACTCTTGGAGCCCCTTTTGTTTTTCTCACCCATTCAGCTCTGATGGCACAAAGGTCTTCAGCAATAGTCTGATAGTCAGGTTCTCCTATCATCCTATCCTCATAACTTGCTTGGCTGAAACGTATGTTTTTCAGGCCAAGAGTTTTCATGATTGCCTTGGGGCTGAAGTCAACTTCCACCCCTCTCACATAGCTTTTGTATGTAGGTTCCTCGGTTGGATCCTCCCTCACTGCATTTGCATAAAACTCCTTCACCAGGTTGATGTTGATTTTAGTGATTGGCTTAGTCAGAAGCTCCCACTTCCTCTTTTTGATCTTCTCCCAAACACTTGGGAACTCCTCCTTTCCGAGGTCAAAGGGAATCTCAGCTAGTATCTTTTTAGGTCTCATCCATTCGGCCTGAATCTCATGGAAAACTGATTTGTATTTCCATGCATCAAATTCCCTTTCCTCCTCCATTGGCTGCTTGTCTTTTCTTCTTTTGTGGCTAGATGAGGCTGCCATTGGTTCTTTAGTTTTGGCAAGTGACAAGCTAAGGTTGACAAGGTGAAGTAAGAAATTGTTGTTAGAAGTGTGGTGAGGTTATTTTCGGCAAGAGGTAGTTATGCTATGATGAAAGAATATGTGCAAGAAGGAGATTTGGTGGTGTGGAACTCGTTCCCCAAGTGGTTCTTTATAGTGCATGCAAGTGAAAAAATGGACGGTTAGGGTGATTTGTGAAGGATGGCTTGATGGTAAATATATGAATTCGGGAGAAAGACGAATTGCTTTTCACTTTCTTGGAAGTATTCTGGGTGCATTAAGTTGTACATGTAGCTATCTTTTCATGCAGAACTTCCTTTTCCCATGTGTCAGTTTCAAAGACTTGTGAACTCCCTTTTTGACCAAGCACCGTACCTCCCCCTTTGTCTTTTTCATCCATTCTTATCTTTCCTTTTGTACCTGCACAAACAAACAACTTTGCTATCAATTTTTTTCGGTCCATGTGAATAATGAATAGTACTTGCACATGTTTTTCCTTCTTTTTGAATTGTAAATCAATGCTTGACTTCATGAGCTTATAGCCGTGACTCTTGTATGTATGCACACTTATTACTGGACACCAAACTTAATGTTTGGTAATGTCTTCTGATGACATGAAATCCATGTTGGTTGCCCTTAATGAGTGTGCATAATTCTAATAAATCATAGTCACTTTGGCTCTTTGATCCTAAACAATTTTACTACCTAAAGTAATTGAAATCAAAGTATTAAAACATGCAAATGGTATGCTTGTCATGAATTTCTAAATCCAGAGGAACTTCTTGCTTTTCATTAACTGTGTTCAAAGAGGAACACCAAACTTAATGTTTGGTTGTGCACTTTGAATGAAAGATTGAATACAATTTGACTAAGATTTGGGGTGCCTTCAGGCACACCAAACTTAGAGACCAATTGTATTTTACATGCAATGTTTAGTGCACCTTATCAATAGTTGTCCTGAGGATTCAAGTTCATGCATAAGAAACCACGCTTTATTAGATGCAAAGCAGAACAATAAAGAGTAAGGATACTAAAACATGGGTTGCCTCCCATGAAGC
This sequence comes from Arachis stenosperma, assembly GCF_014773155.1. NCBI lineage: Eukaryota > Viridiplantae > Streptophyta > Magnoliopsida > Fabales > Fabaceae > Arachis > Arachis stenosperma. The sequence goes on along the minus strand of NC_080377.1, from coordinate 76,455,502 downwards.
GCTTCTTTAACGTCACTAGCTTGACGGTTGTCCCTTGTTAGGGTGGATTGTAGTGCTTGATGTCCTCTCCTCTCGCTATGAAAACGTCCCCATTTGATTCCTTCATGATTTCCAAATGTTCCATAGAAAGAACTTTCCTGATTATGAACACTTGAGGGAGTTGGGAAGGAATGGTTTTGAGGCCAGGTGGGATTGGCAGATAATGACTTGATATCACTTTATCTCCCGGAGAGAAACCTTCAGTGGGAATTTTCTTGTTTCTCCACCCTCTTGGCAATTTCCTTACAATTCCTCCCTCTCTCTTGAGGATTTCTTCATTGACCCTTATGCCCGGAGGATCCTTCTGAGCTGTTTCTATTGATTCTTGTGGCTTTAACTCTTGCAATTCTTGTTTGCCTTCCAAGGACTGTTTTAGAGTTTCAACTGCTGGATTGCTTTCCTCCAAACACAGATGGCTACTATCATCCTTAGGCTTTTCAGGTTCTGGTTCAGGTTCAGATGCAGGTTTGAAAACATGGAAAACGAGCTATTCATCTTGTATTCTCAAAATTAGCTCTCCTTGTTCTACATCTATGAGCGCTCTAGCAGTGGCTAGAAATGGCCTTCCCAGAATGATAGGGTGTAGGTAGCTTTCCTCCATGTCCAAAATGACAAAGTCTGTGGGGAAGAAATAATTTCCCACTTTCACCAGCACATTCTCAACTACCCTTTCAGCTTGCTTCTGAGTTTTGTCAGCCAGTTGTATGATTACATCAGTGGATCTCACCTCATTCAGTTGTAGCCTCTTCATAAGAGTCAGAGGCATCACATTTATGCTAGCTCCTAGATCACAGAATCCTCTGTCAATTTTTGTTTCCCCTATGATACAGGGAATATGAAAACTTCCTGGGTCTGTTTTCTTCGAGACTATGTCCTTCTTGATGAGGGCACTGCATTCTTTGTTCATTATTACAGTTTGTCCTCCCTTCAAAACTCTTTTCTTGCTCAGCAATTCCTTCAAGTACTTGATATGTGTAGGCATCTGCTGGAGAATCTCAAGAAAGGGAATATTGATATGGAGAAACTTAAATGTCTCTAAAAACCTTGAATATGTTTTCCCTTTTTCACCTCCTCCTAACCTCTGAGGAAATGATGCTTTTGGTTGGTATGTTTCTAGCATGCCTTTATTTTGCAGTTCCTTGGCTTGCTCAGTTTCACTTTCCTGCTTAGCTTCTTCCACACCTAGCTTCAAGATTTCTGGCTCCTGTTCTGAGGGTCTGATTCCTTCTTCTTCTGAGACTTCCTTCAATATGGTGATGGCCTTGCATTCTTCCCATCTCACTCCCTTTTGTTCCCCTTTAGGATTCTTTTCTGTGTCACTAGGGAACACTGCAGTTGACTTGGGGGCCTGTTGAGATAGCTCTCCTACTCGAGACTCTATCATCTTGAGTTTTTCACCATGGTTCCTTAAGGTAGATCTCACATCATCCCTAAAGCTTTTCAACTCACTTATGTCCTGACCCATGTTTGCAAGCATTCCTTCTATCCTGTTTAATTGATCTTGCAATTGTTGGTTCGGATTAGGTTGGGCAGGTTGATTATTTTGGCCATGATATGGTGGTTGGGAATAAGTGTTTTGTGTGGCTTGGTATGATCTTTGGTTGGAGTTTTGGTATGTGGAATTGTTATGTTGGTTGGGGTTGTAAGGTTTGTGGTTTTGTGGTTGGGTTTGCTGGTTTCCCCACCCAAAGTTTGGGTGGTTTTTCCAGCCTGGTTTGTAAGTGTTGGAATGTGGATCATATGGTTGCCTTTGTTGATTTCCCACATAGTTGGCCTCTTCCCAATCACCTCCTTCAGTGCTTACCTCCTCTTGATCTTATGTGTGTATTGCAGCCACTTGATTTGTTCCTAATTTCCTGGTGAGCTCTGCTAGTTGCTTGGCAAACACCTTGTTTTGGGCTAGAATTGTATCAACCTGGTTCAGCTCCATGACTCCCTTAGTGTTGTGTCTCTCTGAAGCATAGTAGTACTCATTCTCAGCCACTGTCTCAATTACTTCAATGGCTTCTTCCACAGTCTTCTTCCTGTTCAATGAACCTCCTGATGAATGGTCTACAGCCTTCCTTGATTCATAAGAAAGTCCATCATAGAAAATATGCAATTGCACCCAGTCATGGAACATGTCAGGTGGACATTTCCTTGTCAACTCCTTGAACCTCTCCCATGCCTCGTAGAAAGTTTCACCATCTTGTTGTCTAAAAGTCTGAACCTCAGATCGAAGCCTATTGACCTTTTGTGGGGGGTAGAAACGTGCCAAAAACTTGCTTTCCACCTCATCCCAGGTTGTTAGGCTTCCCCTTGGGAATGATTCCAGCCACTTAGCTGCCTTGTCCCTAAGTGAAAATGGGAACAAGAGCAGTTTATAAGCATCTTCCTGGACTCCATTGGACTTCACAGTGTCGCAAATTCTCAGGAATTTTGTGAGATGTTGGTTTGGATCTTCATTAGCACTCCCACCAAATGAACAATGATCCTCCACCAGTGATATTAGCTATGGTTTGAGTTCAAAATTGTTGGCCTGAATGGGTCGTTTCTGAATGCTGCTACCACAATTCCCAGAGGTTGGGTTTATGTATGAACCAAGAACCCTCCACTCAGGAATGGCATTGTTTCCATCAGCCCTCTCATGGTTGTGAACTTCTCTATCCATGTTGAGATCTAGAGCTTCCTCAAAATTGTCCTCAGATTCTCCTTCAAATTCTTCTTCTCTCAGTACTCTCTTCCCTCTTGCTTCCCTTCTAAGTCTATGAAGGGTCCTCTCTGGTTCGGTATATGGATGAGTTGATGTCTCTCTTCTCCTACCTGTCATACAAGAACACAGCACAGGCAACAAACAAGTGAAATACTCTTGGTTAATGGAAGAGTATGGTTAGAGCAATTGAGGAATTAATTCAAATAGTTAGTGGGTCAGTGAGTTAGTTGCTTGAATTTAAAGGCATAAAGAAAGAAAGCAAGTAACAGAGTGCAGAAATTAAAATTCAACAAGTAACTTGAACTGAATTAACAAAACAAGAAAAATGCTCAATCTAGTTAACTTCCAATTTGAGAATTGTCAATCGAAAACCAATCCCCGGCAACGGCGCCATAAACTTGATGTGCTATAAACTTGATAGCTACGATTTTAGGAAATTGCACGATCGGCAAAAATTCCTTCCGGCAAGTGCACCGGTTATCGTCAAGTAAAAACTCACAATAGAGTGAGGTCGAATCCCACAAGGATTGGTTGAATGAGCAATTCGGATTAGAAGTGTGTTCTAGTTGAGCGGAATCAAGATTTAGATGAGAATTGCAGAATGTAAAATTGGCGGGAAACGTAAATGGCAAGAAATTGAAAGTGCGGAATCTTAAATTGCATGAATTAAAGAGCGAGAAGCTAAATTGCTGAAATTAAAAGGGGATCGGGGTGATTGCATGAATTTAATTGCAGAATGTAAAGAGAAAGTGGTAGATCAGAAATGGGGAATTCATTGGGTTTCAGAAGATATTGAGATCTCCGAATCAAAACATTTTTATCCCTTCCTCAACCAATGCATTCATTGAATTTTGCTTGGCAATCTTATATAATTGGATCCCAATCCCTTGGCTCACCAATTCTCTCTAAAAACAAACAAATTCCCAATCCCTTGGTTTAAATGTTCATAAGAAGAGATGATGTTCGATCACTGATTATACCACACAGTTTCATGAACCACAATTTGGTAGGATTACATGTCACAATATCCATCCAAACCCCAATCCAATTCACTGTGAGAAAGCTTCTCTAGCATGAATCCTTCATTCCTTTCCCAAGGTTCCGAAGGATTCCAATTATGGATAGTTTCTTTCCCAAGACAACTAACCAATGGAATTAGATCGAGAAGCTTTCTAACAAAATTCAAGAGAAAAGATTGAAGAAGAAGATAAAAACTATTATTGATTCATTGAATTACAATAGAGCTCCCTAACCCAATGAAAGGGGGTTTAGTGAGTCATAGCTCTGAATTCAATTACAAAAAGTATGAAAACTAGAAAAATGATCCCAAAAGTTCTCTGATGTGTTAAAAGTCTAAAAGTTGAAAAGTCCCTAACTAACTTAAATTCTATCCTATTTATACACTTTCTAAATTGAGCTTCTGTTGTGTTTCTTGGGCTTTGAGGCCTTTCCCTGATTTCCTTTTGCTTTGGGTTTATGATCCATAATCCTGATGAGGCTGCTGATCCAATTCTGCAACATTCATTGAGCCAACTTAGTGATAATCAAGTAATGACACATGACTCAACAAATTGAAATTCCAGACTCATCAATTCTTCAGGCCCAATCCCATAAACCATGATATTCAATTGGGTTTCATACCAGAGTACGTTTAAGTTAATGTTTGTGCTCAAATGCTAACTTAAACTGCAATATCTTGGCCCAGAAACCCTTTTCAAATTGTGGCGTTTAAGTTGCAGTTTAAGCTTAAACTGCAACTTAAACGTTGGACACTCCTGGAGGTGATATAAGTCGAACACGTTTAAGCTTCAGTTTAAGGTTAAACTGAAGCTTAAACGTGGAAATGGAATAAGGCAACCCTGGAGGGTGGAATATCGAACACGTTTAAGCTTCAGTTTAAGGTTAAACTGAAGCTTAAACGTGGAAATGGAGGGAAGCCATCCTGGAGGGTAAAGGTCGAACACGTTTAAGCTCCAGTTTAAGCTTAAACTGGAGCTTAAACGTGGAAATGCAAAACGCAACCCTGGAGGAGAATGGTCGAACACGTTTAAGCTCCAGTTTAAGGTTAAACTGGAGCTTAAACGTGGAAATGGCTCCCTGGTGCTTTCAATTCTGGCGTTTAACTTCCAGTTTAAGGTTAAACTGGAGGTTAAACGCCACTTTCAGCCTTTCCTCAGCTTTCATTATTTTGGCGTTTAAGCTCCAGTTTAAGCTTAAACTGGAGCTTAAACTCCACATGTGATATTCAAGCTTCCTTTATTGATTTTGTTGCTTCCTTGCCTAGCCTCTTCTTCCCTGAAATCATCCAAACAACTGCATCAAAGTCTTGCAAAATTTCATGAGAAATCTTTCATTCATAGCATTCAAGTAATATAACTAAAAACTCATGGAATTTGCATCAAAATCATACTGTTTGGATGGTTTATTGCTTTGTTATTCATTTAACCATTCTTGGTTACTTTAAGCTCAAGAAAATGCATAAAACAACTAAAACTAACAGAAAAATGCTAGTGAAACTAGCCTAAGATGCCTTGGCATCACCTCCCCAGCCGCCTTGGCAGCAATATTTCTGGCAACAGTCGCCTTCTGTGCCCTCTTAAAAGCTTTCATAGATTCGTTATTCTTCATTGCCTCTGCAAATAAAATAGAAAGTTAAGCTACAAGTCGGACAAGTCGGAAAGACAGCTACAAGCAACATAAATAGATAATAAAGGAAACACAAGATACCCAGTTCAGTTTGAAGAAGAGAAGGATTGGTTAGAAATTTCTTGGTATCAAGATGGGGAGGTTGACCCCAGCGTTCTTCCAAAACAGTAACAAAGGCTCGCTCAGCCTCATCCAACATTTCCCAAGAATACCTAGAGACCCTCACGTCTTTTTGCCATTCTAAAGGAAAGGCAGGCTCATCATTTTCATCCAGAAAAAAGGGCCGAGTTCCTTCAACAGCTCGGACCTTGAAAAAGTAGTTTTTAAAATCACGGAATGACTCGTCAAACATGGAAAAGACCTTCTTTCCTTGGGTGGAACGAAAAGAGACCCAAGCTGCCTTCTTTTTCACCACTCCGGGCTTAGTCAAGACAAACAAGTAGAAAAAGAGAGATTGGGAAGCATGAATACCAAAACCATTGCACAACAATTGGAAAATTTTTATGAAACCCCAGGAATTGGGGTGAAGTTGAGAGGGGGAAACATTACAAGACCATAACAGGTCGGTTTCAAATTGAGTAAAAGGAAGGGTAATACCCAGCTGACCAAAGAAAAAATCATAAGCATAAAAGAAAGAGCGACCATTAACAACCAGAGTTGAAAAGCAGACTCTCTCGTCAGAAGAGGGAGGGACAAGTTCATAATTCTTCTCATCACCAGACTTACTACAGACACTATGAAACTGCCTAAACTGAGCACAAAACTCAGAACCAACCAGCGAGACACACATGAGAACCATGGAGTCCACCCAATCGGCCATACCCGCAGAAACCTGGGAAGGCATCTCTACAACGTTATTTCGGGAAGACATGAGGTCAACTAAATCCTACAAAAAGAAGAGAAGAATGGATTACTTAAAAACATCCCGAACGAGGAGCAAAACATATCGACAAACAGAAAGGGAAAACCCCAAGACTCAAGATAAGAAAGTCTGGGGGCATCCCTTGGAGGCAGTAAACAGGCAAGGTTTTCAAGTTATTTCTACAACCTACATCCCGGCACTCATCAAAAAGAAAATAAAATCCCGAAAGAAACAAAAGAAGCAAAAAACGCAAAACACCACCCTTCTACAGTTTATCAGAAAAAGCATCGCTCCTACAGTTTATCAGTGAAAAACACTACTGCTACAGTTTATCAGAACACCAAAAGGACCAAGAAGAAAAATAGCAAAGGCGCAAACTTTTTTGAAATCAAGTAAACAATCATCAGCAAAAGCACAGGCAAAAACGGCGGCAACATGCAAAAGAAAAAGATTCAAGCAAACAAAGAAGAGATTTGCACCAAAAAAGGGAAAAATCTAGAGCATGCAACAAGTCAAGCATAATAAAAACAGAAAGATCCAAACTTTTTCCAAAAGGAAGATCAGAAGGAAAACTCCATCACAAAGTCAAAAATAAATGAGGAAACACGAAATGGGACTAACCTGGAGATGAAAGAAGCTTCGAGGAAAAGAATGGAAGCGCAGAAACAAAGGCTGCCCAGAAAATTGCCAAGTGACGCTGCAACGCAAGAAAGCAGAAGTGCAAACGAAAGACAGAGAGCAGATGAGAGAAACAGAAAACGAGAGAGTAAAGGGAGAAGTTACAAAGAAGAAATGAAAAAGAAAAACCGTTTTTGATCGAGAAAATTCAAAATAAAGCCAAGAGAGAATGAGGGCAATTAATGCCAATTAAATGCGGATGTTAAAACCGTTTGCGTTCCCAAAAAAGCGCTAATACAAAAGCACGCGCTTTTAGAGGAAAAGGTTCTATAATCAAAAAAGACTCTACAAAGAAAGGAATCGACAAAATGCTTGAGTTCGACTTCACTGAAGAAGGACCGAAGTCAAGGACTCGACCTCCAAAGGAAGAACCGAGCTCAAGCAGGGGCACTGTTCATACCCTGGGTCGAGCTATCCGACCCGGGATGATTGGAGATAAAGCGACCGACTGGTGCACGAAATTGTGATCATCAATGGCGCCATCAACATGGTACACTCAATTGTAATCTCAACTCTTTATCACAACTTTGCACAACTAACCAGCAAGTGCACTGGGTCGTCCAAGTAATAAACCTTACACGAGTAAGGGTCGATCCCACGGAGATTGTTGGTATGAAGCAAGCTATGGTCACCTTGTAAATCTCAGTCAGGCAGATTCAAATGGTTATGGATGATTTATGAATAAAACATAAAACAAGGATAGAGATACTTATGTAATTCATTGGTGAGAATTTCAGATAAGCGTATGGAGATGCTTTGTCCCTTCCGTCTCTCTGCTTTCCTACTGTCTTCATCCAATCCTTCTTACTCCTTTCCATGGCAAGCTGTATGTTGGGCATCACCGTTGTCAGTGGCTACAATCCCGTCCTCTCAGTGAAAATGTTCAACGCACCCTGTCACGGCACGGCTAATCATCTGTCGGTTCTCAATCAGGTTGGAATAGAATCCATTGATTCTTTTGCGTCTGTCACTAACGCCCAGCCTTCAGGAGTTTGAAGCTCGTCACAGTCATTCAATCATTGAATCCTACTCAGAATACCACAGACAAGGTTTAGACCTTCCGGATTCTCTTGAATGCCGCCATCAATTCTAGCTTATACCACAAAGATTCTAATTAAGGAATCCAAGAGATATCCACTCAATCTAAGGTAGAACGGAGGTGGTTGTCAGGCACACGTTCATAGGTGAGAATGATGATGAGTGTCACGGATCATCACATTCATCAAGTTGAGGAACAAGTGATATCTTAGAACAAGAACAAGCTGAATTGAATAGAAGAACAATAGTAATTGCATTAATACTCGAGGTACAGCAGAGCTCCACACCTTAATCTATGGTGTGTAGAAACTCCACCGTTGAAAATACATAAGAACAAGGTCTAGGCATGGCCGTGAGGCCAGCCTCCCAAAATGTGATCAAAAGATTCAAAGATCTAAAGATCTGATCTAAGAACTAGATGTCCAAAGATGATCCTCAGATCGAAAATGATCCAAAGATGAAAATACAATAGTAAAAGGTCCTATTTGTAGAGAACTAGTAGCCTAGGGTTTACAGAAATGAGTAAATGACATAAAAATCAACTTCTGGGCCCACTTGGTGTGTGCTTGGGCTGAGCATTGAAGCTTTCATGTGTAGAGACTTTTCTTGGAGTTAAACGCCAGCTTTTGTGCCAGTTTGGGCGTTTAACTCCCATTCTTGTGCCAGTTCCGGCGTTTAACGCCGGGCAGTTTTGAGCTGATTTGAAACGCCGGTTTGGGCCATCAAATCTCAAGAAAAGTATGAACTATTATACATTGCTGGAAAGCCCAGGATGTCTACTTTCCAACGCCGTTGAGAGCGTACCAATTGGGCTTCTGTAGCTCCAAAAAATATACTTTGAGTGCAGGGAGGTCAGAATCCAACAGCATCTACAGTCCTTTTCAGCCTCTGAATCAGATTTTTGCTCAGGTCCCTCAATTTCAGCCAGAAAATACATGAAATCACAGAAAAACACACAAACTCATAGTAAAGTCTAGAAAAGTGAATTTTAACTAAAAACTAATAAAAATATAATAAAAACTAACTAAAACATACTAAAAACATACTAAAAACAATGCCAAAAAGCGTATAAATTATCCGCTCATCACAACACCAAACTTAAATTGTTGCTTGTCCCCAAGCAACTGAAAACCAAATAAGATAAAAAGAAGAGAATATGCAATGAATTCCAAAAAATCTATGAAGATCAGTATTAATTAGATGAGTGGGGCTTTTAGCTTTTTGCCTCTGAACAGTTTTGGCATCTCACTCTATCCTATGAAATTCAGAATGATTGGCTTCTATAGGAACTCAGAATCCAGATAGTGTTATTGATTCTCCTAGTTAAGTATGATGATTCTTGAACACAGCTACTTTATGAGTCTTGGCCATGGCCCAAAGCACTCTGTCTTCCAGTATTACCATCGGATACATACATGCCACAGACACAAAATTGGGTGAACCTTTTCAGATTGTGACTCAGCTTTGCTAGAGTCCCCAATTAGAGGTGTCCAGGGTTCTTAAGCACACTCTTTTTGCCTTGGATCACAACTTTATTATTTTTTTTCTTTTTCTTTTTTTTTTTCATTTTTCTCTTTTTTTTTTGAATATTCACTACTCTTTCTTGCATCAAGAATCATTTTTATGATTTTTCAGATCCTCAGTAACATGTCTCCTTTTTCATCATTCTTTCAAGAGCCAACATTCATGAACCACAAATTCAAAAGACATATGCACTGTTTAAGCATACATTCAAAAAAAAAGTATTGCCACCACATCAAAATAATTAATCTGTTATAAAATTCAAAATTCATGTAATTCTTCTCTTTTTCAATTAAGAACATTTTTCATTCAAGAAAGGTGATGGATTCATAGGACATTCATAACTTTAAGGCATAGACTCTAAGACACTAATGATCATGAGACACAAACATAGATAAACATAAGCATAATTTTCGAAAAACAGGAAAATAAAGAACAAGGAAATTAAAGAACGGGTCCACCTTAGTGATGGCGGTGATGAGCGGATATTTTATACGCTTTTTGGGGGTAATTTCATGTAGATTTTAGCATGTTTTAATTAGTTTTTAGTTAAATATTATTAGTTTTTAGGCAAAAATCATATTTCTGGACTTTACTATGAGTGTGTGTATTTTTCTGTGATTTCAGGTATTTTCTGGCTGAAATTGAGGGAGCTGAGCAAAAATCTGACTTAGGCTGAAAAAGGACTGCTGATGCTATTGGATCCTGACCTCCCTGCACTCGAAATGGATTTTCTGGAGCTACAGGAGTCTAAATTGCGCGCTCTCAACGGCGTTGGAAAGAAGACATCCAGGGCTTTCCAGCAATATATAATAGTCCATACTTTTCGCGAAGATAGACGACGTAACTTGGCGTTGAACGCCAAGTACATGCTGCTGTCTGGAGTTAAACGCCAGAAACACGTCATAACTTGGAGTTCAACTCCAAGAAAAGCCTCTACTCGTGGATAGCTTTAGTCTCAGCCCCAGCACACACCAAGTGGGCCCCAGAAGTGGATTTCTGCACCAATTATCTTAGTTTACTCATATTCTGTAAACCTAGGTTACTAGTTTATTATTTAAACAACTTTTAGAGAATTATTTTGTACCTCATGACATTTTCAGATCTGAATTACATACTTTTTGACGGCATGAGTCTCTAAACTCCATTGTTGGGGGTGAGGAGCTCTGCAGCGTTTCGATGAATTAATACAATTCCTTTGTTTTCCATTCAAACATGCTTGTTCTTATCTAAGATGTTCATTCGCGCTTAATTATGGAAAAGGTGATGATCCGTGACACTCATCACCTTCCTCAATCCATGAACGTGTGCCTGACAACCACCTCCGTTCTACATCAGATTGAATGAGTATCTCTTAGATTCCTTAATCAGAATCTTCGTGGTATAAGCCGGATTGATGGCGGCATTCATGAGAATCCGGAAAGTCTAAACCTTGTCTGTGGTATTCCGAGTAGGATTCTGGGATTGAATGACTGTGACGAGCTTCAAACTTCTGAAGGCTGGGTGTTAGTGACAGACGCAAAAGAATCAATGGATTCTATTCCAACATGATTGAGAACCGACAGATGATTAGCCGTGCTGTGACAGAGCATAGGAACGTTTTCACTGAGAGGATGGGAAGTAGCCATTGACAACGGTGACACCCTACATAGAGCTTGCCATGGAAGGGACCTTGCGTGTGGGAAGAGGATTTCAAGGAAAAGTAGAAATTCAGAGGACAAAGCATCTCCAAAACTCCAACATCTTTCTCATTACTGCACAACAAGTAACGATTTTATTCTCTTTTATTCTTCCAATCTAATAATTCCAACTGATAATTTTAATTAATATCCTGACTAAGAATAATAAGATAAACATAGCTTGCTTCAAACCAATAATCTCCGTGGGATCGACCCTTACTCACGTAAGGTATTACTTGGACGACCCAGTGCACTTGCTGGTTAGTGGTACGAGATCATAAGAAATTTTGACTTTGATATTGGGATTAAGATTTCGTGCACCAAGTTTTTGGCGCCGTTGCCGGGGATTATTCGAGTTTGAACAACTAAAGGTTTATTTTATTTCTTAGATTAGGAATAATTTACTTTTATTGTTATAGAGTCATTAAATCTTGATAGGATAGTTTCTTTTCAAAAATTTCTTTTCAAAAATTTATTATTTTTCTTTATTAATTGTTAATCTTTCGTGAGTCTAGTGTCTTGTTCTAAGTTTGGTGTCAATTGCATTTTTTATATTTTTCTTTAAAATTTTCGTAGTAGTGTTCTTTGTTTTTTCTTGATCTTCAAGTTGTTCTTGTTTATTTTCCTTGTTTGATCTTTACTTTTTCTTGTTCTGTGTCTTTTCTTGTTTCACTTGTGTTCGTTTTAAAGTATTAATATTTCAAAAGGAATATACCTATTTAGAACAAGTGTTACATTTACTCCCAATTGGCTAGAGCATTGGTTTATATTCTTGATGAGTGGGCACCAGTTCTTTTGAAAATCTTTTTCAAAAATAATTTTTCTTGATTCAATCTTGTGCCAAACTTTAAGTTTGGTGTTTTCTTGTTAATCTTTTCATAATTTTCGAAAATTTTATTAAAGTTTTCTAAAAATTTTAAGTTTGGTGTTCTTTCTTTTGTTCTTGGTGTTCTTGTGAACCTTCAAGGTGTTCTTGAGTTTTTCTTGTGTCTTGATCTTAAAATTTTTAAGTTTGGTGTTCCTTGGTGTTTTCCCTCCAAAATTTTTGAAAATAAGGAGCATTAGATCTAAAAATTTTAAGTCTTGTGTCTTTTGTGTGTTTTTCTCTTTCATCATAAAATTCAAAATTCGAAAATAATATATTTTCTAACTAATTTTGAACCACAATTTTCGAAAATTTTATATAAAAATTCAAATTTCAATTTCAAAATATTTCCAATCTCTTTTATTTATTTCGTTTTTATTTTATTTTATAAAAATTAATTTTTATAAAATAAATAATACCAACATATATACCATCTCTTTTATTCCATCATGGAACTAAGGGGGAATGAACAGTCCAGGAGGACTCTGGGGTCATATGCTAACCTCACTACTGCTTCATATGGGAGTAGTATCTGTATACCCTCCATTGGAGTTAGTAGCTTTGAGTTGAATCCTCAGCTCATTATCATGGTGCAGCAAAACTGCCAGTATTCTGGTCTTCCACATGAAGAACCTACAGAGTTTCTGGCACAATTTCTGTAAATTGCTGACACAGTACATGATAAGGAAGTGGATCAGGATGTCTATAGATTATTACTGTTTTCATTTGCTATAAAAGATCAAGCTAAGAGATGGTTAAATAACCAACCTAAGAACAGCATAAAAACATGGAAGCAGCTGTCAGAAAAATTCCTGAGTCACTATTTCCCTCCAAAACGGATGACACAGCTAAGGCTAAGCATCCAAGGCTTCAAACAAGGAGATAATGAATCCCTTTATGATGCCTGGGCTAAGAAAATGCCCCTCTGAAATGTTTTCAGAATGGGTGCAATTAGACATCTTCTACTATGGGCTTACAGAAAAAGCTCAGATTTCTCTAGACCACTCAGCTGGTGGATCTATACATATGAGAAAAACAATTGAAGAAGCTCAAGAGCTTATTGATACAGTTGCCAGAAATCAGCATCTGTACCTCAGCAGTGAATCTTCCAGGAAAGAAGAAGCTAAAACAGTAACTGCTGAACTCAGTCCTATAGATCAGGCTAATGAATTCAATAAGCAATTAGACTTTCTAACTCAGCAGCTAGCCGAATTCAAGGAAATACTACAGGAAACAAGAATGGCTAACAGAAATATGGAAGTATAGTTAAAGCAAACAGAAAAGCAACTGTCAAAACAAATAGCAGAAGAATGCCAAGCAGTTCAATTAAGAAGTGGGAAAACACTAAATACTTCACTTCAAAGCAGCAGGAAGCCAAGAAATGAACAAATGGCTACTCAAAATCCCTTTGAGGACAATCAGAGCCCAGAGAGGAATAAGGCTGGCGCTGAACGCCCAGACCATGCTCATTCCTGGCGTTCAACGCCAGAAACAAGCATGAATCCGGCGTTGAACGCCCAAAGGAAACATAGTTCTGGCGTTCAGACGCCAGTAACAAATAAGGAGGTGGCGTCTAACGCCACCCCAGCTTCCACCCCTGGCATTCAAATGCTAGTGGGGGATCAGTCACATACAAGTGCTGATAACAACCCTTCTAAAAAGGCTTCCCAACCCACTTCTGTAGGCAATAAACCTGCAGCAACTAAGGTTGAGGAATACAAAGCCAAAATGCCTTATCCTCAAAAACTCCGCCAAGCGAAACAGGATAAGCAATTTGCCCGCTTTGCAGACTATCTCAGGACTCTTGAAATAAAGATTCCGTTTGCAGAAGCACTTGAGCAGATACCCTCTTATGCTAAGTTCATGAAAGAGATCTTAAGTCATAAGAAGGATTGGAGGGAAACTGAAAAAGTTTACCTCACTGAAGAATGCAGTGCAGTCATTCTAAAAAGCTTACCTGAGAAGCTTAAAGATCCTGGGAGCTTTATGATACCATGCACATTAGAGGGTATTTGTACCAAGCAAGCTTTATGTGATCTTGGGGCAAGTATCAACCTAATACCTGCATCTACTATCAGAAAGCTTGGTTTAACTGAAGAAATCAAACCAACCAGGATATGTCTTCAACTTGCTGATGGCTCCATTAAATACCCATTGATACGTAAAAATTTAGATTTCACGTCTAACCGGCAAGTATACCGGGTCGCATCAAGTAATAAGACTCACTAGGAGTGAGGTCGATCCCACGAGGATTGGTAGATTAAGCAACTTTAGTTAAATGGTAGATTTAGTCAAGCGAACATAGTTTTGATTTCATGAGCATTTTGATTTTTGAACATAATTGCAAGAATTTAAATGACACAAAATGTAAAGAACTAGAATAGAGAAATAAAATGGAAGTAAATGACGGAAACTTAAAGTGCAAGAAACTTAAATGACATCAAAGATAAATTGCAAGGAATTAAAGTGCTGAATTCTAAAGAGCATAAGAGTAAGAAATAAGAAACAGAATGTAAATGACAAGAATAATAAATTGCAAGAATGTAGAAGGGAATTGGGTAATGGGTTTTCAAACACTAAGAACAAAAGAAATGAGAATTAATGATGGAGAGGATCATTAGGGATCAGAGATGTTAGTTTTCATGAATTGATGTTAGTCAAATCCTTCTCAATCATGGGTATAGATCTATGGCAAGTGGGTGATTGAACCCCAATCTCTTGGTGATTCAATCTCTCTCAACATAACCAATTGCCACTCTCGTGATCTAATTGTTCATGAGAAGAGATGAAGCTCATATGTTATCCAGCCACACAATTTCTATAATCTCAACCAAGGAGAGTTACATCTCACATACTAACCAAGGTATATTGATTAGAGAAATCATGAAAGGATGAACTCTAAACTGAATTATGTGGCTCATTCCTCAAACTCACCACATAATTCATATAGATTAACCCCTCTCTCGATGGTGGTTGAATCTGTGAAGATCAAGAGTTCCCTCTTTAAATCAACCACTAGAATTGAGGAGGAAAGATGGGTTCATCAATCCATTCCAACAAACAGAGCTCCTCCCCCTAATGAAAGTGGGGTTTAGTGAGTCATTGCTCCAATTTCAACAACAATTGCCATAAATCAAAATTAAACTAAATGTAAAGGAAGAAGAAGAAGAAGAATGAAATGCTTAAAGATTAAGAAAAATGAAGAAGAGAAGTTCCAAGATGAACCAAAATTAGCTCTCTGGGTCTCCTCTCGGAAGTACCAAAAGTGTTCTCAAATACAAGTGCTAAAAAGTGTAAAAATGTCTAAGTGTTAGAAAGTATTCCAAAAAGTAAAAGTCCCTACAAGTACATCAATCTCTTCTATTTATACTACTCCTAAAACTCTTTCAAAGATCTTGAATTGGATTGGCAATATGGGCTTCCTCTTTGTTGAATTCTTGGCTCAATTGGAAGTGTTGCTAGACTTGGAAAGGAAGAGTTCATTCATCATGATTCTGGCCCATTGGCTTGGCGTTATTGGCACTAACTCCAGGCCAAATGCACGTTGGCAACGTGCAAGACATTTTCCTGGAAGTGAAGTATGAGACTTGGGCGTTGCTAGCCCAAGTTGTTGCCAACAACTTGCTTCTCCTCTTCTTAGCTCTACTTTCATGCTAAATGTGGCCCAGAATTTGAGTGTCAACCTTCAGCCTCAATATGGACTATTATACATCATTGGAAAGCTCTTGATGTCTATTTTCTAATGCCACTGAAATCACCTCAATTGGACTTTCCTAGCTCAAGTTATGGTTCCTCAAAGAAGGTAAGGTCAAGCTGCCAAGTTGTTGCCAAGTTGTTGCCAAAAACGCACCTTAACTCCCAAGTTGGCAACGTGCTCGTGCCTAGCCTCCCACGGCAGGGGCTTGAGGCTGGCGTTGTTGCAAAACACGCCCCCTTAATGCACGTTGGCAACGTGCTCGATCCCACATCCAAGGCTCATCTCTAGCTCCCTTGAATTTCACTTCATGTTCTTGTTTTTAGGGTCTAAAGATGACTCTGGTTTGGCTTCAATTTTGTGCTCCACCATAGACTATTATATATGGTTGGAAAGCTCTGAATGTCAGCTTTCCAACGCAACTGGAAGCACTCAATTTGGATCTCTGTAGCTCAAGATATCTTCCATTGAAGTGGACATGTTCAGGCTGCCTTGTTGGAGTTGTTGTGGATAACGCCCTTATATTCCAAGTTAGCAACGTGCACCACAATTTCCTGGCGTTGTTGTGGATAACTCCTTCTCTTCAGCACGTTGGCAACGTGCTCGAGCCCTTTCCAAGGCTCTAAACAATGCTTCCCACGTTGGCAACGTGCATGGCAAGGCCTATGGGCGTTGGCAACGTGCATGGTGAGGCTTGGCGTTGGCAACTTGATTTTGGCGTTGGCAACGTGAATGGTGAGGCTTGTGGACGTTAGCAACTTGGTTGGCAAGGCTTGGGGACGTTAGCAACTTGGTTGGCAAGGCTTGGGGACGTTAGCAACTTGGTTGGCAAGGCTTGGCGTTGGCAACTTGATTTTGGCGAGGCCATTGGGCGTTGGCAACTTGGTTGGCACCAAGACTTGGTGCCTAGCCAAGCAACCATTCCTGGCGTTGTTGCCAAACACGCCAATGCTTCCTAGCTCCAAAAATGTGCTCGAGCTCCTTTTGGTGCCAAAATTGCTTGTGTGTGGCGTTGGCAACGCCCTCCTCAAGTTGGCAACGTGCTTCACTTCATCCAGGGCCAAGCTTGTGTGTGTGGCGTTGCCTTCAACAACGCCCATGGTTCTTGGCGTTGGCAACGCCCTCGACACTCCTTCATGGCTCAAGTTCCTTGCTTGTGTGGGCGTTGGCAACTTGGTTCTAGAGTTGGCAACGCCAGCTCTTCCTCCAGGGCCAAGTTTGCTTGCTTGTGGCTTGTGTGTGGCGTTGGCAACGCCCTTCTCAAGTTGGCAACGCCAACTTTGCTTCTTGTCTTCCTCCAGGGCCAAGCTTGCTTGCTTGTGGCTTGTGTGTGGCGTTGGCAACTTGGTTCTAGAGTTGGCAACGCCAACTTTGCTTCCAAGGCTGCCTGGCGTTGCCAAGAACAACGCCCCTTATCCTCCAAGTTGGCAACGCCAACTCCTCTTCCTGGCGTTGCCAAGAACAACGCCCCTTATGTCCAAGTTGGCAACGCCAACTTCTTGCCCAGCTTGCATCATTCTTGCTTCCATGCATCCTTGTTTCATCACCTACCATCAACAAGGGAAATAGCTTCAAAGTCTTACCAATTCATGCAATAAATTTCATGAGATTCATTCATACTCATTCATATATGCATTCCTTAAATCATGTGCATGAATTTGGCTAGAATCAACACATTCCTAAGTACTCTCATGCATGGAAACAAAACTCATAAAAGGACTTGTTTATTTAGAGAAAATGAGTGAAATTAAGCTAAAACTAACTAAACTAACTAACTAATAAAGCAAATATGCACTTGCATCACAACACCAAACTTAAAGTATTGCTTGTCCTCAAGCAAAATATAAAGGACTTTGTCACAAGAATTTAAGATGTAAGACTTTAATGTTCTTCCAGAGAGTAATTTCTCATTGAGCATGTCATCCTCACTTGTGTGATCATTAATTTATTGTAATTGAACACAACTATTCAAACTTTTTCAATTAAAATGCTTGCTTCACTACTAAATTGGTTAACTTCACTAGACTTCTTTCATACCTTAGCACATGATCCTTGAACCAATTTTTTTCTGCTTATTTCTTTTTCCTTCTTTTTTTTCTTTCCCTTTTTTTCAATTAAGCTCGAAATCTTGTCTTAAGGCGGCTCTTTAGCATAAGCTTTCAATCAACAATCCCAAACCAGTTGGTTCAAGTTGTTAAGTGTTGAGACACTCTTAAAGATTTACTCACTCAAGCCTCTTTCCTTAACACATTCAGTCACAGGCATATAACATTGAAATTTTGTTTGGATAGTGGTGTCCAGCACCTCTTTGGGTTGCTAAATGTTCTGTTATAGAGCTACTCTTGATTGTGGGTTTTCAATCGATAATCCCGAGTTAGTTAACTCAAGTTACCGGGTGATGAAGCACCCCTCGGATTTACTAGCCCAAGTATGTCTCTTAACATCAATCACCACAGACACATATCCAAATTTTGTCATTGATGCCTAGCCTTTCATTCTTTGTACTCTATTTTCTTTCTTGTCAAGGTTATTTGTGCTTTTACTGTTAAAGTCTTTGTGATCCTTAACCAAACTAGTCTTGTATAGCAAGCATTCTTTTGAGTTCATTGAACCTTGATTCTTTCACAATAAATGCATGTATGCTAGCACTTTTCTCATGGGACAACATGATTCTTCTTAAGCTAGAATTCTCTCTGTTCTTGCATCAAACTACATCTTTTATTCCAATGACAAGTAAAAGTACTAAAGACAAGCAACCATTCCAAATCTGTGAGTGGTGATGCATGGAATGGGCAACATAAAAGACAATGCTTCAAAAAAGAAAATGCATCCTAGAAGGTATACCATATTTCAGACATACATCTTCTTTATTTAATGAAACATAAAGAAACATAAAGAAAAACAAAGGAACTTCACCACCTTTAATCTTCATGTCCCTTTTCCTTTGCTTGATTCTCCTTGCTTTCCTTTGCCCTTTGGATCTTGTTTCTTTTTACTTCTTAACTCTCCTTGTTGCTTTGTTGTTGAATCCTCCTTTGGATCTTCTTTCTTTTTGCTTCTCCGTTCTCCTTGTTGCATTGTTGTTGCATCCCCCTCTTCTTGCCAAATTCCTGAGCTTATCATTGTCTCCTTTAGCCTCCGTTGATTAAATCTCACCCTTGCAAGTTCCTGCTCTTCAAATATCTTGCGAGCTTCATTAAAGGTTTTGATTTGTGGGTTGAGTAATGGAGGTGTGGAACAGAGGTAACTGAGCTTTTCTTGGGTGCATATGTCATAGTCAAGTCTGTCCTTGTGCCTGGCTTCCCTGAACATTCTGTTTTCATTGAAATCTCTGTAGAGTGTTTCATGTCTAGCATCCAACCTATGGAGAAGTTCTCTTTGCTGAGCTTGCTCTATCCTTAGTTGAGCTTGTTCTTGTATCACTTTCTCCATGGCTTTTTCATGTTCCATAGTTGAATTGTTGATGGCTTCCTGCATCTTGGCATATTGTTCTTGTTGTAGTTCCATCATGTGTGCTTGGTACTCATTTTGTTGGTTCATCCATTGAACTTGAATACCTCTTTGTTGATCCATCAACTGCCAAAGGTCCCTTTGTTGTTGAGCTTGTTCCTCTTGGCTTCTTTGAATTTGTGAGTATTGCCCAGAGATTCCGTCCAAGGCGGCTTGGAGTTGATTCATGTTCAAGGTGTGGGATTCATCCATTTCTTGAGGCTCCTCCTCTTGTCTTACTTCTTTCCTTTTCTTCCTTCTTGCTAAAGGTTGCCTTTCCAATTGGGTTGTGGTGATAAACTCCAACCTTTCTCGGGTGAGAGGCTTTCCAATAGAGACCAAATCAGTTTCTCCAAATTCTTCAAGAGGCACTCCAGCTTCTTCACATAGGCGCAGAATAGTACTAGGATATCCTAGCCAGCTGTCTTGTTTGACTTTTTGAGCTATGTCAATGATGTTCTTGGCTATAATGTCTCCAACATTGATTTCTCCTCCTTTCATTATACAATGGATCATTATTGCTCTATTCACGGTTACCTCAGAATTATTTGAAGTGGACATCAATGATCTCCTCACTATGTCATGCCATCCTTTTGCTTGAGGTATGAGATCACCTCTCCGAAGCTTGAGTGGTTGTCCATGTGAATCCAACACCCAATCCGTGCCTATTCTGCATAAGTCACTCACCACATCCACATATCTTGGGTTATTTTCAACCCTTTCTTCATAGCTAGCTTGTTTGAACTGTTTGTGCTTGACCCTTAGCACCCTATTGATGGTGTCCGGGCTAAAATCAACATCCACACCTCTTACATAGCTCATGTATGGTTCTTCATCATCATATTCTCTTATCACATTAGTGTAGAACTCATGGATGAGAAGCATGCTCACTTCTTGAGGTTGGTCACAGAGAAGCTCCCATCCCCTTTTTCTGATTATTTTTTGTATCTCAGGGTACTCATCTTTCTTTAGCTTGAAAGGTAACTCCGGAACAATATCTTTGCTTGACATCCAACTAAAGATGCGCTCATTATGCTTGGATTTAAATCTTCTTTCATCAAAGGTATCTTGTCCTTCATCTCCTCTCCTATCCCTTGATGATGAGGCCATTGAAATTCACTTGCAAGGGTTGAATCTTCCACACCAAACTTAGATGAATGCTTGTCCTCAAGCACAAGGAAAATGGTTGTGAATGGGATAGATGTATGGCCACAACGTGACTTAGGCAAGCTAGAAAATGATGGTGAAGGGAGTTGGAGTGTTTCGGTTATGTGAGGAGATGTGATGCTTCAAGGGTTTTGTTTGGTAAAGATGAGGTTTAAGGTTAGAATTTGTGAAACATGGAATAGGTTGGAGGTTGAATATGAGTTCGGATACTTAAATGAGGTTATGGGGGTAGAAGAATGAATGATGTATGAATATGGTTGAAGTGTTTAAAGTGAAAGTTGGTGGGAAGGCATTTAAGGCTCGGTCATGGCATGCTTCCTTGTGCCCAATGCATGTTGATTTGTTTTTCCCCATGCACAAAGTTCAAAACTCATGTGACTTCCCTTCCTTGTGTATCCGTGACCTCACTCACCAAGATTCCCCATCATTTCTTTCTTTCTTTCATTATATGCTTCCAAGATTCCCCATCACTTCTTTCTTTCTTTCCTGCAACAAAATGCCAAAGGCTTGAGATTCTTAAAGTGACATTAATGGCTAAAAACTTATGATGATGTTCCTATGCAAAATTGACTAAATTAGATTTCCTAATCTATTTTTTTAGCATTAATAATGCAAGTAAAGACACCAAACTTAGTTTGTGACTAAATGTTCTATGGAATTAATTCCAGAGATAGCCACATCAAACTTAGTATTTTACCTACATTATATGCATGCTATTTCAACGTTTTTTTTTTCTCTTTTTTTTTTTTTAACTAAAATAAATGACTATACTTCCATAGTCTAGCATTTTCGTGTATGTATGGACACCAAACTTAGTTTGTGGCTAAGTGTTGTAGAACACACTTTTACCATTACTTCAAGATTGGTCACACCAAACTTAGTGCCTTGCATACACCATGTACTAGTCTACTTAATCATTATTGACTACTAAAATATGAGATTAAAAGACTCCCTGTGCATGGGTTGCCTCCCATGAAGCGCTTTGTTTATTGTCCTTAGCTCGACAATGCAGCTTCTTTGCTCATGTTAAGAGTTGCACACTCTCTTCCTTGCTCCAAGGGCCACCAAAATAGTGCTTCACCCTATGTCCATTGGCTGTGAAGGTTTGTTTTGAGGCTTCATCAAGCAATTCAACATAGCCATGAGGTGATACTTTGGTGATGGTGTATGGACCAGTCCATCTAGACCTCAGCTTCCCAGGGAAGATCTTCAATCTTGAATTGAATAGCAACACCTTTTGGCCCGGTTCAAATGTTCTTTGAGAGATCCTCTTATCATGCCATCTCTTTGCTCTCTCTTTGTATATCTTGGCATTGTCATATGCCTCCAACCTGAACTCTTCAAGTTCATTGAGTTGTAGCAACCTCTTCTCTCCTGCTGCTTGAGCATCTAAATTCAGAAGTTTGGTGGCCCAAAAGGCCTTATGTTCAAGCTCCACAGGGAGGTGGCATGCTTTTCCATATACCAGCTGAAATGGAGATTTTCCTATGGGTGTCTTGAAGGCCGTCCTATATGCCCAAAGTGCATCATCCAGCTTCCTAACCCAATCCTTTCTTGTTGTTCCCACAGTTTTCTCCAAGATCCTTTTTAGCTCTCTGTTGGCAAGTTCAGCTTGTCCATTGGTTTGTGGGTGATATGGGGTAGCTACTTTGTGTGTAACACCATACTTGTGGAGTAAAGAATTGAGTTGCTTGTTGCAAAAGTGGCTTCCCCCATCACTTATAAGTCCTTTGGGTACTCCAAATCTAGTGAAGATGTTCTTCTTAAGGAATTGCAAGACCACGTTGGTATCACATGTGGTGGTGGCTATTGCTTCTACCCATTTGGAGACATACTCTACTGCTACCAGGATGTATTTGAACGTGTAGGATGGAGGAAAAGGTCCCATGAAATCTATTCCCCACAAATCAAAGAGTTCCACTTCCAAAATGAACTTTTGAGGCATGTCATTTTTCTTTGACAAACCCCCTGTTCTTTGACATTCATTGCATTGGCTCACAAACTCCCTAGCATCCTTGAAGATTGAAGGCCAATAGAAACCACTTTGAAGGACCTTTGCAGCAGTTCTTTCAGCCCCAAAATGACCACCATAGCTAGAGTTGTGACAATGCCATAGTATGTCCTTCATCTCACCTTCTGGCACACATCTTCTTATCATTCCATCTGGGCATCTTTTGAACAAGAATGGTTCGTCCCAAAAGAAGAACCTAGCCTCATGCAACAGCTTCTTAACTTGTTGTCTTGTGTACTCTTGTGGAATGATTCTTCCTGCCTTGTAGTTGGCCATGTCTGCAAACCAAGGGACATGTTGAATGTGCAAGAGATGTTCATCTGGAAATTCTTCATTTATTGATGGAAGATTGTCTTGGCATTCATCTTGTGGTACCCTTGATAAGTGATCAGCAACTTGATTTTCACTGCCCTTTCTATCTTTGATCTCAATGTCAAACTCTTGTAGGAGTAGCACCCATCTGATTAGCCTTGGTTTGGCATCCTGTTTTGACATAAGATACTTAATGGCAGCATGGTCAGTATACACAAAGACTTTAGATCCAATCAAATATTGTCTAAACTTATCAAAGGCATACACCACGGCTAGTAACTCTTTCTCTGTTGTGGTGTAGTTTCTTTGAGTTTCATTCAATACCTTACTTGCATAGTAGATAACATGAAGCCTCTTTTCCTTCCTCTGCCCCAACACAGCACCGATTGCAAGGTTGCTTGCATCACACATGAGTTCAAAAGGTAGTCCCCAACTTGGGGGTGTGATGATTGGTGCTGTGGTGAGCTTAGCCTTTAGAGTTTCAAAAGCATGTTTGCATTCATCATCAAAGATAAAAGGGTTGTCTACCACCAACAAATTGCTTAGTGGCTTTGCTATTTTGGAAAAATCTTTGATGAATCTCCTATAGAAACCAGCATGCCCTAAGAAACTTCTAACGGCTTTCACACTAGTTGGCAAAGGAAGTTTTTCTATAATTTCTACTTTTGCCTTGTCAACTTCTATACCTTTTCTTGAAATTTTATGACCAAGAACAATGCTTTCGGGTACCATGAAATGGCATTTCTCCCAATTCAAAACTAAGTTTGTTTCTTGGCATCTTTTCAAGACTAAGGTAAGATGGTGCAAGCAAGTATTGAAGGAATCACCAAAAACAGAGAAATCATCCATAAAGACTTCAATGAATTTTTCTACCATGTCTGAGAAGATTGATAGCATGCACCTTTGGAAGGTAGCTGGGGCATTACATAGTCCAAATGGCATTCTCCTATATGCAAAAACTCCAAAGGGACAAGTGAAGGAGGTCTTCTCTTGATCCATGGGGTCAACCACTATCTGGTTATATCCAGAATATCCATCAAGAAAACAGTAGTAGGCATGGCCAGCCAACCTTTCAAGCATCTGATCAATGAAAGGGAGAGGAAAGTGGTCTTTTCGTGTAGCATCATTCAGCCTTCTATAGTCTATGCACATCCTCCACCCTGTCACTGTTCGTGTTGGGATAAGCTCATTCTTCTCATTAACAATGATAGTCATCCCCCCTTTCTTGGGAACCACTTGCACTGGACTGACCCATGGGCTGTCAGATATAGGGTAGATGATCCCAGCTTTACACAACTTCAGAACTTCCTTTTGAACAACCTCCTTCATTGTGGGGTTCAATCTTCTTTGAGGTTGTACCACTGGTTTGGAATTCTCTTCCAAGAGTATCTTGTGCATGCATATGGCAGGGCTTATGCCTTTCAAGTCATCAATGGTCCACCCCAAAGCCTCTTTGTGAGCTTTCAATACTACAAGGAGCTTTTCTTCTTCCTCTGCACTCAATGTGGAATTGATGATCACTGGGAAGCTGTCCTTCTCACCAAGAAATGCATATTTGAGATGAGGGGGTAGTGGTCTCAACTCTTGTTGTGGTGCCTCTTCTTTCGTAGCTTCACTTGGTTCCTCTGATGCTTCCAACTTGTTCTCTTCTTGTCCTTTGATGTTATGGACCTCTTCTTGTTTCACTTGATGGTTTGTGTCAAGTACTTCTTCAACCAAAGAATCTACTACATCAATCCTCATGCAATTTTCTTTCTCAACAGGGTGTTGCATTGCTTTGAAGACATTTATGGTCATTTGCTCATCATGCACTCTGAAAATCATCTCTCCCTTTTCCACATCAATGATTGTTCTAGCTGTAGCCAAAAAGGGTCTACCAAGAATGACTGAATTGTTTCCCTCTTCATCCATGTCTAGGACCACAAAATCAGCTGGGAATATGAAGTTTCCCACCTTCACCAAGAGGTTCTCAACTACTCCATTTGGTACTTTGATGGATCTGTCAGCAAGTTGGAGTGACATCCTTGTGGGTTTAAGTTCTTCAATCATCATTTTCTTCATCATGGTAAGGGGCATTAGATTAATGCTTGCTCCCAGGTCACAAAGTGATTTGTCAACGGCCATGCTTCCAATCGTGCAAGGTATGAGGAAGCTGCCAGGGTCTTTGAGTTTTGGGGGTAACCCTTGTTGAATGATGGCACTACACTCTTGATTGAGAATCACCGTTTCTTTTTCTTGCCAACTTCTCTTCTTGGTGATCAATTCCTTAAGAAACTTTGCATATAATGGCATCTGTTCCAGAGCTTCTGCCAATGGGATGTTGATTTCAAGTTTCTTGAAGATTTCTAAGAACCTTGGGAATTGTTGGTCTTTTGCTCCTTTGTGTATCCTAGTTGGGTATGGAAGCTTGGGTGCATAAGCTTTCACTCCTTCATTTTTGTTTTCTTTTTGTGGATTCATACTCTCCTTGCCATCACGGTTGCCTCCTTAACTTGGTGGATTGCCTTGTGGCTTGACAACCTCCTTGCCTTTGTTAGATGTTGAAGCCTTTTCTTCATCTTGCCTCTCCACTGTGTCTTGCTCTTTGGGTTTTGTTGCTTCTTTATTTGAACTTTCACCAACTACCTTGCCACTCCTTAACTGCAAAGCCTTACATTCTTCTCTTGGGTTGGGTATTGTGTCACTTGGGAGAACATTGGTTGGTTTCTCGGCTTGTTTGGCCAATTGTCCCACTTGTCTCTCAATGTTCTTCATAGTGACCGCTTGTTCATGTTGTCCCTTAGCTAAAGCTTGAGTGGTGTGAGCAAGTGCTTGCAAGGTTGCTTCTAGACTTGAGATTCTGGCCTCATGATGGTCAATTGGAGGTATGATGGGGGTTGATTGTTGTTGGAAGTTGTTGGGCGGATTAGTGTGGAAATTTTGTGAGTTGGATGATGGCGCAGAGAAGTTATTTTGGTGAGTTTGTGAGTTATGATGGGGGTGTTGATATGTGTTTTGTGTTTTTCTATATTGGTTAGTGTTGTTGGTATGGTGATTTTGGTTGTTTGTGTTACAGGTGTGATTGTGGTTGTTGTTCTTTTGCCAATGGTTTTCTCCCCACTTTAAATTGGGATGATTCTTCCAAGATGAGTTGTATGTATCACCATGGAATTCATCCTGAGAATTTGAAGTGTTCTGCATGTATTGAACTTGTTCTTGTGGTTGCTCAACCGTGGCCCCTTCTCCTTGGCTCCATTCAAGTGATGGTTGATTTGTTGTGTTCACTGATGCAAGTTGCATACCATCCATTCTCTTTGTTATCATCTCCATTTGTTGTTGGATTTGTTGGTGCATTAACTTATTTTGTGCCAAGATAGCATCAACACCTTCAAGCTCCATTACACCTTTCTTTGGGGTCGGATTATGCTGCCTCTCTGATGAGTAATAATATTGATTGTTTGCCACAATCTCAATGAGGTCTTGAGCTTCCTCAGCAGTTTTCATCATGTTGAGTGATCCTCCTGATAAATAATCTAGTCCCTTTCTTGCTTCTGAATTTAGGCCTTCATAGAAGTTTTGGAGTTTGACCCAATCACTAAACATGTCAGGTGGGCATCTTCTCATTAGTGCCTTGTACCTTTCCCAGGCTTCATATAATGACTCCCCATCCATTTGCCTAAAAGTCTGAACCTCTGTCTTCAACTTGATGATCTTTTGAGGTGGGTAGAACTTTGCTAGAAATCTTCTCATCACTTCGTTCCAATCATTGAGGCTTTCCTTGGGGAATGACTCTAGTCATTGAGTGGCTTTATCCCTCAAAGAGAATGGGAATAGCAACAACTTGTAGACATCTGGATGCACTCCATTTGTCTTCACAGTATTGCATATCCTCAGAAAAACAGATAGATGTTGATTTGGGTCTTCAAGAGGTCCCCCTCCATAAGAGCAATTGTTCTGTACCAAAGTGATGAGCTGAGGTTTCAACTCAAAGTTATTGGCCTGAACTGGAGGAGTGGCAATACTACTCCCACAATGTCTTGGATCAGGGATGGTGTAGGAAGATAGCACCCTTCTAGGTGGTCCATCATTGTTGTTGACCCCTCCAGGATTGTGCATCTCATCCTCCATGACTTGATCTTCTCCCTCTGATTCCTCTGACTCCTCTTCACCAACTATGAACTTTCCTCTTTCTGCTCTCCTTATCCTTCGGAGGGTTCTCTCGTCCTCAATATTACGTCTACTAGCTCCTGACATACACAAACAAAACCAAAATCACAAGTGAGACACTCTAGAACTAGAGTGAAATTGGGGTTAGTGAAACAAAATATCAAACAGTTAGTGGGCTTAACAAAAACACAAAAAAAATTGCTTAATCTAAACCACCTTTCACTTAATCATTGTCAATCTTTCCAATCCCCGGCAACGGCGCCAAAAACTTGATACGTAAAAATTTAGATTTCACGTCTAACCGGCAAGTATACCGGGTCGCATCAAGTAATAAGACTCACTAGGAGTGAGGTCGATCCCACGAGGATTGGTAGATTAAGCAACTTTAGTTAAATGGTATATTTAGTCAAGCGAACATAGTTTTGATTTCATGAGCATTTTGATTTTTGAACATAATTGCAAGAATTTAAATAACACAAAATGTAAAGAACTAGAATAGAGAAATAAAATGGAAGTAAATGACGGAAACTTAAAGTGCAAGAAACTTAAATGACATCAAAGATAAATTGCAAGGAATTAAAGTGCTGAATTCTAAAGAGCATAAGAGTAAGAAATAAGAAACAGAATGTAAATGACAAGAATAATAAATTGCAAGAATGTAGAAGGGAATTGGGTAATGGGTTTTCAAACACTAAGAACAAAAGAAATGAGAATTAATGATGGAGAGGATCATTAGGGATCAGAGATGTTAGTTTTCATGAATTGATGTTAGTCAAATCCTTCTCAATCATGGGTATAGATCTATGGCAAGTGGGTGATTGAACCCCAATCTCTTGGTGATTCAATCTCTCTCAACATAACCAATTGCCACTCTCGTGATCTAATTGTTCATGAGAAGAGATGAAGCTCATATGTTATCCAGCCACACAATTTCTATAATCTCAACCAAGGAGAGTTACATCTCACATACTAACCAAGGTATATTGATTAGAGAAATCATGAAAGGATGAACTCTAAACTGAATTATGTGGCTCATTCCTCAAACTCACCACATAATTCATATAGATTAACCCCTCTCTCGATGGTGGTTGAATCTGTGAAGATCAAGAGTTCCCTCTTTAAATCAACCACTAGAATTGAGGAGGAAAGATGGGTTCATCAATCCATTCCAACAAACAGAGCTCCTCCCCCTAATGAAAGTGGGGTTTAGTGAGTCATTGCTCCAATTTCAACAACAATTGCCATAAATCAAAATTAAACTAAATGTAAAGGAAGAAGAAGAAGAGTGAAATGCTTAAAGATTAAGAAAAATGAAGAAGAGAAGTTCCAAGATGAACCAAAATTAGCTCTCTGGGTCTCCTCTCGGAAGTACCAAAAGTGTTCTCAAATACAAGTGCTAAAAAGTGTAAAAATGTCTAAGTGTTAGAAAGTATTCCAAAAAGTAAAAGTCCCTACAAGTACATCAATCTCTTCTATTTATACTACTCCTAAAACTCTTTCAAAGATCTTGAATTGGATTGGCAATATGGGCTTCCTCTTTGTTGAATTCTTGGCTCAATTGGAAGTGTTGCTAGACTTGGAAAGGAAGAGTTCATTCATCATGATTCTGGCCCATTGGCTTGGCGTTATTGGCACTAACTCCAGGCCAAATGCACGTTGGCAACGTGCAAGACATTTTCCTGGAAGTGAAGTATGAGACTTGGGCGTTGCTAGCCCAAGTTGTTGCCAACAACTTGCTTCTCCTCTTCTTAGCTCTACTTTCATGCTAAATGTGGCCCAGAATTTGAGTGTCAACCTTCAGCCTCAATATGGACTATTATACATCATTGGAAAGCTCTTGATGTCTATTTTCTAATGCCACTGAAATCACCTCAATTGGACTTTCCTAGCTCAAGTTATGGTTCCTCAAAGAAGGTAAGGTCAAGCTGCCAAGTTGTTGCCAAGTTGTTGCCAAAAACGCACCTTAACTCCCAAGTTGGCAACGTGCTCGTGCCTAGCCTCCCACGGCAGGGGCTTGAGGCTGGCGTTGTTGCAAAACACGCCCCCTTAATGCACGTTGGCAACGTGCTCGATCCCACATCCAAGGCTCATCTCTAGCTCCCTTGAATTTCACTTCATGTTCTTGTTTTTAGGGTCTAAAGATGACTCTGGTTTGGCTTCAATTTTGTGCTCCACCATAGACTATTATATATGGTTGGAAAGCTCTGAATGTCAGCTTTCCAACGCAACTGGAAGCACTCAATTTGGATCTCTGTAGCTCAAGATATCTTCCATTGAAGTGGACATGTTCAGGCTGCCTTGTTGGAGTTGTTGTGGATAACGCCCTTATATTCCAAGTTAGCAACGTGCACCACAATTTCCTGGCGTTGTTGTGGATAACTCCTTCTCTTCAGCACGTTGGCAACGTGCTCGAGCCCTTTCCAAGGCTCTAAACAATGCTTCCCACGTTGGCAACGTGCATGGCAAGGCCTATGGGCGTTGGCAACGTGCATGGTGAGGCTTGGCGTTGGCAACTTGATTTTGGCGTTGGCAACGTGAATGGTGAGGCTTGTGGACGTTAGCAACTTGGTTGGCAAGGCTTGGGGACGTTAGCAACTTGGTTGGCAAGGCTTGGAGACGTTAGCAACTTGGTTGGCAAGGCTTGGCGTTGGAAACTTGATTTTGGCGAGGCCATTGGGCGTTGGCAACTTGGTTGGCACCAAGACTTGGTGCCTAGCCAAGCAACCATTCCTGGCGTTGTTGCCAAACACGCCAATGCTTCCTAGCTCCAACAATGTGCTCGAGCTCCTTTTGGTGCCAAAATTGCTTGTGTGTGGCGTTGGCAACGCCCTCCTCAAGTTGGCAACGTGCTTCACTTCATCCACGGCCAAGCTTGTGTGTGTGGCGTTGCCTTCAACAACGCCCATGGTTCTTGGCGTTGGCAACGCCCTCGACACTCCTTCATGGCTCAAGTTCCTTGCTTGTGTGGGCGTTGGCAACTTGGTTCTAGAGTTGGCAACGCCAGCTCTTCCTCCAGGGCCAAGTTTGCTTGCTTGTGGCTTGTGTGTGGCGTTGGCAACGCCCTTCTCAAGTTGGCAACGCCAACTTTGCTTCTTGTCTTCCTCCAGGGCCAAGCTTGCTTGCTTGTGGCTTGTGTGTGGCGTTGGCAACTTGGTTCTAGAGTTGGCAACGCCAACTTTGCTTCCAAGGCTGCCTGGCGTTGCCAAGAACAACGCCCCTTATCCTCCAAGTTGGCAATGCCAACTCCTCTTCCTGGCGTTGCCAAGAACAACGCCCCTTATGTCCAAGTTGGCAACGCCAACTTCTTGCCCAGCTTGCATCATTCTTGCTTCCATGCATCCTTGTTTCATCACCTACCATCAACAAGGGAAATAGCTTCAAAGTCTTACCAATTCATGCAATAAATTTCATGAGATTCATTCATACTCATTCATATATGCATTCCTTAAATCATGTGCATGAATTTGGCTAGAATCAACACATTCCTAAGTACTCTCATGCATGGAAACAAAACTCATAAAAGGACTTGTTTATTTAGAGAAAATGAGTGAAATTAAGCTAAAACTAACTAAACTAACTAACTAATAAAGCAAATATGCACTTGCATCACCCATCAGGCGTGATTGAGGACATGATTGTCAAGGTTGGGCCATTTGCCTTTCCTACTGACTTTGTGGTGCTGGAAATGGAGGAGCACAAGAGTGCAACTCTTATTCTAGGAAGACCTTTCCTAGCAACTGGCCGAACCCTCATTGACGTCCAAAAAGGGGAAGTAACCTTGAGAGTCAATGAGGAGGAGTTCAAGTTGAATGTTGTCAAAGCCATGCAACATCCAGACACCCCAAATGACTGCATGAGTGTTGATATTATTGACTCTCTGGTAAGAGAGGTCAATATGGCTGAGAGTCTCGAATCAGAGCTAGAGGACATCTTTAAAGATGTTCAGCCTGATCTGGAGGAGTCAGAGAGAATAGTAGAACCTCTGAAAATCCCTCAGGAAGAGGAAAAACCTCCTAAACCCGAGCTCAAACCATTACCACCTTCCCTAAAATATGCATTCCTGGGAGAAGGTGATACCTTTCCTGTGATCATAAGTTCTACCTTAGAACCACGGGAAGAGGAAGCACTAATTCAAGTGCTAAGGACACACAAGACAGCTCTTGGGTGGTCCATCAGTGATCTTAAGGGCATTAGCCCAGCTAGATGCATGCACAAGATCTTACTGGAGGGTGACGCCAAGCCAGTGGTTCAACCACAAAGGTGGCTGAACCCAGCCATGAAGGAAGTAGTGCAGAAAGAGGTCACTAAGTTACTAGAGGCTGGGATTATTTATCCTATTTCTGACAGCCCCTGGGTGAGCCCTGTCCAGGTCGTCCCTAAGAAAGGTGGCATGACAGTGGTTCATAATGAAAAAAATGAACTGGTTCCTACAAGAACAGTTACTGGGTGGCGTATGTGTATTGATTACAGAAGGCTCAATACAGCTACCTGAAAGGATCATTTTCCTTTACCATTCATAGACCAGATGCTAGAAAGACTAGCAGGTCATAAATACTACTGCTTCCTGGATGGATATTCAGGTTATAATCAAATTGCAGTAGATCCCCAGGATCAGGAGAAAACAGCATTCACATGCCCATCTGGAGTATTTGCATACAGAAGGATGCCATTTGGCCTGTGCAATGCACCTACAACCTTTCAGAGGTGCATGCTATCAATTTTCTCTGATATGGTGGAAAATTTTCTGGAAGTCTTCATGGATGACTTTTCAGTGTTTGGAGACTCATTCAGCTCCTACCTTAACCATTTAGCACTTGTTCTAAAGAGATGCCAAGAGACTAACCTGGTTTTAAACTGGGAGAAGTGTCACTTCATGGTGACTGAAGGAATTGTCCTTGGGCACAAAATCTCGAACAAGGGGATAGAGGTGGATCAAGCTAAGGTAGAGGTAATTGAAAAATTACCACCACCTGCCAATGTTAAGGCAATCAGAAGCTTTCTGGGGCATGCAGGATTCTACAGGAGGTTTATAAAGGATTTTTCAAAAATCGCCAAACCTCTGAGCAACCTGCTAGCTGCTGACGCGCCATTTATCTTTGATAAAGAGTGTCTGCAAGCATTTGAGACTCTGAAAGCTAAATTGGTTACGGCACCAATCATCTCTGCACCAGACTGGACATTACCATTTGAATTAATGTGTGATGCCAGTGACCATGCCATTGGTGCAGTGTTGGGACAAAGGCATGACAAGCTTCTGCACGTCATTTACTATGCCAGCCGTGTTTTAAATGACACACAGAAGAATTACACAACCACAGAAAAAGAGCTACTTGCAGTGGTTTACGCCATTGACAAATTCAGATCCTATTTAGTAGGATCAAAAGTGATTGTGTATACTGATCATGCTGCTCTTAAATATCTGCTCACAAAGCAGGATTCAAAACCCAGACTTATAAGATGGGTGTTGCTTCTGCAAGAGTTTGATATAGAAATAAGAGACAGAAAAGGAACAGAGAATCAAGTAGCAGATCACCTGTCCCGAATAGAACCAGTAGAAGGGGCGTCCCTCCCTCTCACTAAGATCTCTGAAACCTTTCCGGATGAGCAACTCTTTGCCATCCAGGAAGTGCCATGGTTTGCAGACATTGCAAACTACAAGGCAGTGAGATTCATACCCAAAGAGTACAGTAGACAGCAAACAAAGAAGCTAATCACGGATGCAAAGTATTATCTTTGGGATGAGCCATATCTCTTTAAGAGATGTGCAGACGGAGTAATCCGTAGATGTGTGCCTAAGGAAGAAGCACAGAAGATCCTATGGCACTGCCATGGATCACAGTATGGAGGACATTTTGGAAGTGAGCGAACAGCCACAAGAGTCCTCCAATGTGGCTTCTACTGGCCTACTCTCTATAAAGACTCCCGAGTGTTTGTACTTAATTGTGATAGTTGCCAAAGATCTGGCAATCTACCTCACAATTATGCCATGCCTCAACATAGGATCTTGGAGATTGAGTTGTTTGATGTATGGGGCATTGACTTCATGGGACCTTTCCCACCATCATACTCAAACACTTATATTCTGGTAGCAGTGGATTATGTATCCAAATGGGTGGAGGCTATTGCAACACCCACCAATGACACTAAAACAGTGTTAAAATTCCTCCAGAAACACATCTTCAGCAGATTTGGTATCCCTAGAGTATTAATCAGTGATGGGGGCACTCATTTCTGTAATAAACAGCTTTACTCTGCTCTGGTTCGTTATGGAGTTAGCCACAGGGTAGCTACTCCATATCACCCACAAACTAATGGGCAAGCTGAAGTCTCAAATAGAGAACTCAACAGAATCCTGGAACGGACTGTAATTAACCGTAGAAGGGATTGGGCAAGAAGCTTGGATGATGCTCTGTGGGCATACAGAACAGCATTCAAGACCCATATAGGGACCTCTCCATACCAGCTTGTGTATGGAAAGGCATGTCACTTGCCAGTGGAACTAGAACACAAGGCCTATTGGGCAACCAGATTCCTAAACCTTGATGCCAAGTTAGCTGGAGAAAAACGATTGCTCCAGTTAAATGAGCTAGAGGAATTTAGACTCAATGCTTTCGAGAATGCAAAGATTTACAAAGAGAAAGCGAAAAGATGGCATGATAAGAAATTGTCATCCAGAGTCTTTGAGCCGGGGCAGAAAGTTCTGCTATTTAATTCTAGGCTCAAATTATTCCCCGGGAAATTAAAATCCCGGTGGAGAGGTCCATATGTCATTACAAACGTATCACCATATGGATACATAGAGCTTCAGGATAATGACTCTAACAAAAAGTTCATTGTCAATGGACAAAGAGTTAAACATTATCTTGAAGGCAATTTTGAGCAAGAATGCTCAAAACTGAGACTTAATTAAAACTCAGTAATAGTCCAGCTAATGACATTAAAGAAGCGCTTGCTGGGAGGCAACCCAACCAATCACAAAATTTAATTTTATTTGTTTTTGTTGATTTTTACAGGTATAGGTCAAAATATCTTCAAAGTAAAAAAGCAATTGATTGGATTCACAAAGTTACAGGGGAATTTGGAAGTTCACTGGCGAAAAAAGGCCAGTAAGAAACATTTTGGGCGTTGAACGCCCAAAAGAAACACCCACTGGGCGTTCAACGCCAGTAAGGGTAGCCATCTAGGCATTAAACGCCAGAAAGGAGCATCTTCTGGGCGTTAAACGCCAAAAAGAAGCACCTTCTGGGTGTTTAACGCCAGATTGACAGCATCCTGGGCGTTCAGAAAAACGCCCAGTGACAAAGGACTTCCTGGCGTTCAACGCCAGAAAGATGCATCAGCTGGGCGTTGAACGCCCAGGAGAAGCAACATTTGGGCGTTAAACGCCCAAACCATGCAGCAGTTGGGCGTTTAACGCCAGGATGGTGGGGAGGAGGTAAAACTCATTTTTCTTTACAAATTTTCTAAATTTTTATGTTTCAATTCATAATTTCTTGCATCAACATGTTTCAAAATGTCATCCTTCAAATCAAATTAGTTTTCTAAGAACCCTAATTTCTAAAATCCCTTTTTCAAAAATTTCAAATATATCTTAATCCATAAAGACAAATTATCTTTCAATCCAATCCAACTCTTTTAAAGTTTGTTTTCAAAACTCAATTATCTTCTTAAAATCTTTTTCAAAATTAAAAATTCAGATCCATCTTTTTAATTATTATTCATATCTTTCTCTTTTTAAACTATATCTTTTTCTTTTCATATCTATCTTTTATAAATCATATCTTTTATCTTATCTTTTTCTTATTTTCGAAAATTTCCCACCCCCTCCCTATATATTGAATTCGGCGCCCCTCTCATCTTCACCATGCCACACTTGCTCTCCTTCTATCCCTCTTCTTTCTTCTCTTTTGCTTGAGGACAAGCAAAGCTCTAAGTTTGGTGTGGTTATCCGTGATCACAAAAACATACTCATTAAGATCACGGCTCCTAAAGGAAAACAACCCACCCCAAGAGGCAAGAAAGAGAGTACTCCAAAGCCACTTTGGAATCAAGGGAAGTTCTTAACTAAAGAACATTCAGACCATTACTACAAAATAATGAGTCACAGATCAGTGATCCCGGAAGTCAAATTTGATCTGAAAGAAGATGAATATCCAGAGATCCAAGAGCAAATTCGAAACAGGAACTGGGAAATTCTGGCCAATCCTGAAACGAAAGTGGGAAGGAACATGGTTCAGGAGTTCTATGCTAATCAATGGCAGACAGACAGGCAAAGAATAATTGGAGCTGCTCTCTATGACCATCGGACCTTAGTCAGAGGAAAGATTGTTCATACCCATCCTGACAAGATCAGGGAGATATTTAAGCTTCCTCAACTGAAAGATGACCCAGACTCCTTTAATAGGAGAATGATGAGGGTAAATAAAGGTCTAGACAAGATTCTAGAGGATATATGCATCCCTGAAGTCAGGTGGACCACCAGCACCACTGGCACCCCAATTCAACTCAAAAGAGAAGATCTAAAACCAGTAGCCAGAGGCTGGCTGGATTTCATTGGGCGTTCTATATTGCCCACCAGCAACCGTTCTGAAGTTACTATTAAAAGAGCAGTAATGATTCACTGCATCATGTTGGGAAAAGAAGTAGAAGTCCATCAACTGATCTCATGTGAGCTATACAAAATAGCAAACATGAATTCCAAGGACGCCAGATTGACCTATCCAAGCTTAATTTCTATGCTCTGCAAAGATGCCGGAGTGAAGATGGGAATAACAGAGTATATCCCAGTTGAGAGGCCAATCACTGGAATATCAATGGTCAGACAACAGCAACAAGATGATTCAGCCAAGAGGAGAGCACAGGAAGCCCTCCCAGAACTGCCTCAATTCGAATATTGGGAACATCTTGAGGCTTCTATTTCCAAATTGCAAGAAGCTATGGACCAATTAAAGGAAGAACAGAACAATCAAAGTAGCATGCTTTGCAAATTGCTTAAGGAACAGGAAGAGCAAGGGCGTGATCTAAGGGAGCTGAAGCGGCAAAAATTAATCCTTGAAACACACCCCACAGATTAGAGGGACATCTACTCCTCAAAACAACAGGTTGTTGAGTTCCAATTTTTCTGCTTTAACTTAGTGATAGTGTTATTATAGAAATTTACCTTAGGAGATATATAGTAGTAGTAATTACTATATCTATTTTGATTTTATTTCCAATTAAGCTATAATTTATTTTTCTCATCATCATCAGGCATGAATAAAGTAGTAGATTTTTTAGAATAAAGAAGTAATCTATATTTTTTGAGTTCTTAATAATAAAAATTATAATTAATTACATGTGGTCACAATACTTTTTGTTTTCTGAATGAATGCTTGAACAGTGCATAATTTTTATCTTGAATTTTATGAATATTGGCTCCTGAAAGAATGAGGAACACGAAAAATATTATTGATGATCTGAAAAATCATGAAATTGATTCTTGAAGTAAGAAAAAGCAGTCAAAAAAAAAATAAAAAAAAAGAAGGAGCAGTAGAAAAAGCCAATAGCCCTTAAAACCAAAAGGCAAGGGTAAAAAGGATCCAAGGCTTTGAGCATCAATGGATAGGAGGGCCTAAGAAAATAGTTCCAGGCCTAAGCGGCTAAACCAAGCTGTACCTAACCATGTGCTTGTGGCATGCAGGTTCAAGTTACAAACTTGAGACTAAGTGGTTAAAGTCGTGATCCAAGGCAAATAGAGTGTGCTCAAGAGCTCTGGACACCTCTGACTGGGGACTCTAGCAAAGCTGAGTCACAATCTGAAAAGGTTCACCTGGTCATGTGTCTGTGGCATTTATGTATCTGGTGGTAATACTGGAAAACAAAGTGCTTAGGGCCACGGCCAAGACTCATAAAATAACTGTGTTCAAGAATCAACATACTACACTAGGAGAATCAATAATACTATCTAAATTCTGAGTTCCTATGGATGCCAATCATTCTGAATTTCAAAGGATAAAGGGAGATGCCAAAACTGTTCAGAAACAAAAAGCTACAAGCCCTGCTCACTGAATAAGAATCTGAGCTCCATTTAAAACTCTTCGATATTATTACTTCTTAAATTCTTTCATCGTATTTTATTTATCTAGTTGCTTGGGGACAAGCAACAGTTTAAGTTTGGTGTTGTAATGAGCGGATATTTTATACGCTTTTTGGGGGTAATTTCATGTAGATTTTAGCATGTTTTAATTAGTTTTTAGTTAAATATTATTAGTTTTTAGGCAAAAATCATATTTCTGGACTTTACTATGAGTGTGTGTATTTTTCTGTGATTTCAGGTATTTTCTGGCTGAAATTGAGGGAGCTGAGCAAAAATCTGACTTAGGCTGAAAAAGGACTGCTGATGCTGTTGGATCCTGACCTCCCTGCACTCGAAATGGATTTTCTAGAGCTACAAGAGTCCAATTGGCGCGCTCTCAACGGCGTTGGAAAGAAGACATCCAGGGCTTTCCAGCAATATATAATAGTCCATACTTTTCGCGAAGATAGACGACGTAACTTGGCGTTGAACGCCAAGTACATGCTGCTATCTGGAGTTAAACGCCAGAAACACGTCATGATCCGGAGTTGAACGCCCAAAACACGTCATAACTTGGAGTTCAACTCCAAGAAAAGCCTCTACTCGTGGATAGCTTTAGTCTCAGCCCCAGCACACACCAAGTGGGCCCCAGAAGTGGATTTCTGCACCAATTATCTTAGTTTACTCATATTCTGTAAACCTAGGTTACTAGTTTATTATTTAAACAACTTTTAGAGAATTATTTTGTACCTCATGACATTTTCAGATCTGAATTACATAGTTTTTGACGGCATGAGTCTCTAAACTCCATTGTTGGGGGTGAGGAGCTCTGCAGCGTTTCGATGAATTAATACAATTCCTTTGTTTTCCATTCAAACATGCTTGTTCTTATCTAAGATGTTCATTCGCGCTTAATTATGGAGAAGGTGATGATACATGACACTCATCACCTTCCTCAATCCATGAACGTGTGCCTGACAACCACCTCCGTTCTACATCAGATTGAATGAGTATCTCTTAGATTCCTTAATCAGAATCTTCGTGGTATAAGCCGTATTGATGGCGGCATTCATGAGAATCCGGAAAGTCTAAACCTTGTCTGTGGTATTCCCAGTAGGATTCTGGGATTGAATGACTGTGACGAACTTCAAACTCCTGAAGGCTGGGCGTTAGTGACAGACGCAAAAGAATCAATGGATTCTATTCCAACCTGATTGAGAACCGACAGATGATTAGCCGTGCTGTGACAGAGCATAGGAACGTTTTCACTGAGAGGATGGGAAGTAGCCATTGACAACGGTGACACCCTACATAGAGCTTGCCATGGAAGGGACCTTGCGTGTGGGAAGAGGATTTCAAGGAAAAGTAGAAATTCAGAGGACAAAGCATCTCCAAAACTCCAACATCTTTCTCATTACTGCACAACAAGTAACGATTTTATTCTCTTTTATTCTTCCAATCTAATAATTCCAACTGATAATTTTAATTAATATCCTGACTAAGAATAATAAGATAAACATAGCTTGCTTCAAACCAATAATCTCCGTGGGATCGACCCTTACTCACGTAAGGTATTACTTGGACGACCCAGTGCACTTGCTGGTTAGTGGTACGAGATCATAAGAAATTTTGACTTTGATATTGGGATTAAGATTTCGTGCACCAGGCGGCTTGTTCTTCCTCTTGAAGATCTTATGGAGTGCTTGAGCTCCTCAATGTCTCTTCCTTGTCTTTGTTGCTCCTCTCTCATGATTCTTTGATCTTCTCTAATTTCATGGAGGATAATGGAATGTTCTTGGTGCTCCACCCTTAGTTGTCCCATGTTGGAACTCAATTCTCCTAGGGAGGTGTTGATTTGCTCCCAATAGTTTTGTAGAGGAAAGTGCATCCCTTGAGGCATCTCAGGGATTTCATGATGAGTGGGATCTCTTATTTGCTCTATCCTTTTCTTAGTGATGGGCTTGTCCTCATCAATGGGGATGTCTCCCTCTATGTCAACTCCAACTGAATAACAGAGGTGACAAATGAGATATGGAAAGGCTAACTTTGCTAAGGTAGAGGACTTGTCCGCCACCTTATAAAGTTCTTGGGCTATAACCTCATGAACTTCTACTTCTTCTCCAATCATGATGATATGAATCATGATGGCCCGGTCTATAGTAACTTCGGACCGGTTGCTAGTGGGAATGATTGAGCGTTGGATAAACTCCAACCATCCCCTAGCCACGGGCTTGAGGTCATGCCTTCTCAGTTGAACTGGCTTTCCTCTTGAATCTCTCTTCCATTGAGCGCCCTCTTCACAGATGTCTATGAGGACTTGGTCCAACCTTTGATTAAAGTTGACCCTTCTAGTGTAAGGTTGTTCATCTCCTTGCATCATGGGCAAGTTGAATGCCAACCTTACATTTTCCGGACTAAAATCTAAGCATTTCCCCCGAACCATTGTAAGCCAATTCTTTGGGTTCGGGTTCACACTTTGATCATGGCTCTTGGTGATCCATGCATTGGCATAGAACTCTTGAACCATTAAGATTCCGACTTGTTGAATGGGGTTGGTAAGAACTTCCCAACCTCTTCTTCGAATCTCATGTCGGATCTCCAGATATACACTCTTTTTGAGTTTGAAAGGGACCTCGGGGATCACCTTCTTCAAGGCCACAACTTCATAGAAGTGGTCTTGATGCACCCTTGAGATGAATCTTTCCATCTCCCATGACTCGGAGGTGGAAGCTTTTGCCTTCCCTTTCCTCTTTCTAGAGGTTTCTCCGGCCTTGGATGCCATAAATGGTTATGGAAAAACAAAAAGCAATGCTTTTACCATACCAAACTTAAAAGGTTTGCTCGTCCTCGAGCAAAAGAAGAAAGAAGAGAGAGGGTGGTGGGGTAGGTGGGGATCCTGTGGGGTCCACAGATCCTGAGGTGTCAAGGAAAATTCATCCCTGCACCAAGTGGTGAGCAAAAAATGCTCTCTGTGCCAATTCTGGCGTTAAATGCCGGGCTGGTGCCCCTTTTTGGCGTTTAACGCCAGCTTCTTGCCCTTTCCTGGCGTTTAACGCCAGTCTGGTGCCCCTTTCTGGCGTTAAACGCCCAGAATGGTGCCAGACTGGGCGTTAAACGCCCATTTGCTGCCCTTACTGGCGTTTAAACGCCAGCAAGGTCTTCCTCCAGGGTGTGCTATTTTTCTTTCTGTTTTTCATTCTGTTTTTGCTTTTTCAATTGATTTTGTGACTTCCCATGATCATCAACCTACAGAAAACATGAAATAACAAAGGAAAATAGATTAAACATAACATTGGGTTGCCTCCCAACAAGCGCTTCTTTAATGTCACTAGTTTGACAGTGGGCTCTAATGGAGCCTCACAAATGCTCAGAGCAATATTGGAACCTCCCAAGACCAAACTTAGAGTTTGAATGTGGGGGTTCAACACCAAACTTAGAACTTGGTTGTGGCCTCCCAACACCAAACTTAGAGTTTGACTGTGGGGGCTCTGTTTGACTCTGGTTTGAGAGAAGCTCTTCATGCTTACTCTTCATGGTAACAGAGGGATATCCTTGAGCCTTAAACACAAAGGATTCTTCATTCACTTGAATGATCAATTCACCTCTGTCAACATCAATCACAGCCTTTGCTGTGGCTAGGAAGGGTCAGCTGATGAGCGGATAATTTATACACTTTTTGGCATTGTTTTTAGTATGTTTTTAGTATGATCTGGTTAGTTTTTAGTATATTTTTATTAGTTTTTAGTTAAAATTCACTTTTCTGGACTTTACTATGAGTTTGTGTGTTTTTCTGTGATTTCAGGTATTTTCTGGCTGAAATTGAGGGACCTGAGCAAAAATCTGATTCAGAGACTGAAAAGGACTACAGATGCTGTTGGATTCTGACCTCCCTGCACTCGAAGTGGATTTTCTGGAGCTACAGAAGCCCAATTGGCGCGCTCTCAACGGCGTTGGAAAGTAGACATCCTGGGCTTTCCAGCAATATATGATAGTTCATACTTTGCCCAAGATTTGATGGCCCAAACCGGCGTTCAAAGTCACCTCAAGAAATCCCAGCGTTAAACGCTGGAACTGGCACCCAAATGGGAGTTAAACGCCCAAACTGGCATAAAAGCTGGCGTTTAACTCCAAGAAGAGTCTCTACACGAAATTGCTTCATTGCTCAGCCCAAGCACACACCAAGTGGGCCCGGAAGTGGATTTTTATGTCATTTACTCATCTCTGTAAACCTTAGGCTACTAGTTATCTATAAGTAGGACCTTTACTATTGTATTAGAAGACTTGGTAGCTATCTTCGTTTTATGCTATCTTAGATCATTGGGAGGCTGGCCATCGGCCATGCCTAGACCTTATGCTTAGTATTTTCAACGGTGGAGTTTCTACACACCATAGATTAAGGTGTGGAGCTCTGCTGTACCTCGAGTATTAATGCAATTACTATTGTTCTTCCATTCAATTCCGCTTGTTCTTTGTCCAAGATATCACTTGTTCTTCAACTTGATGAAGGTGATGATTGTCATGGATCATCACCATTCTCACTCATGAACAAAGTGACTGACAACCACTCTTGTTCTACAAGCATTTGAGGCTTAGTGAATATCTCTTGGATTCCTGATAACACGATGCATGGTTGATCGCCTGACAACCGAGTGCTCGCCTGACAACCGAGCCAGCCATTCCGTGAGATCAGAGTCTTCGTGGTATAGGCAGGACCTGATGGCGGCATTCAAGAGAATCCGGAAGGTCTAAACCTTGTCTGTGGTATTCTGAGTAGGATTCAATGATTGAATGACTGTGACGTGCTTCAAACTCCTAGCAGGCGGGGCGTTAGTGACAGACGCAAAAGTATCGATGGATATTATTCCGGCCTGACCGAGAACCGACAGCTGAATTCCGCTATGCTGTGACAGAGCATATGCAATCGCTTTCACTGAGAGGATGAAAGGTAGCCATTGACAACGGTGAAACCCTACACGAGCTTGCCATGGAAAGGAGTAAGAAGGATTGGATGAAGACAGTAGGAAAGCAGAGAGACGGAAGGGAAGGCATCTTCATGCGCTTATCTGAAGTTCCTACCAATGAATTACATAAGTATCTCTATCTTTATCTTTTATGTTATTTTCGTTCATCACCATATACATCTGAGTCTGCCTGACTAAGATTTGCAAGATGACCATAGCTTGCTTCAATACCTAACAATCTCCGTGGGATCGACCCTTACTCACGTAAGGTATTACTTGGACGACCCAGTGCACTTGCTGGTTAGTTGTGCGAAGTTGTGTAATGCCATGGAATTGAGCTACCAAGTTTTGGGAGTTCATGACCGGGGATTATGAGAGTTGTGAAAAGTATTATTCACAATTTCGCGCACCATCTGCCAAGGATGATGGATTCATCCATACACTTCCCAGTCTCTAGGACTATGAAATCAGCAGGGATGTAATGGTCTTCAATCTTTACCAGGACATCCTCTACAAGTCCATAAGCTTGTTTTCTTGAATTGTCTGCCATCTCTAGTGAGATTCTTGCAGCTTGCACCTCAAAGATCCCTAGCTTC
The DNA here is from genome assembly GCF_014773155.1 of Arachis stenosperma. Classification (NCBI taxonomy): domain Eukaryota; kingdom Viridiplantae; phylum Streptophyta; class Magnoliopsida; order Fabales; family Fabaceae; genus Arachis; species Arachis stenosperma. The sequence goes on along the minus strand of NC_080377.1, from coordinate 76,413,052 downwards.
TCCATTACAGAGAGAGGCATGAGGTTTATGCTTGACCCTAGTCACACAGAGCCTTCTTAAAGGTCATGGTGCCTATGGTACAAGGTATTGAAAACTTCCCAGGATCCTGTCTCTTTTGAGGTAATCTCTGCCTAGACAAGTCATCCAGTTCTTTGGTGAGTAAAGGGGGTTCATCCTCCCAAGTCTCATTACCAAATAACTTGTCATTTAGCTTCATGATTGCTCCAAGGTACTTGGCAACTTGCTCTTCAGTGACATACTCATCTTCTTCAGAGGAAGAATACTCATCAGAGCTCATGAATGGCAGAAGTAAATCCAATGGAATCTCTATGGTCTCAGTGTGAGCCTCAGATTCCCATGGTTCCTCATTAGGGAACTCATTGGAGGCTAGTGGACGTCCATTGAGGTCTTCCTCAGTGGCGTTCACTGCCTCTTCCTCCTCTCCTAGTTCGGCCATGTGGATCATGTTAATGGCCTTGCATTCTCCTTTTGGATTCTCTTCTGTATTGCTTGGAAGAGTACTAGGAGAGAGTTCAGTAATTTTCTTGCTCAGCTGTCCCACTTGTGCCTCCAAGTTTCTGATGGAGGACCTTGTTTCAGTCATGAAACTTTGAGTGGTTTTGATTAGATCAGAGACCATGGTTGCTAAGTCAGAGTGGTTCTGCTTAGAATTCTCTGTCTGTTGCTGAGAAGATGATGGAAAAGGCTTGCCATTGCTAAATCTGTTTCTTCCACCATTATTGTTGTTGAAACCTTGTTGAGGTCTCTGTTGATCCTTCCATGAGAGATTTGGATGATTTTTCCATGAAGAATTATAGGTGTTTCCATAGGGTTCTCCCATGTAATTCACCTCTTCTATTGAAGGGTTCTCAGGATCATAAGCTTCTTCTTCAGATGAAGCATCCTTAGTACTGCCTGGTGCATTTTGTATTCCAGACAGACTTTGAGAAATCAAATTGACTTGCTGAGTCAATATTTTGTTCTGAGCCAATATGGCATTCAGAGTATCAATCTCAAGAATTCCTTTCTTCTGATTCGTCCCATTGTTCACAGGATTCCTTTCAGAAGTGTACATGAATTGGTTATTTGCAACCATTTCAATGAGCTCTTGAGCTTCTGTAGGCGTCTTCTTCAGATGAAGAGATCCTCCAGCAGAGCTGTCCAATGACATCTTAGACAGTTCAGACAGATCATCATAGAAGATACCTATGATGCTCCATTCAGAAAGCATGTCAGATGGACACTTTCTGATCAATTGTTTGTATCTTTCCCAAGCTTCATAGAGGGATTCTCCTTCCTTCTGTCTGAAGGTTTGGACTTCCACTCTAAGCTTACTCAATTTTTGAGGTGGAAAGAACTTTGCCAAGAAGGCATTGACTAGCTTTTCCCAAGAGTTCAGACTTTCTTTAGGTTGTGAGTCCAACCATATCCTAGCTCTGTCTCTTACAGCAAAAGGGAATAGCATAAGTCTGTAGACCTCAGGGTCAACCCCATTAGTCTTGACAGTGTCACAGATTTGCAAGAATTCAGCTAAAAATTGATGAGGATCTTCTAATGGAAGTCTATGGAACTTGCAATTCTGTTGCATTAGAGAAACTAATTAAGGTTTAAGCTCAAAGTTGTTTGCTCTAATGGCAGGGATAGAGATGCTTCTCCCATAGAAGTCGGGAGTAGGTGCAGTAAAGTCACCCAGCACCTTCCTTGCATTGTTGGCATTGTTGTTATTTTCGGCTGCCATGGGTTCTTCTTCTTTGAAGATTTCTGTTAGGTCCTCTACAGAGAGTTGTGCCTTAGCTTCTCTTAGCTTTCGCTTCAAGGTCCTTTCAGGTTCAAGGTCAGCCTCAACAAGAATGCTTTTGTCTTTGCTCCTACTCATATGAAAGAGAAGAGAACAAGAAAATATGGAATCCTCTATGTCACAGTATAGAGATTCCTTGAGGTGTCAGAGAAAAAGAAAAATAGAAGGAAGAAGTAGAAGAATTCGAACTTATCAAGAGAGATGGAGTTCGAATTGTTCATTGAGGAATAGTGTTAGTCCATAAATAGAAGGATGTGAGAAGAGGGGAAGAAATTTTCGAAAATTAAGTAAAAGATTTTAAAAACATTTTGAAAAATACTAATTGATTTTCGAAAACTAAGAGTGGAAAAGAAATCAAGTGATTTTTGAAAAAGATTTTGAAATTAGAAATCAAAAAGTTATGATTGAAAACTATTTTGAAAAAGATATGATTAAGAAGATATGATTGAAAAGTTATGGTTTTAAAAAGATGTGATTGAGAAGATATGATTTGAAAAACAATTTAAAAAGATTTGATTTTAAAAATTAATGACTTGGCTAACAAGAAAAGATATGATTCAAACATTAAACCTTTCTCAACAGAAAAGGCAACATACTTGAAATGTTGAATCAAATCATTAATTGATAGCAAGTATTTTTGAAAATGGAAAGAAATTGATTTTGAAAACATATGATTGAAAATATATGATTTGAAAAAGATTTGATTTTGAAAAATTTTGAAAACTTGAAAAAAATTTGAATTAAAAACAGAATCTTCCTCTTGTGCCATCCTGGCGTTAAACGCCCAGAATGGTATCCATTTTGGCGTTTAACACCCAAAACACTACCCTTTTGGGCGTTAAACGCCCAACCAGGCATCCTGGCTGGTGTTTAAATGCTAGTTTTCCTTCTTCACTGGGCGTTTTGAACGTCCAGCTTTTTCTGTATAATTCCTCTGCTGTATGTTCTGAATCTTCAATTCTCTGTATTATTGACTTGAAAAGACACAAATAAAAATTTTTTTTGGGATTTTTAATGATGAAGAATAATCAAAATGCAACTAAAATCAAATAACAATGCATGCAAGACACCAAACTTAGCAGTTTGTATACTACTGACACTAATAAAATGAGAATGCATATGAGAAACAACAAAAATATTCTCAAGACAAGAGAATTTAAAGATCAGAGCAAGGAAATCATCAAGAACATCTTGAAGATCACTTAAGACACATGAATGAATGCAAGAAGAACAGAAACATGCAATTGACACCAAACTTAACATGAGACACTAGACTCAACAAAAAACATACAATATTTTTGGTTTTTATGATTTTGTAATTTTTTTTAGATTTTTCGAAAATTAAGTGGAAAAGAAAATAAAGATATCAAAATTCTTAATGAGAATTCCAGGAATCATGCAATGTTAGTCTAAAGCTTTAGTCTAAAGTAATTAGACATGGCTAGCCAAGCTTCAGCAGGACATTACATTCAAGAGCTAAATTGATGAGAATCAATCAGATTTGGTGATGATAAGAACATCACCTTGAAACACTAGAATTCAATCTTAAGAACTCTGAAAAAAATAACTAATCTAAGCAACAAGATGAACCGTCAGTTGTCCATACTCGAAACAATCCCCGGCAACGGCGCCAAAAACTTGGTGCACGAAATTGTGATCATCAATGGCGCCATCAACATGGTACGCTCAATTGTAATCTCAACTCTTTATCACAACTTCGCACAACTAACCAGCAAGTGCACTGGGTCGTCCAAGTAATAAACCTTACGCGAGTAAGGGTCGATCCCACGGAGATTGTTGGTATGAAGCAAGCTATGGTCACCTTGTAAATCTCAGTCAGGTAGATTCAAATGGTTATGGATGATTTATGAATAAAACATAAAACAAGTATAGAGATACTTATGTAATTCATTGGTGAGAATTTCAGATAAGCGTATGGAGATGCTTTGTCCCTTCCGTCTCTCTGCTTTCCTACTGTCTTCATCCAATCCTTCTTACTCCTTTCCATGGCAAGCTGTATGTTGGGCATCACCGTTGTCAGTGGCTACAATCCCGTCCTCTCAGTGAAAATATTCAACGCACCCTGTCACGGCACAGCTAATCATCTATCGATTCTCAATTAGGTTTGAATAGAATCCATTGATTCTTTTGCGTCTGTCACTAACGCCCAGCCTTCAGGAGTTTGAAGCTCGTCACAGTCATTCAATCATTGAATCCTACTCAGAATACCACAGACAAGGTAGAACGGAGGTGGTTGTTAGGCACACGTTCATAGGTGAGAATGATGATGAGTGTCACGGATCATCACATTCATCAAGTTGAGGAACAAGTGATATCTTAGAACAAGAACAAGCTGAATTGAATAGAAGAACAATAGTAATTGCATTAATACTCGAGGTATAGCAGAGCTCCACACCTTAATCTATGGTGTGTAGAAACTCCACCGTTGAAAATACATAAGAACAATGTCTAGGCATGGCCGTGAGGCCAGCCTCCCAAAACGTGATCAAAAGATTCAAAGATCTCAAGATCTGATCTAAGAACTAGATGTCCAAAGATGATCCTCAGATCGAAAATGATCCAAAGATGAAAATACAATAGTAAAAGGTCCTATTTGTAGAGAACTAGTAACCTAGGGTTTACAGAAATGAGTAAATGACATAAAAATCCACTTCCGGGCCCACTTGGTGTGTGCTTGGGCTGAGCATTGAAGCTTTCATGTATAGAGACTTTTCTTGGAGTTAAACGCCAGCTTTTGTGCCAGTTTGGGTGTTTAACTCCCATTCTTGTGCCAGTTCTGGCGTTTAACGCCGGGCAGTTTTGAGCTGATTTGGAACGCCGGTTTGGTCCATCAAATCTCAGGCAAAGTATGGACTATTATACATTGCTGGAAAGCCCAGGATGTCTACTTTCCAACGCCGTTGAGAGCGCGCCAATAGGGCTTCTGGAGCTCCAGAAAATATACTTCGAGTGCAGGGAGGTCAGAATCCAACAGCATCTACAGTCCTTTTCAGCCTCTGAATCAGATTTTTGCTCAGGTCCCTCAATTTCAGCCAGAAAATACCTGAAATCACAGAAAAACACACAAACTCATAGTAAAGTCCAGAAAAGTAAATTTTAACTAAAAACTAATAAAAATATAATAAAAACTAACTAAAACATACTAAAAACAATGCCAAAAAGCGTATAAATTATCTGCTCATCACCGACCTCTTCAGGTCAAACTATCTGATCTCTTCTTAAAGAGCTTAGCCAAATTGACAGAAGAGCCCAGTAAAGGGCCCAAATAGAGGAGCACGACCCAAATCCTATGGCGGCCTAAGCCTATAGAGATAAAGGCGGTTCCGTTGAAAGATACGCTGACCTCAACTCAAAGCTAAAGATAAAGATAAGATAACTAACTTATCTTATCCAAAGGTCACATCTCACCGTTATAAATACACTGGAGCACCCAGGTATAACTCATACTCTGATTCTACATAAACCTGCTTAATACCCTTGCTAACTTAAGCATCGGAGTCCCTTGCAGGTACCCCCCACCCTTCGGTGACAAAGGATCAGCAGCACATTCATTCCAACAAGTCGGACGCACCAGATTTGGCCGCTATTCACCAGCCGGACACATCGGTTCCGACCAGCACAGAAGATCTCGTCCGAGATCGACCTACAGTTTCAGGTAACCCTCGGAACAATACCTTTTCACATTAGTCTTGAAAGTGCTCACAGAGCACATCCAAGAGCTTGTGCCATGGTGCATGCTTTTTGCCGATGATATTGTCCTTATGGGAGAGTCAATGGAAGACCTAAATAAGAAGTTGGAGTTATGGAGAGAAGCTCTAGAAGTGTATGGTCTGTGCATAAGCCATAGCAAGACGGAATATATGGAATATAAGTTCAATTTGAGAAGGGAAAACCCTAATATAGAGGTGAAGATTGGAGAAAACATCCTACAAAAAGTTAAAAGTTTTAAGTATCTTGGGTGCATCATACAGGATAATGGAGAGATTGAACAGGATATAAATCATAGGATCCAAGCAGGTTGGTCAAAATGGTAGAGTGTATCTGGTTTTATATGCGACAAAAAAGTGCCTTTAAAACTTAAAGGTAAATTCTATCGCACTGCTATAAGACCGGCTATGCTTTATGGTACAGAGTGTTGGGCAGCTAAAGGGGAGCACGGACATAAGCTAAGTGTGGCAGAGATGAAGATGTTGAGATGGATGAGTGGTCATATGCGATTGGATAAAATAAGGAATGAAGATATAAGGGAGAGAGTTGGAGTAGCATCCATTGTGGAAAAGATGGTTGAATCGCGTCTCAGGTGGTTTGGACATGTGAGAAGAAGACCGATAGAACATCCAGTCAGGAGGCTGGATGAGATGGAAGATGGAAAAGGGGTGAAAGGAAGAGGAAGACCTAAGAAGACCATCCATGAGGTGGTCAAACGAGATCTACATGTAAACGGTCTCTCTGCAGACATGATACATGACAGAGAACATTGGCGTCGTTTGATTCATGTAGCGGACCCCACTTAGTGGGACAAGGCGTGGTTGTTCTTGTTGTTGTTGTTGTTGAATTGACAATGTGATGTAGTACTTATTCAATGAACAAAACACTTAATAAAAGTCTATGTTGGTTTGAATTTACATGACAGAACTAAATTTATTCAACAACTAAGCCAAATATAGTTCTATCCAACCTTAGGGGTAGAAATTAAAATTCATTAATTGGGGGTAGCCTTCAAGAACTTAAGTAGAACTACATTAGTGGATTCATCTCCTTTTCTTGGTAGAAGGGGTATCCCCCAAAGAGACACATCCTTCTCCGCTCCAATATTTTTTTCCTCTTCTTCAGTTTTTTTCCCCTTGTTCATTCATTGGTTCCACACCCTCCTCATCAGCACCTTCCTTTTTAACTTCTTCTTCCTCATTATTTCCTTCAGTAGCTTTATTGATCTTCTTTGGCTCTGCTGTCTTTTCATCAAGCAGGTTATGTCTCAAGATAGTTCCTTCAAGCTTAGCCTTCAGATAGCATGTAGGAACTCTAAAAATTCCAACAACTTTACTGACAATTCTTCATGAAAGCATGCATAATGTGATTGAAAATATTAAAACAGTAAAAAATTAGCAATATGGTTAAAAGAAGGCAAAGACAGTAAGCTATTCCAACAACAAAATGTTAGGAACAAATTTTAATTGCAGGTCAATCACAACCTCAGATGCTCAATGAGAGAGGCACCAAAGATTGATTATCTCAGATTAGAAGAATGAAAACTTTTTAAATTTTCTCAGAGTATTAAAGCTAAATAATAATTTTCAAAATAAATCAAAAGATAAACAATATGAATGGGTTTGAGTAAGCTAACCTGTTCAACACAACGTATCCAAAATCCTTGAGCTCCTTCAAGATGTGCTTCGACGCCATATCTAAACATTACATATATTAAAGCAACAGATCAAGAATCATTCAAGCTCTGAAACTGAATATTTGCTAACCAAGGGCATTAATAAGCTCTGAACATTTATATTTACATACATTAAAGAAACATATTAGGAATCATTCAATTATCTGCTACCCCTGCAAACAAAGACAAACAACAAGGATTTAGATCATATAGTTTTCCTAAACGTGTTATTATTTTTCAGATCTTTTGAAAACACAACGCTTCAGTGAGGTTTAATGGTGGAAGAAATACTTTCTCAGTTTCATTGATTTTACACATTAATTTTTAGTTATTTGAAAACACGATACTTTGGTGAAGTTTAATGGTGAAAGAAACACACACACACATACCTACCTTAAAGAAGACACATGATGAGCGGATAATTTATACGCTTTTTGGCATTGTTTTTAGTATGTTTTTAGTATGTTTTAGTTAGTTTTTAGTATATTTTTATTAGTTTTTAGTTAAAATTCACTTTTTTGGACTTTACTATGAGTTTGTGTATTTTTCTGTGATTTCAGGTATTTTTTGGCTGAAATTGAGGGACCTGAGCAAAAATCTGATTCAGAGACTGAAAAGCACTGCAGATGCTGTTGGATTCTGACCTCCCTGTACTCGAAGTGGCTTTTCTGGAGCTACAGATACCCAATTGGCGCGCTCTCAATGGCGTTGGAAAGTAGACATCCTGGGCTTTCCAGCAATATATAATAGTCCATACTTTGCCAAAGATTTGATGGCCCAAACCGGCGTGGCAAATCAGCTTCAGAAATCCCGGCGTTAAACGCCGGAACTGGCACAAAAATTGGAGTTAAACGCCCAAACTAGCATAAAAGCTGGCGTTTAACTCTAGAAAAAGTCTCTACACATGAAAGCTTCAATGCTCAGCCCAAGCACACACCAAGTGGACCCCGGAAGTGGATTTTTACGTCATTTACTCATTTCTGTATACCCTAGGTTACTAGTTCACTATTAATAGGACCTTTTGATATTGTATCTCTACCTCATGGCACATTACACGTTTCTCATTGTATCTTCTACAGCATGACTCTCTAAACCCCATGGTTGGGGGTGAGGAGCTCTGCTGTGTCTTGATGGATTAATGCAATCACTACTGTTTTTCATTCAATCATGCTTGCTTCCGTTCTAAGATATCACTTGTTCTTAAACCTGATGAATGTGATGATCCGTGACACTCATCATCATTCTCAACTATGAACGTGTGCCTGACAACCACCTCCGTTCTACCTTAGATTGAGTAGATATCTCTTGGATTCCTTAATCAGAATCTTCGTGGTATAAGCTAGAATTGATGGCGGCATTCAAGAGAATCCGGAAGGTCTAAACCTTGTCTGTGGTATTTTGAGTAGGATTCAAGGATTGAATGACTGTGATGAGCTTCAAACTCCTGAGGGCTGGTGATGAGCGGATAATTTGTACCCTTTTTGGCATTGTTTTTAGTATGTTTTTAGTATGATCTAGTTAGTTTTTAGTATATTTTTATTAGTTTTTAGTTAAAATTCACTTTTCTGGACTTTACTATGAGTTTGTGTGTTTTTCTGTGATTTCAGGTATTTTCTGGCTGAAATTGAGGGACCTGAGCAAAAATCTGATCCAGAGACTGAAAAGGACTGCAGATGCCTTTGGATTCTGACCTCCCTGCACTCGAAGTGGATTTTCTGGAGCTACAGAAGCCCAATTGGCGCGTTCCCAACGGCGTTGGAAAGTAGACATCCTGGGCTTTCCAGCAATATATGATAGTCCATACTTTGCCCAAGATTTGATGGCTCAAACCGGCGTTCAAAGTCACCTCAAGAAATTCCAGCGTTAAACGCCGGAACTGGCACCTAAATGGGAGTTAAACGCCCAAACTGGCATAAAAGCTGGCGTTTAACTCCAAGGAGAGTCTCTACACGAAAATGCTTCATTGCTCAGCCCAAGCACACACCAAGTGGGCCCGGAAGTGGATTTTTATGTCATTTACTCATCTTTGTACACCTTAGGCTACTAGTTATCTATAAGTAGGACCTTTTACTATTGTATCTAGAGACTTTGGTAGCTATCTTCGTTTTATGCTATCTTAGATCATTGGGAGGCTGGCCATTCGGCCATGCCTAGACCTTATGCTTATGTATTTTCAACGGTGGAGTTTCTACACACCATAGATTAAGGTGTGGAGCTCTGCTGTACCTCGAGTATTAATGCAATTACTATTGTTCTTCTATTCAATTCCGCTTGTTCTTTATCCAAGATATCACTTGTTCTTCAACTTGATGAATGTGATGATCCGTGACACTCATCATCATTCTCACCTATGAATAAGGTGACTGACAACCATTCTTGTTCTACAAGCATTCGAGGCTTAGTGAATATCTCTTGGATTTCTGATTGCACGATGCATGGTTGATCGCCTGACAACCGAGTGCTCGCCTGACAAACGAGCCAGCCATTCCGTGAGATCAGAGTCTTCGTGGTATAGGCGAGAACTGATGGCGGCATTCAAGAGAATCCGGAAGGTCTAACCTTGTCTGTGGTATTCTGAGTAGGATTCAATGATTGAATGACTGTGACGTGCTTCAAACTCCTAGCAGGCTAGGGCGTTAGTGACAGACGCAAAAGAATCAATGGATTCTATTCCGGCCTGAACGAGAACCGACAGATGATTAGCCTATGCTGTGACAGAGCATCAGGGACGTATTTTCACTGAGAGGATGGGAGGTAGCCATTGACAACGGTGAAACCCTACACGAGCTTGCCATGGAAAGGAGTAAGAAGGATTGGATGAAGGCAGTAGGAAAGCAGAGAGACGGAAGGGAAGGCATCTTCATACGCTTGTCTGAAGCTCTTACACCAATGATATACATAAGTATCTCTATCTTTATCTTATTGCTTTATTCGTTTATCACTATATCCATTTGAGTCTGCCTGACTGAGATTTACAAGATGACCATAGCTTGCTTCATACCACCAATCTCCGTGGGATCGACCCTTACTCGCGTAAGGTTTATTACTTGGACGACCCAGTGCACTTGCTGGTTAGTTGTGCGAAGTTGTGTTTATGCCATGGTATTGAGCACCAAGTCTTTGGAGCCATTACTAGAGATTGTTTATGTTTTGAAAAGTATTGATCACAATTTCGTGCACCAAGTTTTTGGCGCCGTTGCCGGGGATTGTTCTTGTGTATGGACAACTGACGGTTCATCTTGTTGCTTAGATTAGGTATTTTTTTTTTCGAAATTCTTGAAGATGAATTCTAGAGCTTCATGATGATTTGTTGAAATCTGGCTGGCTGAGAAGCCATGTCTAATCTTATTGGACCGAGGTTTCAACTTATCATCACAATAGCTTGTTGATCTCTATCAATCTTGCTATTGGAGCAATGATCTGCTAAGGCTTGGCTGGCCTTTGGCCATGTCTAGTGTTTTGGACCGAAGCTTTCTTTGAAAGCTTGGCTGGCTGTGAAGCCATGTCTAATTCCTGGACCGGAGTCTTAGACTAGCATTGCACTGATTCCTGGAATTCTCATTAAGAATTTTGATATCTTTTTCCACTTAATTTTCGAAAAATCCAAAAAAAATTACAAAATCATAAAAACCAAAAAATATTTGATGTTTCTTGCTTAAGTCTAGTGTCTCATCTTAAGTTTGGTGTCAATTGCATGCATTCATTCATGTGTCTTAAGGATCTTCAAGTAATTCTTGATGATTTCTTACTCTGATCTTTGAATTCTTTTGGCTTGAGTGTTTATGTGTCTCATATAGTGTTAGTAGTATACAAACTGCTAAGTTTGGTGTCTTGCATGCATTGTTATTTGATTCTTGTTGCATTTTGATTATTGAAAATCCAAAAATATTTTTAATTTGTGTCTTTTCAAGTCAATAATACAAAGAATTGAAGATTCAGAACATACTGCAGAGGAATTATACAGAAAAAGCTGGGCATTCAAAAATGCCCAGTGAAGAAGACAGACTGGCGTTTAAACGCCAGCCAGGGTACCTGGTTGGGCGTTTAACGCCCAAAGAGGTAGCATTTTGGGCGTTAAACGCCAGAATGTATACCATTCTGGGCGTTTAACGCCAGGATGGTGCTAGGGGGAAGATTTTGTTTTCAAAATCAATTTTTTTCAAATTTTCAAAGTTTTTCAAAATCAAATCTTTTACAAATCATATCTTTTCAATCAAATGTTTTCAAAATCAATTTCTTTCTTTTTTCAAAAATACTTACTAACAATTAATGATTTGATTGAACATCTCAAATTTGTTGCCTTTTCTGTTGAGAAAGGTTTAATGTTTGAATCATATCTTTTCTTGTTAGGCAAGTCACCAATTTTCAAAATCAAATCTTTTAAAATTGTTTTCAAAACATATCTTTTAAAATTGTTTTCAAATCATATCTTCTCAATCACATCTCTTTAAAACTAATCATATCTTCTTAACCTCATCTTTTTCAAAATAGTTTTCAATCAAATCTTTTTGATTTCTAATTTCAATTCCTTTTTCAAAAATCACTTGATTTCTTTTCCACTTTCAATTTTCGAAAATTATCAATCAATTTTTCAAAATGTTTTTAAAATCTTTTTAATTGAATTTTCGAAAATTCTCTTCCCTCCTTCTCACATCCTTCTATTTATGGAGTACTACTCCTTCTTAATGCATAATTCAAACTTTATCTCATCAAGTTCGAATTCTTCTACCTTCTTTCTTCTATTTTTCTTTTCCTCTGACACCTCAAGGAATCTCTATACTGTGACATAGAGGATTCCACATTTTCTTTTCTCTTCTCTTTCATATGAGCAGGAGCAGAGACAAAGGCATTCTTGTTGAAGCTGACCCTGAACCTGAGAGAACCTTGAAGCGAAAGCTAAGAGAAGCCAAAGCACAACTCTCTTTAGAGGACCTGACCGAATTCTTCAAAGAAGAAGAACACATGGCAGCCGAAAACAACAACAATGCCAACAATGCAAGGAAGGTGCTGGGTGACTTTACTGCACCTACTCCCAACTTCTATGGGAGAAGCATCTCTATCCCTGCCATTGGAGCAAACAACTTTGAGCTTAAGCCTCAATTAGTTTCTCTAATGCAACAGAATTGCAAATTCCATGGACTTCCAATAGAAGATCCTCATCAGTTTTTAGCTGAGTTCTTGCAAATCTGTGACACAGTCAAGACTAATGGGGTTGACCCTGAGGTCTACAGACTGATGCTATTCCCTTTTGCAGTAAGAGACAGAGCTAGAATATGGTTGGACTCACAACCTAAGGATAGCCTGGACTCTTGGGAAAAGCTAGTCAATGCCTTCTTGGCAAAGTTCTTTCCACCTCAAAAATGGAGTAAGCTTAGAGTGGAAGTCCAAACCTTCAGACAGAAGGATGGAGAATCCCTCTATGAAGCTTGGGAAAGATACAAACAATTAATCAGAAGATGTCCCTCAGACATGCTTTCTGAATGGAGCATCATAGGTATCTTCTATGATGGCCTCTCTGAACTATCCAAGATGTCTTTGGATAGCTCTGCTGGAAGATCTCTTCATCTGAAGAAGACGCCTACAGAGGCTCAAGAGCTAATTGAAATGGTTGCAAATAACCAATTCATGTACACTTCTGAAAGAAATCCTGTGAACAATGGGACTAGTCAGAAGAAAGGAGTTCTTGAGATTGACACTCTGAATGGCATACTGGCTCAAAATAAGATATTGACTCAACAAGTCAATTTAATTTCTCAAAGTCTGTCTGGAATGCAAAATACACCTGGCAGTACTAAGGAAGCTTCATCTGAGGAAGAAGCTTATGATCCTGAGAACCCTTCAATGGAAGAGGTGAATTACCTAGGAGAACCCTATGGAAACACCTATAATTCTTCATGGAGAAATCACCCAAATTTCTCATGGAAGAATCAAGAGAGACCTCAACAAGGTTTCAATAACAATAATGGTGGAAGAAACAGGCTTGGCAATAACAAGCCTTTTTCATCACCTTCTCAGCAACAGACAGAGAGTTCTAAGCAGAATACCTCTGACTTAGCAACAATGGTCTCTGATCTAATCAAAACCACTCAAAGTTTCATGAATGAAACAAGGTCCTCCATCAGAAATTTGGAAGGACAAGTGGGTCAGCTGAGCAAGAAAGTTACTGAACTCCCTCCTAGCACTCTCCCAAGTAATACAGAAGAAAATCCAAAAGGAGAGTGCAAAGCCATAAACATGGCCGAATATGGAGATGAAAGAGAGGAGGTGGACGCCACTGAGGAAGACCTCAATGGGCGTGCACCAACCTCCTCTGAGTTCCCCAATAAGGAACCATGGGAATCTGAGGCTCAAAATGAGACCATAGAGATTCCATTGGACTTACTTCTGCCCTTCATGAGCTCTGATGAGTATTCTTCCTCTGAAGAGGATGAGTAGGTCACTGAAGAGCAAGTTGTTAAATATCTTGGAGCAATCATGAAGCTAAATGACAAGTTATTTGGAAATGAGACTTGGGAAGATGAATCTCCCTTGCTCACCAAAGAACTGGATGACTTGTCTAGGCAGAAATTACCTCAAAAGAGACAAGATCCTGGGAAGTTTTCCATACCTTGTACCATAGGCACCATGACCTTCAAGAAGGCCCTGTGTGACTTAGGGTCAAGTGTGAACCTCATGCCTCTCTCTGTAATGGAGAAGCTAGGGATCTTTGAGGTACAAGCTGCAAGAATCTCACTAGAGATGGCAGACAACTCAAGAAAACAAGCTCATGGACTTGTAGAGAATGTTTTGGTAAAAGTTGAAGACCATTACATTCCTACTGATTTCATAGTCCTAGAGACTGGGAAGTGCATGGATGAATCCATCATCCTTGGCAGACCCTTCCTAGCCACAGCAAAGGCTGTGATTGATGTTGATAGAGGTGAATTAATCATTCAAGTGAATGAAGAATCCTTTGTGTTTAAGGCTCAAGGATATCCCTCTGTCACCATGGAGATGAAGCTTGAAGAGCTTCCCTCAAATCAGAGACAAATAGAGCCCCCAAAGTCAAACTCTAAGTTTGGTGTTGGGAGGCCACAACCAAACTCTAAGTTTGGTGTTGAACCCCCACATTCAAACTCTAAGTTTGGTGTTGGGAGGTTCCCACATTGCTCTGATCATTTGTAAGGCTCAATGAGAGCCATCTGTCAAGCTACTGACATTAAAGAAGCGCTTGTTGGGAGGCAACCCAATGTTATATTTTATATATTTTCCTTTGTTATTTCTTGTTATTTTGTAGGTTGATGATCATGAGAAGTCACAAAATTAATTGAAAAAGCAAAAACGGAATGAAAAACAGGAAGAAAAATAGCACACCCTGGAGGAAGATGCTGCTGGCGTTCAAACGCCAGTAAGCCTAGCAGTTGGGCGTTTAACGCCCAGTCTGGCACCATTCTGGGCGTTTAACGCCAGAAAGGGGCACCAGACTGGCGTTAAACGCCAGAAAAGGGCTAGAACCTGGCGTTAAACGCCAGGAATGGGCACCAGCCCGGCGTTTAACGCCAGAAATGGCTCAAAACGTGAATTTTGATGCCATTTGGTGCAGGGATGACTTTTCCTTGACACCACAGGATCTGTGGACCCCACAGGACCCCCACCTACCCCACCACCACCCTCTCTCTTCTTCCCCCATTCACCAATCACCTCAATACCTCTTCCCCAAAAACCCTTCACCTATCAAATCCCATCTTTCTCTTCATAAATCCCCACCAACCTCACCCTTCAAATTCAAACCACTTTCCCTCCCAAACCCACCCATACATGGCCGAACTCCTTCTCCCCTCTCTCCTATAAATACCCTTCTTCACTTCTTCATTTTCACACAACCTAAACACCACTTCTCCCCCTTCTTTGGCCGAACACACTACCATCTCCCTCTTCCTCATTTCTTCTTCTTCTACTCTCTTCTTTCTTCTTTTGCTCAAGGACGAGCAAACCTTTTAAGTTTGGTGTGGTAAAAGCGTTGCTTTTTCGTTTTCCATAACCATTTATGGCATCCAAGGCCGGAGAAACCTTTAAAAAAAGGAAAGGGAAGGCAAAAGCTTCCACCTCCGAGTCATGGGAGATGGATAGATTCATCTCAAGGGTGCATCAAGACCACTTCTATGAAGTTGTGGCCTTGAAGAAGGTGATCCCCGAGGTCCCCTTTTCACTCAAAAAGGGTGAATATCCGGAGATCCGCCATGAGATCCGAAGAAGAGGTTGGGAAGTACTTACCAACCCCATTCAACAAGTCGGAATCTTGATGGTTCAAGAGTTCTATGCCAATGCATGGATCACCAAGAACCATGATCAAAGTGTGAACCCGGATCCAAAGAATTATCTTACTATGGTTCGGGGGAAATACTTGGATTTTAGTCCGGAAAGTGTGAGGATAGCGTTCAACTTGCCTATGATGCAAGGAGATGAACATCCTTACACAAGAAGGGTCAACTTTGATCAAAGGTTGGACCAAGTCCTCACAGTTATATGTGAAGAGGGCGCACAATGGAAGAGAGATTCAAGAGGCAAGCCGGTTCAATTGAGAAGGCATGACCTCAAGCCCATGGCTAGAGGATGGTTAGAGTTCATTCAACGCTCAATCATTCCCACTAGCAACCGGTCCGAAGTTACCATAGACCGGGCCATCATGATTCATAGCATCATGATTGGAGAAGAAGTGGAAGTTCATGAGGTTATAGCCCAAGAACTCTATAAAGTGGCAGACAAGTCTTCCACCTTGGCAAGGCTAGCCTTTCCTCATCTCATTTGTCACCTCTGTTATTCAGTTGGAGTTGACATAGAAGGAGATACCCCCATTGATGAGGACAAGCCCATCACCAAGAAAAGGATGGAGCACAAAAGAGACCCCTCTCATCAAGAAATCCCTGAGATGCCTCAAGGGATGCACTTTCCTCCACAAGACTATTGGGAGCAAGTAAACACCTCCCTAGGAGAACTAAGTTCCAACATGGGACAACTAAGGGTGGAGCACCAAGAACACTCCATTCTCCTCCATGAAATTAGAGAAGACCAAAGAATCATGAGAGAGGAGCAACAAAGACAAGGAAGAGACATTGAGGAGCTCAAGCACTCCATAGGATCTTCAAGAGGAAGAAAGAGCCGCCATCACCAAGGTGGACCCGTTCCTTGATTTCCTTGTTCTTTATTCTTCTGTTTTTCGAATTTTATGCTTATGTTTGTGTCTTATGATCATTAGTGTCTTAGTGTCTATGCCTTAAAGTTATGAATGTCCTATGAATCCATCACCTTTCTTGAATAAAAACGTGCTTAATTGAAAAGGAAAGAATTGCATGAATTTTGAATTTTATAGCAGTTTAATTATTTTGATGTGGTGGCATTACTTTTGTCTTCTGAATGTATGCTTAAACAGTGCATATGTCTTTTGAATTTGTGGTTCATGAATGTTGGCTCTTGAAAGAATGATGAAAAAGGAGACATGTTACTGAGGATCTGAAAAATCATAAAAATTATTCTTGAAGCAAGAAAAAGCAGTGAATACAAAAAAAAAAAAGGAGGCGAAAAAAAAAAGAAAAACCGAAAAGAAAAAGAAAAAAAGAGAGAGAAAAAGAAAGAAAAAGAAAGAATAAAGTTGTGATCCAAGGCAAAAAGAGTGTGCTTAAGAACCCTGGACACCTCTAATTGGGGACTCTAGCAAAGCTGAGTCACAATCTGAAAAGGTTCACCCAATTATGTGTCTGTGGCATGTATGTATCCGGTGGTAATACTGGAAGACAGAGTGCTTTGGGCCACGGCCAAGACTCATAAAGTAGCTGTGTTCAAGAATCATCATACTTAACTAGGAGAATCAATAACACTATCTGGATTCTGAGTTCCTAAAGAAGCCAATCATTCTGAGTTGCAAAGGATAGAGTGAGATGCCAAAACTGTTCAGAGGCAAAAAGCTAAAAGCCCCGCTCATCTAATTAATACTGATCTTCATAGATGTTTTTGGAGTTCATTGCATATTCTCTTCTTTTTATCTTATTTGATTTTCAGTTGCTTGAGGACAAGCAACAATTTAAGTTTGGTGTTGTGATGAGCGGATAATTTGTACCCTTTTTGGCATTGTTTTTAGTATGTTTTTAGTATGATCTAGTTAGTTTTTAGTATATTTTTATTAGTTTTTAGTTAAAATTCACTTTTCTGGACTTTACTATGAGTTTGTGTGTTTTTCTGTGATTTCAGGTATTTTCTGGCTGAAATTGAGGGACCTGAGCAAAAATCTGATCCAGAGACTGAAAAGGACTGCAGATGCTGTTGGATTCTGACCTTCCTGCACTCGAAGTGGATTTTCTGGAGCTACAGATATCCAATTGGCGCGCTCTTAACGGCGTTTGAAAGTAGACATCCTGGGCTTTCCAGCAATATATGATAGTCCATACTTTGCCCAAGATTTGATGGCCCAAACCGGCGTTCAAAGTCACCTCAAGAAATTCCAGCGTTAAACGCCGGAACTGGCACCTAAATGGGAGTTAAACGCCCAAACTGGCATAAAAGCTGGCGTTTAACTCCAAGGAGAGTCTCTACACGAAAATGCTTCATTGCTCAGCCCAAGCACACACCAAGTGGGCCCGGAAGTGGATTTTTATGTCATTTACTCATCTTTGTACACCTTAGGCTACTAGTTATCTATAAGTAGGACCTTTTACTATTGTATCTAGAGACTTTGGTAGCTATCTTCGTTTTATGCTATCTTAGATCATTGGGAGGCTGGCCATTCGGCCATGCCTAGACCTTATGCTTATGTATTTTCAACGGTGGAGTTTCTACACACCATAGATTAAGGTGTGGAGCTCTGCTGTACCTCGAGTATTAATGCAATTACTATTGTTCTTCTATTCAATTCCGCTTGTTCTTTATCCAAGATATCACTTGTTCTTCAACTTGATGAATGTGATGATCCGTGACACTCATCATCATTCTCACCTATGAATAAGGTGACTGACAACCATTCTTGTTCTACAAGCATTCGAGGCTTAGTGAATATCTCTTGGATTTCTGATTGCACGATGCATGGTTGATCGCCTGACAACCGAGTGCTCGCCTGACAAACGAGCCAGCCATTCCGTGAGATCAGAGTCTTCGTGGTATAGGCGAGAACTGATGGCGGCATTCAAGAGAATCCGGAAGGTCTAACCTTGTCTGTGGTATTCTGAGTAGGATTCAATGATTGAATGACTGTGACGTGCTTCAAACTCCTAGCAGGCTAGGGCGTTAGTGACAGACGCAAAAGAATCAATGGATTCTATTCCGGCCTGAACGAGAACTGACAGATGATTAGCCTATGCTGTGACAGAGCATCAGGGACGTATTTTCACTGAGAGGATGGGAGGTAGCCATTGACAACGGTGAAACCCTACACGAGCTTGCCATGGAAAGGAGTAAGAAGGATTGGATGAAGGCAGTAGGAAAGCAGAGAGACGGAAGGGAAGGCATCTTCATACGCTTGTCTGAAGCTCTTACACCAATGATATACATAAGTATCTCTATCTTTATCTTATTGCTTTATTCGTTTATCACTATATCCATTTGAGTCTGACTGACTGAGATTTACAAGATGACCATAGCTTGCTTCATACCACCAATCTCCGTGGGATCGACCCTTACACGCGTAAGGTTTATTACTTGGACGACCCAGTGCACTTGCTGGTTAGTTGTGCGAAGTTGTGTTTATGCCATGGTATTGAGCACCAAGTCTTTGGAGCCATTACTAGAGATTGTTTATGTTTTGAAAAGTATTGACCACAATTTCGTGCACCAGCTGGGCATTAGTGGCAGACGCAAAAGAATCAATGGATTATATTCCAACCCGATTGAGAACCGACAGATGATTAACCGTGCTGTGACAGAGCGCGTTGAACATTTTCACTGAGAGGATGGGAGGTAGCCATTGACAACGGTGAAACCCTACATACAGCTTGCCATGGAAGGAGCCTTGCATGTTTGAAGAAGAAGACAGTAGGAAAGCAGAGGTTCAGAAGACAGAGCATCTCCAAAACCTCAACCTGTTTCCCATTACTGCAAAACAAGTACTTATTTCATGTTCTTTTGCTTTTTACAATCAACCCTGATAATTATTGATATCCTGACTAAGAGTTACAAGATAACCATAGCTTGCTTCAAGCCGACAATCTCCGTGGGATCGACCCTTACTCACGTAAGGTATTACTTAGACGACCCAGTGCACTTGCTGGTTAGTTGTGCGGGATTGCAAAAGTGTGATTACAATTACGTGCACCATATTTTTGGCGCCGTTGCCGGGGATTGTTCGAGTTTGGACAACTGACGGTTTATCTTGTTGCTTAGATTAGGACTGTTTTATTTTTGTTGGTTTAGAGACTTTTATTTGATTTTAGTTTCATATTTTAAGTTTGGTGTCTTCCTTGTGTTTTCCTTTAAGTTTTCGAAAATTTGTGTTTGATTTTCTAAAAATTTTAAGTTTGGTGTCTTTTGTGCTTTTATTCACTTAAAAATTTTTCAAAAATTTGTTCTTGGTGTTCATCTTGACCTTCAAAGTGTTCTTGGTGTTCATCTTGACATTCAAAGTTTTCTTGTTTGTTCTCTTTGTTTTGATCTAAAATTTTTAAGTTTAGTGTCTTTTTGTTGTTTTTCTCTTTCCTCATTAAAATTTAAAAATCAAAAAAATATCCTTTCCTTATTTTACTCATAATTTTTGAAATTTTGCATTAATTTAGTTACAGATTTTCAAAATCATATCTTTTTTTTAGTCAAGTCAAAATTCTAATCTCAAAAATTGATCTTTTCAAATCTTTTTCAAAAATCAAATCTTTTTAATTGTAATCATATTTTCAATCATATCTTCTTAATTGCTAATTCCAAAATCTTTTTAATTAACTAATTGGTTTAGTTTTCAATTTGCTTTGATCTTATTTTCTTTCAGTTTTTGAAATTTTATTTATTTTCCATTTATTTTATTTTATTTTTTTTCTTTCGGTCACTTTTAATAAAAAAATAAAATAAAATAAAAAAATAATATCCGCATCATCTCCCTTTCTCCATCATGGATCTAAGTGGAATTGAGCAGTCCAGAAGGACTCTGGGGTCATATGCTAACCCCATTACAGCTGCATATGGGAGTAGCATCTGTATACCTCCCATTAAAGCAAGCAGCTTTGAGTTAAATCCTCAACTCATTATCATGGTGCAGCAAAATTGCCAGTATTCCGGTCTTCCACAGGAAGAGCCTACTGAGTTTCTGGCACAATTCTTACAAATTGCTGACACAGTACGTGATAAAGAAGTGGATCAGGATGTCTACAGACTATTACTGTTTCCATTTGCTGTAAAAGATCAAGCTAAGAGGTGGTTGAATAACCAACCTACAACAAGCATAAAGACATGGAAACAGTTATCAGACAAATTCCTGAATCAATTTTATCCTCCAAAAAGGATGACACAGCTAAGGCTGGACATCCAAGGCTTTAAATAAGAGGATAATGAATCCGTTTATAATGCCTGGGAGAGGTATAGAGGTATGCTAAGAAAATGTCCCTCTGAAATGTTTTCAGAGTGGGTACAGTTAGACATCTTCTACTATGGGCTTACAGAAAAAGCTCAGATGTCTCTAGACCACTCAGCTGGTGGATCTATACATATGAGGAAGACGATTGAAGAGGCTCAAGAACTTATAGATACTGTTGCTAGAAATCAACATTTGTACTCTAGCAATGAGTTTTCTACAAAAGAAGAAGTTATGGCAGTAGCCACTGATCTTAATCCTCAAGAACAGATGGTTGAGCTTAATCAGCAATTACACCTGATGACAAAACAGTTAGCAGAATTTAAAGAGATGCTCCAAGAAACTAAAATTGCTAACAAGAACATAGAATCACAGTTGAATCAGGCAAAACAGCAGTTATCTAAACAGATAACAGAAGAATGCCAAGCAGTTCAACTGAGGAGTGGGAAGACATTGAATAACACTGCTCAAAGTAGCAAAAAGCCAATAAAGGAACAATTGACAGAGGATAACCAAACCACTGTCCAAAATCCCTCTGAGGACAGTAAGAGCCCAGAGAGGAATACTCTTGGCGTTCAAACGCCAGAAAGGGGGGGGGGGGAAGCTGGCGTTAAACGCCCATTCCCTGCCCAGTTCTGGCGTTCAAACGCCAGAAAAGGGGGAAAGGTTGGCGTTAAACACCCATTCTTCATCCAATCCTGGCGTTCAAACGCCAATGGGGAATCAGACACCTGAGAGTGCTGATAGTAACCCCTCCAAAAAGGCTTCTCCAACCACCTCTGTAAGGAATAAACCTGCAGCAACTAAGGTTGAAGAATATAAAGCCAAGATGCCTTATCCTCAGAAACTCCGCCAAGCGGAACAGGATAAGCAATTTGCCTGCTTTGCAGACTATCTAAGGACTCTTGAAATAAAGATTCTGTTTGCAGAGGCACTTGAGCAAATACCTTCTTATGCTAAGTTCATGAAAGAGATCTTAAGTCATAAGAAGGATTGGAGAGAAACTGAAAAAGTGTTTCTCACTGAAGAATGCAGTGCAGTCATTCTGAAAAGCTTACCAGAAAAGCTTCAAGATCCAGGAAGCTTTATGATACCATGCACATTAGAGGGTACTTGTACCAAGAAAGCTCTATGTGATCTTGGGGCAAGTATCAACCTAATGATGTGCGGAAAACGATCCGACACAAAACTCACCGGCAAGTGTACCGGGTCGCATCAAGTAATAATAACTCACATGAGTGAGGTCGATCCCACAGGGATTGAAGGATTGAGCAATTTTAGTTTAGTGGTTGGTTTAGTCAAGCGAATCAAGTATTGGTTGAGTGTTTTGTATCCAACAGGAAGTAAATGACAGGAAATGTAAAGGGGGAAGGGAGAATTGCAATAAATTAAAGAGCAGGAAAGTAAACTTGCAGAATCTTAAAGAACAAGAAAGTAAATGACTGAAACTTAAAGTGCAAGAAATGTAAATTGCAGTAACTTAAATTGCAAGGAATATAAATTGCTTAAATGTAAAAGGGATTTGAGGAATGGGATTTCAGAATCTAAGAAAAGAGAAATTGAATTGCCACAATTAATAGAGCAGAAATTGAATTGGAAGCAGTGAGGATTTAAACAGAAATTGAAATTAAAATGCAGCAAGGTTCACAGAAGAACCAAAAGTAAATTGGGATCTCAGGGTTCAAGAGACTAGGTAGCAGAGCCTAGATCTCAATTACCTTCCTAGATCCAAGTTCTCAAAGCAATTGACAAGAAATTGAAGAAGAAACAGTAAAGAGAATGTAAATGGATTCAATTATGCATAAAAGAAACTAAAGAGTTCTTGAGTGGAGATTGAGACAGAATTTCCTCAATTCTTAACACCCAAGAATCAAAACAAGGAAATTAAAAAGACCCAAGCAAGAACGAGGAAGAAGAGAGATCAATTCCCCTCCCCAATTCTCTGAAATCTCAGTAAAGTTTCTCAAGGAAAGTGCCAAAGCTCAAAGCTCAAAGAAAGTGCAAAATTCAAAAGCAAAGCTAAAGGTTAAAAGTCTGGTCCTAATTACATCAAACTAACTCCTATTTATACACTTTCTATTCTTGGATCTTGGGATTTGGATGGGCTTTTGATTTGGTGAAGAAATGAATTAAATTGGAATTTTAATTGAATTTTCGGCCCAAAAATAATAGCTCCCAGGAGGCTGCCCTGCCCTTGCGGAGGGCAGGGCAAGATTTGGTGCGTGTTGGTACTTGCTTGGTGCGGCTTGGTGCGCAGAACGCTGCCCTGCCCGCGCGGAGGGCAGGGCAGGAAAAATTGGTGCGCCAGATGGGTGCTTGGTGCTGCCAGATTCATACCATGGTGCGCCAGAATGGTGCCTTGGTGCACAGGATGCTGCCCTGCCCTCGCGGAGGGCAGGGCAGAAAAATATGGTGCTGCCAGGATCGTGCTGTGGTGCGCGCTGGTGCTGCCAGGATAGTGATTTGGTGCGCCAGAAATGTCCCTTGGTGCGCCAGATTCATGCACCAACAAAATGCTGCCCTGCCCTCGCGGAGGGCAGGGCAGTGTTTCCAAAATGAAGTCCCGCGTTCGAATCCGGGCAGAAACACACGCTCAATTATTTTCCTTGGTTTCTTGGCACGGTAATGGACCTTAGTTCCTTGCTTCCTCATGGTCCCGTGTTCAACTCTTGTGGCAAGCATCATAGGCATTTTTCCTTTGATTTTCTTCCTTGGTGAGCCCGATACTGCCCTTGTGGAGGGCAGGGCAACATTTTCTTCTTCTTGATTCCAAGGCACAAATTTGTGCTCTGCCCTTGTAGTGGGCAGGGCAGAGTTGCCTTCTTTGCCTTGTTCCCTTATGTTGCCCTCCTAGAGGGCAGTGTGCCCTTGTGGAGGGCAATGCTTGCCTCCCTCATGTTGTGCGCCACACTTCTTCTCTCTTTGACCACACTTTCTTCTCCTTGGGCCACACTTCCTTAGGCCACGCTTTTCCTTTTTTTCTTTTCTTCACCTACAATAAACCAAAACAACCACTCAAAGTATCACTAAATTCAAGAGGCTTATAAATCAATTAAAATTCAATTAAAATTAGCTTAAACCTCATGATTTAACATTAATTTCATGGTGGTTGCTTAATTTAAAGAAGTTATGCATTTTCACTCCAAATCACTTACTTAGGATGCAAGAAAGTGCATAAATGCTAACAAAACAAGTGAAATTAGCTTGAAAAATGGGTATATGATGACTTGTCATCACAACACCAAACTTAAATCTTGCTTGTCCCCAAGCAAGCATCAAAACTAAGAGAAATTGAAATGAACAAGAAAAGATATATATCCTTATTAGGCATATAGCAGAACTTAATCTATGGGGTCTTTATGCAGACAATGATAACTCAATTATTGTTTGCTGTTACACAATACACATTTTTCATCAAAGGTTTGCTAAACTTGCTGTTATAAGACTTACTCTTTACTCACTCCCTTGCTAACTTTTCTTTCTTATAATGCTTAAAAGGCTTATTCTTTTGGAGGTTTTGGTGTCAAATGTTGCAGTAATAGCCTTTGGCTTTATTTGTTTCTTTCTTTTACTCAACATCTCTCCACCACAGACACTTGGCTCACTATTTCTTCCTAGGATCATTGATGCCTAGCATCTCTTTGTATAACTAAATGTTCTGTATCTAAGTTGCTCTTTATTGTGGATTTTCAATTGGCCATCCCAAATCAGTTGATCTAAGTGACCGGGTTTTAAAATACCCCTTAGAATTTACTCATCCAAGCATATCTTAGTACAAGAACACCACAGGCATGTGTCCTAGGGTCCAAGCTATTGGTGTCCAACCTTTATTCTTTGTTTTTCTTGCCATTTTGGCTTTTTCTTTCCCTTTTCTTTCTGTTTTTGTTACCAAGGGCTTTTTCATTATTGATAAGAGTCTTTATAACAGCAAGCTAACTCACACTTGAATGAGAATGATATTATGCAGCAGTTATTTCATGAGTTATGCATTTAATCAAACACATATACCACCACCGACTTCCATTCTTACTTGTGCAACATTGGATATTTCACTTTTCAATTCAAACCAAATCTCTTTTATTCAAGCATATGGGAAACAAAACAAAATTAAAGCTAAGTGATGGATAACAAGCATCATGCAGATTTAGCAATTTTCTAGCTATTTATTAACTAACTAAAATGAAAGCAAAGAACAAAGATTGCATGAAGTAAAAAGAAAATAGATGATGGAGGCATATCATGTTTCAGACATGCATCTCCTTATTAAGGACATGAAAAAGGAAACATGAAAGAACTTTGCCACCTTCTAATGGTCGTGGCTGCTGCTTGATTCTCCCTTTTTCTTCTTTCTCTTCCCTGTCTTGGAATAATCTCGGATCTCTTCACCAGGACATCTTCTACCCCAAACGGAATCTAAGAGTCCTGAGAGCCCAACATCTTCCAATCTTTTAAAGGTTTCCTCAGTATATTGATGAGATCTTGCCTGTTGCTTGGCTAAAAATTTAGGGCATTGCTCAAATGGCTTGATCTCAGGATTGAGTGTTGGCAAATTGTCGGTCAAGTACTCCAACCTTGCTTGCATGTTTTCATCATTCTCCATTCTTTGTGCGTATCTAACTTCTCCCATTGGCTGCATGCATTTAGGTGTTCAATGTTGCATGCATGCAAATTCTGTTCCCCATGAGCGCGTTCTTCTAGGCACATGTGACCATCCTCTCATAGCTGATCCTAGCCGTGGCCCCTCCTTGCTTTTGTCACAATCTTTTTCTCCTGCATGAACCAAAACAACTAGCCTTAGATCATCAATATAGTCGTTGGCAATTGATTTGTATTAAAGGAAAAGAATTGTTTTGTTTTGTTTATTATTATTTATAAAAAAATTTTTTTTTATGGTCAATTGTGTTCCTTAATTAAAGATGCTAAAAGTTGGTGAACACCAAACTTACCTTTTATTGAGGGGGCGGCTTAGCAATGTAAACCATTCTTCACAATGGATGTATTTTTTTTAAAGAAATTATTTGATGCATGATCCCTTTCTGTATGGTTTTGATTCCATGATTGGGAAGTGATCTTCTGAACATTGTTACACATGCAGACACCAAACTTAGTGTTTGGTCATATGCTTCATCAAAAAGAATTATGCATATGTTCTAAGAATAGCTCCCTTTCTTTTTGAAAAGCAAAAATTAAGTGTGCCTTAAGGGACACCAAACTTAGAAGTCTGACTTATGCTCTAAAATGTGCATTTATCAAATATGAAAGTTCAAAATCATACTCAGGAAATCATAGCTTATTAAAGAGAAGACAGAAATTTTAAATCATGGGTTGCCTCCCATGAAGCGCTCTTTTATTGTCACTAGCTTGACATTGAACTCCCTTTAAGGTGGTTGATTGACAAACCCCGTTTTGACGGTTTGTCCTGTATTGATTTTAGGGGATTTTATAACCTTTTACCCACATTTATCCATTGAAATAGCATGGTTTTATAACCACTCCTTTAATTGTGCTTAAGAGTGAAAACATGCTTTTTAGGTCTTAAAATAGATAAATATAATTTACCTTGATTCCACTAGATGCCTTGGTATGTTTGTTAGTGATTTCAGATTGAAAAGGCTAGGAATGGATCAAAGGAGTGAAGAGGAAAGCATACAAAGTGGAGAAATCATGAAAAGTCAAAGAAGTTGAACTCGCCCATGGACGCGCGCGCGCACCTGGCGCTTGCGCGCACCTGCGAATTACCCCATGGACGCGTACGCGTGATGTGCGCGTACGCGTCGGTGTTGGTTTATGATTTTTTTAATGAAAACGTGGCCAACGAATTCTGAAGGGTTGTGAGGCCCAATCTCAACCAACTTTGGCGCCAAAGATGCTATTTAAAGCCAAGGATTGAAGAGCAAAGGGGATTCCAACTCATTAGTTCATTACACACTCATTAGGATTAGTTTAGAGTTAGTTTCTAGAGAGAGAAGCTCTCTCTTCTCTCTAGAATTAGAATTAGGATTAGGTTTAGTTCTTAGATCTAGGTTTTAATCTTTGATTTCTTCCACTTCTATCTCTCAATTCTTTGTAGTTACATTCATTCTTCTTCCATTCTTTTCTTGTAATTTCCTTTATGTTGTTCTTATGTTTTGTTGTAGATCTACTTTTGTTCCTTCCTTTCTCCTTCAATTCAATAAGAGGTAATTCATGTAGATCTTGTTTCCTTTAATTGTTGTTGTTAATTCTTTACATTTGATTGTTGTTAGAATTAATTCTTGTTGTCAATTTACTATGCTTTCCTTTTATGCCTTCCAAGTGTTTGATGAAATGCTTGGTTGGATTTTAGAGTAGAATTTTATACTCTTGGCCTGGAAAGGTAACTTAGGAACTCTTGAGTTACTAATGTCCAAGTGATTGATGATTGGGAGCCATTGACTCTAGTTCTCACTAATTAAATTGGTGGAGAGTTAGGACTTATGGACTAGGATTGATATAGCTCATTTGACTTTCCTTTACTACTAGTTAGAGGATGATTTAATGGGATTGATCCTTGCCAATTCTCATATTGTGGTTAGTGATTAGGATAGAGATCCTTGACCACCAACCCTTGCCAAGACCTTTTTAGGCCTTAGTTTACTTTCTTGCCATTTATCTTTCATGCCTCTTATCAAAACCCCAAAACAACTCACAACCAATAACAAGACACTTTATTGTAATTCCTAGGGAGAACGACCCGAGGTTTGAATACTTCGGTTTATAAATTTAGGGGTTTGTTTTAGTGACAAACAACTTTTTGTATGAAAGGATTAGTGATTGGTTTAGAGACTATACTTGCAACGAGATTTCATTTGTGAAATTCTAAACCGTCAAAAATCCAATCGTCAAAATGGCGCCGTTGCCGGGGAGTTGCAATGGTGTTGTGTTATTGGTTATTGTATATATGTGAATATTGTGAATATGTTTGCTTTTTGCTTCTTTGTTAGTTTTTAGTTTGTTCTCTTTATTTGTTCCTACTTTTTTTGTTTTTGCCCTCTCTTGCTATTATGAATTCTCACTTTGGCTTTGAGTGTAATTACAACTATGTTGTAGGTGATGAGAACTATAATGAGAATGTGTATCAAGAATGGGATAACCAAAGGTGGGAGGAACCATATGCTTATGATCAATCCTCATGGCAACAACCCCCACCAATGCACTATGAAGAAAAGCCATTCCATGATGCATACCAATCCAATGGCTATGGTGAATCTCCTTGTGACTTTCAAGAACCACCACCATATGCCTATGAGTCATATCCTCAACATGAGCCTCAACCACACTCTCAAGCCTATTTTCACCAAACACCTCCATATGACCATGATTCATATCCACTACACCAACCACCTTTTGAACCATATGAGCCCTACATGGAACCACAATTCCAAGATTACTACTCCCAAGAACCACCTCAATACACACCACCACCTTACCAAGAAGAACCACCTTCCTATAATGAACCATTTTTCCAAGACAATGAACCCTCCTATCCACTCCAATCTTCAATGGATGAAATCCTTAGCCTTATACTTCAAGGGAAAGGAGAAATGCAAAGGGAGACACTAGAATTTATGGCTACTTTGACCAAGGTAGTAAGCAATTTAGTCTCCCAATATTTGAGTACTCAAGGCACTCCCATGGTTACATGTGGAGAATCAATTGAAAAGCATAGCATGAAGGAGAGAATGGAAACTCCGGTGGAGAATAAGGAATGCTACTTTGTGTTAGAATAATTGGAGGAACCTATGGTCATTGAAGAAGAGGAAGAAGTGGTTGAAGACTTAGGAGATGCGGAACCCCCTTGGGAACTTAGAATTGAAGAAAACCCCTCCAAGAAGATTGAATTTGATGTTGAGGAGGAAAGTGCACAATCTCCAAAACAATTTTTGAATGAAGACTTGGAAGGAATGAAGCAAGAATTGAGTTTCCTTGGTGATGAAGATCATGCATCCAATCTTCTTGGTGAAGAATCCTTTGAATTTAAAGAACCTTCTCCCAATGAATTTGAAAGTGATATGGAGGTAGATTTCTCTCAACCTCCCATTTATGACTTGAGTGATGGAGAAGAGTTAGAGGAAGTGGATGAACAAAGGATTGGGAAAGAAGAAGTTTATGAAGAGGTGGAGATTGACAAAGAAGCAAACAAGGGAGTGGAGTTTACTAGCACATTGGAAATACCTCTCCCCAAGCCACCACCATCCACTCTCTCATTCAAGTGGGTGAATTCCTTATGCTCAAGCTTTATTATTCCCCTTGAATATGGTTTGCTTAAGACGGATGGTCAACTAAGACATATTTGTGGCTTTAAGAGTAAAAAGGAGATGGCTAGTGGTTTGAAATATCATTCTAGGTTCATTATGGTTGCATGCTCAAAGCTTAAATGTAAAGGTTGGTGTATAACTAGAATACATGGGCCTAGAAGGATGTTTGATCACTTTGTTGAGAATTCACCTTGCTCACCACCCACATGGATTAATGATAATCAACTTGGAGATGGGTGTGAAGACAAAATATGGGATCCGGGAACACATGAGGATCAACATTGGGAGCCCATGGTTTGTGAAGAACTCCATCAAAGCTTGGAGATATTAATCTTGAATGATGGAGCTTATTGGAAGTCCAAGCATTGGTGGAAGTTCCAAGATGAGTACAAGCACAAGCCACCTTGAGAGAAGCTCCCCATAAGTCCAACTTAAGGACAATAAACAAAAGTGCTAGGTGGGAGACACCCCACCATGGTAACTTCTTTTCATTTTATCTTTTTGTACATATTGGTAGAATTAGTTTAATTTCTTGTTTTGATTGTTTTAATGAGTCTAATTGGTAGTTTAGTATGTTAAATAAGGTTTTATGGTATTTTGGTAGCTGTTTGGAGGTTTGGAATGCTTGGATTGGTGCAAAAACATAGCAAAAATTTTTTTAAAAAAAAATAATAACCTAGAATAAAAAAAATAATAATAAAAATAAAAAAAAATAAATAAATAAATAAAAAATAATAATAGAGCACCATCCACGCGTACGCGCACTGTGTGCGTACACGTGCATCAAGCGTTTTGGACCATCCACGCGAGCGCGCCATGCACGCGTACGCGTGGATTGAGAAGTTCCACCTTCCATACCTTGACCCGAGAGTTAGGCCTGCACTGTGCGGAAATTGGGCCTGAGGCACAAACCTATTTGCGCGCTCGCGCACATGACGCATACGCGCCACTCTCGAAATAAACCATCCGCGCGCACGCGCATGCGCGCGTACGCGTGGATTTCCTTCCTTCACCACATTTCTTTTCTTCTCCTCTTTCTATTTCTTTCCTCCTCCTTTCTTTTTCCCTCCTCCTACCCCTCATCCAACACTTCCAAACACCATGGATAACCATTTATTTTAGTTAGTCAATTAGTTAGTCGGTTAGTTTGTTAGTTAGTTTTAGTCTAGTTTTCATTTTATTTTCTCTCTTTTCATCATAAGTGTTGGATTATTGACTTTGTTTACTATGCATTGCTTCCCCCTTATTGCCTAAATGCTAATTTAGCATTAATGTTTTTAGATAATCTTTGTTGGATCCTATGATTGAGGTTATATTTTGCTACTTGGTCTTGAGTTTTTCATGCTTATCTTTTGAAAAAAATACCAAGTGATGAGAATTGCCTTGAGCTTGTAACTCTTCTTGAATTACATGATTTGGCCACCATGTGATTTGAGCCTTATTTTGTGATTAGGCAACCTCTTGATGGATGATGTTGTGCATTTACCTTAATGCATTGTATTTCATGATCATATGCATCCATATGTGTTTGACTTGAATGCTTTCATGCTTCTTTAATGCTTGTTTTACCTTACAAGTTTACTTAAAGCATCTCAAGCATACTAGAATGAGTAAAGTGTATGCTTCTTTGGTGACATAGCTTTTTATGCTAATGTGTGTTCTAAACCGCGCAATTTAGAATTCACACACCTAATATTTCTTAATGTCACACTAATTCACTCACTCAATTCTAGTGATTTACCTCATTCCAACAATGTATGCTTCCTTGCTTTTGTTTTCTCATCTTATGGTGTTATATTTTTGTTTTTCATGATGAATGCACCACGAGCAATAACGGAAGCAAGACTAAGAACACGTAGCAATCTGGAGAGTCGCCGTACCCCCTTGCTCATCTTTGAGTGCATCGAGGACGGTGCAAACTTTTAAGTGTGGGGAGGTCGTCCGACCGGTCGGCGATTTTGGGTGACAAGTTTCTAATCCCAACACTTTTGCATTTCACTCTAGGATTTTAGGATTTTTACTTGCATTCTCTTAATTTTTGCATATGTATACATAATAAGCTTAGTCAAAATAATGAAAATTTTCAAGATTTATATCTATAGGGCATTTCAATTGATTTGAGTGAAAACTTTTCATAGAACTTGCTTGAATTATATATATTGTGGATCATATTTTTGAGCTAAGAACACAAGCGAGTGAGATTTGAGCCTAATGGTGTGGTTACATCCTATAACCACTTATTTTCCTTCTTGTGTGCATTATTCTCTTTCTATGAATGTGATCTTTGATTTATTTGATTCTTTATGTCCATCATTTTGTGTATTCATGCATTTATATGATTGAGGCCATCATTTCATTTAACTCACTTACCCAAATAGCCTTACCTTTTATCTTCCTTTGTTAGCCATATTTGAGCCTACGGTTAACCCACTTTGTTCTTAATTTAGCACATTACAAGCCTTAAAGCGAAAAACAATAAATGTCCTTAATTTGGATCTTTGATTGGCTTAGACTAGTGTGTGTGAGTATCATTCAAGTGTGGGAATCTTGGGACATTGGGGGAATAAGATGGTAGTTTTGCATTTTTATTGAAATTATTGGGAATTGGGTACATGCTCATGTATTGATAAATTGTATAGACCTTATGCATTGATGTCCTTGTATATAATTTGAAAGAAAAAAATGACAGAAAAAGAAAAACAATATGAAAAAAAAATAGAAAAAAAGAAAGAAAAAAAAGAAGAAAAAGAGAAAAAAAAGAGAAAAGCAATAAAGGGGACAAAATGCCCCAAAGTAAAGTGGAGCTCAATAAAATCAATGCATAAGTGTTGTGAAATGAGAAGAAAATACATGAGTATGTGAAAAAGTGAAAAATGGGTAGTTAGGTTAGAACTTAATTGTATAGGATGTCATAGGTTAGGTGGGAAGTTTAAGCTTATCAAAGATTCAAATTTCAAACTCACTTAACCAAATATGCATCCTACCTTGACCCTAGCCCCATTACAACCAAAGAAAAGACCTCATGATACTTGTATGCATGCATGAAATATATGTCGATTGTTAGAAGAAAAACAAATCTTAGAAAGCATGAAATAGAGGAGAATCGAGTGAATCAACCCTAAACACTTGAGCGAATAGAGTGCAAACACATCCGGTAAGGGTTTGATGCTCAATTACATGTTTCCACCAATGATCATCTCCTTTCATGCAAGTTTGTAAAAATATTTAATAACTCAATTCAATTGTGGTTTGGCATGGTTGTTAATACCTTTTGCCCTTGTGCATATATGCTTCTTGGGAATTGATTTATATTGACCAAGCAATTGCATTCATTTAGATAGTTGCATATAAGTAGATTGCATTTAGTTGGTTCCATTGAATAAATGTCAATCCCTTTGCTTTCTCTTGGTTTAAGCATGAGGACATGCTTGGTTTACGTGTGGGGAGGTTGACAAACCCCGTTTTGACGGTTTGTCTTGTATTGATTTTAGGGGATTTTATAACCTTTTACCTACATTTATCCATTGAAATAGCATGGTTTTATAACCTCTCCTTTAATTGTGCTTAAGAGTGAAAACATGCTTTTTAGGTCTTAAAATAGATAAATAAAATTTACCTTGATTCCACTAGATGCCTTGGTATGTTTGTTAGTGATTTCAGATTGAAAAGGCTAGGAATGGATCAAAGGAGTGAAGAGGAAAGCATACAAAGTGGAGAAATCATGAAAAGTCAAAGAAGTTGAACTCGCCCATGGACGCGCGCGCGCACCTGGCGCTTGCGCGCACCTGCGAATTACCCCATGGACGCGTACGCGTGATGTGCGCGTACGCGTCGGTGTTGGTTTATGATTTTTTTAATGAAAACGTGGCCAACGAATTCTGAAGGGTTGTGGGGCCCAATCTCAACCAACTTTGGCGCCAAAGATGCTATTTAAAGCCAAGGATTGAAGAGCAAAGGGGATTCCAACTCATTAGTTCATTACACACTCATTAGGATTAGTTTAGAGTTAGTTTCTAGAGAGAGAAGCTCTCTCTTCTCTCTAGAATTAGAATTAGGATTAGGTTTAGTTCTTAGATCTAGGTTTTAATCTTTGATTTCTTCCACTTCTATCTCTCAATTCTTTGTAGTTACATTCATTCTTCTTCCATTCTTTTCTTGTAAGTTCCTTTATGTTGTTCTTATGTTTTGTTGTAGATCTACTTTTGTTCCTTCCTTTCTCCTTCAATTCAATAAGAGGTAATTCATGTAGATCTTGTTTCCTTTAATTGTTGTTGTTAATTCTTTACATTTGATTGTTGTTAGAATTAATTCTTGTTGTCAATTTACTATGCTTTCCTTTTATGCCTTCCAAGTGTTTGATGAAATGCTTGGTTGGATTTTAGAGTAGAATTTTATACTCTTGGCCTGGAAAGGTAACTTAGGAACTCTTGAGTTACTAATGTCCAAGTGATTGATGATTGGGAGCCATTGACTCTAGTTCTCACTAATTGAATTAGTGGAGAGTTAGGACTTATGGACTAGGATTGATATAGCTCATTTGACTTTCCTTTACTACTAGTTAGAGGATGATTTAATGGGATTGATCCTTGCCAATTCTCATATTGTGGTTATTGATTAGGATAGAGATCCTTGACCACCAACCCTTGCCAAGACCTTTTTAGGCCTTAGTTTACTTTCTTGCCATTTATCTTTCATGCCTCTTATCAAAACCCCAAAACAACTCACAACCAATAACAAGACACTTTATTGTAATTCCTAGGGAGAACGACCCGAGGTTTGAATACTTCGGTTTATAAATTTAGGGGTTTGTTTTAGTGACAAACAACTTTTTGTATGAAAGGATTAGTGATTGGTTTAGAGACTATACTTGCAACGAGATTTCATTTGTGAAATTCTAAACAGTCAAAAATCCAATCGTCATTGATGTTGGTGATGTCTCAACTTGTCACCTCTCACTTTAAGCTTTCTCTGTGTTCCTTGATGCTCAATTTCAATGTGTTCAAGAGAGAGTACTTGGTTGACAGTGTAATAATCCTTTGTTCCCAGCTGTTGATACACTAGTTGCACCTTGTCACCTTTGGCAAATCCTTCTGTTGGGATTTTCTTGTTCTTCCACCCTTTGTAGGCCCTTTTCTTGTTTTTCTTCTTTTTCTTCCTTGTTGATATGCTTCCCTTGACAGTGACTTGAGTTGTGTTGCCTTCCTTTTTGTTTATTATCCCAGCTTCTTTTTGAATTCCTTTTTCTTTCTGTGGATGCTTGTTTTCCTGTTCTACTGCCTTGTAGGTTGTATGCCTTGGAAGGAAGTCACCACTTGTCTTGCTTGCTTCTTCATTCCTTTGTAATTCTGGAAAGACTTTCAAGGTGATGCTCTCCTCATGCATTCTGAGAGTTAGCTCTCCTTGCTCTATATCCACAATGGCTCTAGCAGTGGCTAAAAATGGTCGACCAAGTATTATGGAGTCATTTCCATTTTCTGAAGAATCCAAGATCACAAGATCTGCCGGATAGATGAACTTGTCAACCTTAACTAAAAGGTTCTCAATCAGCCCTTTAGGATACACTACTGATTGATCCACCAATTCCAAGGATATCTGTATTAGTTTCACCTCCTCTATGCCAAGCTTTTTCACTAAGGAAGATGGGATTAGATTTATGGTTGCTCCTAAGTCACACATCCCCTTGTTGATGAATAGGTTTCCAATAGTGCATGGTAGGAAGAAACCTCCAGGATCTTCAAGCTTGGGAGGGAGTCCCTTTTTAATGAGTGCACTGTATTCTTCACTAAGCATTACAGTTTCCTTTTCATTCCAACTTCTTTTCTTGTTGATGAGCTCTTTCAAGAACTTGGCATACAGAGGCATTTGCTCCAAAGCCTCGGCCAAAGGTATGTTGATTTCCAGCTTCTTGAAAGTCTCAAGGAATTTGTGGAAATGCTGATCCTTTGTTTCTTTGTGGAATCTTTGTGGATAAGGTATTGGTGGTGTCAAGTTTTTCTCCCCTTGAAGTTGTCTTGGGATTGGTTCTTCCATGGTCCGCTTTCCCTTCTTCAAATTTTGTGGTTGGTTATTTTCTTCTGTGAGTTCTCCTGGGACATTCTTGGTTGTCATGTCTTTGTTGATGGCTTCAGCATTCTTTGTTGGCTCATTGTCATTCTCCATAAGTTTCTTTGTTGCTCCTTGGTTTCCATCCAATAGCACTTTTCCACTTCTTAGTTGCACGACCTTGCATTCTTCCTTTGGGTTGGGAATGGTGTCACTTGGTAGTGAGCTTGATGGTTTTTCAACAGAAATCTGTTTGGAGATTTGTCCAATCTGCCTCTCTAGGTTCTTCATGGAAGCTTCTTGGTTCTTTGTTGTCAATTCTTGGTTCTTCATCATTTTCTCCATGAGCAGCTCTAGATTAGTGATCCTCTGTGAGTCTTGTGAGATTGGTTGATTTTGGGGTGTTGATGGATGATGGTAAGTGCTTTGGTTAGTTGGGTGGTTATTGGGTAAGTGATGGTTAGAATTGGGATAGTTGTTTTGTGGTTTTCTGTATGTGTTTTGGTTAGTGTTTGGCTGGGGGTTGTGGTTTGTGTTTTTCCAATTGTTCTGACTTGAGTTTCTTTGCCATGGTT
This sequence comes from Arachis stenosperma, assembly GCF_014773155.1. Taxonomy (NCBI): domain Eukaryota; kingdom Viridiplantae; phylum Streptophyta; class Magnoliopsida; order Fabales; family Fabaceae; genus Arachis; species Arachis stenosperma. The sequence goes on along the minus strand of NC_080377.1, from coordinate 76,377,438 downwards.
GTTGGTTTTGATTGTGGTTGTCTCCCCATCTGAGGTTGGGATGGTTCTTCCAAGATGGATTGTAAGTATCCCCAGAGACTTCATTTGTTCCAGGATTTTGGTTGTGCATGTATTGGACTTGCTCTTGCTGTTGCTCCTCTTGAGTTTCTTCACTTTGCACCCATGTGGTTGGTGGTTGGCTTGTGGTGCTCACTGCTGCCACTTGCAAGCCATCAATTCTTTTGGCCATTTGCTCAAACTGTTGTTGAATCTGCTGCTGCATCATCTTGTTTTGAGCTAGAATTGAATCCACTCCTTCTAACTCCATTACTCCTCTTCTCTGTGATGGTTGGCGTTGTCTTTGATGAGCAAAGAAATATTGGTTGTTGGCCACCATATCAATGAGGTTTTGAGCTTCCTCTGTGGTTTTCATGAGTTGTAATGAGCCTCCGGCTGAGTGATCAAGTGCTTCTTGAGCCTTTAGAGTGAGTCCTTCATAGAAGTTTTGTAACTTATCCCATTCAGTAAACATCTCTGGTGGACACTTTCTCAATAGAGCTTTATATCTTTCCTATGCTTCATATAAATTCTCAGCCTCCATTTGAGTGAATGTCTGCACCTCAGTCTTCAATCTTATGATTCTTTGAGGGGGATAAAATTTGGCAAGGAACTTGCTCACCAAGTCATCCCAAGTGTTGATGCTTTCCTTTGGGAAGGTTTCTAGCCATTGAGTGGCTTTGTCTCTGAGAGAGAATGGAAAGAGCAACAACTTGTAACTGTCAGGGGACACACCATTGGTTTAACAGTGTCACAAATCCTCAAGAAGGTGGATAAGTGTTGATTTGGGTCCTCCAATGGTCCTCCTCCAAAGGAACAGTTGTTTTGAACCAAAGTGATGAGTTGTGGCTTTAATTCAAAGTTGTTTGCATTGACATTGGGGGGAAGAATGCTACTCCCACAGTGTCTAGCATTTGCAAATGTGTATGAAGCCAAGACTCTTCGTTGTTGTTGGTTATTGTTGGCTCCTTCTCCTGGTTGATTGAGATCTCCTTCCATCTCTTGGAATTCCTCCTCAGATTCTTCCTCTCCAATAACGTTCTTTCCTCTTTCAGCTCTTCTTATTCTTCGAAGAGTTCTTTGGTCAATTTCAGAGAGGACAGGGGAAGATCTTCCTGTACCTGACATACAAAGACACAACAATAAACACACAGATCCAGAAAATCAATAAAACTTCAATCTATTGCTAGAATGAGGTTTTAGTTAGTTTAAGCAAAAATTCAAACAGTTAGTGTGTTAGAGAAACAGAAAAGAAAAAGTGCTTAATCTAGACCTCCACTTCACTTAATCATTGTCAATCTATTTCAATCCCCGGCAACGGCGCCAAAAACTTGATTTGCGGAAAACGATCCGACACAAAACTCACCGGCAAGTGTACCGGGTCGCATCAAGTAATAATAACTCACATGAGTGAGGTCGATCCCACAGGGATTGAAGGATTGAGCAATTTTAGTTTAGTGGTTGGTTTAGTCAAGCGAATCAAGTATTGGTTGAGTGTTTTGTATCCAACAGGAAGTAAATGACAGGAAATGTAAAGGGGGAAGGGAGAATTGCAGTAAATTAAAGAGCAGGAAAGTAAACTTGCAGAATCTTAAAGAACAAGAAAGTAAATGACTGAAACTTAAAGTGCAAGAAATGTAAATTGAAGTAACTTAAATTGCAAGGAATATAAATTGCTTAAATGTAAAAGGGATTTGAGGAATGGGATTTCAGAATCTAAGCAAAGAGAAATTGAATTGCCACAATTAATAGAGCAGAAATTGAATTAGAAGCAGTGAGGATTTAAACAGAAATTGAAATTAAAATGCAGCAAGGTTCACAGAAGAACCAAAAGTAAATTGGGATCTCAGGGTTCAAGAGACTAGGTAGCAGAGCCTAGATCTCAATTACCTTCCTAGATCCAAGTTCTCAAAGCAATTGACAAGAAATTGAAGAAGAAACAGTAAAGAGAATGTAAATGGATTCAATTATGCAGAAAAGAAACTAAAGAGTTCTTGAGTGGAGATTGAGACAGAATTTCCTCAATTCTTAACACCCAAGAATCAAAACAAGGAAATTAAAAAGACCCAAGCAAGAACGAGGAAGAAGAGAGATCAATTCCCCTCCCCAATTCTCTGAAATCTCAGTAAAGTTTCTCAAGGAAAGTGCCAAAGCTCAAAGCTCAAAGAAAGTGCAAAATCAAAAGCAAAGCTAAAGGTTAAAAGTCCGGTCCTAATTACATCAAACTAACTCCTATTTATACACTTTCTATTCTTGGATCTTGGGATTTGGATGGGCTTTTGATTTGGTGAAGAAATGAATTAAATTGGAATTTTAATTGAATTTTTGGCCCAAAAATAATAGCTCCCAGGAGGCTGCCCTGCCCTTGCGGAGGGCAGGGCAAGATTTGGTGCGTGTTGGTACTTGCTTGGTGCGGCTTGGTGCGGCTTGGTGCGCAGAACGCTGCCCTGCCCGCGCGGAGGGCAGGGCAGGAAAAATTGGTGCGCCAGATGGGTGCTTGGTGCGCTGCTTGGTGCTGCCAGATTCATACCATGGTGCGCCAGAATGGTGCCTTGGTGCACAGGATGCTGCCCTGCCCTCGCGAAGGGCAGGGCAGAAAAATATGGTGCTGCCAGGATCGTGCTGTGGTGCGCGCTGGTGCTGCCAGGATAGTGATTTGGTGCGCCAGATTCATGCACCAACAAAATGCTGCCCTGCCCTCGCGGAGGGCAGGGCAGTGTTTCCAAAATGAAGTCCCACGTTCGAATCCGGGCAGAAACACACGCTCAATTATTTTCCTTGGTTTCTTGGCACGGTAATGGACCTTAGTTCCTTGCTTCCTCATGGTCCCGTGTTCAACTCTTGTGGCAAGCATCATAGGCATTTTTCCGTTGATTTTCTTCCTTGGTGAGCCCGATACTGCCCTTGTGGAGGGCAGGGCAACATTTTCTTCTTCTTGATTCCAATGCACAAATTTGTGCTCTGCCCTTGTAGTGGGCAGGGCAGAGTTGCCTTCTTTGCCTTGTTCCCTTATGTTGCCCTCCTAGAGGGCAGTGTGCCCTTGTGGAGGGCAATGCTTGCCTCCCTCATGTTGTGCGCCACACTTCTTCTCTCTTTGACCACACTTTCTTCTCCTTGGGCCACACTTCCTTAGGCCACGCTTTTCCTTTTTTTCTTTTCTTCACCTACAATAAACCAAAACAACCACTCAAAGTATCACTAAATTCAAGAGGCTTATAAATCAATTAAAATTCAATTAAAATTAGCTTAAACCTCATGATTTAACATTAATTTCATGGTGGTTGCTTGATTTAAAGAAGTTATGCATTTTCACTCCAAATCACTTACTTAGGATGCAAGAAAGTGCATAAATGCTAACAAAACAAGTGAAATTAGCTTGAAAAATGGGTATATGATGACTTGTCATCACCTAATACCTGCATCCACTATCAGAAAGCTCGGCTTGACTGAAGAGGTCAAACCAACCCGGATATGTCTTCAACTTGCTGATGGCTCCATTAAATACCCATCAGGCATAATTGAGGACATGATTGTCAAGGTTGGGCCATTTGCCTTTCCCACTGACTTTGTAGTGCTGGAAATGGAGGAGCACAAGAGTGCAACTCTCATTCTAGGAAGACCTTTCCTAGCAACTGGACGAACCCTCATTGACATCCAAAAAGGGAATTAACCCTGAGAGTCAATGAGGATGAGTTCAAGTTGAATGTTGTCAAAGCTATGCAGCATCCAGACACATCAAATGACTGCATGAGCGCTGATATTATTGACTCTTTGGTGGAGGAGGTCAATATGACTGAAAGTCTCGAATTAGAGCTAGAGGACATCTTTAAAGATGTTTAGCCTGATCTGGAGGAACTAAAGGAAATAAAAGAAATTCTGAAAATTCCTCAAGAAGAAGATAAGCCTCCTAAACCCGAGCTCAAGCCACTACCACCATCCCTGAAATATGCATTTCTGGGAGAAGGTGACACTTTTCTAGTGATCATAAGCTCTGCTTTAAATCCACAGGAAGAGGAAGCACTAATTCAAGTGCTAAGGACACACAAGACAGCTCTTGGGTGGTCCATAAGTGATCTTAAGGGCATTAACCCAGCAAGATGCATGCACAAGATCCTATTGGAGGATGATGCTAAGCCAGTGGTTCAACCACAAAGGCGGCTAAATCCAGCCATGAAGGAGGTGGTGCAGAAAGAGGTCACTAAGTTACTAGAGGCTGGGATTATTTATCCTATTTCTGATAGCCCCTGGGTGAGCCCTGTCCACGTTGTCCCCAAGAAGGGAGGCATAACAGTGGTTCATAATGAAAAGTATGAACTGGTTCCTACAAGAAAAGTTACAGGGTGGCGTATGTGTATTGACTACAGAAGGCTCAACACAGCCACCAGGAAGGATCATTTTCCTTTACCATTCATAGACCAGATGCTAGAGAGACTGCAGGTCATGAATATTACTGCTTTTTGGATGGCTATTCAGGTTACAACCAAATTGCAGTAGATCCTCAGGACCAGGAAAAAACAGCATTTACATGTCCTTCTGGAGTATTTGCCTACAGAAGGATGCCTTTTGGTCTGTGCAATGCACCTGCAACCTTTCAGAGGTGCATGCTCTCTATCTTCTCAAATATGGTAGAGAAATTTCTGGAAGTCTTCATGGATGACTTTTTAGTATTTGGAGACTCATTCAGCTCCTGCCTTAACCATCTAGCACTTGTTCTGAAAAGATGCCAAGAGACCAACCTAGTTTTAAACTGGGAAAAATGTCACTTTATGGTGACTGAAGGGATTGTCCTTGGGCATAAAATTTCAAACAAGGGAATAGAGGTGGATCAAGCTAAAGTTGAAGTAATTGAAAAATTACCACCACCTACCAATGTTAAGGCAATCAGAAGCTTTCTGGGGCATGCAAGATTCTACAGAAGGTTTATAAAGGATTTTTCAAAAATCGCCAAACCTCTGAGTAATCTGCTAGCTGCTGACACGCCATTCATCTTTGATAAGGAGTGTCTGCAGGCATTTGAGACTCTGAAAGCTAAGCTGGTCACAGCACTAGTCATCTCTGCACCAGACTGGGCATTACCATTTGAATTAATGTGTGATGCCAGTGACCATGCCATTGGTGCAGTATTGGGACAAAGGCATGGTAAGCTTCTGCACGTCATTTATTATGGCAGCTGTATTCTAAATGATGCACAGAAGAACTACACAACCACAGAAAAGGAGTTACTTGCAGTGGTTTATGCCATTGACAAGTTCAGATCTTATTTAGTAGGATCAAAAGTGATTGTGTACACTGACCATGGTGCTCTTAAATATCTACTCACAAAGCAGGATTCAAAACCCAGGCTCATAAGATGGGTGTTGCTTCTGCAAGAGTTTGATATAGAAATAAGAGACAGAAAAGGGACAGAGAATCAAGTAGCTGATCACCTATCCCGGATAGAACCAGTAGTAGGAGCATCCCTCCCTCCTACTGAGATCTCTGAAACATTTCCGGATGAGCAATTATTTGCTATTCAGGAAGCTCCGTGGCTTGCAGACAGTGCAAACTATAAGACTCAAGGTTCTCCTTCTGTAACCATGGAAAGGAAGCATGAAAAGCTTCTCTCAAGACAGAGTCAGACAGAGCCCCCACAGTCAAACTCTAAGTTTGGTGTTGGGAGGCCACAACCAACTTCTATGTTTGGTGTTGAACCCCCACATTCAAACTCTAAGTTTGGTGTTGGGAGGTTCCAACATGGCTCAGAGTATCTGTGAGGCTCCATGAGAGCCCACTGTCAAGCTACTGACATTAAAGAAGCGCTTGTTGGGAGGCAACCCAATGATATATTTATTATTTTCCTTTGTTATTTTATGTTTTCTATAGGTTGATGATCATGGAAAGTCACAAAATCAATTGAAAAAGCAGAAACAGAATGAAAAATAGAAAGAAAAATAGCACACCCTAGAGGAAAACTTGCTGGCATTTAAACGCCAGTAAAGGCAGCAAATGGGCGTTTAACGCCCAGTCTGGCACCATTCTGGGCGTTTAACGCCAGAAAGGGGCACCAGACTGGCGTTAAACGCCAGGAAAGGGCAAGCAGCTGGCGTTAAACGCCAGAAATGGGCACCAGCCCGGCGTTTAACGCCAGAATTGGCATAAGGAGCATTTTTGCTCGCCACTTGGTGCAGGGATGAATAATCCTTGACACCTCAGGATCTGTGGACCCCACAGGATCCCCACCTACCCCACCACTCTCTCTCTTCTTTCTTTTTTTGCTCGAGGACGAGCAAACCTTCTAATTTTGGTGTGGTAAAAGCGTTGCTTTTTGTTTTTCCATAACCATTTATGGCACCTAAGGCCGGAGAAACCTCTAGAAAGAGGAAAGGGAAGGCAAAAGCTTCCACCTCCGAGCCATGGGAGATGGAGAGATTCATCTCAAGGGATGCACTTTCCTCCACAAAACTATTGGGAGCAAATCAACACCTTCCTAGGAGAATTGAGTTCCAACATGGGACAACTAAGGGTGGAGCACCAAGAACATTCCATCCTCCTCCATGAAATTAAAGAAGATTAAAGAATCATGAGAGAGGAGCAACAAAGGCAAGGAAGAGACATTGAGGAGCTCAAGCACTCCATAAGATCTTCAAGAGGAAGAACAAGCTGCCATCACTAAGGTGGACCCGTTCTTTAATCTCCTTGTTCTTTATTTTCTGTTTTTCAAATTTTTAAGCTTGATGTTCTATCTATGTTTGTGTCTTCACTACATGATCATTAGTATCTTAGTGTCTATGCCTTAAAGCTATGAATGTCCTATGAATCCATCACCTCTCTTAAATGAAAAATGCTTTAATCACAAAAGAACAAGAAGTACAGGATTTCGAATTCATCTTTGAAACTAGTCGAATTAGTTTGATGTGGTGACAATACTTTTTATTTCCTGAATGAATGCTTGAACAGTGCATATGTCTTTTGAATTTGTTGTTTTAAGAATGTTAAAATTGTTGGCTCTTGAAAGAATGATGGAAAAGGAGAAATGTTATTGAGGATCTGAAAAATCATAAAAATGATTCTTGAAGCAAGAAAAAGCAGTGAAAAGCTTGCAAAAAAAAAAGAAGAAAGAGCAAGTAGAAAAAGCCAATAGCCCTTTAAACCCAAAAGGCAAGGGTAATAAAAAGGATCCAAGGCTTTGAGCATCAGTGGATAGGAGGGCCTACAGCAATAATATCCTGCAAACAAAGACAAACAACAAGGATTTAGATCATATAGTTTTCCTAAACGTGTTATTATTTTTCAGATCTTTTGAAAACACAACGCTTCAGTGAAGTTTAATGGTGGAAGAAATACTTTCTTAGTTTCATTGATTTTACACGTTAATTTTTAGTTCTTTGAAAACACGATGCTTTGGTGAAGTTTAATGGTGAAAGAAACACACACACACATACCTACCTTAAAGAAGACACATGATGAGCGGATAATTTATACGCTTTTTGGCATTGTTTTTAGTATGTTTTAGTTAGTTTTTAGTATATTTTTGTTAGTTTTTAGTTAAAATTCACTTTTCTGGACTTTACTATGAGTTTGTGTGTTTTTCTGTGATTTCAGGTATTTTCTGGCTGAAATTGAGGGACCTGAGCAAAAATCTTATTCAGAGACTGAAAAGGACTGCAGATGCTGTTGGATTCTGACCTCCCTGTACTCGAAGTGGATTTTCTGGAGCTATAGAAGCTCAATTGGCGCGCTCTTAACGGCTTTAGTAAGTAGACATCCTGGGCTTTTCAGCAATATATAATAGTCCATACTTTGCCCAAGATTTGATGGCCCAAACCGGCGTGGCAAATCAGCTTCAGAAATCCCGGCGTTAAACGCCGGAACTGGCACAAAAATTGGAGTTAAACGCCCAAACTGGCATAAAAGCTGGCGTTTAACTCCAGAAAAAGTCTCTACACATGAAAGCTTCAATGCTCAGCCCAAGCACACACCAAGTGGACCCCGGAAGTGGATTTTTACGTCATTTACTCATTTCTGTATACCCTAGGTTACTAGTTCACTATTAATAGGACCTTTTGATATTGTATCTCTACCTCATGGCACATTACACGTTTCTCATTGTATCTTCTACAGCATGACTCTCTAAACCCCATGGTTGGGGGTGAGGAGCTCTGCTGTGTCTTGATGGATTAATGCAATCACTATTGTTTTTCATTCAATCATGCTTGCTTCCATTCTAAGATATCACTTGTTTTTAAACCTGATGAATGTGATGATCCGTGACACTCATCATCATTCTCAACTATGAATGTGTACCTGACAACCACCTCCGTTCTACCTTAGATTGAGTAGATATCTCTTGGATTCCTTAATCAGAATCTTCGTGGTATAAGCTAGAATTGATGGCGGCATTCAAGAGAATCCGGAAGGTCTAAACCTTGTCTGTGGTATTCTGAGTAGGATTCAAGGATTGAATGACTGTGATGAGATTCAAACTCCTGAGGGCTGGGCGTTAGTGACAGACGCAAAAGAATCAATGGATTCTATTCCAACCCGATTGAGAACCGACAGATGATTAGCCGTGCTGTGACAGAGCGCGTTGAACATTTTCACTGAGAGGATGGGAGGTAGCCATTGATAACAGTGAAGCCCTACATACAGCTTGCCATGGAAGGAGCCTTGTGTGTTTGAAGAAGAAGACAGTAGGAAAGCAGAGGTTCAGAAGACAGAGCATCTCCAAAACCTCAACCTGTTTCCCATTACTGCAAAACAAGTACTTATTTCATGTTCTTTTGCTTTTTACAATCAACCCTGATAATTATTGATATCCTGACTAAGAGTTACAAGATAACCATAGCTTGCTTCAAGCCGACAATTTCCGTGGGATCGACCCTTACTCACGTAAGGTATTACTTGGACGACCCAGTGCACTTGCTGGTTAGTTGTGCGGGATTGCAAAAGTGTGATTGCAATTTCGTGCACCAACACACACCCCAACCTTGAAGAAGAAAAAAAAGTTGAACAAAACAGAATTTGAAAGTCACCTCACACTCGAAACGGTTAAGCGTAGATGAAACAGATAACAACGTACAGAAGAGATAATATACACACGAATATAGAGTTTTAACAAGATACATATAGCAAACTCCAAACTCAACCTATGAAGCAAAGGCAAAATATAATTCCTATTCTCCGTGTCAACCTCTATGAAGGACAAAATACAAGTTTATACAAAGTAGAGAATATATATATACATTTATATGAACTAAGAACTCAAAATAACATTTTCCAAAATTAGATCTTCGCTTGCCAAAGAGTCTCTAACATGCTCAACGAGGTGCCTCACATCCCTACATTTGAAAAATAACTGAACATGTATGGATTGAGAACTAAGGATTTTTAGTATGGTAAAAGAGCTCATATAGATAACACATAAGGTCCCGGGAAGCTAGAGGCATTCCAAAACTCCAACAACCCATATCAAATTCCTAGAGTTCTCACTAAACCAGAAATATAGTGACTATATCTACGGATTCTAATCTAACTCTTCATTTTCTGTTCTTTGCAAACTTCCCAATCACCAAATGGAACAAACATCTACTTCTCCTCTATTAGCATGAGGGATCTCTCAGAAACAAACACAAATATGGGAGGCAAATACTGGTGCACGAAATTAGAACTCACACATCTTAACCGCCAAGTACACCGAGTCATCCAAATAATACCCGATATGAGTGAGGATCAATCCCATGAGGATTGTCAGATTGAGAAAGCAATAGTTATCCTGTTGGACTTAGTCAGGAAAACAGTAAGGGTTGTTTGTTGGTGTAAAATGCATAAACAAGTGAACAAGAAAATAAAGAAAGCAATTGAAGGGTTTGGTGTAAAACAATGATGAGAAATCGGTTAAGGTCTTGTAGATGTTTATCTTTCCGGATTAAAACGTCTTACCAATTATTTTAACAATCAATGATTCATTCTATGGCAAACCATAAGTGATTAAACCCTAATCTATTAGTGATTTAATCTCCCCTAATCCTCATCAAATGCCACTCTCATGGTCATTCAATTCAGTTCAGAGGGTGAAGTTTAGAAAACTAGTTTAGCGCCACAAAAATCCTAATTACCCAAAGCTAACAGGATTATATGTCACATATCCCAATTAGTTCATGTAATTAGCAATTTAGGAGCAGTGTTTTCAAGCTGTAGTTCAAGCGAGATAACTCTTTCGAGAATCACGAGAACTCATGTAGAAAAGGACCATACTCTCATTCCACCCAGTTCATAAGATTAAGAACGAAAACAACACCTTAGAATTGAATCGAACATTAACTAAAATAAAAGAATAATAGTTCTAATCCATAGAAATAAATAGAGCTCCTAACCTTAATCAGGAGGTTTAGTTGCTCATAACTTATAGTGAAAATAAGGTTTTGAAAAGTGCGGAAGGAAGAAGATTATGTTCGAACCCCTTGCCAGGGTTAATCTTTTACCTTAAATACTAACTTAAATAATAAATGCTAGACCTAAAAGATATTATTTTTAAATAAAAATTACAAAAAAATAAATAAAGTTAGGGAGTGCTAAATCCACTTGGAGGCCCAAAGAGGTGTGAAACGGGTTGTTGCTGGCGTTCAACTTCAGGAATGGGGTTGAACACGAAGGGGAGAAGTCTAATGTTGCTGGCCTGTGCCCCCTGCTGGCGCCAAATGCCAGGTGGGTGTTCAGCTCCCAGGAAGGGTGCTATCAGCATTTTCCCTTCTTACTCCAGACTTCTCCAAACTGCTCTGAATTTCACCTAAAATCATAAAAATACAAGAAAAACTCAAAGTAGCATCCAAAAGGTAATTTTGTGCTAAAATCAAGTAAAAGTAAATAAAATCTAATTAAAAATAATATAAAAATAACTAGAAAAAGGATATAAGATGCTCAGGCATCACAACACCAAACTTAAACTATTGCTTGTCCTCAAGCAACCAAAGCAAATATGGGACTAAAAAAGAGATAATGCTTAAAACTTTAAGTTGTCAATGAAGCTCAGGTCTAGTTACTGAGTAAGGCTTATGACTTTTCAATTCTGAATAGGTTTAGCATCTCAATATTCTTTAAAGCTCAGAAATATTGGCATCCTTTAGAACTACAACTCGGATGGTATTATTGATTATCTTCTTTAGGCTCTTGTTGATTCTTAAACACAGCTTTTCTTTGCTTTGGTGCTTTGCACCTTTGAGCCTAGTCGTGATCCTAGGTGTTTTGTTTTCAAGCTTAACTTGATACATAAACACCACAAGCACTTAACTGGGGGAAACTTTTGGGTTCGAATTTTTCTTTGATTTTTCTCCCAGACAGTGGTACTCAAAGCCTTAGGCATATTCTGTAAGAGCATTGGGCCATGATTTTAAGTGCTCAGTCTCAAGGGTTACTTGACACTTTCATACCACAAGCATATGGTTAGGGAGACCCACTCTTTTGAGCTTTAGATTACTTTTGACCCTTGATAAACCACTATTTTATGGTTTATCTTGTGCTCAATTGAGTGGTTTTTATCAGCTTTTCACCCATCTATTCATACTATTCGCATGTTTTACATTTTCCTTCTTGATTTTATGCTATGATTGAAAACATGCTTCTTTGATCTTATATTTGCTTAATATTAATCCTCTTTTATTACCATTAGATGCCGTGATATGTGTGTTAAGTGATTTCAGGGATTACAGGGCATGAATGGCTCAGAGGATGGAAAGGAAGCATACAAAAGTGGAAGGAATACAAGAAGGTGGAGAAACTGCTAAGCTGTCCAGCCTGACCTCTTTGCACTCAAACGGCTATAACTTTAGCTACAGAGATCCAAATGATGCAGTTCCAGTTGCGTTAGAAAGCTAACGTCCGGGACTTCGATTTGATATATAATACCCCATAGTTGCCCTAACGCTAGGTGACGTGAACACGTGATCCACGCAGACGTGTCGCATCTGCGAACTTCAAATCCGCGCGGCTGCGTGGGCGACGCCTCCGCGTCACTTGGCCGCGACCTGCACGTACCAGATTTTGTAATTAGCGATTTCTGGGCTGTTTTTGACCCAGTTTTCGGCCCAGAGAACACAGATTAGAGGCTATAAAGTGGGGGAATGCATCCATTCATTATCAAGCACTCATAATTCACTTTCCATGATTTAGATTTAGTTTGGAGAGAGGTTCTCTCCTCTCTCTCTCTTAGGATTTATGACTTCTCTTGGAGTGACCCTCAATCCCAGGTTCTTTATTTTTATTTATCCCAATTTAATTTATGAACTTTTCCATGTTAAGATTTGAATATTTTATTTAATGATATTTGAAGCATTTCAGTTTATGATTGTTCCTTTTTATTATTCCCAATATGAGGATATTGTTATTCTAATAGATTTAGTTTTTTTCCCTTTTGGCCTTGGTTAAATAATTGGTAACTCTTGATTTATCAAACTCATTGCTGATTGAAAATTGGAATTAATTCATCCACTTAACTTACCTTCATAGTTAGAGGTTAACAAAGTGGGAGAAAAATCCAATTCTCATTACAATTGATAAGGATAACCAGGATAGGACCTCCAGTTCCCATACCTTGCCAAGAGTTTATTTTATAGTTATTTATTTATTTTTCTTATTATTTTTTGTGTAACATACTGCCCCCTTACTTCCAAAACCCAACTTTTACCTTTTTCATAGCCAATAATAAGAACATACCTCCCTGCAATTCCTTGAGAAGACGACCTGAGGTTTAAATTCTCGGTTATTAATTTTAAAGGGGTTTGTTACTTGTGACAACCAAAACGTTTGTACGAAGGGATTTCTGTCGGTTTAGAGACTATATCTACAACGCGACTATTTTTATGAAATTCTTTACTGGCAAAAATCCCAACGTCAAAATGGCGCCGTTGCCGGGGAATTGCAAACGTGTGCCTTGTTATTGTTTATTGTAAATATTTTTCAAAAAAAAATATCTTTCTTTTTCTTGTTTATTTGTTTTCTCTTTTTCCCCCTTATTTCTGATAGCTACTATGAATTCTCACCCCTCTCGCTTTGAGTTCAGTTCTAACTTTGTTGAAGGAAATTGAAATGATAGTAGGAATATGCATCAAGGTCAGACCAATCAAGGATGGATAGAGTCAAGAGGATATAATCAACCCTTTAGACAACAACACCCTCCAAGATATCATGGACAACGACCATTCTACAATGCATACCCAGCTGAAAGATATGGTGGACAACCTTGTAACTACCAACAAGCCCCACCCCGTGCCTATAGACGATCCTCTCAACATGACCTCGAACCACCACACTCACAAGCTTCTTTTCGCCATTCGCCACCATACGATCCTTATCTGCCCCAATACCAATCCAATTACTCCCAAGAACCACCACTCCCCTATACACATTACCCATATCCATCAAAGTCAAAATCACAGGTTAGCCTCGAAGAATCAATGAAGCAATGTACTGCACTCCTTCATCAACCGGAGCAAGCAATGGTGGAGAAATTAAAACAATTATCTTCTGGATGTTCAGCCCCTCAACAGACCCCCATGGCCTTGTGTGGAGAATCTAATGAAGAACGTGTTGTGAAGAAGACACAGGAAACTCCAGTGAACAGCATAGAGCATAACTTCGTACTAGAACAAGTAGAGAAAGCTGTCATTGCAGAAGAAGAAGAGTCGGTTGTTGTGGAGAACTCCGTCAAGGATGTTACAATTGATGCTGAGGAGGATTTTGCACCGCCTCCAATGCAAATATCTTATGAAGAACTGAACGGAATAACCCAGGACACAGGTTTCCTTGATGATGATGATCACGAGTCCTGTTCTTTTAGCGGCGAACTTGCATCCACAAGTGATTTCTTTGAGACTGAAGAATCTTCCCTGAGTGAACATGAAGATGATGCTAAGGTAGATCTTTCTCAACCTCCAATATACGACTTGAGCGATAATGAGGGAGAAATTGAAGACTCTGATCAAGAGATGGTTGAAGTGGAAGAATTCACAGAAGATTATAAGGGAGTAGAACTTACAGAACCACTGGAAACACCTATCCCAAGGCCGTTACCGCCCACCACAAACTACAAGTGGGTAAAATCCTTATCTTTTATCTTTAATATTCCACTTGAATATGCTTTGCTTGAAACAGATGGCCAGCTTAGAGCTCTCTGCGGCTTTAAGAATAAAAGGGAAATGGCTCATACTCAGAGCCGGTGCACAAGGTTCAATAAGGTTCCACACTTCAACTCGAAGTGCAAGGATTGGTATCATGCTCAATTGAATAGATCACGGAGAACGTTTGGCCACCGTGGTGAGAATCTAATTTCCAAACCGCCCAGATGGAAAAGTATAGATCACAACGAAAGCGGATTTGGAACCAGAGTTTGGGATTCTGGAAAATATTCTGATATTCATCACCCCGGGAGCCTGAAAGTCTGTTTGAAGCTGCTCAAAAGCTTCACATGCCTAGTTTGGGACCCGGAGGCCATTGGCATTCCAAGCATTGGTGGAGATTTCTAGATGAATTTAAACACAAGCCGCCATAACAGGAAGCTCAACCAACGTCCAACTTAAGGACTTTAACCAAAAGTGCTAGGTTGGAGACAACCCACCATGGTATGATTGTTCCTTTTTCATTTTTATTTAGTTTTATTTGTTTTCTAGTTTTATTTTATTTTATTATATTGAACCTGGAGTTTTGCATCACATTCATATTAACACTGCATTCTTCATTTTTCAGATGAAAAAAAAAAGGGATTTTTCGCACGCGACGCGTCCGCGTCGTATGTGCGTTTGGAAGAAAATAAGGTTGAACAGAGAGTCACGCGAAAACGAGGCTGGAGGCGCGCTAATGGCACAAATTGATCCACACGACCGCGTCGCTGACGCGTCCGCGTCACATGAGACACATGCCTCCCACGCGACCGCATCACCTACGCGGCCGCGTGACCTGATAATCGACGTAAAAGGGGTGTATGGCCAAAAGTTATGCTGAAGTAAGGCTGTACTGGCGCTAGAAGCACAAGCCTTACCACGCGAATGCGTGCCCTACGCGTCCGCGTCATCCTCCAATCTTGGCCGCCCACGCGATCGCATGACCCACGCGATCGCGTCACCCCAATTTTGGCAAATAAATTAATTTGAACAGAGAGTTGTGCTGGCGCGAGGCTGCACTCGCGCCAGAAGCATAACATGGGTCACGCGACCGCGTGACCGACGCGATCGCGTCACCATACTTGAAGCGCATCCACGCGAACGCGTGCCCCACGCGGCTGTGTCGCCTGCGCCGCACAACATATCCCAATTTGCCGAATATCTTATCTTTTCTTCCCCAATCCTAATTTCTTCTATCTTTTCTTCTTTCTTCTTTCTTTCTTACTTTATTTCTTTCACTTCTCATTCTTTTTCACCTTCATCCTATTTTACTTCATTTATTTGCATATTTCATTCATTGCATTTTAAAATGGTGCATATTTTTCTTTCCTTTTCTGAATTTTTATTAGTGTTAAAAAATTTTTTTTATTCAACCGTTGCATATTTTCTTAAATTTATTTTGGTAACTTGTTTTACACTGTGGGATGATATTAATTATCTGCCAATGCCAATCTTTTATGATACTTACACTCCATTTGCATTGACATGAGCTTGTATTAATACTTCCATTACCCACTCTCCTCCCCTATATTACACATTTTTATACCACTGGTATGCCATGGCTTCTATTGTTTTCTCACTTACATGTTGTAGCTACCATGTAATTGACACCCTTATCATTTGGCATTAACCCACCCATACTTTATTTGTTTTCTTATCTTTATTTCTGGGTTACTTTTCTTCCCTTTTTCTTTCAGGATGGCCACCCGGAGGGGAACTGGAAGACGTTTACATGGGGAGACAAACAAGTCCATCTGCACAATCCTTGAAGAAAGGCATCAGTTGGAACCACCCGTCCACCTGCACATCTCAGCATGCACCGAGGACGGTGCAATCTTTAAGTGTGGGGAGGTCGATACCGATCTCCATGGGTTAGTACTTTCTTGTCTCAAACACCAATGTTTAAATTTTCTTTGTAGATTAGTTGTTGCATTTGCATACTTGTTTGATTTTTGCATATTTTACCACTTGGTTAAAGTAATATTTTCTTCTTCAAGAAACCTTTTAGAGCATTTCACTAATTTGAATAAAATTTAATGTTACACTTGTTTGAAGAAATATTATTTTGGAACATGGTTTAGAGTTCGGACACACAAAACCTGTGAGATTTTGAGCCTATTTGAATTGGTTGCATTTCATCAGCCAAAATTTTGTTTTAGTGTGTAATTTTCCCTCTAAATTGTGATCTTTGTCTTGCTTAATTCTATATTTCCATTATTTGATGTATGCATACACTTATATGATTGAGGCCTTGTTTCACTGAGCTTACATACCCATATGACCTTAACCCTTCATTATCCCTTGCAAACCAATTTGAGCCTATTTTACCCCTTTGTTCTTTATTTTAGCACATCATTAACTCTAAGCAAAAAATAATAATGTCCTTAATTTGAATCCTTGGTTAGCTTAGACTAGTGAAAATGCTTATGAATTAAGTGTGGGGAAGAGTGGGTTTGGAAACATCTGGTTTGAGAATTGAGTATGTTAGATTTTTCTGAAAATGTGAAAGAAATATTTAGGACATGTTCATGCATTCAATAAATTAATCATATGCATTGAGAAAAACAAAAAAAATATATAAAAAAAAGAGCAAAATAAGTGAAAGGAGACAAAATGCCCCAAAGTAAGTGGTGAAAGCAATGCATATGAGTTGTACTTGAAATTAGAATGCATGAATATGTGAAAAACATAGTTAATGGGAAGTCAGATCTTACATTATGATTATATGGATTGTCCTAAGTTAGGTGGAAAAGTTTATGTTAATTAAGGATTCAGATTTTAGTCCACTTGGCCAAAATGCAATCCTACCTTGACCCTAACCCCATTACAACCTTTAAAAGACCTCTTGATTTGTGTATTGGTGCATTAAATTTTTGTTGATTGTTAGATAAAGAGCAAGATATAGAAAGCAAGATTAGTAGAGAATTGAGAGAATTGACCCTAGACACTTGAGAGTTAGAGTGATATACACTACCAGTAAGGGTTCAGCGCTCAATTCTATGTTCCCTGCTTTCATGAGCTATCTTCTTCTTGCAAGTTATTTGTATTGTATTTTGTGATTTGAATTAGTAGAATCCAGTTTGTATTTATTCTTGAAAGATTTATTTATTTTTAACCAAGTAGGTAGAAATATCTTAGCATGTAGTTGCATTTATAGGTTGCATTTCATACATTCTACCATTCCTCTTCATCTTTATAGCTTCTCTTGAGCTTAGCATGAGGACATGCTATTGTTTAAGTGTGGGGATGTTGATAAACCACTATTTTATGGTTTATCTTGTGCTCAATTGAGTGGTTTTTATCAGCTTTTCACCCACCTATTCATACTATTCGCATGTTTTACATTTTCCTTCCTGATTTTATGCTATGATTGAAAACATGCTTCTTTGATCTTATATTTGCTTAATATTAATCCTCTTTTATTACCATTAGATGCCGTGATATGTGTGTTAAGTGATTTCAGGGATTACAAGGCATGAATGGCTCAGAGGATGGAAAGGAAGCATGCAAAAGTGAAAGAAATACAAGAAGTTGGAGAAACTGCTAAGCTGTCCAGCCTGACCTCTTTGCACTCAAACGGCTATAACTTTAGCTACAGAGGTCCAAACGATGCGGTTTCAGTTGCGTTAGAAAGCTAACGTCCAGAGCTTCGATTTGATATATAATATACTATAGTTGCTTTGACGCTAGACAACACGAACGCGTGATCCACGCGGACACATCGTATCTGCGAACTTCAAATCCGCGCGGCCGCGTGGGCGACGCCTCCGTGTCACTTGGCCGTGACCTGCACGTACCAAATTTCGTAATTAGCGATTTTTGGGCTGTTTCTGACCCAATTTTCGGCCCAGAGAACACAAATTAGAGGCTATAAAGTGGGAGAATGTATCCATTCATTATCAAGCACTCATAATTCACTTTCCATGATTTAGATTTAGTTTGGAGAGAGGTTCTCTCCTCTCTCTCTCTTAGGATTTAGGACTTCTCTTAGTTTTAGGAGTGACCCTCAATCCCAGGTTCTTTATTTTTATTTATCCCAATTTAATTTATGAACTTTTCCATGTTAAGATTTGAATATTTTATTTAATGATATTTGAAGCATTTCAGTTTATGATTGTTCCTTTTTATTATTCCCAATCTGAGGATATTGTTATTCTAGTAGATTTAGTTTTTCCCCTTTTGGCCTTGGTTAAATAATTGGTAACTCTTGATTTATCAAACTCATTGCTGATTGAAAATTGGAATTAATTCATCCACTTAACTTACCTTCATAGTTAGAGGTTAACAAAGTGGGAGAAAAATCCAATTCTCATTACAATTGATAAGGATAACCAGGATAGGACCTCCAGTTCCCATACCTTGCCAAGAGTTTATTTTATAGTTATTTATTTATTTTTCTTATTATTTTTTGTGCAACATACTGCCCCCTTACCTCCAAAACCCCAATTTTACCTTTTTCATAGCCAATAATAAGAACATACCTCCCTGTAATTGCTTGAGAAGACGACCCGAGGTTTAAATACTCGGTTATCAATTTTAAAGGGGTTTGTTACTTGTGACAACCAAAATGTTTATACGAAGGGATTTCTGTCGGTTTAGAGACTATATCTACAACGCGACTGTTTTTATGAAATTCTTTACTGGCAAAAATCCCAACGTCAACCCTCCTAACGATTGATTCTCAAATCCTTGGACCTTTCTCTTTTTATTTCTCTTTGCTGTCTCTTTTTCTTCAAGGATCAATCTTTTTCTTGTTTCAGGGAATCTATAATACTTTTCTGTGTTCCTGTTCCTCAAGAACCAACGCACTCAACTTCAATATCAAATGTGCACAGTTAATTCATTCATTCAGAAATGGAGATGGGACTACCGCGTCAAAGCAACTAAAACACCCAAGGAATATATAACTTGAATCCTCATGGAGCTTATTATTACTCTCTTTCTTAAAACTTTATTTAAGTTTAATGAGTGGTACATCAGATATTTTTCAAAAAAGTTAACTTAAAAATTTTAAAATTAGCTTACTAAACTAGAAAGCAAGAAATCCTAACAATGATTATGTAACTCGGAATGGGAAAACAGAAAATCAAATAAAGTACTAAAAACAGAAATAAGATAAGGAAGATAAGGGTGAAACTCAATCACCTCAGTCATGCTGGCTACTGCTCTCTCTGGAAGATCCCTTCTAGCACTTCAACTCTTCCAACTCACGCCCCTGCTTCTTTTGCTCCTCAGTCAGCTTGTGAAGGATGATAGATTGGCCTCTGTGTTCTTCTTTCAGTTGGTCCATGGTGGATATCAACTGTCTAATCAATACTACCAGTTGAGTCCAGTACTCGCATGGATGGATGCTATGTTCTTGAGGCCATTTAGGCTGCTTCCTCTGAGGAGGGAGAACTGGCTTCTGAGTTAGTGCTTGCCCAAGTTTCTGAGTGTGCTCTATGCTATCCTTGGTGATTAGGTACTGCAATAAATATATCTTTATCAATCTGGACTTTGGTCACCTCACACAAGCGAGAGATGAGATTAGAAAAATCCAGCCTAGAGAGGGTTGGGGTCTTTGTTGCGGTATTGTATATCTCCAAAGGGATTAACTAATGAACTTCCACTTCATTGCCAAACATAATACTGTGGATCATCACATATCACCTCACAGTGACCTCAGAACGATTGCTAGTGGGAAGGATGAAGAGTTGAATGAACTCCAGCCATTCTCTAGAAACTGGCTTGAGATCATTCCTTCTCAGCTGGAATGGCTGACCCCTAGCGTCCTTCTTTCATTGTGCTCCGGGGAGGCATATTTCTTTGAAGACTTGATCCAATCTCAGATCGGCTTGTATTCTCCTGTTGAAAGAGTGAGGATCATCTTTGGATAGAGGTAGTTTAAAGATTTCCCTCACTTTTTCCATTCCGAACTGCAGAGTCCTCCCTCAGACCATGGTGCGCCAAGTTTTGAACTTGGGGTGCTCCTTCTTGTGTTTGTCTGTTACCTTCTTCTTGCTAATGACATTGTAGTAATGTTCCTCATGAAGCTTGGTGTAAAACCGGTGGAGCTCGTAAGCGACTATTGAGGGAGCTTTTTCTTTCCTCTTTCTTGAGGATGATTCCCCAACCTTTGGTTCTATGGAGAGTGAAAAGCTAAGCGTCCCAATGCCAAACTTAAGACTTTTGCTCGTCGTCAAGTAAAGAGAAAAGGAAAGAAAGAGATAGGATGTAGCATGAAAGGAAGAAAGAATAGGAGGGAGGAGGTGTGAGAAGAGAGAAGGAAGAATAAGAGGGAGAATAGTACGCCCCTCTCTCCTCCTTCAGAGTGTGGCATGCTCTGCTTCTTGAATTAGTGCATGGCTTGATCCTTGTGTCCCTAGCTCTCCATTCTTCATGCTAAGTGTGCTCTTTGATCAACCTTCAATTTGCTACTTGATTTGCCTATCTTTTGATTATAATTTCTTGAAAACACTTAGCAAACACTTTAGTAGCACAAGATACTTAAAAATGACAAAATTAGAAGATAAAATTGTAATTAAACCTAAGAAAACAATGAATTAAACAAAGAAAAACAACTAATGATGCAAACGTATCACATGGCACGCCCCTTCTCAGTTGTGCTAAGGCGTGGCACGCATAGTACCTGGCATGGCATACCTGGTGTTGATGGTGTTGGGGTGTGGCACACCCTCTTTTCTCTCCTCCAGGGTATAGCACGCCCTATTGGTGCACGAAAATTACAATCACACTTTGTAATTCCGCACAACTAACCAGCAAGTGCACTAGGTCGTCCAAGTAATACCTTACGTGAGTAAGGGTCGATCCCACGGAGATTGCCGGCTTGAAGCAAGCTATGGTTATCTTATTATTCTTAGTCAGGATATCAATAGTGGTTCTTAGTTTTAATTGCGAAAAGTAAAAGAGCATGAAATAAATACTTGTTATGCAGTAATGGGGAATGGGTTGGGGTTTTGGAGATGCTCTGTCTTCTGAATCTCTGCTTTCCTACTGTCTTCTTCTTCACGCACACAAGGCTTCTTCCATGGCAAGCTGTATGTTGGTGGATCACCGTTGTCAATGGCTACCATCCATCCTCTCAGTGAAAATAGTCCATGTACATGGCTAATCATCTATCGGTTCTCACTTGTGTTGGAATAGGATCCAGTGATCCTTTTGCGTCTGTCACAACGCCCAACATTCGTGAGTTTGAAGCTCTTCACAGTCATCTGGTGCACGAAATTGTGATCATCAATGGCGCCATCAACATGGTACGCTCATTGCAATCTCAACTCTTTATCACAACTCCGCACAACTAACCAGCAAGTGCACTGGGTCGTCCAAGTAATAAACCTTACACGAGTAAGGGTCGATCCCACGGAGATTGTTGGTATGAAGCAAGCTATGGTCACCTTGTAAATCTTAGTCAGGAAGACTCAAATGGTATAGATGACGAATAAAACATAAAGATAAAGATAGAGATACTTATGTAATTCATTGGTAGGAATTTCAGATAAGCGAATGGAGATGCTTGGTCCCTTCCGTCTCTCTGCTTTCCTATTGTCTTCATCCAATCCTTCTCACTCCTTTCCATGGCAAGCTTATGCAAGGGTTTCACCGTTGTCAGTGGCTACCTCCCATCCTCTCAGTGGAAATGTTCAACGCACCCTGTCACGGCACGGCTATCCATCTGTCGGTTCTCGATCAGGCCGGAATAGAATCCAGTGATTCTTTTGCGTCTGTCACTAATGCCCCGCCTTCAGGAGTTTGAAGCACGTCACAGTCATTCAATCATTGAATCCTACTCAGAATACCACAGACAAGGTTAGACCTTCCGGATTCTCTTGAATGCCGCCATCAGTTCTTGCCTATACCACGAAGACCCTGATCTCACGGAATGGCTGGCTCGGTTGTCAGGCGAGCGCTCGGTTGTCAGGCGATCAACCATGCATCGTGTATCAGGAATCCAAGAGATATTCACCTAATCTAAGGTAGAACGGAGGTGGTTGTCAGTCACACGTTCATAGGTGAGAATGATGATGAGTGTCACGGATCATCACATTCATCAAGTTGAAGAACAAGTGATATCTTGGAACAGGAACAAGCTGAATTGAATAGAAGAACAATAGTAATTGCATTATTACTCGAGGTACAGCAGAGCTCCACACCTTAATCTATAGTGTGTAGAAACTCCACCATTGAAAATACATAAGAACAAAAGTGATCATTGGCTTCGGTCCCAGAGAGGGAACCAGAAAAACCAAGATGAAAATACAATAGTAAAAGGTCCTACTTATAGAAAACTAGTAGCCTAAGGTTTACAAAGATGAGTAAATGACATAAAAATCCACTTCCGGGCCCACTTGGTGTGTGCTTGGGCTGAGCAATGAAGCATTTTCGTGTAGAGACTCTTCTTGGAGTTAAACGCCAGCTTTTGTGCCAGTTTGGGCGTTTAACTCCCACTTTGGTGCCAGTTCCGGCGTTTAACGCTGGAATTTCTGAAGGTGACTTTGATCGCCGGTTTGGGCCATCAAATCTTGGGCAAAGTATGGAATATCATATATTGCTGGAAAGCCCAGGATGTCTAATTTCCAACGCCGTTGAGAGCGCGCCAATTGGGCTTTTGTAGCTCCAGAAAATCCACTTCGAGTGCAGGGAGGTCAGAATCCAACAGCATCTGCAGTCCTTTTCAGTCTCTGAATCAGATTTTTGCTCAGGTCCCTCAATTTCAGCCAGAAAATACCTGAAATCACAGAAAAACACACAAACTCATAGTAAAGTCCAGAAAAGTGAATTTTAACTAAAAAATAATAAAAATATACTAAAAACTAACTGGGTCATACTAAAAACATACTAAAAACAATGCCAAAAAGCGTACAAATTATCCGCTCATCACAACACCAAACTTAAATTGTTGCTTGTCCTCAAGCAACTGAAAATCAAATAAGATAAAAAGAAGAGAATATGCAATGAATTCCAAAAACATCTATGAAGATCAGTATTAATTAGATGAGCGGGGCTTTTAGCTTTTTGCCTCTGAATAGTTTTGGCATCTCACTTTATCCCTTGAAATTCAGAATGATTGGCTTCTTTAGGAACTCAGAATCTAGATAGTGTTATTGATTCTCCTAGTTAAGTATGATGATTCTTGAACACAGCTACTTTATGAGTCTTGGTCGTGGCCCAAAGCACTCTGTCTTCCAGTATTACCACCGGATACATGCATGCCACAGACACATAATTGGGTGAACCTTTTCAGATTGTGACTCAGCTTTGCTAAAGTCCCCAATTAGAGGTGTCCAGGGTTCTTAAGCACACTCTTTTTGCCTTGGATCACAACTTTATTTCTTTCTTTTTCTTTTCTTTTTCTTTCTCTCTTTTTTTTCGTCTCTTTTCTCTTTTTTTTTTGTATTCACTGCTTTTTCTTGCTTCAAGAATCATTTTGATGATTTTTCAGATCCTCAGTAACATGTCTCCTTTCATCATTCTTTCAAGAGCCAACATTCATGAATCACAAATTCAAAAGACATATGCACTGTTTAAGCATGCATTCAGAAAACAAAAGTGTTGCCACCACATCAAAATAATTAAACTGTTATAAAATTCAAAATTCATGCACTTCTTTTTCTTTTTCAATTAAGAACAATTTTTTTATTCAAGAAAGGTGATGGATTCATAGGACATTCATAACTTTAAGGCATAGACACTTAAGACACTAATGATCATAAGACACAAACATGGATAAACATAAGCATGAAAATTCGAAAAACAATAAAATAAAGAACAAGGAGATTAAAGAATGGGTCCACCTTAGTGATGGCGGCTTGTTCTTCCTCTTGAAGATCTTATGGGGTGCTTGAGCTCCTCAATGTCTCTTCCTTGTCTTTGTTGCTCCTCTCTCATGATTCTTTGATATTCTCTAATTTCATGGAGGAGGATGGAATGTTCTTGGTGCTCCACCCTTAGTTGTCCCATGTTGGAACTCAATTCTCCTAGGGAGGTGTTCAGTTGCTCCCAATAGTCTTGTGGAGGAAAGTGCATCCCTTGAGGCATCTCAGAGATTTCATGATGAGAGGGGTCTCTTGTTTGCTCCATCCTTTTATTAGTGATGGGCTTATCCTCATCAATGGGGGTGTCTCCTTCTATGTCAACTCCAACTGAATAACAGAGGTGACAAATGAGGTGAGGAAAGGCTAACCTTTCCAAGGTGGAGGACTTGTCCGCCACCTTATAGAGTTCTTGGGCTATAACCTCATGAACTTCCACTTCTTCTCCAATCATGATGCTATGAATCATGATGGCCCGGTCTAGAGTAACTTCAGACCGGTTGCTAGTGGGAATGATTGAGCGTTGGATAAACTCCAACCATCCTCTAGCCACGGGCTTGAGGTCATGCCTTCTTAGTTGAACCGGCTTCCCTCTTGAATCTCTCTTCCATTGGGCGCCCTCTTCACAAATGTCAGTGAGGTCTTGGTCCAACCTTTGATCAAAGTTGACCCTTCTAGTGTAAGGATGTTCATCTCCTTGCGTCATAGGCAAGTTGAATGCCAACCTTACATTTTCCGGACTAAAATCCAAGTATTTCCCCCGAACCATTGTAAGCCAATTCTTTGGATTCGGGTTCACACTTTGATCATGGTTCTTGGTGATCCATGCATTGGCATAGAACTCTTGAACCATCAAGATTCCGACTTGTTGAATGGGGTTGGTAAGAACTTCCCAACCTCTTCTTCGGATCTCATGTCGGATCTCCGGATATTCACTCTTTTTGAGTGAAAAAGGGACCTCGGGGATCACCTTCTTCAAGGCCACAACTTCATAGAAGTGGTCTTGATGCACCCTTGAGATGAATCTCTCCATCTCCCATGACTCGGAGGTGGAAGCTTTTGCCTTCCCTTTCCTCTTTCTAGAGGTTTCTCCGGCCTTGGATGCCATAAATGGTTATGGAAAACCAAAAAGCACTGCTTTTACCACACCAAACTTAAAAGGTTTGCTCGTCCTCGAGCAAAAGAAGAAAGAAGAGAGTAGAAGAAGAAGAAATGAGGAAGAAGGGAATGGCTTTGTGTTCGGCCAAAGAGGGGGAGAAGTGGTGTTTAGGTTGTGTGAAAAATGAAGGGGTGAGGAAGGGTTTATATAGGAGAGGGGGGCTCATGGTTCGGTCATGTATGGGTAGGTTTGGGAGGGAAAGTGGTTTGAATTTGAAGGGTGAGGTAGGTGGGGTTTTATGAAGGATGGATGTTAGTGGTGAAGAGAAGGATGGGATTTGATAGGTGAAGGGTTTTTGGGGAAGAGGTGTTGAGGTGATTGGTGAAGAAGAGAGAGAGTGGTGGGGTAGGTGGGGATCCTGTGGGGTCCACAGATCCTAAGGTGTCAAGGAAAAGTCATCCCTGCACCAAATGGCATGCAAAATTGCGTTTTTAGCCAATTATGGCGTTAAACGCCGGGCTGGTGCCCATTTCTGGCGTTTAACGCCAAGTTCTTGCCCTTTTCTGGCATTTAACGCCAGTCTGGTGCCCCTTTCTGGCGTTAAACGCCCATAATGGTGCTAGACTGGGCGTTAAACGCCCAACAGCTAGCCTTACTGGCGTTTAAACGCCAACACGCTCTCCTCCAGGGTGTGCTGTTTTTCTTTCTGCTTTTCATTCTGTTTTTGCTTTTTCAATTGATTTTGTGACTTCTCATGATCATCAACCTACAAAATAAAATAAAATAACAAAGGAAAATATATAAAATATAACATTGGGTTGCCTCCCAACAAGCGCTTCTTTAATGTCAGTAGCTTGACAGAGGGCTCTCATGGAGCCTCACAGATGCTCAGAGCAATGTTGGAACCTCCCAACACCAAACTTAGAGTTTGAGTGTGGGGGTTCAACACCAAACTTAGAGTTTGGTTGTGGCCTCCCAACACCAAACTTAGAGTTTGTCTGTGGGGGCTCTGTTTGACTCTGATTTGAGAGAAGCTCTTCATGCTTCCTCTCCATGGTGACAGAGGGATATCCTTGAGCCTTAAACACAAGGGATTCTTCATTCACTTGAATGATCAGTTCACCTCTATCAACATCAATCACAGCCTTTGCTGTGGCTAGGAAGGGTCTGCCAAGGATGATAGATTCATCCATGCACTTCCCAGTCTCTAGGACTATGAAATCAGCAGGGATGTAATGGTCTTCAATTTTTACCAAAACATCCTCTACAAGTCCATAAGCTTGTTTTCTTGAATTGTCTGCCATCTCTAGTGAGATTCTTGCAGCTTGCACCTCAAAGATCCCTAGCTTCTCCACTACAGAGAGAGGCATGAGGTTTACACTTGACCCTAAGTCACACAGAGCCTTCTTGAAGGTCAATGTGCCTATGGTACAAGGTATGGAGAACTTTCCAGGGTCCTGCCTCTTTTGAGGTAATTTCTGCCTAGACAAGTTATCCAATTCTTTGGTGAGCAAAGGAGGTTCGTTCTCCCAAGTCTCATTTCCAAATAACTTGTCATTTAGCTTCATGATTGCTTCAAGGTATTTAGCAACTTGCTCTTCAGTGACATACTCATCCTCTTCAGAAGAGGAATACTCATTAGAGCTCATGAAAGGCAGAAGTAAGTCCAATGGAATCTCTATGGTCTCATTTTGAGCCTCAGATTCCCATGGTTCCTCATTAGGGAACTCATTGGAGGCTAGTACACGCCCATTGAGGTCTTCCTCAGTGGCGTTCACTTCCTCTCCTTCCTCTCCAAATTCGGCCATGTTGATGGCCTTGCACTCTCCTTTTGGATTTTCTTCTGTATTGCTTGGAAGAGTACTAGGAGGGAGTTCAGTAATCTTCTTGCTCAGCTGTCCCACTTGTGCCTCCAAATTCCTAATGGAGGACCTTGTTTCAGTCATGAAACTTTGAGTGGTTTTGATTAGATCAGAGACCATGGTTGCTAAGTCAGAGTGGTTCTGCTTAGAATTCTCTGTCTGTTGCTGAGAAGATGATGGAAAAGGTTTGCCATTGCTAAACCTGTTTCTTCCACCATTATTGTTGTTGAAACCTTGTTGAGGTCTCTGTTGATCCTTCCCTGAGAAATTTGGATGATTTCTCCATGAAGAATTATAGGTGTTACCATAGGGTTCTCCTAGGTAATTCACCTCTTCCATTGAAGGGTTCTCAGGATCATAGGCTTCTTCTTCAGATGAAGCATCCTTAGTACTGCTTGGTGCATTTTGCATTCCAGAAAGACTTTGAGAAATCAAATTGACTTGTTGAGTCAATATCTTGTTCTGAGCCAGAATGGCATTCAGTGTATCAATCTCAAGAACTCCTTTCTTCTGATTAGTCCCATTGTTCACAGGATTCCTTTCAGAAGTGTACATGAATTGGTTATTTGCAACCATTTCAATTAGTTCTTGAGCTTCTGTAGGCGTCTTCTTCAGATGAAGAGATCCTCCAGCAGAGCTATCCAAAGACATCTTGGATAGTTCTGAGAGACCATCATAGAAAATACCTATGATGCTCCATTCAGAAAGCATGTTAGAAGGACATTTTCTGATCAATTGTTTGTATCTTTCCCAAGCTTCATGGAGGGATTCTCCATCCTTCTGTCTGAAGGTTTGGACTTCCACTCTAAGCTTACTCAATTTTTGAGGTGGAAAGAACTTTGCCAAAAAGGCATTGACTAGCTTTTCCCATGAGTCCAGGCTTTCTTTAGGTTGTGAGTCCAACCATGTCCTAGCTCTGTCTCTTACAGCAAAAGGGAATAGCATCAGTCTGTAGACCTCAGGGTCAACCCCATTAGTCTTGACAGTGTCACAGATTTGCAAAAATTCAGCTAAGAACTGATGAGGATCTTCCAATGGAAGTCCATGGAACTTGCAATTCTGTTGCATTAGAGAAACTAATTGAGACCTAAGCTCAAAGTTGTTTGCTCCAATGGCAGGGATAGAGATGCTTCTCCCATAGAAGTCGGGAGTAGGTGCAGTAAAGTCGCCCAGCACCTTCCTTGCATTGTTGGCATTGTTGTTGTTTTCGGCTGCCATGTGTTCTTCTTCTTTGAAGATTTCTGTTAGGTCCTCTACAGAGAGTTGTGCTTTAGCTTCTCTTAGCTTTCGCTTTAAGGTCCTTTCAGGTTCAGGGTCAGCTTCAACAAGATTGCTTTTGTCTTTGTTCCTGCTCATATGAAAGAGAAGAGAACAAGAAAATGTGGAATCCTCTATGTCACAGTATAGAGATTCCTTGAGGTGTCAGAGAAGAAGAAAAATGGAAGGAAGAAGGAGAAGAATTCGAACTTAGTCAGACAGAGTTCGAATTGTGCATTGAGGAGGAGTGGTGCTCCATAAATAGAAGGATGTGAGAAGAGGGGAAGAGCTTTTTCGAAAATTAAGTTAAAAAGATTTTTTTTTTAAAAAATAATTTTGAAAAACTTTAATTGATTTTCGAAAATCAAGAGTGGGAAAGAAATCAAGTAATTTTTGAAAAAGACTTTGAATTTAGAAATCAAAAAGATATGATTGAAAACTGTTTTGAAAGAGATGTGATTAAAAAGATATGATTGAGAAGATATGATTTGAAAACAATTTTAAAAAGATTTGATTTTAAAAAATTAATAACTTGGCTATCAAGAAAAGATATGATTCAAACATTAAACCTTTTTCAACAGAAAAGGCAACATACTTGAAATGCTGAATCAAATCATTAATTGATAGCAAGTATCTTTGAAAAAGGAAAGAAATTGATTTTGAAAACATTTGATTGAAAAGATATGATTTGAAAAAGATTTGATTTTGAAAAACTTTGAAAACTTGAAAAAAAAATTGATTTGAAAACAAAACCCTCCCCCTTGTGCCATCCTGGCGTTAAACGCCCAGAATGGTGCACATTCTGGCGTTTAACGCCCAATGCACTACCTTTTTGGGCGTTAAACGCCCAACCAGGCACCCTGGCTGGCGTTTAAACGCTAGTCTGTCCTTCTTCACTGGGCGTTTTGAACGCCTAGCTTTTTCTGTGTAATTCCTCCGCTGCATGTTCTGAATCTTCAGTTCCCTGTACTATTGACTTGAAAATAGAACCAAGATCAAATAAACAATGCATGCAAGACACCAAACTTAAAATTAGACACTAGACTCAAACAAGAAACATAAAATATTTTTGGTTTTTATGATTTTGAAATTTTTTTGGATTTTTCGAAAATTATATGGAAATAGAAACTAAAGGTTTCAGAATTCTTAATTTGGATTCCAGGAATCATTGCAATGCTAGGCTAAGACTCCGGTCCAGGAATTAGACATGGCTTCACAGCCAGCCAAGCTTTCAAAGAAAGCTTCGGTCCAAAACACTAGACATGGCCAATGGCCAGCCAAGCCTTAGCAGATCATTGCTCCAATAGCAAGATTGATAGAGATCAACAAGCTCTTGTGATGATCAGTTGAAACCTCGGTTAAGATTAGACATGGCTTCTCAGCCAGCCAGATTTCAACAGATCATCATGAAACTCTAGAACTCATTCTTAAGAATTCTGAAAAATACCTAATCTAAGCAACAAGATGAACCGTCAGTTGTCCATACACGAAACAATCCCCGGCAACGGCGCCAAAAACTTTGTGCACGAAATTGTGATCATCAATGGCGCCATCAACATGGTACGCTCATTGCAATCTCAACTCTTTATCACAACTCCGCACAACTAACCAGCAAGTGCACTGGGTCGTCCAAGTAATAAACCTTACGCGAGTAAGGGTCGATCCCACGGAGACTGTTGGTATGAAGCAAGCTATGGTCACCTTGTAAATCTTAGTCAGGCAGAATCAAATGGTATAGATGACGAATAAAACATAAAGATAAAGATAGAGATACTTATGTAATTCATTGGTAGGAATTTCAGATAAGCGAATGGAGATGCTTGGTCCCTTCCGTCTCTCTGCTTTCCTATTGTCTTCATCCAATCCTTCTCACTCCTTTCCATGGCAAGCTTATGCAAGGGTTTCACCGTTGTCAGTGGCTACCTCCCATCCTCTCAGTGGAAATGTTCAACGCACCCTGTCACGGCACGGCTATCCATCTGTCGGTTCTCGATCAGGCCGGAATAGAATCCAGTGATTCTTTTGCGTCTGTCACTAACGCCCCGCCTTCAGGAGTTTGAAGCACATCACAGTCATTCAATCATTGAATCCTACTCAGAATACCACAGACAAGGTTAGACCTTCCGGATTCTCTTGAATGCCGCCATCAGTTCTTGCCTATACCACGAAGACTCTGATCTCACGAAATGGCTGGCTCGGTTGTCAGGCGAGCGCTCGGTTGTCAGGCGATCAACCATGCATCGTGTATCAGGAATCCAAGAGATATTCACCCAATCTAAGGTAGAACGGAGGTGGTTGTCAGTCACACGTTCATAGGTGAGAATGATGATGAGTGTCACGGATCATCACATTCATCAAGTTGAAGAACAAGTGATATCTTGGAACAAGAACAAGCTGAATTGAATAGAAGAACAATAGTAATTGCATTAATACTCGAGGTACAGCAGAGCTCCACACCTTAATCTATGGTGTGTAGAAACTCCACCATTGAAAATACATAAGAACAAAAGTGATCATTGGCTTCGGTCCCAGAGAGGGAACCAGAAAAACCAAGATGAAAATACAATAGTAAAAGGTCCTACTTATAGAAAACTAGTAGCCTAAGGTTTACAAAGATGAGTAAATGACATAAAAATCCACTTCCGGGCCCACTTGGTGTGTGCTTGGGCTGAGCAATGAAGCATTTTCGTGTAGAGACTCTTCTTGGAGTTAAACGCCAGCTTTTGTGCCAGTTTGGGCGTTTAACTCCCACTTTGGTGCCAGTTCCGGCGTTTAACGCTGGAATTTCTGAAGGTGACTTTGAACGCCGGTTTGGGCCATCAAATCTTGGGCAAAGTATGGACTATCATATATTGCTGGAAAGCCCAGGATGTCTACATTTTAACGCCGTTGAGAGCGCGCCAATTGGGCTTCTGTAGCTCCAGAAAATCCACTTCGAGTGCAGGGAGGTCAGAATCCAACAGCATCTACAGTCCTTTTCAGTCTCTGAATCAGATTTTTGCTCAGGTCCCTCAGTTTCAGCCAGAAAATACCTGAAATCACAGAAAAACACACAAACTCATAGTAAAGTCCAGAAAAGTGAATTTTAACTAAAAACTAATAAAAATATACTAAAAACTAACTGGATCATACTAAAAACATACTAAAAACAATGCCAAAAAGCATACAAATTATCCGCTCATCATCATCCCATCCCAGATCCTACTCGGAATACCGCAGACAATGTTTAGACTTTCCGGATCTCAAGAATACTGCCAATTGATTCTAGCTTATACCATGAAGACTCTGGATTCACGGATTGAACGCTCTGTTGTCAGGAAAGGCAGTTAAACTCGTGGACCAGGAACCCAAGAGATAAACGCTCAATCTAAGGTAGAACAGAAGTGGTTATTAGGCACGCGTTCATAGGTTGAGAATGGTGATGAGTGTCATGGATCATCACATTCATCATATTTAAGTACGAGTGAATATCTTAGATTAGAATCAAGCGTGATTGAATAGAAAACAGAAGTAATTGTATTAATCCATCGAGACACTGCAGAGCTCCTCACCCCCAACCATGGGGTTTAGAGGCTCATGCCGTAGAAGATACAAATTCAGATGTAAAATGTCATGAGGTACAAAATGAATCTCTAAAAGTAATTTTTATACTAAACTAATAACCTAGGTTTACAGAAAATGAGTAAACTAAGATAGATAGTGCAGAAATCCACTTCCGGGGCCCACTTGGTGTGTGTTTAGGCTGACCAATGAAGCTTTCACGTGTAGAGGCTATTCCTGGTGTTTAACTCCAGCTTTTGTGCCAGTTTGGGCGTTTGACTTCAGCTTGTATCCTATTTCTGGCGTTTAACGCTAGAATAGGATAGAAACTTGGCGTTAAACGCCAGTTTGCGTCATCATAACTCAGGTAAAGTATGGACTATTATATATTTCTGGAAAGCCCTGGATGTCTACTTTCCAACGCAATTAAGAACGCACCAATTAGGCTTCTATAGCTCCAGAAAATCCATTTCGAGTTCAGGGAGGTCAGAATCCAACAGCATCTGCAGTCCTTTTTCAGCCTCTGAATCAGATTTTTGCTCAGGTCCCTCAATTTCAGCTAGAAAATATCTGAAATTATAGAAAAACACACAAACTCATAGTAAAGTCTAGAAATGTGATTTTTGCATAAAAACTAATAAAAATATACTAAAAAGTAGCTAGATCCTACTAAAAACTATATGAAAATACCCCCAAAAAGCGTATAAAATATCCGCTCATCACAACACCAAACTTAAACTGTTGCTTGTCCTCAAGTAACTAGATAAATTAATTAGGATAGAAAGAAAATCAAGAGGCAATAACTTCTCAGAGTTTTACATGAAGCTCAAATTCTCATTAGATGAGCGGCGCTAGTAGCTTTTTGGCTTCTGAACAGTTTTGGCATCTCAATTTATCCTTTGAAGTCTAGAATGATTGGCATCTATAGGAACTCAGAATTCAGATAGTTTTATTGATTCTCCTAGTTTAGTATGTTGATTCTTGAACACAGCTACTTTATGAGTCTTGGTTGTGGCCCTAAGCACTTTGTTTTCTAGTATTACCACCGAATACATAAATGCCACAGACACATAACTGGGTGAACCTTTTTAGATTGTGACTCAGCTTTGCTAAAGTCCCTAGTTAGAGGTATCCAGAGTTCTTAAGCACACTCTTTTGCTTAGGATCACGACTTTAACCACCCAGTCTCAAGCTTTACACTTGGACCTTCATGACACAAGCACATGGTTAGGGACAGCTTGATTTAGCCACTTAGGCCAGGATTTTATTCCTTTAGGCCCTCCTATCCATTAATGCTCAAAGCCTTGGATCCTTTTTACTCTTGCCTTTTAGTTTAAAGGGCTATTGGCTTTATCTTTTTCTTTCTCTTCCTTTTTTTTCACTGCTTTTTCTTGCTTCAAGAATCAATTTCATGATTTTTCAGATCATCAATAACATTTTTCTTCGTTCATTATTCTTTCAAGAGCCAACAATTTTAACATTCATAAACTTCACTATCAAAATTATGCACTGTTCAAGCATTCATTCAGAAAACAAAAGGTATTGCCACCACATATAAATAATTTGAATTTTTCTTGTTAAGAACTTGAAAAACAAAATTGCCTCCTTATTCTAAAAAATCTGCTATTTTATTCATGTTTAATAATGATGATAAAAATAAATTATAGCTTACTTGGAGATGATAAAAATAAAAAGAAAATTAAAATTAAAAACACTAATTACTACTATTCATGTGACTCCTAAGGTAGATCTCTAATAGCAGAAGTTATCACAGAGTTAAGATTAGGACTCAACAACCTCTATTTTGGGAGATGGATGCTCCTTCAATCTATGGCGTGTCTGGTCCTTCAAGAGACAGCTTCTTGTGCTTCAGCTCCTATAGCTCACGCCCTTGCTTCTCCTGTTCCTTAAGCAGTTTGCAAAGCATGCTATTTTGATTCTGCTGTTCTTCCTTAAGTTGATTCATAGCTTCTTGCAGCTTGGTGAAAGATGCTTCTAGGCAGGTCCAGTAGTCAATCTGAGGGATTTCTGGGAGGAACTCCTGCGCCCTCCTTTTGATGGAGTTATCTTGCACTTGTTGTCCTTCCATTGACTTTTTTGTGATTGGGTGGTCGGCTGAGATATACTCATCTACTCCCATATTTACCCCATCATCTTTACATAGCAGAGAAACAAGCTTGGGTAGGCCAATTTGGCTTCAGTGGAATTCTTGTTTGTAATTGTGTAAAGCTCACAAGAAATCAGATGATGAACCTCCACTTCATTTCCCAGCATAATGCAATGGACCATCACTGCTCTTTTGACAGTGACCTCAGAGTGGTTGTTGGTGGGCAGTATGAAACGTCCAATGAAATCCAGCCAGCCTCTAGCAACTGGTTTGAGATCTCCTCTCTTTAGTTGATTTGGGACACCCTTTGTGTTGGTTATCCACTTGGCTCCAGGGATGCATATGTCCTCTAGAACATGGTCCAAGCGCTTATCTACTCTCACCATTCTCCTATTAAAGGATTCTGGATCATCTTGTAGTTAAGGCAGCTTGAAGACCTCTCTTATTCTGTCCTGCTTATCTGTTTGCCACAGATTTGAGTAGAATTTCTGAACCATGTTTCTACCCACCTTTGTCTCAGGATTTGCTAGAATTTCCCAGCCCCTATTTCGAATCTGCTCTTGGATTTCCAGATATTCGTCTTCTTTCAGATCGAATTTAACTTCCGGTATCACTGACCTTAGACCCATTATTTTGTGGTAATGGTCTGCATGTTCTTTGGTTAACAACCTCTCTTGATTCCAAAGTGGTTTTGGAATGTTCTCTTTATTGCCTCTTGGAGTAGTTTGTTTTCCCTTAGGAGCCATGATCTTGATGAATCTTAGCCCAGTGATCACAAAAAGCATACCAAACTTAGAGGTTTGCTTGTCCTCAAGCAAAAGAAAGGAAAGGAGAGGAATAGAAGGAGAGACAAATTCGAATGGTGGAGTACAGGGGGAATGTGACTTTAAAAGGGAGGGGGTGGGTTCGAAAATTTTTTGAAAAAGATATGATAGAAGATATGATTTGTAAAAAGATAATCATGATATGCAAAAGATGTAATTTTAAAATTGAAAAGATAAGAGAGAGTTTTGAAAAAGATAAATCTAAATTTGAAAAGATAGTATGATGAGTTGAAAAAGATTTGAAAAGATATTAGAAAGATAGATGGGTTTTGAAAAAGATTTGAAAAGAAATTAAAAAGATATATGAATTTTGAAAAAGATTTGAAAAGAAGGTGAAGAAAGATATTTTTTAGGATTAGGATTTCTTTTTTTTTTTTGAAATTGAAATTGAAAAATGAGAATTTGTAACATGTTTATGCAAGAAAGGATGGATGAAAATATGAAAATTTGAAAAAAAATTTGAGTTGGAAACAAAACTTCATCCCCTCAACATTCTTGGCGTTAAACGCCCAGAATGGCATCCATTATGGCGTTTAACGCCCAATTGTTGCTTGTTTTGGGCGTTTAACGCCCAGCCAGGTACCCTGGCTGGCGTTAAACGTCAGAAAGCCTTTGTCACTGGGCGTTTTTCTAAACACCCAGGATGCTGTAGTTCTGGCGTTAAACACCCAGAATGGTACCCATTCTGGCATTTAACGCTCAAAAAGGTATCTTTACTAGCGTTAAATGCCCAGAATGGTACCCATTCTGGCGTTTAACGCCCAAAAACAAAAATGCCTCTTACTGGCATTTTTGTGCTATTGAGATCCTTTTCTCTGCTTTCTGCTCTGAATCCTTCTATAACTCTGTGAACTCCTGAAATTGAGAATTAATCTTGAAGATAATTTTATATTAAACTCCTATAATTATTATTTAAATAATAAATAAACTATGTCAATGGCTGGGTTGCCTCCCAGCAAGCACTTCTTTATTGTCTTTAGCTGGACCTTACTGAGCTTTAATCTAGTCTCAGTTTTGAGCATTCTTACTCAACATTGCTTTCAAGATAATGCTTGACTCTCTGTCCGTTAACAATGAACTTTTTGTCAGAGTCAATATCCTGAAGCTCTACATATCCATATGGTGACACACTTGTAATCACATATGATCCTCTCCACCGGGATTTTAATTTCCCAGGAAATAGTCTGAGCCTAGAGTTAAACAGCAAAACTTTTTGTCCTGGCTCAAAGACTCTGGATGACAGTTTCTTGTCATGCCACCTTTTTGCTTTTTCTTTGTAAATTTTTGCATTTTTGAAAGCATTGAGTCTGAATTCCTCTAGCTCATTCAACTGGAGCAATCTTTTCTCTCCAGCTAATTTGGCATCATGGTTCAAGAATCTGGTTGCCCAGTAGGCTTTATGCTCCAATTCCACAAGCAGGTGACAGGCCTTCCCATACACAAGCTGGTATGGAGAAGTTTCTATAGGGGTCTTGAATGCTGTTCTGTATGCCCAGAGAGCATCATCCAAGCTCCTTGCCCAATCCTTTCTACGGGCAATTACAGTCCGTTCCAGGATTCTTTTTAGTTCTCTATTAGAGACTTCAGGTTGCACATTTTTCTGTGGATGATATGGAGTTGCCACCTTGTGGCTAATTCCGTATCTGACCATAGCAGAGTAAAGCTGTTTATTGCAGAAATAAGTGCCTCCATCGCTGATTAGCGCTCTGAGGACACCAAATATGCTAAAGATGTGTTTTTGGAGGAACATCAGCACTGTCTTAGTATCATTAGTGGGTGTTGCAATTGCCTCTACCCATTTAGATACATAGTCTACAGCCACCAGAATATAAGTGTTTGAGTATGATGATGGGAAAGGCCCCATGAAGTCAATACCCCATACGTCAAACAACTCAATCTCTAAGATCCCTTGTTGAGGCATGGCATAACCTTGAGGCAGATTACCAGCTCTCTGACAACTGTCATAGTTACGTACAAACTATCGAGAGTCTCTATAGAGGGTAGGCCAGTAGAAGCCACATTGGAGGACTTTTGTGGCTGTTCGCTCACTTCCGAAATGTCCTCCATATTGTGATCTATGACAATGCCATAGAATCTTCTATGCTTCTTCTCTAGGCACACACCTACGGATTATTCCTTCTGCACATCTCTTAAAGAGATATGGTTTATCCCACAAATAGTACTTTGCATCAGAGATAAGTTTTTTCGTTTGCTGTCTGCTGTACTCTTTGGGTATGAATCTTACCGCTTTATAGTTTGCAATGTCTGCAAACCATGGTACTTTCTGAATGGCGAAGAGTTGCTCATCCGGGAAGGTTTCAGAGATCTCAGTAGAGGGGTAGGACGCTGGTGGACGAAATTGTGATCCATATTCTTTTGTACTTGTATGAAATCATTATTGTGGCACCGGTTGAATTCACAACTCCGTTCAACTAACCAGCAAGTGTACTGGGTCGTCCAAGTAATAAACCTTACGCGAGTAAGGGTCGATCCCACAGAGATTGTTGGTATGAAGCAAGCTATGGTCACCTTGTAAATCTCAGTTAGGCAGATTAAATTGGTTTATGGTTTCGGAAATTAATAATAAAAGGAAAATAAAAAGGATAGAAATACTTATGTAATTCAATAGTAGGAATTTCAGATAGGTGTATGGAGATGCTGTGTTCCTCTTGAAACTCTACTTCACTACTCGCTCTTCCTTCAATCCTTCTTACTCCTTTTCATGGCAAGCTGTATGTAGGGCATCACTATCATCAATGGCTACTTTCAATCCTCTCGGGAAAATGGTCCTATACGCTGTCATTGCACGGCTAATCGTCTGGAGGCATCACCCTTGGTTGATAGCTACATCCCATCCTCTCAGTAAAAATGGTCCAAATGCTTTGTCACAGCACGGCTAATCATCTGTCGGTTCTCAATCAGGTTGGAATAGAATCCATTGATTCTTTTGCGTCTGTCACTAACGCCCAGCCTTCAGGAGTTTGAAGCTCGTCACAGTCATTCAATACCGGAATCCTACTCGGAATACCACAGACAAGGTTAGACTTTCCGGATTCCCAAGATCCTACTCAGAATACCACAGACAAGGTTAGACTTTCCGGATCCTCATGAATGCCGCCATCTATCTAGCTTATACCACGAAGATTCTGTTGGGGAATCTAAGAGATATGCACCCGGCCTAGAGTAGAACGGAAGTGGTTGTCAATCACGCGCGTTCATAGGTGAGAATGATGATGAGTGTCACGGATCATCACATTCATCAAGGTGTTGTACAACGTATATCTTGGAATAAGAATAAAAGAGAATTGAATAGAAAGTAATAGTAATTGTGTTGAAACTTGAGGTACAGCAGAGCTCCACACCCTTAATCTATGGTGTGCAGAAACTCCACCGTTGAAAATACATAAGTGAAAGGTTCAGGCATGGCCGAATGGCCAGCCCCCAAAACGTGCTCAATGGCCTCCTAAGATGAAGAATAAAACAAAACTGAGACCAAAGATGAAACGTGGTCCAAAGACGTCTAATACAATAGTTAAATGTTCTATTTATAATAAACTAGCTCCTAGGGTTTACATGAGTAAGTAATTGATGCATAAA
Source organism: Arachis stenosperma (assembly GCF_014773155.1). Lineage (NCBI taxonomy): Eukaryota > Viridiplantae > Streptophyta > Magnoliopsida > Fabales > Fabaceae > Arachis > Arachis stenosperma. The sequence continues at coordinate 76,339,178 of NC_080377.1, read as the reverse complement.
TCTACTTCCGGGGCCCACTTGGTGTATGTTTGGGCTGAGCTTGATCTATCCACGAGCTGAGGCTTCTCTTGGAGTTGAACTCCAAGTTATGACGTGTTTTGGGCGTTCAACTCCGGATCATGACGTTTTTCTGGCGTTTAACTCCAGACAACAGCATGTACTTGGCGTTCAACGCCAAGTTACGTCGTCAATTTCTGAATAAAGTATAAACTATTATATATTGCTGGAAAGGTCTGGATGTCTACTTTCCAAAGCCGTTGAGAGCGTTCCAATTGGAGTTCTGTAGCTCCAGAGAATCCATTTTGAGTGCAAGGAGGTCAGATTCCAACAGCATCAGCAGTCCTTTTGTCAGCCTTTTTCAGAGTTTTGCTCAAATCCCTCAATTTCAGCCAGAATTTACCTGAAATCACAGAAAAACACACAAACTCATAGTAAAGTCCAGAAATGTGAATTTAACATAAAAACTAATGAAAACATCCCTAAAAGTAGCTTAAACTTACTAAAAACTACCTAAAAACAATGCCAAAAAGCGTATAAATTATCCGCTCATCACAACACCAAACTTAAATTGTTGCTTGTCCCCAAGCAACTGAAAATCAAATAGGATAAAAAGAAGAGAATATACTATAAATTTCAGAATATCAATGAATATTAATTATAATTAGATGAGCGGGACTTGTAGCTTTTTGCTTCTGAACAGTTTTGGCATCTCACTTTTTCCTTTGAAGTTTAGAATGATTGGCTTCTCTAGGAACTTAGAATTTCGGATAGTGTTATTGATTCTCCTAGTTAAGTATGTTGATTCTTGAACACAGCTACTTATGAGTCTTGGCCGTGGCCCTAAGCACTTTGTTTTCCAGTATTACCACCGGATACATAAATGCCACAGACACATGACTGGGTGAACCTTTTCAGATTGTGACTCAGCTTTGCTTGAGTCCCCAGTTAGAGGTGTCCAGAGCTCTTGAGCACACTCTTTTTGCTTTGGATCACGACTTTAACCATTTAGTCTCAAGCTTTTTACTTGGACCTTCATGACACAAGCACATGGTTAGGGACAGCTTGATTTAGCCGCTTAGGCCTGGATTTTATTTCCTTAGGCCCTCCTATCCATTGATGCTCAAAGCCTTGGATCCTTTTTACCCTTGTCTTTTGGTTTTAAGGGCTATTGGCTTTTTCTACTGCTCCTTTTTTTTTTACTGCTTTTTCTTGCTTCGAGAATCAATTTCATGATTTTTCAGATTGTCAATAACATTTCTCCTTGTTCATCATTCTTTCAAGAGCCAACAATTTTAACATTCATAAACAACAAGATCAAAAGACATATGCACTGTTCAAGCATTCATTCAGAAAACAAAAAGTATCGTCACCACACCAATATAATTAAATTAAATTCAAGGATAAATTCGAAATTCATGTACTTCTTGTTCTTTTGAATTAAAACATTTTTCTTTTAAGAGAGGTGAAGGATTAATGGATTTTATTCATAGCTTTAAGGCATGGTTACATACTAATGATCATGAAATAAAGACACAAAACATAGATAAACACAATATTAAAAACCGAAAAGCAGAAAGAATTAAGAACAAGGAATGAGTCCACCTTAGTGGCGTCTTCTTCTTGAAGGACCAATGATGTTCTTTAGCTCTTCTATGTCCCTTCCTTGCCTTTGTTGCTCCTCCCTCATTGCTCTTTGATCTTCTCTTATTTCATGGAGAATGATGGAGTGCTCATGATGTTCCACCCTTAATTGTTCCACATTGTGGCTCAAGTCTTCTAAGGAGGTGTTGAGTTGCTCCCAATAGTTGTTGGGAGGAAAGTGCATCCCTTGAGGCATCTCAGGGATTTCTTGATGATGAGCTTCCTCATGCATCTCTTGAGAACCGTGAGGGGCTTCTCTTGCTTGCTCCATCCTCTTCTTGGTGATGGGCTTATCCTCTTCAATGAGGATGTCTCCTTCTATGATGACTCCAGCTGAGTAACATAAATGGCAAATAAGGTGAGGAAAAGCTAGCCTTGCCATGGGTGAGGGCTTGTCGGCTATTTTGTAGATTTCATTGGAGATGACCTCATGAACTTCTACTTCCTCTCCAATCATGATGCCATGAATCATGATGGCCCGATCCACAGTAACTTCAGATCGGTTGCTAGTAGGAATGATGGAGCGTTGAATGAACTCCAACCATCCTCTAGCCACAGGCTTGAGGTCCAGTCTTCTCAGTTGGACTGGCTTGCCTTTGGAGTCTCTCTTCCACTGAGCTCCTTCCACACATATGTCCATAAGGACTTGGTCCAACCTTTGATTAAAGTTGACCCTTCTAGTGTAGGGGCGTTCATCTTCTTGCATCATGGGCAAGTGAAACGCCAACCTCACATTTTCCGGACTAAAATCTAAGTATTTCCCCCGAACCATTGTGAGATAATTCTTTGGACTCGGGTTCATACTTTGATCATGGTTCCTAGTGATCCATGCATTGGCATAGAACTCTTGAACCATTAAGATTCCGACTTGTTGCATGGGGTTGGCTAGGACTTCCCAACCTCTTCTTTGGATTTCATGTCGGATCTCCGGATACTCATTCTTTTTGAGCTTGAAAGGGACCTCGGGGATCACCTTCTTCTTTGCCATAACATCATAGAAGTGGTCTTGATGGCTCTTAGAGATGAATCTTTCCATCTCCCATGACTCGGAGGTGGAAGCTTTTGTCTTCCCTTTTCCTTTTCTAGAGGATACTCCGGCCTTAGGTGCCATTGGTAATGGAAAAACAAAAAAAAGCTTATGCTTTTACCACACCAAACTTAAAATATTGCTCACCCTCGAGCAATAAAAGAAAGAAGAGAAGAAGAAGAAGAAGAAAATATGGAGGAGAGGGAGAGGAGTAGGTTCGGCTAAGTGGGAGAAGAGGGGTTTGTGTTGTGTGAAAATGAAGTAGAATGGAAGGGTATTTATAGGGAGAGGGGGTAGTGTGGATTCGGCCATTTAGGGTGGGAATGGGTGGGAAAAAGTTTTTGAATTTTGAAGGTAGGTGGGGTTTATGGGGAAGAGTGGAAGGATGTGAGTGGTGAATGGGGTAGTTGGGAAGAGGAATTGAGGTGATTGGTGAAAGTTGTTAGGAAGTGTGACATGGGGAAGAGTAATCACAAAAACTAGAATTAGGAGGTAAGGTGGGAATATGTTAGGTGGGGATCCTGTGGGGTCCACATATCCTGAGGTGATCCTGTGGGGTCCACAGGTCCTGAGGTGTCAAGGAATTCCATCCCTGCACCAAATAGGCATGTAAAATGCCTTGGCACACCATTCTGGCGTTTAAACGCCCATTGGTGCACGTTCTGGGCGTTCAACGCCCATGTAAAGCATGTTTCTAGCGTTGAACGCCAGTTTCATGCTTGTTACTGGCGTTCAGTGCCAGTTTTTCTTCTCTGGGCACATTCCTGGCGTTCAGCGCCAGAATGTTGCTTGTTTCTGGCGTTCAGCACCAGAATGGTGCTCTGTTCTGGCGTTGAACGCCGGCCAGATGCACCTTACTGGCGTTGAACGCCAGCCTGTGCGTCCTCCAGGGTGAAATTTTTTTCTTCTGCTGTTTTTGATTCTGTTTTTAATTTTTTTTTATTTTTTCGTGACTCCTCATGATCATGTACCTAATAAAACACAAAATAACAATAAAATAAAAATTAGATAAATAAAATTGGGTTGCCTCCCAACAAGCGCTTCTTTAATGTCAATAGCTTGACAGTGGCTCTCATGGAGCCACAAGGTGATCAGGTCAATGTTGTATAGTTGCCCACACCAAACTTAGAGTTTGGATATGGGATCTTAACACCAAACTTAGAGTTTGGTTGTGGCCTCCCAACACCAAACTTAGAGTTTGACCGTGGGGGCTCTTCTTGACTCTGAACTGAGAGAAGCTCTTCATGCTTACTCTCTTTTGTCACAGAGGGATGGCCATGTGCTTTAAACACAAGGTAGTCCCCATTCAATTGAAGGACTAATTCACCTCTGTTGACATCTATCACAGCTTCTGCTGTGGCTAGGAAAGGTCTTCCAAGGATAATGCAATCATCCTCTTCCTTCCTAGTATCTAAGATTATGAAATCAGCAGGGATGTAAAGGCCTTCAACCTTTACTAACACGTCCTCTACTAATCCATAAGCTTGTCTGCCAATTGTAATGAGAACAAGGCAGGCTGTACCTCAATGATCCTCAGCTTCTCCATTACAGAGAGTGGCATAAGATTTATCCCTGACCCCAGATCACATAGAGCTTTTTCAAAGCTCATGGTGCCTCTGGTGCAAGGTATTAAGAACTTGCCAGGATCTTGTTTCTTTTGAGGTAGAGTTTTCTGAATCCAAGTATCTAGTTCACTAATGAGTAAGGGAGGTTCACTTTCCCAAGTCTCATTACCAAACAACTTGGCATTCAGCTTTATGATAGCTCCTAAGTATTGAGCATCTTGCTCTCCAGTCACATCTTCATCCTCTTCAGAGGAAGAATAGTCTTCAGAGCTCATGAATGGCAGAAGGAGATTTAATGGAATCTCTATGGTCTCTATATGGGCCTCAGATTCCTTTGGATCCTTAATAGGAAACTCCTTCTTGCTTGAGGGACGTCCCAGGAGGTCTTCCTCACTAGGATTTTCGTCCTCCTCCTCCCTTGTGCATTCGGCCATGTTGATCAAATCAATGGCCTTGCACTCTCCTTTTGGATTCTCTTCTGTATTGCTTGGGAGAATACTGGGAGGAGTTTCAATGACTTTCTTACTCAGCTGGCCCACTTGTGCCTCCAAATTTCTAATGGAGGATCTTGTTTCATTCATGAAACTGAAAGTGGCATTTGACAGATCAAAGACTATATTGGCTAAGTTAGAAGTGTTTTGTTCAGAGTTCTCTGTCTGTTGCTGAGAAGATGATGGATATGGCTTACTATTGCCCAGCCTATTGCGTCCACCATTGTTAAAACCTTGTTGAGGTTTTTGTTGATCCTTCCATGAGAAATTTGGATGATTTCTCCATGATGAATTATAGGTGTTTCCATAAGGTTCACCCATGTAATTAACCTCTACCATGGCAGGGTTCTCAGGATCATAAGCTTCTTCAGAAGCTGCCTCTCTAGTACTGTTGGATGCATGTTGCCATCCATTCAGATTTTGAGAGATCATGTTGACCTGTTGAGTCAACACTTTGTTCTGAGCCAATATGGCATTCAGAGCATCAATTTCAAGAACTCCTTTCTTCTGAGGTATCCCATTATTCACGGAATTCCTCTCAGAGGTGTACATAAACTGGTTGTTTGCAACCATGTCAATGAGTTCTTGAGCCTCTTCAAGCGTTTTCTTTAGGTGAATAGATCCACCTGCAGAATGGTCCAATGACATTTTCAAAAATTCAGAGAGGCCATAATAGAATATATCTAATATGGTCCATTCTGAAAACATGTCAGATGGACATCTTTTGATCAGCTGCTTGTATCTTTCCCAAGCTTCATAGAGGGATTCACCATCTTTTTGTTTGAAGGTTTGAACATCCACTCTCAGCTTGCTCAGCTTTTGAGGAGGAAAGAATTTATCCAAGAAGGCAGTGACCAGCTTATCCCAGGAGTCCAGGCTATCCTTGGGTTGTGAATCCAACCATATTCTAGCTCTATCTCTTACAGCAAAAGGGAAAAGCATGAGTCTGTAGACTTCAGGATCAACTCCATTCGTCTTTATAGTCTCACAGATCTGCAAGAACTCAGTTAAGAACTGATAGGGATCTTCAGATGGAAGTCCATAAAACTTGCAGTTTTGTTGCATTAAAGCAACTAGCTGAGGTTTCAGCTCAAAGTTGTTGGCTCCAATGGCAGGAATGGAGATGCTTCTTCCATCAAACTTGGACATTGGCTTTGTGAAGTCACCAAGCATTCTCCTTGCATTATTATTATTTTCGGCTGCCATCTCCTTCTCTTGTTTGAAAATTTCTGAAAGGTTATTTCTGGATTGTTGTAATTTAGCTTCTCTTAATTTTCTCTTCAGAGTCCTTTCAGGTTCTGGATCAATTTCAACAAGAGTGCCTTTATCCTTGTTCCTGCTTATATGAAAGAGAAGAAAACAAGAAAAGAAGAGGAATCCTCTATGTCACAGTATAGAGATTCCTTTATGTTAGTAGAAGAATAAAGGGGTAGAAGAAGGAAGAAGGAGATTCGGATAATTAGATGGAGAGGGGGTGAAGAGAAGTGTTAGTAATTAAAATAATTAAATAGAAGAAGAAAAGAGAAAGAGAATTTCGAAAATAATTTTGAAAAAGGGGTTAGTATTTTCGAAAATTAGAGATAAGATGTAATTAAAATTAAAACATGAAACAATTAGTTAATTAAAAAGAATTTTTGAAAAGAGAGAGATATTTTCGAAAATTGAAGAGGAAAAAGTAGTTAGGTGATTTTGAAAAAGATAAGAAACAAACAAAAAGTTAGTTAGTTGATTGAAAAAGATTTGAAATCAAAATTGAAAAAGATAAGAAGATAATAAGTTAGATAAGATATTTTGAAATCAAATTTTGAAAAAGATAAATTTTTTGAAAAAAATAAAATAAAAGATAAAAAGATTTAATTCAAAAATTTTGAAATCATTTACTTCACTAACAAGAAACTACAAGATAAGATTCTAGAACTTAAAGATTGAACCTTTCTTAACAAGAAAGTAACAAACTTCAAATTTTTGAACCAATCACATTAATTATTAGTGAATTTTCAAAAATATGATGTAAAGATAAGGAAAAGATTTTGAAAATAATTTGAAAAATATTTTTGAAATTTTCGAAAATTATAAAAAAAAAATGAAAAAGATATGATTTTTGAAAAAGATTTTAAAAAGATAAGATTTTTAAAATTGAAATTTTGACTTGACTTGTAAGAAACAACTAATTCTAAAAATTTTTGACCAAGTCAACCCAAAATTTCGAAAATTTGGAGGGAAATAAGGAAAAGATATTTTTTTTTATTTTTGAATTTTTAATTATGAAAGAGAAAAACAACAAAAATACTCAATGCATGAAATTTTTAGATCAAAACAATGAATGCATGCAAGAATGCCATGAATGTCAAGATGAACACCAAGAACACTTTGAAGATCATGATGAACATCAAGAACATATTTTTGAAAAATTTTTAATGCAAAGAAAACATGCAAGACACCAAACTTAGAAATCTTTAATGCATGGACACTAACAAACAAAAAATGTATATGAAAAACAACAAACACACAAAAAAAGAAAGCATCAAGATCAAACAAGAGGACTTATCAAGAACAAGTTGAAGATCATGAAGAACACTATGAATGCATGGGATTTTCGAAAAAATGCAAGAAACATTTTTAAAGCATGCAATTGACACCAAACTTAAAAATTGACTCAAGACTCAAACAAGAACACAAAATATTTTTGGTTTTTTATGATTTTATGATTTTTTTGGATTTTTATTAATTTTTTTTCGAAAATACAAGTTGGAAAAACGAAAAATAAAAGAAAAATTTTGAAAAAGATTTTTGAAAAGAAAATTACCTAATCTGAGCAACAAGATGAACCGTCAGTTGTCCATACTCGAACAATCCCCGGCAACGGCGCCAAAAACTTGGTGGACGAAATTGTGATCCATATTCTTTTGTACTTGTATGAAATCATTATTGTGGCACCGGTTGAATTCACAACTCCGTTCAACTAACCAGCAAGTGTACTGGGTCGTCCATGTAATAAACCTTACGCGAGTAAGGGTCGATCCCACAGAGATTGTTGGTATGAAGCAAGCTATGATCACCTTGTAAATCTCAGTTAGGCAGATTAAATTGGTTTATGGTTTCGAAAATTAATAATAAAAGGAAAATAAAAAGGATAGAAATACTTATGTAATTCAATAGTAGGAATTTCAGATAGGTGTATGGAGATGCTGTGTTCCTCTTGAAACTCTACTTCACTACTCGCTCTTCCTTCAATCCTTCTTACTCCTTTCCAATGCAAGCTGTATGTAGGGCATCACTATCATCAATGGCTACTTTCAATCCTCTCGGGAAAATGGTCCTATGCGCTGTCACTGCACGGCTAATCGTCTGGAGGCATCACCCTTGGTTGATAGCTACATCCCATCCTCTCAGTGAAAATGGTCCAAATGCTCTGTCACAGCACGGCTAATCATCTGTCGGTTCTCAATCAGGTTGGAATAGAATCCATTGATTCTTTTGCGTCTGTCACTAACGCCCAGCCTTCAGGAGTTTGAAGCTCGTCACAGTCATTCAATACCGGAATCCTACTCGGAATACCACAGACAAGGTTAGACTTTCCGGATTCCCAAGATCCTACTCAGAATACCACAGACAAGTTTAGACTTTCCGGATCCTCATGAATGCCGCCATCTATCTAGCTTATACCACAAAGATTCTGTTGGGGAATCTAAGAGATATGCGCCCGGCCTAGAGTAGAACGGAAGTGGTTGTCAATCACGCGCGTTCATTGGTGAGAATGATGATGAGTGTCACGGATCATCACATTCATCAAGGTGTTGTGCAACGTATATCTTGGAATAAGAATAAAAGAGAATTGAATAGAAAGTAATAGTAATTGTATTGAAACTTGAGGTACAGCAGAGCTCCACACTCTTAATCTATGGTGTGCAGAAACTCCACCGTTGAAAATACATAAGTGAAAGGTTCAGGCATGGCCGAATGGCCAGCCCCCAAAACGTGCTCAATGAAATCCTAAGATGAAGAATAAAACAAAACTGAGACCAAAGATGAAACGTGGTCCAAAGACGTCTAATACAATAGTTAAATGTTCTATTTATAATAAACTAGCTCCTAGGGTTTACATGAGTAAGTAATTGATGCATAAATCTACTTCCGGGGCCCACTTGGTGTATGTTTGGGCTGAGCTTGATCTATCCACGAGCTGAGGCTTCTCTTGGAGTTGAACTCCGAGTTATGACGTGTTTTGGGCGTTCAACTCCGGATCATGACGTTTTTCTGGCGTTTAACTCCAGACAGCAGCATGTACTTGGCGTTCAATGCCAGGTTACGTCGTCAATTTCCGAATAAAGTATGGACTATTATATATTGCTGGAAAGCCCTGGATGTCTACTTTCCAACGCCGTTGAGAGCGTGCCAATTGGAATTCTGTAGCTCTAGAAAATTTATTTTGAGTACAGGGAAGTCAGATTCCAACAACATCAGCAGTCCTTTTGTCAGCCTTTTTCAGAGTTTTGCTCAAATCCCTCAATTTCAGCCAGAATTTACCTGAAATCACAGAAAAACACACAAACTCATAGTAAAGTCCAGAAATGTGAATTTAACATAAAAACTAATGAAAACATCCCTAAAAGTAGCTTAAACTTACTAAAAACTACCTAAAAACAATGCCAAAAAGCGTATAAATTATCCGCTCATCAGACGCCCCTTCTACTGGTTCTATTCGGGACAGGTGATCTGCTACTTGGTTCTCTGTCTCTTTTCTGTCTCTTATTTCTATATCAAACTCTTGCGAAGCAACACCCATCTTATGAGCATGGGTTTTGAATCCTGCTTTGTAAGTAGATATTTAAGAGCAGCATGGTCAGTGTACACAATCACTTTTGATCCTACCAAATAAGATCTAAACTTGTCAATGGCATAAACCACTGCAAGAAATTCCTTTTCTGTGGTTGTGTAATTTTTCTGCGCGTCATTTAGAACACGGCTGGCATAGTAAATGACGTGCAGAAGCTTGTCATGCCTCTATCGCAATACTGCACCAATAGCATGGTCGCTGGCATCACATATTAGTTCGAATGATAATATCCAGTCTAGTGCAGAAATGACAGGCGTTGTGACCAGCATAGCCTTCAGAGTCTCAAAGGCCTGCAAACACTCTTTGTCAAAGACAAATGGTGTATCAGCAGCTAGCAGGTTACACAGAGGTTTTGCAATTTTTGAAAAATCTTTTATAATCCTCCTGTAGAATCCTGCATGTCCCAGAAAACTTCTGATTGCCTTAACATTGGTGGGTGGTGGTAATTTTTCGATTACCTCTACCTTAGCTTGATCCACCTCTATGCCTTTCTTTGAAATTTTATGCACAAGGACAATTCCTTCAGTCACCATAAAGTGACATTTTTCCCAGTTTAAAACCAGATTAGTCTCTTGGCACCTTTTCAGAACAAGTGCTAGACGATCAAGACAGGAGCTGAATGAGTCTCCAAATACTGAAAAGTCATCCATAAAGGCTTCCAGAAATTTTTCCACCACATCAAAGAAGATAGAGAGCATGCATCTCTAAAAGGTTGCAGGTGCATTGCACAGACCAAATGGCATCCTTCTGTAGGCAAATACTCCAGATGGACATGTGAATGCTGTTTTCTCTTGATCCTGAGGATCCACTGCAATTTGGTTATAACCTGAATAGCCATCCAAAAAGCAGTAATAGTCATGACCTGCTAGTCTTTCTAGCATCTGGTCTATGAATGGTAAAGGAAAATGATCCTTTCTGGTGGCTGTATTGAGCCTTCTGTAGTCAATACAAATACGCCACCCTGTAACTGTTCTTGTACGAACCAGTTCATTCTTTTCATTATGAACCACTGTCATGCCTCCCTTTTTGGGTACAACTTGGACAGGGCTCACCCAGGGTTTATCAGAAATGGGATAAATAATCCCAGCCTCCAGTAATTTAGTGACCTCTTTCTGCACCACCTCCTTCATGGCTGGATTCAGCCGCCTCTGTGGTTGAACCACTGGCTTAGTATTATCCTCTAATAGGATCTTGTGCATGCATCTGGCTGGGCTAATGCCCTTAAGATCACTTATGGACCACCCAAGAGCTGTCTTGTGTGTCCTTAGCACCTGAATCAGTGCTTTCTCTTCCTGTGGCTCTAAAGCAGAGCTTATGATTATAGGAAAAGTGTCACCTTCTCCCAGAAATGCATATTTCAGGGATGGTGGTAATGGTTTGAGCTCAGGTTTAGGAGGTTTCTCCTCTTCCTGAGGAGTTTTCAGAGGTTCTATTATTCCCTCTGGTTCCCCCAGATCAGGCTGAACATCTTTAAAGATATCCTCTAGCTCTGATTCGAGACTCTCATCCATATTGATCTCCTCTACCAGGGAGTCAATAATATCAATGCTCATGCAGTCCTTTGATGTGTATGGATGCTTCATTGCTTCAACAGCATTCAGCCTAAACTCATCCTCATTGACTCTCAAGGTCACTTCCCCCTTTTGGACATCAATGAGGGTTCTTCCAGTTGCTAGGAAAAGTCTTCCTAGAATGAGAGTTTCACTCTTGTGCTCCTCCATCTCCAGCACTACAAAGTCAGTGGGAAACGCAAATGGCCCAACTATGACAATCATGTCCTCAATCATGCCTGATGGGTATTTAATGGAGCCATTACCAAGTTGAAGACAGATCCGGGTTGGTTTGACTTCTTCAGTCAAACCTAGCTTTCTGATAGTGGATGTAGGTATTAGGTTGATACTTGCCCCAAGATCACATAGAGCTGTTTTGGTACAAGTACCCTCTAATGTGCATGGTATCATAAAGCTCCCAGGATCCTTAAGCTTCTCTGGTAAGCTCTTTAGAATGATTACACTGCATTCTTCAGTGAGAAAAACTTTTTTAGTTTCTCTCCAATCCTTCTTATGACTTAAGATCTCTTTCATGAACTTAGAATAAGAGGGTATTTGCTCAAGTACCTCTGCAAACGAAATCTTGATTTCAAGAGTCCTGAGATAGTTTGCAAAGCGGGTAAATTGTTTATCCTGTTCTGCTTGGTAGAGTTTCTGAGGATAAGGCATTTTGGCTTTGTATTCTTCAACCTTGATTGCTGTAGGTTTATTTCCTACAGAGGCAAGTTGAGAAGCCTTCTTGAGGGAGTTGTTATCAGCACTTGTAGGTGTCTGATCCCTCATTGGCATTTGGACGCTAGGATGGGAGGAGGAATGGGCGTTTAACGCCAGATTCCTACCCTTTTCTGGTGTTTGAACGCCAGAACTGGACATGGGTTGGGAGTTCAACGCCAACTTTTCACCCTTTTCTGGCGTTTGAACGCCAGAACTGGGCATCCACTGGGTGTTTAACGCCAGTTTTTCACCCTTTTCTGGCGTTTGAACGCCAGAATCATTCCTCTCTGGGCTCTTACTATCCTTAGAGGGATTTTGGGTGGCAGTTTCCTCATCCTTTGTTAGTTGTTCTTTTTTTGGCTTTCTGCTGCTTTGAGTTGAGGTATTTAATATTTTTCCACTTCATAATTGAATAGCTTGGCACTCTTCTGTTATCTGTTTTGATTTTGTCTGATTCAATTGTGATTCCATAGCCTTATTAGCATTTTTGGTTTCTTGTAGCATCTCCTTAAATTCTGCTAACTGTTTTGTTATAGAAGATAGTTGCTGCTTGAGTTCAGCAGCTTGTTCCTGAGGATGAAAGTCAGTTGATACTGCCTTAGCTTTTTCTTTCATGGAGGACTCACTATTTAAGTACAGATACTGATTTCTAGCAATCGTATCTATAAGCTCTTGAGCCTCTTCAATCGTCTTTCTCATGTGTATAGATCCACCAGCAGAGTGATCTAGAGATATATGAACTTTTTCTGTAAGCCCGTAGTAGAAGATGTCTAACTGCACCCACTCTGAAAATATTTCAGAGGGGCATTTCCTTATCATCTCTCTGTATCTCTCCCAAGCATCATAAAGAGATTCATTATCCCCTTGTTTAAAGCCTTGGATATCCAGCCTTAGCTGTGTCATCCTTTTAGGAGGAAAATATTGATTCAGGAATTTGTCTGACAACTGTTTCCATGTTCTTATGCTTGTTGTGGGTTGGTTATTTAATCACCTCTTAGCTTGATCTTTCACAGCAAATGAAAATAGTAATAGTCTGTAGACATCCTGATCTACTTCCTTATCACGTATTGTGTTAGCAATTTGTAAGAATTGTGCCAGAAACTCAGTAGGTTCTTCTTGTGAAAGACTGGAATACTGACAATTTTGCTGCACCATGATAATGAGCTGAGTGTTTAGCTCAAAATTACTAGCTTTAATGGGGGGTATACAGATACTACCCCCATATGAAGCAGTAGTGGGATTAGCATATGACCCTAGAGTCCTTCTGGACTATTCATTTCCACTTAGATCCATGATGGAGAAAGGGAGATAATGTGAATTGTAAAATATAAAAATTTATTATTATTTTTTTTAATTTTTGAATTCCGAAAATTAAAAGGAAAATAAAATAAAATAAAATAATTGAAAAATTAACTATAATTTCGAAAATTAGAAAAATAGAAAAAAAGGGAATTGAAAACTAAAATAAGTAATTAATTAAAAATATTTGAAAAATTTTGGATATGATTTTCGAAAATTGAGGAGAGGGAAAGTGGTTAGGAAGTTTTGAAAAAGATATGTCATAAAATTAAAGATACTTGTAAGAAAATAAAATAAAATAAAATAAAATAAAATAAAAGATTTGAAAAAGGTATGATTTTAAGATTTGAAATTAGAAAAGATAAGATAAGATTTTGAAAATGATATGATTTTAAAAAATTTGACCAAATCAACTGATAAGCGGATAATTTATACGCTTTTTGGCATTGTTTTTAGATAGTTTTTAGTATAATCTAGCTACTTTTAGGGATGTTTTCATTAGTTTTTATGCTAAATTCACATTTCTAGACTTTACTATGAGTTTGTGTATTTTTCTGTGATTTCAGGTATTTTCTGGCTGAAATTGAGGGACCTGAGCAAAACTCTGATAAAAGGCTTACAAAGGACTACTGATGCTGTTGGATTCTGACCTCCCTGCACTCGAAATGGATTTTTTGGGGCTACATAACTCCAAATGGTGCGCTTTCAATGGCGTTGGAAAGTAGACATCCAGAGCTTTCTAGCAATATATAATAGTCCATACTTTATTGATGCCAGGGCATTTTGGCCAGTTTCACTGACCTTTTCTTTACTGTTTTTAGGGTAGTTTCATGCATTTTCTTAGGAAATAAGCAAGTATTTGGTTGAATATGCAATCATACCATGATTCAAACAAACATTGTGAATTTTGAATGATTTCATGAAAATTATGCATGAATTATATGATAAATTGGATGATGCATGATCCCATGATTAAGAGCAAGACTTTGATGCACTTTGTTTGATTGACTTTAGGCCAAAAGAAGAAGAGAAGAGCCACGTTAGTAGCTACGTTAGTTACACTAATGTGGGCACTAACGTGGAAGGAAGGAAAGCCCCAACGTTAGTGAGAAAAGTTAGTGGCATTAACTTTGAAGAAAGAAAATGGAGCCAACGTTAGTGACACTTAACATTATCACTAACGTTGGACCAAGCTCATAAGTGGCCACGTTAGTTGCCACATTAACTTAGTTAACGTGGCCTCTAACATTAAGAAGAAAAGGGGACGCCAACGTTAGTGACATTCAACTTTATCACTAACGTTGGCTAAGTCACAAGAAGCCACGTTAACTCCCATGTTAACCTAGTTAACGTGGAAGCTAACGTGAAGAAACATGGTTGTCGACAACGTTAGTGACACCAAACATTGTCACTAACGTTGGAAGCAACTCACAATCCCCAATGAGCCACGTTAACTTCCACGTTAACTTAGTTAACGTGGAAGCTAACGTGGATGAAAGAAGGTGATGGCCAACGTTAGTGACACTCAACATTGTCACTAACGTTGGAAGGAGCCACACAAGCCACAATGAGCCACGTTAACTTAGTTAACGTTAACTTAGTTAACGTGGTAGTTAACGTGGGCAAAAGTCCCACCTGGCAGCCTGACCATGCCTTCTTCAAACACGCATAACTTGAGCCACAAAACTCCAAATGAGATGATTCCAGTGGCATTGGAAAGTAGGATTCCAGAGATTTCCAAGCATATATGGCACTATATGATTGACACTAAATTTGAGGGAGAAAACCTGCCCCGAAAGTGCAGTGATGAACATGGTATCAACCTGTATTAAGGCCAACTGACCTCTTCACCTTCCAAGAAGTGTAACTCGAGTTGTAGGGCTCAAAAGGATGCGCTTTCAAAAGCGTTGGAAAGTAGATATCCAGAGCTTTCCAACAATATATAATAGTATGGGGTGGACACTAAGTTTGAGCTTCAGAAACTGGCAATAATGAAGCCCTAGTCGCTAGCGTTATTGGCACTCAACTTTTTCATTAACGCTAGCGACGATGCCAGCGACCATGTCCACTTCAAAGGAGCATAACTTGAGCTACAGAGGTCCAATTTAGGTGATTCTAGTTGCGTTAGAAAGCTGACATTCAGAGCTTTCCAACGATATATAATACTCTATAGTGGGCATGAAATTGGAGCACAAACCAGAGGCATCTTTTAAGCCCCAAAAACACCAACTGGTAGCAAGTGTGACGTTAGCCACACTAACTTCAGCACTAACGCCACACTTGTAGCGTTAGTGTGGCTAACGGTAGCACTAACATTGGCACATGGACCTCAACTTTACTCACTTCTCTCTCAAGTCCACTTCAAAGCCCAAGCAAGCAAGCCCACAATTGTCAACCAATCAAGGCCACAAGAAGCATCTAGAATAGGAATTTTTATTTAAGTGTAATTTGCTTTTAATTTCATTTTGTAATTTAGGAGAGCCTATATAAAGGCCTTAGTTTTTACATTCAAGTGATTCTAGAGAGGGGAGAATTGAAGGAAGGGGAGAGAGTGAAGACCAATTCGAACTTCTGTGAATTGGCACACTCCAAGGGGAGTGGGTCTTCGGACCCCTCCCCTCAACCACTCTTCTTCCTTTTCTTTTCTTTTCTTTTTCTTAGTAGTAGTTTAATTCTAGTTTGTACTTTTCATTTATGAATTTTGAAGTTTCAATTTTAGTTTTAATCTTCATCTTTACTTTTCTGCACTTTCTTTCTTTTCTATTTTGGTAGAGCAATGACCAACTAACTCTTTACATTGGGTTAGAGAGCTCTATTGTGATTCAATGGATTAAGTGTAGTTCTTATTCTTCTTCTTCTTTCTTTTCTCTTGATTTTACTAGAGAGCTTTCGTTCTTCATCCCATTCGGTAGTTCTCTTGGAAAAGAAGCTATTCAAACTTGGATCTCTTCTGAGCCTTGAAAGAGGAATGAAGAGATCAAGCTAGAAATGCTTTCTCATGCTGGACCAAATTGGGTTTGGATGGATATGTGACTATAATCCTCTCAATACTTGATTTGGAAAATGCATGTGGTATAATCAGTGACCACACTTCATCTCTTCTCATGAGCAATTGACCAAGGAATTGGCTATTGATCAAGATTTGAGAGATTGAATTGCAAGAAATTGTAATTCGATCACTTAAGATTACCAAGGAGATCAATGAGTGCATTGATTGAGGAAGAGATGAAAATGAACTTGATCCAGAGGATTGCAATATCTCTTGATCCCAATGTTCATTTTATTTTTAGTTCTTACATTTACTTTTCTTGCCATTTTACTCTTCTGCACTTTATAGCTTTTCTTTACTTTTATGCCATTTACATATCCTTGTTACTTATCACTCCAATATGATTCGTCTAACTAGGATAATCAATTAACCATTGATTGCTTAATCCGTTAATCTCTGTGGGATTCGACCTCACTCTTTTGTGAGTTATTACTTGACGACAAATTCGGTACACTTGCCGAAGGAAATTTGTTGAAGACAATTTCCACCTGCATCATTTATTCGTGATTAGACGACGTAAACTGGCGCTCAACGCCAGTTCCATGCTGCATTCTGGAGTCAAACGCCAGAAACACGTCACGAACCAGAGTTGAACGCCAAAAACACGTTACAACTTGGCGTTCAACTCCAAAAGAAGCATTTGCACGTGTAAAGCCCAAGCACACACCAAGTGGGCCCCAGAAGTGGATTTCTGCATCAATTACTTACTTCTGTAAACCCTAGTAGCTAGTCTAGTATAAATAGGAAATTTTACTATTGTATTTAGTGTCTTTTGACAATGTTACATCTTTGGTCTTGGTTTTATTCCATTATTCATCTTAGGAGACTATTGATCACGTTTTGGGGGCTGGCGATTCAGCCATGCCTGAACCTTCATCACTTATGTATTTTCAACGGTGGAGTTTCTACACACCATAGATTAAGGGTGTGGAGCTCTGCTGTACCTCGAGTGTTAATGCAATTACTACTATCTTTTATTCAAATTCAATCTTATTTCTGTTCTAAGATACTACTCGTACTTCAACCTGATGGATGTGATGATCCGTTACACTCATCATCATCCGTCCCTATGAACGCGTGCCTGACAACCACTTCCGTTCTACAAGCGAAAGCTAGAGTGTGTATCTCTTGGATTCCTGATGCACGACGCATGGTTGTCCTCGCCTGACAACCGAGCCTTCCATTCCATGAGATCAGAGTCTTCGTGGTA
This sequence comes from Arachis stenosperma, assembly GCF_014773155.1. Lineage (NCBI taxonomy): Eukaryota > Viridiplantae > Streptophyta > Magnoliopsida > Fabales > Fabaceae > Arachis > Arachis stenosperma. The sequence continues at coordinate 76,321,795 of NC_080377.1, read as the reverse complement.
TAAGCTAGAATTGATGGTGGCATTCATGAGAATCCGGAAAGTCTAAACCTTGTCTGTGGTATTCCGAGTAGGATTCCGGGATTGAATGACTGTGACGAGCTTCAAACTCTCGATTGTTGGGCGTGATGACAAACGCAAAAGAATCAAGGGATTCTATTCCGACATGATCGAGAACCGACAGATGATTAGCCGTGCCGTGACAGAGCATTTGGACCTTTTTCACTGAGAGGATGGGATGTAGCCATTGACAACGGTGATGCCCTACATACAGCTGCCATGGAAAGGAGTAAGAAGGATTTGATTAAGGCAGTAGGAAAGCAGAGATTCAGAAGGATCACAGCATCTTCATACGCCTATCTGAAATTCCCATCGATGATTTACATAAGTATTTCTATCTTTATTTTCTGTTTATTTATTATTATTATTTGAAAACTCTATCACAATTTATTATCCGCCTGACTGAGATTTATAAGATGACCCTAGCTTGCTTCATACCAACAATCTCTGTGGGATCGACCCTTACTCACGTAAGGTTTATTACTTGGACGACCCAGTACACTTGCTGGTTAGTTGAGCGAAGTTGTGAAATTATGTTTAGACTATGGTATTGAGCACCAAGTTTTTGGGGCCATTACCTGGGAATCAATTTTGAACAACAATTTAAGTATGAATCACAATTTCGTCCACCATCAACCTAATGAATTCGAAAATTATGAGCAATTAAAGGAAAGGATATTTTTTTATTTTTGAATTTTATGAGGAAAGAGAAAAACACACAAAAGACAAAAGACTTAAAATTTTTAGATCTAATGCTCCTTGTTTTTCGAAAATTTTGGAGGGAAAACACCAAGGAACACCAAACTTAAAAATTTTAAGATCAAAACACAAAAAAGACTAAAGAACACCTTGAAGACTCACAAGAACAACAAGAACAAAATTCAAAGACTCAAGAACATAAAAAAAAGAACACCAAACTTAAAACTTTTAGAAAACTAAAAATAAATTTTCAAAAATTAAAGAAAAATAACAAGAGAACACCAAACTTAAAAGTTTGACACAAGATTTAATCAAAGAAAAATTATTTTTGAAAAAGTTTCAATAGGAAGATACCCAATTACCAAGAACATAAGCACAACGCTCTAGCCAACTGAGCTATAAATTTAACGTGTTTTAAAAAGGTATTTAATATATTTAATTTTTTTGAATACTGATAATTTGAAAATATGCAAGAAAAACAAGAAAAGACACAAAACTAGAAAAACTAAAGATCAAACAAGAAAAATAGCAAGAACGACTTGAAGATCAAGCAAGAACAATGAACACCAACTCGAAAATTTAAAGGAAAATAAAAACATGCAAGTGACACCAAACTTAAAATATGAAACTAAACTCAAATAGAAGACTCGAAGAAAAATTAAAAATTAATAAAGAAAAATAGTATTTTTGAAAGATTTTTGAAAGGAAAATAGCAGATGCAATTCTAGTGACTCTAAACCAACAAAAATAAATTATTCCTAATCTAAGCAACAAAATAAACCGTCAGTTGTCCAAACTCGAACAATCCCCGGCAACGGTGCCAAAAACTTGGTGCACGAAAATTACAATCAAACTTTGTAATTCCGCACAACTAACCAGCAAGTGCACAGGATCGTCCAAGTAATACCCTAAGTGAGTAAGGGTCGATCCCACGGAGATTGCCGACTTGAAGCAAGCTATGGTTATCTTATTATTCTTAGTCAGGATATCAATAGTGGTTTTTTGTTTTAATTGCGAAAAGTAAAAGAGCATGAAATAAATACTTGTTATGCAATAATGGAGAATGGGTTGGGGTTTTGGAGATGCTTTGTCTTCTGAATTTCTGCTTTCCTACTGTCTTCTTCTTCACGCACGCAAGGCTTCTTCCATGGCAAGTTGTATGTTGGTGGATCACCGTTGTCAAAGGCTACCATCCGTCCTCTCAGTAAAAATGGTCCATGTACATGGCTAATCATCTGTCGGTTCTCACTTGTGTTGGAATAGGATCCAGTGATCCTTTTGCGTCTATCACTACGCCCAACATTCGTGAGTTTGAAAATCTTCACAGTTATCCCATCCTAAATCTTATTCGGAATACCACAGACAAGGTTTAGACTTTCCAGATCTCAAGAATACTGCCAATTGATTCTAGCTTATACCAAGAAGACTCTGGATTCACGGATTGAATGCTCTGTTGTCAGGAGAGGCAGTCAAACTCGTGGACCAGGAACCCAAGAGATAAACACTCAATCTAAGGTAGAACGGAAGTGGTTGTCAGGCACGCATTCATAGGTTGAGAATGGTGATGAGTGTCACAGATCATCACATTCATCATATTTAAGTGCGAGTGAATATCTTAGAATAGAATCAAGCGTGATTGAATAGAAAACAGAAGTAATTGTATTAATCCATCGAGACACAGTAGAGCTCCTCACACCCAACCATGGGGTTTAGAGGCTCATGCCGTAGAAGATACAAACTCAGATGTAAAATTTCATGAGGTACAAAATGAATCTCTAAAAGTAGTTTTTATACTAAACTAATAACCTAGGTTTACAGAAAATGAGTAAACTAAGATAGATAGTGCAGAAATCCACTTCTGGTGCCCACTTGGTGTGTGTTTGGGCTGAGCAATGAAGCTTTCACGTGTAGAGGATATTTCTGGCATTTAACCCCAGCTTTTGTGCCAGTTTGGGCGTTTGACTTCAGCTTGTATCCTATTTCTGGCGTTTAATGCCAGAATAGGGTAGAAACTTAGCGTTAAATGCCAGTTTGTGTCATCATAACTCGGGCAAAGTATGAACTATTATAAATTGCTGGAAAGCCCTGGATGTATACTTTCCAACGCAATTAAGAGCGCACCAATTGGGCTTCTATAGCTCCAGAAAATCCATTTCGAGTGCAGGGAGGTTAGAATCCAACAGCATATGCAGTCCTTTTTCAGCCTCTGAATCATATTTTTGCTCAGCTCCCTCAATTTCAGCCAGAAAATACCTGAAATTACAGAAAAACACACAAACTTATAGTAAAGTCCAGAAATATGATTTTTGCATAAAAACTAATAAAAATTTACTAAAAAGTAGCTAGATCCTACTAAAAACTATAAGAAAATACCCCAAAAAGCGTATAAAATATCCGCTCATCACCTATCTTCTGCTTAGGTGTAAGGCTTGCATTGTTTCACTCCTACGTCTCTGGCTCTCTATCCTTCATGCTATGCTTGCTCCTTCATCAACTTTTCTTTGCTACTTGATTTACCTCTCTTTAGATAAAAAATTCCATGAAAACACTTAGCAAACACCTTAGTGGAACAAGATACTTAAAAGTGATAAGATTAGAAGATAAAACTGTAATTAAACTTAATAAAATAATGAATTAAAGCATGAAAAACAACTAATGATGCAAACGCATCATAACACCAAATTTAAAACTTTGCTTGTCCTCAAGAAAAAAGAAACAAAAAGAAAAGAATTGAATTGAATGAATGAGAATTGAATCTTCTTGAAGCTCTTGTTCCTCTTGAGAGTGGGGTTTAGCAAGCTATGTGATTCTAAACAGATTCTCTTCTTTCTTAATGATTCTTGAAGTCTTGGGAGTAAAGAATCCTTTAGAATTGAGGCTCGGATGATATTATGAGATCTTTTTCTTTTACGTTTTGATTGATCCTTGAATCCTTTATTTAAAACAGAGAGAGCTTTTTGGTTGAAAACTCTAAGTGTTCTGTCTCAAGGCAACTCTTGATATTGGGCTTTCGATCGATAATCTCGGGCCAATTGGCCTAAGTTACTGGGTGATGAAGCATCCCACGGATCTAATTACCCAAGCCTCTCCTTGACACAGTTGCACCACAAGCATATGGCTAAAGATTTTAAATTCCCAGACATCGATGCGCAGAGCCTCTTTGGACTTCTAAATATTTTGTGTCAAAGAAACTATTGATTGTGGGTTTTTGATCGATAATCTCGGACCAGTTGGCCCAAGTTACCGGGTGATGAAGCATCCCTCAGATTTAATTACCCGAGCCCTATCCTTGGACAATCAACATCACATACACATAACTGGGCTCTTTAACCATTGATTCTCAGAGATTTGCAACTTTCATTATCTTTTTTATCTTTTTCTATTGTTCTTCCCTATTTTTTCTTTTTCTTTGCTGTTTCTTTTCTCTCTTTTTCTTTTTCTTTTCAATTCAACTCAAGGATCTTCTTTTTTTTTCTTTGTATAGAGATCTCATAATACTTTTATAAGCCTCTGTTCATGAAGAATCATTCTTCCCTTTTTTCCAAGATCATTAACATTTTACCATAGTCCATGGAATATAATCACAGGGTTATGGACCACCACTTTTTATAAGAGGACTTTATTTATTAGATTCAACATTTCCTCTATCAAAATAACTCTTTTTATGTAATTAGAAGGCTTAGAGGACAATTTTAGTAATAAGCATTGTGGCAAAATAAAATAAAAAAACAAACATGATGAAAAGAAAGAAAAAGAAAAATGAAAAAAACTTAAAAGAAGGAAGGAATTAATAACCACCATACACAATTGTTACCAGATTTGTTCTCTGTTCTTTGTTGCTCTCTTCATCCTCGTTCTCGGTCTTAGTTACAACACCAAACTTTTAGAGCATGGCACACCCCTGCTTGGCCTTCTAGGGCGTGTCACGCCCATGCTTCTCCCCTCCTACATGGCTTTGCGTGGCTTTATCCTTACGTGGTTGGCTCTTGATTCTTCATGTAATGCTTTGCCTTTTGAATTGCCTTCCTTTACCACTTGATTTGCCTTCCTTTACCACTTGATTTTTCTTCCTTTTAACCATATTTCCTTGAAAAAACTTAGCAAACACCTTAGTAGCAAAAGATGCTTAAAAGTAATGCGTTTAGAAGATGAAACTATAATTAAACTTAAGAAAATAAGAAATAAAAGCATGAGAAACAACAAAAGAAGTTAACGCATCAATCAATATATATATAATGGTCTTCATTGGATGAAGATTAATAGATCTTATTTATTAATTTTTATATATAGATGGTATATATAGAGATATGATCATTAAACTGACTCACTCTGAGAATTTCTAATGGTTATAATTACCACAAATTTGTTAATAGCATATTCTCAAGATGAACATGGTCACTATAAGAAAAATGCTAAGTACCATCGGATTTAACGTTGTAGAGTAGTGGCGGATTTACCGTACCAGTGGTAACGGCATCGAATCATAAGGTTACGTAATTATCGGAGGCTATACATTTCCAACGGTAAATTTGCCGATAATATTTGGAGGAAAACGATATATTTTGGTGAAACGCAATGGTTTACCGTTAGATTTTTCCTATGGTAAATCCCGCGGTAACTGGGCCATAAATTCAAAGCGTGAATCCTCTTCTCCCTCATTTGAATTTCACTCACTCACTCACTCTCTCTCTCTCTCTCTAACCCACTCCCTCCCTCTCTCTCACTACCCCTCAACCCATTTGTCCCTTATCTCTCTAACCCTCTCGCTTTCCCTGTCGCCGCCGCCTCTCCCGTCTTTTTCTTCCCTTCCCTCTCTAACCCACTCTAACTCGGCCTCTATCACACAACCCCTGTTCGTAGCTCGTTCTGGCTAGCTTCCAACTCTGGTGACCGTTTGTTTGCCATTTCTCACATCGGCAACATCATAGTTTAACTAAAACTCCTTTCATCTTCTTCGTTCCGATCTGTTTTGGCAATCCAGGTTACTACTCTATTTTTAATTTTTGTTTCAGTTAATGTTTGTTTCATTAATTTAATTTCTAGTAGTTAGTTAGAATTAATTTTCTTTTAGTGGAATTTAAGTGGTTAGGATAGGTTAGATTAGGTTATTAGGTTTTGAATTGCTGAAAAAAGTTTGGATTATTTGGATTATGCTTAATTGTTGCTGGTTTTGAATTATTTGTTGCTGGTCTTAATTGTTAATTTGAAATTGGGGCTATCAATTGCTATTTGTTCTTGATTTTGCATGTTTGTTGTTTGTGCATGCCAAATGTTCGTCAATATGCCTCTGAGCTTTTAATGCAATTTTTGGTCTAATTCTTAAAAATCAATGCTCGTTTGCATGTTATGATTATTATTATGCATTGATAACAGAATTTGACTTATTTTTAATTGACCAAAACTTTAAACTTTTTGAATGGTTGAGGCATTTATTTAATAGTAAAAGGTTAATTAAGTTGGTCCTTTTCAACTTGATTAGGTCAACTTTGTATGTTTAATTGGTTTTGGGTTATATTAGATCTGAATTTCAAATGTTGAAATTAATTGGTTTTGATTTCTATTCCTTATTTAGTTCTCAACTTAGTGTACTAAACTTTTTTAGTTTCAATTTTAATTAGAATATGTTATGATTTCTGTTCCTTATTTAGTTCTAATTTATTCTGATTTTAATTAAAACATGTTTTGGTTATTGTTGATTTGTTCTGAACTAGCTATTATAATTTATAAAGTTGATTTCTTATTCTAAATTTCTTATTATTGTTGATCATTGTGTTGATTATTATTTATTTGTGTTAATTATTGTTGATTTAGTTCTCTTTGTTGGATTTCTGAACTAAGTTTAACGAAGTTAATTAGTGTGCTTTTTGCAAACATGACGACAAGTAGAGGTGTTGCGGACCAAGCTACTAGTTGTGGTCGTGGTCATGGTCGTGGTAGAGGGAGGGTTCTTGCCAGTACCCCTGGAAATTTTGGATCCTCTCCTCTACTTCGACTACCTCGGTGACTTCACAGGTTACGAGTTTATTGGACCAGCCGTTCATCATGGTCCCTAACCCCAACTACATCCTTGCATCTATGGTGACTATGCCGCCTCTATCCACTCAACAACCCAATGTCTCGATGATGCCACCTCTAGTGACGAATACCGCGGCCCCGGAATCCTCTCACAAAAGTGAGCTAGTTGATGCCCCTTGGTGCGCGAAATTGTGAACAATACTTTTTCACAACTCTCATAATCCCCGGTCATGAACTCCAAGAACTTGGTAGCTCAATCCCATGGCATTACACAACTTCGCACAACTAACCAGCAAGTGCACTGGGTCGTCCAAGTAATACCTTACGTGAGTAAGGGTCGATCCCACGGAGATTGTTAGTATTGAAGCAAGCTATGGTCATCTTGCAAATCTTAGTTAGGCAGACTCAGATGTATATGGTGATGAACAAAAATAACATAAAAGATAAAGATAGAGATACTTATGTAATTCATTGGTAGGAACTTCAGATAAGCGCATGAAGATGCCTTCCCTTCCGTCTCTCTGCTTTCCTACTGTCTTCATCCAATCCTTCTTCTTCCTTTCCATGGCAAGCTCGTGTAGGGTTTCACCGTTGTCAATGGCTACCTCCCATCCTCTCAGTGAAAGCGATTGCATATGCTCTGTCACAGCATAGCGGAATTCAGCTGTCGGTTCTCGGTCAGGCCGGAATAATATCCATTGATACTTTTGCGTCTGTCACTAACGCCCCGCCTGCTAGGAGTTTGAAGCACGTCACAGTCATTCAGTCATTGAATCCTACTCAGAACACCACAGACAAGGTTAGACCTTCCGGATTCTCTTGAATGCTGCCATCAGTTCTCGCCTATACCACGAAGACTCTGATCTCACGGAATGGTTGGCTCGTTTGTCAGGTGAGCACTCGGTTGTCAGGCGATCAACCATGCATCGTGCCATCAGGAATCCAAGAAATATTCACTAGAGCCTTGGTTGCTTGTAGAACAAGAGTGGTTGTCAGTCACCTTGTTCATAAGTGAGAATGATGATGAGTGTCACGGATCATCACATTCATCAAGATGAAGAACAAGTGATATCTTAGAACAAGAACAAGCGGAATTGAATGGAAGAACAATAGTAATTGCATTAATACTCGAGGTACAGCAGAGCTCCACACCTTAATCTATGGTGTGTAGAAACTCCACCGTTGAAAATACATAAGCATAAGGTCTAGGCATGGCCGAATGGCCAGCCTCCCAAAGTGAGTTCAATCATAAAACATGATCAAAAGCTCCCTAATACAATAGTAAAAGGTCCTATTTATAGAAAACTAGTAGCCTAGGGTGTACAGAGATGAGTAAATGACATAAAAATCCACTTCCGGGCCCACTTGGTGTGTGCTTGGGCTGAGCAATGAAGCAATTTCGTGTAGAGACTCTTCTTGGAGTTAAACGCCAGCTTTTGTGCCAGTTTGGGCGTTTAACTCCCATTTGGGTGCCAGTTCCAGCGTTTAACGCTAGGATTTCTTGAGGTGACTTTGAATGCCGGTTTGGGCCATCAAATCTTGGGCAAAGTATGGACTATCATATATTGCTGGAAAGCCCAGGATGTCTACTTTCCAACGCCGTTGAGAGCGCGCCAATTGAGCTTCTGTAGCTCCAGAAAATCCACTTCGAGTGCAGGGAGGTCAGAATCCAACAGCATCTGCAGTCCTTTTCAGTCTCTGAGTCAGATTTTTGCTCAGGTCCCTCAATTTCAGCCAGAAAATACCTGAAATCACAGAAAAACACACAAACTCATAGTAAAGTCCAGAAAAGTGAATTTTAACTAAAAACTAATAAAAATATACTAAAAACTCAACTAAAACTACCAAAAACATACTAAAAACAATGCCAAAAAGTGTATAAATTATCCGCTCATCACCCCTCTACCACCTCCCATCATACGGTTGAGAATTTAGCCTGATGGTGGAATGGGGTAAGTACCACTTTAAGTTTTTTATGTTCTGAAAGTGTCTGATTATTGATTTTAGTTTAGTAGATTTAGGGTTGTAGTTTTGAACTATTGAAAGTGTTTGATATATCATGATTAGTGATTCTTGATAGTTAATTCTAGTTTTAGTGGATTTAGTTATAGTTTTGAATTACTGAAAGTCTTTGATATTGCCTGATTATTGAATTACTGAAAGTGTCTGATTATTGTATCAAGTTTAGTGGATTTAATGGATTTATGGATGTTGCTTCTTGATTATTGTCTGTTGTTCATTGATTGTTGACATTGGTGCTATTTAAGTAAATTGCTGATGGATAGAGTTTGTGGCGCATTCCAGTTATAGATAAAACTCTATCAAAATTTCTAAAAATGTCTTTATATATTGTGGTTATTTGATTTTGAAGTTTTAATTTGTATTGCCATATTGTTTTGTTTGTGAATTATTGATAGGTTTGTACCAAATAACAACGCATGTACTCAGGAGATGACCAACATCATCAAGCTAATGTATGACCATCCATGGCCAAGCTACAAGAAGATCTCCTCTAAGATCAGAGAGCAATGGTTTCAGGGTGTAATTAATTTTTTTTAGTTTCAAACCTTCTTAGCTAGTTTATATCTTCTATTTTGTTTAATACGCTTTAGTTTGATTAACTAATTTTAAAGTTTTTTTGTGTAGCTGAACTTTATCTAGGACGCTCAGAATGATGCCCTCATCAGGAAGATACATGACCATCAAATGGGTCGGCGACTGCAATAGATATTGGAGGATGTTTGTGGAGGGCGCGACCACTTCACGACCTGGCTCCACCAGGAAATCAAGAAGGCTCTGTTAGCTCACTGGGAGACCGATGAGGAGTTTAGGCATCGATGTCTCACAAATAGAGCCAGGTTGTCCAAGTATATTGGCGGCTCAGCGACCTTTATGAATACTAAGTCCAGGCTGATATGTAGCTTCTTTGATTTTGTTATTAACTTAGTTATATTCTTTGACATATCATTACTAGGCATCCGAATCATATTATTTCAATACAACATGTATAGTTGATACCATTGGATCGCGATGCGACATTGACGGAGACCTTCAAGTACACCCACACTTTGAAGGAGAACAAAGAGAGATTTGCTGATCAGCTGTCATAAGATCATTATGTGAATAAACATATGATAAGCCCCATTTTAGGGTTTATCTTGTATGGAATTTGGGGGTTTTATCAATATTCTTTCACACTTATTCATACAAAATGCATGGTTTTGTGTCTCCTTTCTAATTGTGCTTCATGGTTGAAAACATGCCTCTTTAGCCTCAATTATGCCACATTTTAATACTTTTCTATTACCATTCGATGCCGTGATTTGTTTGTTAAGTGATTTCAGAGTTTACAGGGCAAGAATAGCCTAGAAGAGAGGAAGGAAGTATGCATAAGTGGAAAGAACATGAAAAATAGAGCTTTGGAGTATTGACATCGATGCACACGCGTGGCTTACACACACGTGGGGATGCATGTTGCTGGGATTGGCGTGCACGCGTACGTGTGCTTTGCGCGTACGCGTGGATCGCAAACCGCAAGGGACGCACACGCGTGGCCTACGCGTACGCGTGACGCTCGGCACGTGACTTTTTTTTAGTGAAATCATGGTTGGCGATTTCACAGGAGCTGGAGGGCCCAATATGAAGGAATTCTGGAGGCAAAAGACCCAAGAGGACCAAGGGATTCGGAGAATACATACCATAGTTCAATTTTAGAGGGAGTAACTCTCACTTCTCTCTAACTTTTGGCCTTCTCAATTTGAATTTCTCTTGGATCCTTTGGTTAGATCTATTGTTAATTCAATTTTACATTGCTTCAATTTGTAGATCTCATTCTTCTACTCTCATTTTAGTGTTCTTGTTGTTCTAGTTATTTTGGATCTTGGATTTGGATATTGTTTACTTTGAATTTTATTAATGTGTTGAGGAATTTCATGTTCATTGTTGTTAATTACTTGATTGTTATTAGTTGTTTGTAGTAGATAACTGGTGGACGAAATTGTGATCATCAATATTGGCTCTTTGGTATGTACACAAAAACTATTGTGTCTCTTGGTCAAATTCACAACTCCGTTCAACTAACCAGCAAGTGTACTGGGTCGTCCAAGTAATAAACCTTACGTGAGTAAGGGTCGATCCCACAGAGATTGTTGGTATGAAGCAAGCTATGGTCACCTTGTAAATCTCAGTTAAGCAGATTAAAAAGTTATGGGTTTCGAAAATAGAAATAAGAAAATAAATGAAATAATAAAAAGGATAGAATACTTATGTAGATTCATTGGTAGGAATTTCAGATAAGCATATAGAGATGCTGTATGGCTCAAGGACGCCTGCTTTCCCACTGCTTCTACTCAATCCTTCTTACTCCTTTCCATGGCAAGCTTTGTTTAGGGGTTCACCATCAGCGGTGGCTACTTTCAATCCTCTCGGGAAAATGATCCTATGCGGCTGTCACTCGCACGGCTAATCGTCTGGAGGCATCACCCATGGTTGATGGCTACATCCCATCCTCGCAGTGAAAACTAATGCTCACGCACTCTGTCACAGTACGGCTAATCACTGGTTGGTTCCTGCGCCTACTGGAATAGAATCCCTTGATTCTTTTGCGTCTGTCACTAACGCCCAGCACTTGCAAGTTTGAAGCACGTCACAGTCATTCATTACCGGAATCCTACTCGGAATACCACAGACAAGGTTAGACTTTCCGGATTCCCAGGATCCTACTCGGAATACCACAGACAAGGTTAGACTTTCCGGATCCTCATAAATGCCGCCATCTATCTAGCTTATACCACGAAGATTCTGTTGGAGAATCTAAGAGATACACGTTCAAGCTCGGTTGCATGTAGAACGGAAGTGGTTGTCAATCACGCGCGTTCATAAGTTAGAATAATAATGAGGGTTATCTAACTCATCACATTCATCATGTTCTTGGGTACGAATGAATATCTTGGAATAAGAATAAGAGAGATTTGAATAAAAGAAAATAGAACTCCATTAATACTTGAGGTACAGCAGAGCTCCACACCCTTAATCTATGGTGTGCAGAAACTCCACCGTTGAAAATACATAAGTGAAAGAGGTTCAGGCATGGCCGAATGGCCAGCCCTCTCCATGATCAAGTGACCGAATATTCAAAGAGATTAAACTGTCAAAAGATGTCTAATACAATAGATAAATGTCCTATATATACTAGACTAGCTACTAGGGTTTACATGAGTAAGTAATTGATGCATAAATCCACTTCCGGGGCCCACTTGGTGTGTGCTTGGGCTGAGCTTGATCTATCCAAGAGCTGAGGCTTCTCTTGGAGTCGAACTTCGAGTTATGACGTGTTTTGGGCGTTCAACTCCGGATCATGACGTTTTTCTGGCGTTTAACTCCAGACAGCAGCATGTACTTGGCGTTCAACGCCAAGTTACGTCATCAATTTCCGAATAAAGTATGGACTATTATATATTGCTGGAAAGCCCTGGATGTCTACTTTCCAACGCAGTTGAGAGCGCGCCAATTGGAGTTCTGTAGCTCCAGAAAATCCATTTCGAGTGCAGGGAGGTCAGAATCCAACAGCATCAGCAGTCCTTTTGTCAGCCTTTTTCAGAGTTTTGCTCAAATCCCTCAATTTCAGTCAGAATTTACCTGAAATCACAGAAAAACACACAAACTCATAGTAAAGTCCAGAAATGTGAATTTAACATAAAAACTAAGGAAAACATCCCTAAAAGTAGCTTGAACTTACTAAAAACTATCTAAAAACAATGCCAAAAAGCGTGTAAATTATCCGCTCATTACAACACCAAACTTAAATTGTTGCTTGCCCCCAAGCAACTGAAAATCAAATAGGATAAAAAGAAGAGAATATACTATAAATTCAGAAATATCAATGAATATTAATTATAATTAAATGAGCGGGACTTGTAGCTTTTTGCTTCTGAACAGTTTTGGCATCTCACTTTTTCCTTTGTAGTTTAGAGGGATTGGCGTCTCTGGGGAACTTAGAATTTGGGATAGTGTTATTGACTTTCTTAGTTAAGCATGTTGATTCTTGAACACAGCTACTTATGAGTCTTGGCCGTGGCCCTAAGCACTTTGTTTTCCAGTATTACCACCGGATACATGAATGCCACAGACACATAACTGGGTGAACCTTTTCAGATTGTGACTCAGCTTTGCTAGAGTCCCCAGTTAGTGGTGTCCAGAGCTCTTAAGCACACTCTTTTGCTTTGGATCACGACTTTAACCACTCAGTCTCAAGCTTTTCACTTGGACCTTCATGACACAAGCACATGGTTAGGGATAGCTTGATTTAGCCGCTTAGGCCTGGATTTTATTTCCTTGGGCCCTCCTATCCATTGATGCTCAAAGCCTTGGATCCTTTTTACCCTTGCCTTTTGGTTTTAAGGGCTATTGGCTTTTTCTACTGCTCCTTCTTTTTCTATATACTCTTTTTAGCTCCATTTTTTTTTGAATACTTCTTCTTTTTCACTGCTTTTTCTTGCTTCAAGAATCAATTTCATGATTTTTCAGATCATCAATAACATTTCTCTTTGTTCATCATTCTTTCAAGAGCCAACAATTTTAACACTCATAAACAACAATATCAAAAGACATATGCACTGTTCAAGCATTCATTCAGAAAACAAAAAGTATTGTCACCACATCAATATAATTAAACTAAATTCAATAGCTATTTTCGAAATTTATGTACTTCTTGTTCTTTTGAATTAAAACATTTTTCATTTAAGAGAGGTGAAGGATTAATGGAATTTATTCATAGCTTTAAGGCATGGTTACATACTAATGATCATGAAATAAAGACACAAAACATAGATAAACACAATAATTAAAAACCGAAAACAGAAAGAAATAAAGAACAAGGAATGAATCCACCTTTAGTGGCGTCTTCTTCTTGAAGAACCAATGATGTTCTTAAGCTCTTCTATGTCCCTTCCTTGCCTTTGTTGCTCCTCCCTCATTGCTCTTTGATCTTCTCTTATTTCTTGGAGAATGATGGAGTGTTCATGATGTTCCACCCTCAGTTGTTCAACATTATGGCTCAAATCTTCTAAGGAGGTGTTGAGTTGCTCCCAATAGTTATTGGGAGGAAAGTGCATTCCTTGAGGCATTTGTTGATGATGAACTTCCTCATGTTCTTCTTGAGGGCCGTGAGGAACTTCTCTTGTTTGCTCCATCCTTTTCTTGGTGATGGGCTTGTCTTCTTCAATGGAGACATCTCCATCTATGATGACTCCAGCTGAGTAACATAGATGGCATATAAGGTGGGGGAAGGCTAGCCGTGCCATGTGTGAAGGCTTGTCAGCTATTTTGTAGAGTTCATTGGAGATGACTTCATGAACTTCTACTTCCTCTCCAATCATGATGCTATGAATCATGATGGCCCGATCCACAGTAACTTCAGATCGGTTGCTTGTAGGGATGATGGATCTTTGGATGAACTCCAACCATCCTCTAGCTACAGGCTTGAGGTCCAGTCTTCTTAGTTGGACTGGCTTGCCTTTGGAGTCTATTCTCCAATGGGCGCCTTCCACACAAATGTCCATTAGGACTTGGTCCAACCTTTGATTAAAGTTGACCCTTCTTGTGTAGGGGCGTTCATCACCTTGCATCATGGGTAAGTGAAACGCCAACCTTACATTTTCCGGACTGAAATCTAAGTATTTCCCCCGAACCATTGTGAGATAGTTCTTTGGATTCGGGTTCATACTTTGATCATGGTTCCTAGTGATCCATGCATTAGCATAGAACTCTTGAACCATCAATATTCCAACTTGTTGCATGGGGTTGGTTATGACTTCCCAACCTCTTCTTTGGATTTCATGTCAGATTTCCGGATACTCATTCTTTTTGAGCTTGAAAGGGACCTCAGGGATCACCTTCTTCTTTGCCACAACATCATAGAAGTGGTCTTGATGGCTCTTGGAGATGAATCTTTCCATCTCCCATGACTCGGAGGTGGAAGCTTTTGCTTTCCCTTTCCCTTTTCTTGAGGAAACTCCGGCCTTAGGTGCCATTGGTAATGGAAAAACAGAAAAAAGCTTATGCTTTTACCACACCAAACTTTAAAATTTGCTCGTCCTCGAGCAAGAAAGAAAAGAATAGTAGAAGAAGAAGAAGAGAATATGGTAGAGAGGGAGAGAGTAGGTTCGGCTATATGGGAGAAGAAGGGGTTGTGTTGTGTGAAAATGAAGAAGAATGGGAGGTTATTTATAGGGAGAGGGAGGGTGGGAGTTCGGCCATTTTGGGTGGGAAGGGGTGGGAAAATTGAATTTGAATTTTATGAGGGTAGGTGGGGTTTATGGGGAAGGGGAGGTTGATGTGAATGGTGAATGGGGTAATTGGGAAGAGGACTTGAGGTGATTGGTGAAGGTTTTTGGGAAGTGTGATATGGGGAAGAGTGAAATGAGATTTGGATTAGGAGAGTGTGATTAGGATTAAAAGGTAAGGTGGGAATATGGTAGGTGGGGATCCTGTGGGGTCCACAGATCCTGAGGTGAGGATCCTGTGGGGTCCACAGATCCTGAGGTGAAAACAAATACCATTCCTTCACCATATAGGCATGTAAAATGCCTTCATGCATCATTCTGGCGTTCAAACGCCCATTGATGCATGTTCTGGGCGTTCAACGCCCATGTAATGCATGTTTCTGGCGTTGAACGCCAGTTTCATGCTTGTTCCTGGCGTTCAGCGCTAGTTTGTCCTCTCTGTGCACCATCCTGGCGTTTAACGCCAGGTTGTTGCTTGTTTTGGGCGTTCAGCGCCAGAATGGTGCTCTGTTCTGGCGTTGAATGCCGGCCAGATGCACCTTACTGGCGTTGAACGCCAGTCTGCGCTGCCTCCAGGGTGAAAAATTTTTTTCTTCTGTTTTTGACTCTGTTTTTAATTTTTTTGATTTTTTTTCGTGACTCCTCATGATCATGTACCTAATAAAACACAAAAATAAACAAAATAAAATAAAATTAGATAATTAAAATTGGGTTGCCTCCCAACAAGCGCTTCTTTAATGTCAATAGCTTGACAGTGGCTCTCATGGAGCCACATGGTGATCAGGTCAATTTAGTGTGTAGTCCCAACACCAAACTTAGAGTTTGGACATGGGGTTTGAACACCAAACTTAGAGTTTGGTTGTGGCCTCACAACACCAAACTTAGAGTTTGACTGTGTGGGCTCTTCTTGACTCTGAACTGAGAGAAGCTCTTCATGCTTACTCTCTTTTGTCACAGAGGGATGGTCATGTGCCTGAAACACAAGGTAGTCCCCATTCAATTGAAGGACTAACTCACCTCTGTTGACATCTATCACAGCTCCTGCTGTGGCTAGGAAAGGTCTTCCTAGGATGATGCATTCATCATCTTCCTTCCTAGTGTCTAGGATTATGAAATCAGTAGGGATGTAAAGGCCTTCAACCCTTACTAGCACGTCCTCCACTATTCCATACGCTTGTCTTATGGACTTATCTGCCAATTGTAATGAGAACAAGGCATGTTGTACCTCAATGATTCCCATCTTCTCCATTACAGAGAGTGGCATAAGATTTATCCCTGACCCAAGATCACATAGAGCTTTTTCAAAGCTCATGGTGCCAATGGTGCAAGGTATTAAGAACTTGCCAGGATCTTGTTTCTTTTGAGGTAGAGTTCTCTGAATCCAAGTATCTAGTTCACTAATGAGCAAGGGAGGTTCACTTTCCCAAGTCTCATTACCAAACAGCTTGGCATTCAGTTTCATGATAGCTCCTAAGTATTGAGCAACTTGCTCTCCAGTCACATCTTCATTCTCTTCAGAGGATGAATATTCTTCAGAGCTCATGAATGGCAGAAGGAGATTTAAAGGAATCTCTATGGTCTCTAGATGAGCTTCAGATTCCTCAGGATCCTTAATAGGAAACTCCTTCTTGCTTGAGGAACGTCCCAGGAGGTTTTCTTCACTAGGATTTTCGTCCTCCTCCTCCTTTGTGCGTTCGGCCATATTGACTATGTCAATGGCCTTGCACTCTCCTTTTGGATTTTCTTCTGTATTGCTTGGGAGAATACTGGGAGGAGTTTCAATAACTTTCTTACTCAGCTGGCCCACTTGTGCCTCCAGATTTCTAATGGAGGATCTTGTTTCATTCATGAAACTGAAAGTGGCCTTTGACAGATCAGAGACTATATTGGCTAAATTAGAATTATTTTGTTCAGAGTTCTCTGTCTGTTGCTGAGAAGATGATGGATATGGCTTACTATTGTTCAGCCTATTGCGTCCACCATTGTTAAAGCCTTGTTGAGGCTTTTGCTGATCCTTCCAGGAGAAATTTGGGTGATTTCTCCATGATGAGTTATAGGTGTTTCCATAAGGTTCACCCATGTAATTAACCTCTGCTATGGCAGGGTTCTCAGGATCATAAGCTTCTTCAGAAGCTGCCTCTCTAGTACTGTTGGATGCATGCTGCAATCCATTCAAATTTTGAGAGATTATGTTGACCTGTTGAGTCAACATTTTGTTCTGAGCCAATATGGCATTCAGAGCATCAATTTCAAGAACTCCTTTCTTCTGAGGTACCCCATTATTCACAGAATTCCTCTCAGAAGTGTACATGAACTGGTTATTTGCAACCATGTCAATGAGTTCTTGAGCCTCTTCAGGCGTTTTCTTCAGGTGAATAGATCCACCTGCAGAATGGTCCAATGACATTTTCGAAAATTCAGAGAGACCATAATAGAATATATCCAATATGGTCCATTCTGAGAACATGTCAGATGGACATCTCTTGGTCAGCTGCTTGTATCTTTCCCAAGCTTCATAGAGGGATTCACCATCTTTTTGTTTGAAGGTTTGAACATCCACTCTTAGCTTGCTCAGCTTTTGAGGAGGAAAGAATTTGTCCAAGAAGGCAGTGACCAGCTTATCCCATGAGTCCAGGCTATCCTTGGGTTGTGAATCCAACCATACTCTGGCTCTGTCTCTTACAGCAAAAGGGAAAAGCATGAGTCTGTAGACTTCAGGATCAACCCCATTCGTCTTTACAGTCTCACAGATCTGCAAGAACTCAGTTAAAAACTGGTAAGGATCTTCAGAGGGAAGTCCATAAAACTTGCAGTTTTGTTGCATTAAAGCAACTAGCTGAGGTTTCAGCTCAAAGTTATTGGCTCCAATGGCAGGAATGGAGATGCTTCTTCCATCAAACTTGGACGTTGGCTTAGTGAAGTCACCAAGCATTCTCCTTGCATTATTATTATTATTTTCGGCTGCCATCTCTTTCTCTTGTTCAAAAATTTCTAAAAGGTTGCTTCTGGATTGTTGTAATTTAACTTCTCTTAATTTTCTCTTCAGAGTCCTTTCAGGTTCTGGATCAATTTCAACAAGAGTGCCTTTATCCCTGTTCCTGCTCATATGAAAGAGAAGAAAACAAGAAAAGAAGAGAAATCCTCTATGTCACAGTATAGAGATTCCTTTATGTTAGTAGAAAAAGAAAGGAGTAGAAGAATGAAGAGGGTTCGGATTTTTGGATGAGAAGAGGTGAAGAGAAGTGTTAGTAATTAAATAATTAAATAGAAGAAGAAAAGAGAAGAGAGATTTCGAAAATAATTTTGAAAAAGAGGTTAGTAATTTTCGAAAATTAGAAATAAAATGTAATTAAAATTAAAACATAAAACAATTAGTTAATTAAAAAGAATTTTTGAAAAAGGGATGAGATATTTTCGAAAATTAGAGAGGGAAAAGTAGTTAGGTGGTTTTGAAAAAGATAAGAAACAAACAAGAAGTTAGTTAGTTGATTGAAAAAGATTTGAAATCAAAATTGAAAAAGATAAGGAGATAAAAAGTTAGATAAGATATTTTGAAATCAATTTTGAAAAAGATAAATTTTTTTTTTTTGAAAAAGATAAAATAAAAGATAAAATAAAAGTTTTAAGAAAAAGATATTTTGAAAAAGATTTGATTTTTAAAAAGATTTAACTAACAAGAAACTACAAGATAAGATTCTAGAACTTTAAAGATTGAACCTTTCTTAACAAGAAAGTAACAAACTTCAAATTTTTGAACCAATCACATTAATTGTTAGCTAATTTTTTCGAAAATTTGATATAAAGATAAGAAAAAGATTTTTGAAAATATTTTGAAAAAGATTTTTGAAATTTCCGAAAAATAGAAAAAAAAATGAAAAAGATATGATTTTTGAAAAATATTTTGAAAAGATAAGATTTTTAAAATTGAAATTTTGACTTGACTTGTAAGAAACAACTAATTTTGAAAATTTTTGACCAAGTCAACCCAAAATTTCGAAAATTTGGAGGGAATTAAGGAAAAGATATTTTTTTGATTTTTAAATTTTTTTTTAATTATGTGAGAGAAAAACAACAAAAATACTCAATGCATGAAATTTTTAGATCAAAACAATGAATGCATGCAAGAATGCTATGAATGTCAAGATGAACATCAAGAACACTTTGAAGATCATGATGAACATCAAGAACATAATTTTGAAAAATTTTTGATGCAAAGAAAACATGCAAGACACCAAACTTAGAAATCTTTAATGCATGGAAAATATGAATGCAAAAATGCACATGAAAAACAAGAAAAGACACAAAACAAGAAAACATCAAGATCAAACAAGAGGACTTATCAAGAACAACTTGAAGATCATGAAGAACACTGTGAATGCATGGGATTTTCGAAAAAAATGCAAGAAAAATTTTTAAAGCATGCAATTGACACCAAACTTAAAAATTGACTCAAGACTCAAACAAGAAACACAAAATATTTTTTTATTTTTATGATTTTATGAATTTTTTGAATTTTTATTAATTTTTTCGAAAATAAAGTTTAGAAAAACGAAAAATAAAAGAAAAATTTTGAAAAAGATTTTTGAAAAGAAAATTACCTAATCTGAGCAACAAGATGAACCGTCAGTTGTCCATACTCGAACAATCCCCGGCAACGGCGCCAAAAACTTGGTGGACGAAATTGTGATCATCAATATTGGCTCTTTGGTATGTACACAAAAACTATTGTGTCTCTTGGTCAAATTCACAACTCCGTTCAACTAACCAGCAAGTGTACTGGGTCGTCCAAGTAATAAACCTTACGTGAGTAAGGGTCGATCCCACAGAGATTGTTGGTATGAAGCAAGCTATGGTCACCTTGTAAATCTCAGTTAAGCAGATTAAAAAGTTATGGGTTTCGAAAATAGAAATAAGAAAATAAATGAAATAATAAAAAGGATAGAATACTTATGTAGATTCATTGGTAGGAATTTCAGATAAGCATATAGAGATGCTGTATGGCTCAAGGACGCCTGCTTTTCCACTGCTTCTACTCAATCCTTCTTACTCCTTTCCATGGCAAGCTTTGTTTAGGGGTTCACCATCAGCGGTGGCTACTTTCAATCCTCTCGGGAAAATGATCCTATGCGGCTGTCACTCGCACGGCTAATCGTCTAGAGGCATCACCCATGGTTGATGGCTACATCCCATCCTCGCAGTGAAAACTAATGCTCACGCACTCTGTCACAGTACGGCTAATCACTGGTTGGTTCCTGTGCCTACTGGAATAGAATCCCTTGATTTTTTTGCGTCTGTCACTAACGCCCAGCACTTGCAAGTTTGAAGCACGTCACAGTCATTCATTACCGGAATCCTACTCGGAATACCACAGACAAGGTTAGACTTTCCGGATTCCCAGGATCCTACTCGGAATACCACAGACAAGGTTAGACTTTCCGGATCCTCATAAATGCCGCCATCTATCTAGCTTATACCACGAAGATTCTGTTGGGGAATCTAAGAGATACACGTTCAAGCTCGGTTGCATGTAGAACGGAAGTGGTTGTCAACCACGCGCGTTCATAAGTTAGAATAATAATGAGGGTTATCTAACTCATCACATTCATCATGTTCTTGGGTACGAATGAATATCTTGGAATAAGAATAAGAGAGATTTGAATAAAAGAAAATAGAACTCCATTAATACTTGAGGTACAGCAGAGCTCCACACCCTTAATCTATGGTGTGCAGAAACTCCACCGTTGAAAATACATAAGTGAAAGAGGTTCAGGCATGGCCGAATGGCCAGCCCTCTCCATGATCAAGTGACCGAATATTCAAAGAGATTAAACTGTCAAAAGATGTCTAATACAATAGATAAATGTCCTATATATACTAGACTAGCTACTAGGGTTTACATGAGTAAGTAATTGATGCATAAATCCACTTCCGGGGCCCACTTGGTGTGTGCTTGGGCTGAGCTTGATCTATCCACGAGCTGAGGCTTCTCTTGGAGTCGAACTTCGAGTTATGACGTGTTTTGGGCGTTCAACTCCGGATCATGACGTTTTTCTGGCGTTTAACTCCAGACAGCAGCATGTACTTGGCGTTCAACGCCAAGTTACGTCGTCAATTTCCGAATAAAGTATGGACTATTATATATTGCTGGAAAGCCCTGGATGTCTACTTTCCAACGCCGTTGAGAGCGCGCCAATTGGAGTTCTGTAGCTCCAGAAAATCCATTTCGAGTGCAGGGAGGTCAGAATCCAACAGCATCAGCAGTCCTTTTGTCAGCCTTTTTCAGAGTTTTGCTCAAATCCCTCAATTTCAGTCAGAATTTACCTGAAATCACAGAAAAACACACAAACTCATAGTAAAGTCCAGAAATGTGAATTTAACATAAAAACTAAGGAAAACATCCCTAAAAGTAGCTTGAACTTACTAAAAACTATCTAAAAACAATGCCAAAAAGCGTATAAATTATTCGCTCATCAATAACCTTGATTTGGATTTTCTTCTCAATTTTACAATGTCTTTCAATTTTGTCCACCAAGTGTTTGAGGAATTGTCAACTATAGTTATGGAGTAGATTTCTCATTCTTGGCTTGGGGGTTGGGTAATTGGAGACACTTGAATTGTCAATGTCTTTTGTTGATTTACAATTGGAAATTGCTAGTTGATTTGCATGCCACTAAAGCTAGTCTTTCCTTTGGATTTGACTAGGACTTGTGGATCCAAATCGATTATCTTCACTTGACTTGCCTTCATAGTTAGAGGTTGACTAAGTGGAACAATAACCAATTATTGTCACAATTGATGGAGATTATAATGATAGGACTTCTGATTCTCACCCCTAGCCAAGGCTTTTACATTGATATATTGTTATTCACCCATATTAGTTTAATCTCTTGGTTTTCTCATTCCAATTCTGAATTGCTTGGTTGTTTAAACTCATGTCCATTCACTTTGTTTGCACTCAACTTCAAAATACCAAGAGAACTCCTAACCAACGACGTGCATCTTAGGGTAACTCCTAGGGAGAACGACCCGGGACTCTACTCCCAGTTATTGATTTTGAATTGTGGTGACACATTTTCTAAATTTGATGAGGAATTGCTTGTTGGTTTAGACTATACTTGAAACGAGGATTTATTGTGAAATTCGAGACCATCAAACAACTTTCCCTTCATCAACATACATATGATCTTGTGATATAAAATTAGAAATTGTATGTATAGTTGTCGTCCTAATCATAATAACATGTGTTACACAAGAGTCCTACATGCAGAGACTAGATGCCGCAACTCAGCAATCTCAACAAAGTGGGGAGGACACCGATGGCTCTGCTACTTTAGTCATCGATCCCGACGTGGTTTGGTGCGAGACCGTCTCAGCGCTGTATAAGAACCACATATACAAGCTGGGGTCATTTTTTGCCAGTAGCCTCCACACCTCCACATATAGGCCATTGTCCGCCTCTGCCACCAGTCGAGCCATCGAACCCGAGGAAGGCATTTATTTGAGGCTGCAGGTACATGAGGTCACCCACAGCCTTCATGAGAAGGCTCAGGAGCTGATCGAGAC
Organism: Arachis stenosperma; assembly: GCF_014773155.1. Lineage (NCBI taxonomy): Eukaryota > Viridiplantae > Streptophyta > Magnoliopsida > Fabales > Fabaceae > Arachis > Arachis stenosperma. The sequence continues at coordinate 76,299,179 of NC_080377.1, read as the reverse complement.
TCGGAAGAGGTACCAGGAGATCCTCACACCCATGATGGACACGGATGACCTCAGGCTGGAGTGGCTTTAGCGAATGGAGGCTCAGATGGAGGTATACTAAGCTCAGATTCGCGCTGCTGGCATTATTCCTACTGGTGGTAGTGGTTTTGCTGGTGGTAGCAATGCTGCTATTGGCACACAAACATCACCGCCTTCTCCGCTGCGGTAGCAGGACCACGGGAATGACGACGACGACTAACTGGATCTTTAGTGATTAGGGCTTTGTTTTATTGCTTCATTGTATTTATTTGATTTATTTGATTTTTAATTTATTTAAATATTTGATATTCAATATTACATAATTGGTTTCTATTATTTAGAAATTGACCATTAATTGTATGAAAAATAAATTTAAATAAAAAATTAAAATTAAAAAGGAAAAAATTAAAAAAAAATTGCATCACAATTTTTAAAAAAATGACATTTCCATCGGATTTATAGTGGATATAATCTAACGGTAATAGTGCGGGAAATAACATATTGTAGCGCCAATATTATCGACAGAAAAAGTCGCCGGTAACCAAATGGTTTTTCTGGCAGGTAATCAATCACAGAATCCGACGATAATTACCGTCGGACCAAAAAACTCCGACGGTAACCATTTACCTACGAGGTTTATATTGTTTGATTCCTTTCGACGGTAAATCCGACAGTACTCAACGTTTTTATTGTAGTGGTAATAGAATTTCTTTAACCTGCAACTATCATAGGAATTAATGATTAGTGAACAAGGAATCCGTCAACTTTCGGTAAAGAGTTTGAGCTCTATGATTATAATGACAGAAATAAATAAAACAATGGCCAAGGAGATTGAATGATTGAAGAAATGAGTTTTTTAGGTCATTCATGGTTCATTATAATAATAATAATATGTTAGAGTTTGGCAATTAAAAATCATACTCTAAGGGTTAACCAAGAGTTAGAAAGATGGAAGGAATTATACTTTGTTCTTCTCGGGTTCGTAGTAAAAATATATTACTTCATACTATCGGATCATTAAGGAGTATTATTAGACGCCAACCTTGATTAGCAAATTTAGTAGGGCTAGTTTACTACCCACATAGTATTGAACCTGTGGGGTCACACAATAATGAGTGTTCTAATCTTCGCTAAAGAATTATTTAATTATTATAATAATAATATGATAATTGATAATATTAAATGAGAATTGAGAATAATTAATTATTCTATTTCTAAATTTGAATTCTAATTTTGGATGAGATCCTAACCGATTATGTTTCAAATTAAATTGTGATATGATATGATTCATAATATTTTAGTTTGAAATAAGATAACATATATAAGATTCAGATTTTAAATACGATATGATTTAAATTTGAATTGAGATTCAAATTTAAAATCAATAACAATTCTCATACTATATATATATATATATCAAGAAGAAAGGGAATGATAAACCACTATTTTATGGTTTATATTGTGTTTTATTGAGTGGTTTTATCAAGCTTTTCACCCACTTATTCATATGATTTGCATGTATTTACAATTCCTTCCTAAAAATATCCTATGATTAATAACTTGATTCCTAAGGACCTTTTAGTTGTATATTTTTATCTTCCTTTGTACCATTCGATGTCGTGATCTGTATGTTATGTGTTTCAGGCTTCATAAGGTAGGAATGGCGTAAGGAATGAAGAGGAAGCATGCAAAAATGGAAGGAACACAAGGAATTGAGGAGATGACCAGCGAGAAGTCACGCGGTTGCATGGCTCATGCGACCGCACGAAATAGAAGGAATTACCGTGATGCGCTCGCATGCCTGACGCGACCGCGCGGGTTGGAAGCTGCACGAACGACGCGAATGCATGGACGACGTGCACGCGTGGTACGAAAAACGCTGAGTGACGCGATCATGTGGACGACGTGGACGCGTGACGTGCACGATCTGCAGAATTACAAAAGTCGCTGGCAGAGATTCTGGGCCACATTTCAACCCAATTTTCGCCCCATAAACACAGATTAAAGTCAGGGAACATGCAGAGACTCAGGGGAGGACAGAATTCATTCATAATACACTTTTTATAGTTTTAGATGTAGTTTTTAGAGAGAGAGGTTCTCTCCTCTCTCTTAGGATTTAAGATTAGGATTCCTCTTAAAGGATTTAGGATTTCGACTCTTCATCAGGTTCAATATTCCTTTTACTTTATATTTCTCTTTTACTTCCAGATGCTTTAATGCTTGTATTACTTATGTTGCCTATTTGGCTTATGAACCTTTCATGTTAGGATTTTCTTAATTAATATAATTTGAGGTATTTCAGACTTATGATTGTTTTCTCTAATTTATGTTATTGATGCTTGGTGAGGGACTTTTGCGTGGTCTAGAAATTTGCGGATAAATCCTCGTTGCAAGTATAGTTTCTAAACCTTCAAAAATCCTTTCATACAAACGTTTTGGGTGTCACAAGTAACAAACCCCTTTAAAAATTGTTAACCGAGTATTCAAACCTCGGGTCATCTTCTCAAGGAACTGCAAAGAAGTATGTTCTTATTATTGGCTATAAAGGTTGTGAATTCGGGGTTTAGAAGGTGAGAAGCAAGTGATTTAAATGACAAGTAAAGTAAATGGCAATTAAAAATAAATAAATAACTGTAAAACAACTTTTGGCAAGATAAGGAAATTTAGAGGTCTAACTTAGTTATCTCTCTCAACTATAATAAAAGTTGAATCTAAACTCCACTTGGTCAACCTTTACCAGGGCAAAGGAAAGTCAAGGGACTAATTAAATTGACCTTTGAATCCTAATTATTTCCTAAGGAAAGGTTGGGATTATTTAGGTTCAGCTCAATTAGCAAGATAACGATTATTAATTACGTTGAGTTCAACAACTATTGAGTTACTAAATTCTTAATCAGAACCAAAAGGGGAAAAAGTAAAATTGCTGGAATAATAAAAATATTCTCAAATCGTAAACAATGATAACCATAAATTAACAAGAGCAATAATAAACTGAAAATGCCTCAATACCATTAATTCAAATAATTATCTGTAACATGGAATAATTCATAAATTAAATTATAAAAGTAAATGATCAATTCAAATGCTGGAATAAATAATTATAGAACTAAAATAAAAGAACATTTAAAACCTGGATCCAGAGTTACTCTTGAATTAAGAAGAAATCCTAAATCCTAAAAGAGAGAGAGAGAACCTCTCTCTAGACTAAATCTAAATCATTGAAAACTAAAATTATGCCCGCCGCCTGAATGGAGGCATTCCCTCACTTCATAACCCCTGGTCTATGCTGTCTGGGCTTGGATTTGGGCCAAAAAGGGCTTTAGAACTCGCTAGGGAGTGTTCTGTAATTTTCTGGTGCATGGCCTCTGTCACGCGTCCAAGTGGGTCACGCGGTTGCGTCATTCGGAGCTTTTCCTTGCCACGCGGTCGCGTCAGTCATGCGACCGCGTCATGTGCGTTCTGCTTAAGGCACGCGGTCGCGTCAGTCATGCGGCTGCGTCACTGCTGATTCGTGCTTGGCACGCGATCGCGTGGATACTAGTTTCCTTAAAGCTCCGTTTTGCTTTCTCCTTTCCTTTTAGTATGTTTCCTTTTTCATCCTTTAAGACATTCTGCCTTAGAAGATCTGAAACTACTCAACACACTAATCACGGCATCGAATGGAAATAAAGGTAATTAAAATAATTAATTTTCAAAGCTTAGGAAACATGTTTTTTACAATATGGCATAATAAGGAAGGGAAAGTAAAACCATGCAATTAATGTGAATAAGTAGGTGAAGGATTATATAAATCACTCAAATTAAGCACAAAAGAACTCATGAAATATGGGTTTATCAATGCTTGGGCTCTATCTAAATTATTTTCATTCAAGTAGATTTTATTCCCTTTTGGCTTTGGTTGATTAATTGGTAACTCTTGAGTTGTCAAACTCAGCAGTGGTTGAAATTGGCAGATTCTAATTGATCTAGATCGCTCTAAAGCTAGTCTTCCCATAGGGATTGACTAGGACTTGAGGATTAAACTAATTAGTCCACTTGACTTTCCTTTGCTTTATTAAAGGTTAACTAAGTGGGATTAAAACCCAATTCTCATCACACCTGATAAGGATAACTAGGATAGGACTTCCAATTTCTCATATCTTGCCAAGAGTTTATTTTACACCCCTGTCAATTAACATACTTCTTCCTTACTTTCAAAACCCCCAATTTAAAAGACTCATAACCAATAATAAGAACATACCTCCCTGCAATTCCTTGAGAAGACGACCCGAGGTTTGAATACTTCGGTTATCAATTTATTTAGGGGTTTGTTACTTGTGACAACCAAAACATTTGTAAGAAAGGACTTTTGTTGGTTTAGAAACTATACTTGCAACAGGAATTTATTCTGAATTCTAGACCACGCAAAAGTTCTCTCTTCAAAATGGCGCCGTTGCCGGGGAATTGCAAACGTGTGCCTTATTATTGGTTATTGTAAATATTTTTCAAAAAAATATATCTTATCTTATTTTTTCAAAAAAATCAAATCTTTTTCAAAATATTTTCTTTTTATTAATTTTTGTTTTTATTTTCTCTTACTACCATGAACTCTCACCCCTTTGGCTATGAGTCTGGTTACAACTATGTTGCAGGAAGAGGAAGCTATAACAGGAATATGCATCAAGGTCAAAGCAATCAAAGATGGACGGAGCCAAGAGGATCTGATCAACCCTTTAGGCAACAACACCTTCCAAGATATCATGGACGAAGACCATTCTACAATGCATACCAAAATGATAGATATCCTTAACATGACTTTGGACCACCATACTCACAAGCCCCTTTACGCCATTCACCTCCATATGACCCTAACCCATATCCACCACACCAACCACCCTATGCACCGTATGAACCATATATAGAACCACCCCAATTCCAACCTAGTTACTCCCAAGGACCACCACCTCCATGTGCACCATGTCCATATCCATCGACCCAAGACTCACAGGCTCGCCTCAAGGAAACAGTAGATCAATTTCATGCAACCCTTCATCAACTGGATCAAGCGATAAATCGATTAACTTTCAGACGTTCAGACACTAAAGGAATCCCCATGGCTTCATGTGGAGAATCTACTGAAGAACGTAGTAGGAAGGATAAGTTAGGCACTCCGGTGGATAGTGAGCAGCACGATTTTGTATTGGAAAAATTGGAAGAAGCTACGCCTACCATTGAAGAGGAAGAAGTGGTTGAAGACTTAGGAGATGCTGAACCTCCATGAGAAAGTCAAGTTATAGAGCCTCCTTCAAAGACGTTTAAAACTGATGATGAGGAGGGTGTACAACCTCCAAGGCATCTCATGGTTGAAGACTTTGAAGGGGATGATCAAGAGATGGATTCAATCATTGATGAATTTTTATCTACATTTGAATCCTCTTCCATTGGACTTGACATGGAGATTAAAGAAGAAGAAGAACAACCTCCCATGCCCTTGGTGAGCAATGAAGAAGAGATTGAATTGGAAGAAAGCCACCAAAAGGAAGAGGTTGATATTAAAGAAGCTTGCAAGGAGGTGGAAGATGTCAAAGAAGAGCACAAGGGAGTGGAGCTTGGACGTTCATTAGAAACACCTCCCCCTAAGTTGCTGTCATCCTTCACAACATTCAAGTGGGTAAAATTCATATCCCTTAGCTTTCTAATTCCACTTGAATATAGGATACTGGAGATGGATGGTCAACTTAGAGCTCTTTGTAGCATTAAGAGTACGAGGAAGATGGTCAGTGGTAAGAATTGTCCTGCAAGGTTCAGTATGGTCGAAAGCTTTGAGTTTAAATGCAAAGATTGGTATAGAGCTCAATTGAATGGGTCTAGGAAGTTGTTTGGACGTTTCAGTGAGAATTCTAAAGCTGAACCACCCGGATGGCATCATGATAATCAACTTGCAGACGGGTGTAGAAACAAGATTTGGGATCCGAAAATATATGATGATCAATTTTGGGAGCTCAAAGCTTGTGAAGAACTCCATCAAAGCTTGAGGAATTTACTTAGTATGGATAGGGCTTATTGGAAGACCAAGCATTGGTAGAAGTTTCAAGATGAGTTCAAGCACAAGACACCATGACAAGGAGCTCGCCAAATGTCCAACTTAAGGACTATAACTAAAAGTGCTTGGTGGGAGACAACCCACCATGGTATGACCGTTCCTTTTTCAGTTTAAATTTTAGTCTATTTTTGAGTTTTGATTGAACCTGGAATTTTGCATAACATTCATTGCATTCTGCATACTGCATTAAAAAAAAGAAAAAATCACACGCGACGCGCCAGCGTCGCCGACGCGTCCGCGTCATATGTGCATTTAGAAGAAAAGAAAAGTGAACAGAGAGTCACGCGAGAGTGTGGCTGGATGCGTGCCTTTGGCACAATTTGACCGACGCGACCGCGTCACTGACGCGTCCGCGTCATGTGGAAAAAATGCCTCCCACGCATCCACGTCACCCACGCGAACGCGTGCCTCAAAATCGACGTAAAAAGGGTGTATGGCCGAAAGTTGAGCTAGAATTGGGCTGGACTCATGCTAGAAGCACAAGCCCTACCACGCGTACGCGTGCCCCATGCGTACGCGCCATTTTCAAAATTAGGCCATCCACGTGATCGCGTCACACACGCGACCGCGTCACCCTAAATATTGGCAATATGAATTTCAAACAGAGAGTTGTGCGACCGCGAGGCTACCCTCACGCTGATGGCACAAATCGATCCACACGACCGCGTGGATGACGCGTCTGCATCATTTCATAGAAGCGCTATCCGCGCGAACGCGTCACTCACGCTTTCGCGTCGGCTGCGCCGCACAGCTTATCCAAATCAGCCAAATATCTTATCTTTTCTTCCCCAAATATAAATCTTTTCTTTCCCTTCTTATTTCTTTCTTCCTTCCTTTCTTTTTTCTTTCTTTTTTCCTTTCAATTGGTGTTAGAAATTTATTTGGGTCATTATTTTGCTTGTGGATTGTTAAGAAATTGCTTGACAATTATATATTATTTTTTTTAAGGGTGCTTGCATGTTCAATTTAATACTTTCCATACCTTATTTAATATGCATGCTTTATGTTTATGAAAAAGCCCGTATGGCATTGTGCATTCTTAATTATTCTATCCTTCTACTCTAATGCCTGTTTTTCACAAAACCTTTTTCAATATTTTATTAATTAAATATAATTGTCAATACAAACGTTATTGTTAGTTTCTCATGACTAATAATACATTAAGGCTTTTAATGCTTGATTTACGCTACTCATGCCTTTGCCAGCATGCCAATAAACATCTTGCATTTAATTGCCTCAATTTATCATGCTATGCTTCCATTGATGTCCTAATTTCATGGAATCGCGACCATGTGTTAACGACATTCTTCTTTATTTTGGCATGATTCTTACTAGTACTGCCCTCTCCCTTGCTCTATCCCTTTGACTTCATGTCCCTTTCTCTTTCCCTTTTTTAGGCTAGCCACCAGGAAGAGTAAAGAAAAAGACTCTACAACAAGCACCGGCTGAAGAACCACAACCCCCGCCACCTGCACATCTTTGCATGCACCGAGGACGGTGTAATCTTTAAGTGTGGGGAGGTCGATACCGATCTCCACGGGTTAGTTAGTCCCTTCTCAACACCAATTTTTGTTTTTCATTGTTGCATTTACTTGTTTGATTGCAGTCTGTTTTATTTTGTGCATATTTTACCACTTGGTTGAAGTAACATTTTCTTTTTCAAGAAACTTTTTATAGTATTTCACTAATTTGAATTAAAAACTTTTTGAAAAAAAACTTGTATGAAGAAATATTATTTTGGAACATAGTTTAAAGCTCGAACACACAAAACCAGTGAGATTTTAAGCCTATTTGATTGGTTGCATTTTATCAACCAATATATTTTATTTTTGTGTGTTTTTCTCTCTAAAATTGTGATCCTTGTCTTGCTTAATTCTATATTTCCACTGTTTGATGTATGCATGCACTTATATGATTGAGGCCTTGTTTCACTAAGCTTACATACCCATATGGCATTACCCTTCCATTATCCTTTGCAAATCAATTTGAGCCTATTTTACCCATTTGTTCTTTACTTTAGCTCATTACTAACTCTAAGCGGAAAATAATAATATCCTTAATTTGAATCCTTAGTTAGCTTAGACTAGTAAAAGTGCTCACGATTTAAGTGTGGGAAAGTTGGATTTGAAAATATTTGGTTTGAGTAATTGGGTGTTGTATATTTTAGTAAAAATGTGCAAAATAATAGTTGAGCACATATTATTGCATTCAATACTTTAATCATATGTATTGAGAAGAATAAAAGAAAAATAATAAAAAAAAAGTGAAAAAGAAAAGAAAAAAAAGCAAATAATAAAAGGGGACAAAATGCCCCAAAGTAAGTGTTGGTATCAATGCATATGTACTGAACTCAAATTTAGGATGCATGATTATGTGGAAAACACAGTTAATGGAAAGTTAGATCTTGTATTGTGATTATATGGATTGTCTTAAGTTAGGTGGGAAAAGTTTATGTTAATTAAGGATTCAGATGTTAGCTCACTTAGCCAAATACAATCCTACCTTGACCCTAACCCCATTACAACCCTTAAAAGACCTCTTGATTGGTGTATTGGTGCATTAAATTTTTGTTGATTATTATATGAAGAGAAAGCTATAGAAAGCAAGATTAGTAGAGAATTGAGAGAATTGACCCTAGACACTTGAGAGTTAGAATGATATACACTACTAGTAAGGGTTCAGTGCTTAATTCTATGTTCCGTACTTTCACGAGCTATCTTCTTCTTGCAAGTTATCTGTACTTTATTTTGTGATTTAAATTAGTGAAATCCATCTCATATTTATTCTTGAAAGATTTATTTACTTTTTTTCACCAAGTAGGTAGAATCATTTTAGCATGTAGTTGCATTCACATTCATAGGTTGCATTGCATGAGTCTTGCCTTTCCCTACTCATTTATTTAGTCTCCTTGAGTTTAGCATGAGGACATGCTAATGTTTAAGTGTGGGGAGGTTGATAAACCACTATTTTATGGTTTATATTGTGTTTTATTGAGTGGTTTTATCAAGCTTTTCACCCACTTATTCATATGATTTGCATGTATTTACAATTCCTTCCTAAAAATATCCTATGATTAATAACTTGCTTCCTAAGGACCTTTTAGTTGTATATTTTTATCTTCCTTCGTACCATTCGATGTCGTGATCTGTATGTTAAGTGTTTCAGGCTTCATAGGGCAGGAATGGCGTAAGGAATGAAGAGGAAGCATGCAAAAATGGAAGGAACACAAGGAATTGAGGAGATGACCAGCGGGAAGTCACGTAGTCGCATGGCTCACGCGACCGTGCGGAATAGAAGGAATTACCGTGATGCGCTCGTGTGCCTAACGCGCTCGCGTGCCTGACGCGACCGCGCAGATTGGAAGCTGCACGAACGATGTGAATGCGTGGACGACGCGCACGCGTGGTACGAAAAACGCTGAGTGACGCGATCGTGTGGACGACGCGGACGCGTGACGTGCGCGATCTGCAGAATTACTGGTGCACGAAATTGTGATCCATTCTTTTCACAACTCAAAAAGTCCCTGGTAATGGCTCCAAAAACTTGGTGCTCAATACCATGGTCTAAACATAATTTCACAACTTCGCACAACTAACCAGCAAGTGCACTGGGTCGTCCAAGTAATAAACCTTACGCGAGTAAGGGTCGATCCCACGGAGATTGTTGGTATGAAGCAAGCTATGGTCATCTTGTAAATCTCAGTCAGGCAGATTCAAATGGTTATGGATGATATATGAATAAAACATAAAGATAGAGATACTTATGTATTTCATTGGTGAGAATTTCAGATAAGCGAATGGAGATGCTTTGTCCCTTCCGTCTCTCTGCTTTCCTACTGTCTTCATCCAATCCTTCTTACTCCTTTCCATGGCAAGCTGTATGTTGGGCATCACTGTTGTCAGTGGCTACAATCCCGTCCTCTCAGTGAAAATGTTCAACGCACCCTGTCACGGCACGACTAATCATCTGTCGGTTCTCAATCAGGTTGGAGTAGAATCTATTGATTCTTTTGCGTCTGTCACTAATGCCCAGCCTTCAGGAGTTTGAAGCTTATCACAGTCATTCAATCATTGAATCCTACTCAGAATACCACAGACAAGGTTTAGACCTTCCGGATTCTCTTGAATGCCGCCATCAATTCTAGCTTATACCACGAAGATTCCGATTTAGGAATCCAAGAGATAAACATTCAAGCCTTGTTTGCTTGTAGAACGGGAGTGGTTGTCAGGCACGCGTTCATAAGTGAGAATGATGATGAGCATCACATAATCATCACATTCATCAAGTTCTTGAGTGCGAATGAATATCTTGGAATAAGAACAAGCCGAATTGAATAGAAGAACAATAGTAATTGCATTAATACTCGAGGTACAGCAGAGCTCCACACCTTAATCTATGGTGTGTAGAAACTCCACCGTTGAAAATACATGAGAACAAGGTCTAGGCATGGCCAAATGGCCAGCCTCCCAATACATGATCAAAAGATGCAAAGATCTCAAGATCTGATCTAAGAACTAGATGTCCAAAGATGAAAATACAATAGTAAAAGGTCCTATTTATAGAGAATTAGTAGCCTAGGGTTTACAAAAATGAGTAAATGACATAAAAATCCACTTTCGGGCCCACTTGGTGTGTGCTTGGGCTGAGCATTGAAGCATTTTCGTGTAGAGACTTTTCTTGGAGTTAAACGCCAGCTTTTGTGCTAGTTTGGGCGTTTAACTCCCATTCTCGGGCAAAGTATGGACTATTATACATTGCTGGAAAGCCCAGGATGTCTACTTTCCAATGCCGTTGAGAGCGCGCCAATTGGGCTTCTGTAGCTCCAGAAAATCCACTTCGAGTGCAGGGAGGTCAGAATCCAACAGCATCTGCAGTCCTTTTCAGTTTCTGAATCAGATTTTTGCTCAAGTCCCTCAATTTCAGCCAGAAAATACCTGAAATCACAGAAAAACACACAAACTCATAGTAAAGTCCAGAAAAGTGAATTTTAACTAAAAACTAATAAAAAATATAATAAAAACTAACTAAAACATACTAAAAACATTCTAAAAACAATGCCAAAAAGCGTATAAATTATCCGCTCATCACAACACCAAACTTAAATTGTTGCTTGTCCCCAAGCAACTGAAAATCAAATAAGATAAAGAGAAGAGAATATGCAATGAATTCCAAAAACATCTATGAAGATCAGTATTAATTAGATGAGCGGGGCTTTTAGCTTTTTGCCTCTGAACAGTTTTGGCATCTCACTCTATCCTTTGAAATTCAGAATGATTGGCTTCTATAGGAACTCAGAATCCAGATAGTGTTATTGATTCTCCTAGTTAGGTATGATGATTCTTGAACACAGCTACTTTATGAGTCTTGGCCGTGGCCCAAAGCACTCTGTCTTCTAGTATTACCACCGGATACATACATGCCACAGACACATAATTGGGTGAACCTTTTCAGATTGTGACTCAGCTTTGCTAGAGTCCCCAATTAGAGGTGTCCAGGGTTCTTAAGCACACTCTTTTTGCCTTGGATCACAACTTTATTTCTTTCTTTTTCTTTCTTTTTCTCTTTCTCCTTTTTTTTCGTTTTTTTTTCTTTTTTTTTGTATTCACTGCTTTTTCTTGCTTCAAGAATCATTTTTATGATTTTTCAGATCCTCAGTAACATGTATCCTTTTTCATCATTCTTTCAAGAGCCAACCATTCATGAACAACAAATTCAAAAGACATATGCACTGTTTAAGCATACATTCAGAAAACAAAAGTATTGCCACCACATCAAAATAATTAATCTGTTATAAAATTTAAAATTCATGCAATTCTTCTCTTTTTCAATTAAGAACATTTTTCATTAAGAAAGGTGATGGATTCATAGGACATTCATAACTTTAAGGCATAGACACTAAGACACTAATTATCACAAGACACAAACATAGATAAACATAAGCATGATTTTTCGAAAAACAGAAAAATAAAGAACAAGGAAATTAAAGAACGGGTTCACCTTAGTGATGGCGGCTTGTTCTTCCTCTTGAAGATCTTATGGAGTGCTTGAGCTCCTCAATGACTCTTCCTTGCCTTTGTTGCTCCTCTCTCATGATTCTTTGATCTTCTCTAATTTCATGGAGGAGGATGAAATGTTCTTGGTGCTCCACCCTTAGTTGTCCCATGTTGGAATTCAATTCTCTTAGGGAGGTGTTAATTTGCTCCCAATAGTTTTGTGGAGGAAAGTGCATCCCTTGAGGCATCTTAGGGATTTCATGATGAGTGGGATCTCTTGTTTGCTCCATCCTTTTCTTAGTGATGGGCTTGTCCTCATCAATGGGGATGTCTCCCTCTATGTCAATTCCAACTGAATAACAGAGGTGACAAATGAGATGAGAAAAGGCTAACCTTGCCAAGGTAGAGGACTTGTCTGCCACCTTATAAAGTTCTTGGGCTATAACCTCATGAACTTCTACTTCTTCTCCAATCATGATGCTACGAATCATGATGGCCCGGTCTAGAGTAACTTCAGACCAGTTGCTAGTGGGAATGATTGAGCGTTGGATAAACTCCAACCATCCCCTAGCTACGGGCTTGAGGTCAAGCCTTCTCAATTGAACCGGCTTCTCTCTTGAATCTCTCTTCCATTGGGCGCCCTCTTCACAAATGACTGTGAGGACTTGGTCCAACCTTTGATCAAAGTTGACCCTTCTAGTGTAAGGGTGTTCATCTCCTTGCATCATGGGCAAGTTGAATGCCAACCTTACATTTTCCGGACTAAAATCTAAGTATTTTCCTCGAACCATTGTAAGCCAATTCTTTGGGTCCGGGTTCACACTTTGATCATGGTTCTTGGTGATCCATGCATTGGCATAGAACTCTTGAACCATTAAAATTCTGACTTGTTGAATGGGGTTGGTAAGAACTTCCCAACCTCTTCTTTGAATCTCATGTCGGATCTCTGGATATTCACTCTTTTTGAGTTTGAAAGGGACCTCGGGGATCACCTTCTTCAAGGCCACAACTTCATAGAAGTGGTCTTGATGCACCCTTGAGATGAATCTCTCCATCTCCCATGACTCGGAGGTGAAAGCTTTTGCCTTCCCTTTCCTCTTTCTAGAGGTTTCTCCGGCCTTGGATGCCATAAATGGTTATGGAAAAACAAAAAGCAATGCTTTTACCACAACAAACTTAAAAGGTTTGCTCGTCCTCGAGCAAAAGAAGAAAGAAGAGAGTAGAAGAAGAAGAAATAGAGGAGATGGAGATGGCTTTGTGGTTCGGCCAAAGGGGGAGAAGTAGTGTTTAGGTTGTGTGAAAATGAAGGAGTGAAGATGGGTTTATATAGGTGTGGAGAGATGGGTAGGGTTCGGCTATGGGAGGGTGGGTTTGGGAGGAAAAGTGGTTTGAATTTGAATGGTGAAGTAGGTGGGGTTTTATGAAGGATGGATGTGAGTGGTGAAGAGAAAGATGGGATTTGATAGGTGAGGGGTTTTTGGGGAAGAGGTGTTGAGGTGATTGGAGAATGGGTGAAGAAGAAGAGAGAGGGTGGTGGGGTGGGTGGGGATCCTGTGGGGTCCATAGATCCTGAGGTGTCAAGGAAAAGTCATCCCTGCACCAAATGGCGAGCAAAAATGCTCTCTATGCCAATTCTGGCGTTAAACGCCGGGCTGGTGCCCATTTCTGGCATTTAACGCCAGCTTCTTGCCCTTTCCTGGCATTTAACGCCAGTCTGGTGCCCTCTTTCTGGCGTTAAACGCCCAGAATGGTGCCAGAATGGGCGTTAAACGCCCATTTGCTGCCCTTACTAGCGTTTAAACGCCAGCAGGTTCTTCCTCCAGGGTGTGCTGTTTTTCTTTCTGTTTTTCATTCTGTTTTTGCTTTTTCAATTGATTTTGTGACTTTCCATGATCATCAACCTACAGAAAACATAAAATAACAAAGGAAAATAGATAAATATAACATTGGGTTGCCTCCCAACAAGCGCTTCTTTAATGTCAGTAGCTTAACAGAGGGCTCTCATGGAGCCTCACAGACACTCAGAGCAATGTTGGAACCTCCCAACACCAAACTTAGAGTTTGAATATGGGGGTTCAACACCAAACTTAGAATTTGTTTGTGGCCTCCCAACACCAAACTTAGAGTTTGACTTTGGGGGATCTGTTTGACTCTGTTTTGAGAGAAGCTCTTCATGCTTCCTCTCCATGGTGACAGAGGGATATCCTTGAGCCTTAAACACAAAGGGTTCTTCATTCACTTGAATGATCAATTCTCCTCTGTCCACATCAATCACAGCCTTTGCTGTGGCTAGGAAGGGTCTGCCAAGGATGATGGATTCATCCATGCACTTCCCAGTCTCTAGGACTATGAAATCAGCAGGGATGTAATGGTCTTCAATCTTTGCCAGAACATCCTCTACTAGCCCATAAGCTTGTTTTCTTGAATTGTCTGCCATCTCTAGTGAGATTCTTGCAGCTTGTACCTCAAAGATCCCTAGCTTCTCCATTACAGAGAGAGGCATGAGGTTTACATTTGACCCTAAGTCACACAGAGCCTTTTTAAAGGTCATGGTGCCTATGGTACAAGGTATTGAAAACTTCCCAGGATCTTGTCTCTTTTGAGGTAATTTCTGCCTAGTCAAGTCATCCAGTTCTTTGGTGAGCAAAGGGGGTTCATCCTCCCAAGTCTCATTACCAAATAACTTGTCATTTAGCTTCATGATTGCTCCAAGGTATTTAGCAACTTGCTCTTCAGTGACATACTCATCCTCTTCAGAGGAAGAATACTCATCAGAGCTCATGAATGGCAGAAGTAAATCCATTGGAATCTCTATGGTCTTAGTGTGAGCCTCATATTCCCATGGTTCCTCATTAGGGAACTCATTGGAGGCCAGTGGACGTCCATTGAGGTCTTCCTCAGTGGCGCTCACTGCCTCTTCATCTTCTCCAAGTTCGGCCATGTGGATCATGTTGATGGCCTTGCATTCTCCTTTTGGATTCTCTTCTGTATTGCTTGGAAGAGTACTAGGAGGAAGTTCAGTAATTTTCTTGCTCAGCTGTCCCACTTGTGCCTCCAAATTCCTAATGGATGACCTTGTTTCAGTCATGAAACTTTGAGTGGTTTTGATTAGATCAGAGACCATGGTTGCTAAGTCAGAGTTGTTCTGCTTAGGATTCTCTGTCTGTTGCTGAGAAGATGATGGAAAAGGCTTGCCATTGCTAAACCTGTTTCTTCCACCATTATTATTGTTGAAGCCTTGTTGAGGTCTCTGTTGATCCTTCCATGAGAGATTTGGATGATTTCTCCATGAAGAATTATAGGTGTTTCTATAGGGTTCTCCCATGTAATTCACCTCTTCCATTAAAGGGTTCTCAGGATCATAAGCTTTTTCTTCAGATGAAGCGTCCTTAGTACTGCCTGGTGCAGCTTGCATTCTAGACAGACTTTGAGAAATCAAATTGACTTGCTGAGTTAATATCTTGTTCTGAGCCAATATGGCATTCAGAGTATCAATCTCAAGAACTCCTTTCTTCTGATTTGTCCCATTGTTCACAGGATTCCTTTCAGAAGTGTACATGAATTGGTTATTTGCAACCATTTCAATTAGTTCTTGAGCTTCTATAGGCATCTTCTTCAGATGAAGAGATCCTCCAGCAGAGCTATCCAAAGATATCTTGGACAGTTCAGACAGACCATCATAGAAAATACCTATGATGCTCCATTCAGAAAGCATATCGGAGGGACACTTTCTAATCAATTATTTGTATCTTTCCCAAGCTTCATAGAGGGATTCTCCTTCCTTCTGTCTGAAGGTTTGGACTTCCACTCTAAGCTTACTCAATTTTTGAGGTGGAAAGAACTTTGCCAAGAAGGCATTGACTAGCTTTTCCCAAGAGTTCAGGCTTTCTTTAGGTTGTGAGTCCAACCATATCCTAGCTCTGTCTCTTATAGCAAAAGGGAATAGCATAAGTCTGTAGACCTCAGGGTCAAACCCATTAGTCTTGACAATGTCACAGATTTCCAAGAATTCAGCTAAAAACTGATGAGGATCTTCCAATGGAAGTCCATGGAACTTGCAATTATGTTGCATTAGAGAAACTAATTGAGGCTTAAGCTCAAAGTTGTTTGCTCCAATGGCAGGGATAGAGATTCTTCTTCCATAGAAGTCGGGAGTAGGTACAGTAAAGTCACCCAGCACCTTCCTTGCATTGTTGGCATTGTTGCTGTTTTCGGCTGCCATGGGTTCTTCTTCTTTGAAGATTTCTATTAGGTCCTCTACAGAGAGTTGTGCCTTAGCTTCTCTTAGCTTTCGCTTCAAGGTCCTTTCAGGTTCAGGGTCAGCCTCAACAAGAATGCTTTTGTCTTTGCTCCTGCTCATATGAAAGAGAAGAGAACAAGAAAATATGGAATCCTCTATGTCACAGTATAGAGATTCCTTGAGGTGTCAGAGGAAAAGAAAAATAGAAGGAAGAAGTAGAGAAGTTGAACTTATCAAGAAAGATGGAGTTCGAATTGTGCATTAAGGAATAGTGTTAGTCCATAAATAGAAGGATGTAAGAAGAGGGGAAGAAATTTTCGAAAACAAAGTAAAAGATTTAAAAAAAAAACATTTTGAAAAATAGTAATTGATTTTCGAAAACTAAGATTGGAAAAAAAATCAAGTGATTTTCGAAAAAGATTTTGAAATTAGAAATCAAAAAGATATGATTGAAAACTATTTTGAAAAAGATGTGATTAAAAGGATATGATTGAAAAGTTATGGTTTTAAAAAGATATGATTGAAAAGATATGATTTGAAAAACAATTTAAAAAGATTTGTTTTTAAAAATTAATGACTTGGCTAACAAGAAAAGATATGATTCAAACATTAAACCTTTCTCAACAGAAAAGGCAACATACTTGAAATGTTGAATCAAATCATTAATTGATAGCAAGTATTTTTGAAAATGGAAAGAAATTGATTTTGAAAAAGATTTGATTGAAAAGATTTGATTTGAAAAAGATTTGATTTTAAAAAATGTTGAAAACTTGAAAAAAAATTTGAATTGAAAACAGAATCTTCCCTCTTGTGCCATCCTGGCGTTAAACGCCCAGAATGGTATACATTCTGGCGTTTAACGCCCAAAGCACTACCCTTTTGGGCGTTAAACGCCCAGCCAGGCACCCTGGCTGGCGTTTAAACGCCAGTTTGCCTTCTTCACTGGGCGTTTTGAACGTCCAGCTTTTTCTGCGTAATTCCTCTGCTGTATGTTCTGAATCTTCAATTCTCTGTATTATTAACTTGAAAAGACGCAAATAAAAAAAATTTGGATTTTTAATAATGAGGAATAATCAAAATGTAACCAAAATCAAATAACAATGCATGCAAGACACCAAACTTAGCAGTTTGTATACTACTGACACTAACAAAATGAGAATGCACATGAGAAATAACAAAACACTCAAGTCAAGAGAATTCAAAGATCAGAGCAAGAAAATCATCAAGAACATCTTGAAGATCACTTAAGACACATGAATGAATGCAAGAAGAACAGAAGCATGCAATTGACACCAAACTTAACATGAGACACTAGACTCAACAAGAAACATACAATATTTTTTTTTTTTGGATTTTTCGAAAATTAAGTGGAAAAGAAAATAAAGATATCAAAATTCTTAATGAGAATTCCAGGAATCATGCAATGTTAGTCTAAAGCTTTAGTCTAAAGAAATTAGACATGGCTAGCCAAGCTTCAGCAGAACATTGCATTCAAGAGCTGAATTGATGAGAATCAATCAGCTTTGGTGATGATAAGAACATCACCTTGAAACACTAGAATTTATTCTTAAGAACTCTGAAGATAAATACCTAATCTAAGCAACAAGATGAACCGTCAGTTGTCCAAACTCAACAATCCCCGGCAACGGCGCCAAAAACTTGGTGCACGAAATTGTGATCCATTCGTTTCACAACTCAAAAAGTCCCCGGTAATGGCTCCAAAAACTTGGTGCTCAATACCATGGTCTAAACATAATTTCACAACTTCGTACAACTAACCAGCAAGTGCACTGGGTCGTCCAAGTAATAAACCTTACGCGAGTAAGGGTCGATCCCACGGAGATTGTTGGAATGAAGCAAGCTATGGTCAACTTGTAAATCTCAGTCAGGCAGATTCAAATGGTTATGGATGATATATGAATGAAACATAAAGATAGAGATACTTATGTATTTCATTGGTGAGAATTTCAGATAAGCGAATGGAGATGCTTTGTCCCTTCCGTCTCTCTGCTTTCCTACTGTCTTCATCCAATCCTTCTTACTCCTTTCCATGGCAAGCTGTATGTTGGGCATCACCGTTATCAGTGGCTACAATCCCGTCCTCTCGGTGAAAATGTTCAACGCACCCTGTCATGGCACGGCTAATCATCTGTCAGTTCTCAATAAAGTTGGAGTAGAATCCATTGATTCTTTTGCGTCTGTCACTAACGCCCAGCCTTCAGGAGTTTGAAGCTCGTCACAGTCATTCAATCATTGATTCCTACTCAGAATACCACAGACAAGGTTTAGACCTTCTGGATTCTCTTGAATGCCGCCATCAATTCTAGCTTATACCACGAAGATTCCGATTAAGGAATCTAAGAGATAAACATTCAAGCCTTGTTTGCTTGTAGAACGGGAGTGGTTGTCAGGCACGCGTTCATAAGTGAGAATGATGATGAGCGTCACATAATCATCACATTCATCAAGTTTTTGAGTGCGAATGAATATCTTGGAATAAGAACAAGCCGAATTGAATAGAAGAACAATAGTAATTGCATTAATACTCGAGGTACAGCAGAGCTCCACACCTTAATCTATGGTGTGTAGAAACTCCACCGTTGAAAATACACGAGAACAAGGTCTAGGCATGGCCGAATGGCCAGCCTCCCAATACGTGATCAAAAGATGAAAAGATCTCAAGATCTGATCTAAGAACTAGATGTCCAAAGATGAAAATACAATAGTAAAAGGTCCTATTTGTAGAGAACTAGTAGCCTAGGGTTTACAGAAATGAGTAAATGACATAAAAATCCACTTCCGGGCCCACTTGGTGTGTGCTTGGACTAAGCATTGAAGCATTTTCGTGTAGAGACTTTTCTTGGAGTTAAACGCCAGCTTTTGTGCCAGTTTGGGCGTTTAACTCCCATTCTTGTGCCAGTTCCGGCGTTTAACACCGGGCAGTTTTGAGCTGATTTGGAACACTGGTTTGGGCCATCAAATCTCAGGCAAAGTATGGACTATTATACATTGTTGGAAAGCCCAGGATGTCTACTTTCCAACGCCGTTGAAAGCGCGCCATTGGGCTTCTGTAGCTCCAGAAAATTCACTTCGAGTGCAGGGAGGTCAGAATCCAACAGCATCTGCAGTCCTTTTCAGTCTCTGAATCAGATTTTTGCTCAAGTCCCTCAATTTCAGCAAGAAAATACCTGAAATCACAGAAAAACACACAAACTCATAGTAAAGTCCAGAAAAGTGAATTTTAACTAAAAACTAATAAAAAATATAATAAAAACTAACTAAAACATACTAAAAATATTCTAAAAACAATGCCAAAAAGCGTATAAATTATCCGCTCATCAATTACAAAAGTCACTGGCAAAGATTCTGGGCCGCATTTCAACCCAGTTTTCGGCCCATAAACACAGATTAAAGTCAGGGAACATGCAGTGACTCAAGGGAGGACGGAATTCATTCATAATACACTTTTTATAGTTTTAGATGTAGTTTTTAGAGAGGGGGGTTCTCTCCTCTCTCTTAGGATTTAGGATTAGGATTCCTCTTAAAGGATTTAGGATTTCAACTCTTCATCAGGTTCAATATTCCTTTTACTTTATATTTCTCTTTTACTTCCAGATGCTTTAATGCTTGTATTACTTATGTTGCCTATTTGGCTTATGAACCTTTCATGTTAGGATTTTCTTAATTAATATAATTTGAGGTATTTCAGACTTATGATTGTTTTCTCTAATTTATGTTATTGATGCTTGGGCTCTATCCAAATTATTTTCATTCAAGTAGATTTTATTCCCTTTTGGCTTTGGTTGATTAATTGGTAACTCTTGAGTTGTCAAACTCAGCAGTGGTTGAAATTGGCAGATTCTAATTGATCTAGATCGCTCTAAAGCTAGTCTTCCCACAGGGATTGATTAGGACTTGAGGATCAAACTAATTAGTCCACTTGACTTTCCTTTGCTTTATTAAAGGTTAACTAAGTGGGATTAAAACCCAATTCTCATCACACCTGATAAGGATAACTAGGATAGGACTTCCAATTTCTCAAATCTTGCCAAGAGTTTATTTTACAGTTATTTATTTATTTTATCTGTCAATTAACATACTTCTTCCTTACTTTCAAAACCCCCAATTTACAAGACTCATAACCAATAATAAGAACATACCTCCCAGCAATTCCTTGAGAAGACGACCCGAGGTTTGAATACTTCGGTTATTAATTTATTTAGGGGTTTGTTACTTGTGACAACCAAACCGTTTGTAAGAAAGGAAATTTACAGCGACAGGTATGAGGAACCGGAAGGGTAACGACAACACATTTGATGAGGTAATTTTTGTGAATGTAAAACTTTGATTTTCGTCACATGAACTGGGTAAATTGATGAAGATGTCCTTCCTATTGTTTAAAAAAAATTATAAAACAGCAGAGCCTCCATGAAAGCAGTGAATCCATTGACATCGCATCCATGAATGGATTTTTCAACAAAAATCTCTACTCGTTAACACAGGTGCGATGCGTAAAACTCATTTTAACCACTTTGCGATGAATGACCATTATGCCTTTATGCACGATTATGGTTTCTGATTGGCGATAATCATGTTATAACCAGGTGAAGGAGTCACAGCAGGACAAGGGACATTCATTCACAAACTATGAATGCTTTAAAGATGTCATGGATGAAAAATATGACACACCACATGTGCAGAACGATGTCCGAGATCTGTTACCATCTTCAATGCCTTGTGGAAACAAACAAGGATTGTATATGGCATTGTTCGTGTCGATGCATAGGACACTTTGACCAATTGGAAGAATTAGTCTTCTGAATTTAGTGCAATGCAAATATGTCCATTAAGGAGTTTTAATTGTGAATATGAGGACACTTTGACCAATTGGAAGAATTAGTCTTCTGAATTTAGGACACTTTGCTATTGCTTGGTATTGAGGAGTTTTAATTTGTAGTTATTTACGTTAACTATGAATATGTCTATTAGGATGATAATTATGTTCAATAATATGTATGTGTTTTGCTTACATTGCTGTACTTTAGTTGCAGTTAATTGTGGTTGAATTTGGGGTAAGGAGTTCCTACCATTGTAATTATGCAATACAGTTGCTCTAATAGAGTTGTGTTAATGGATTTTTTTTCCTACTTAGTGCATTTGATTTAGCAACCAAATTATTAGCTTGAATGGGTCGTAGTCTCCAGGGTTAATGCTTGGTTGATGGTTGTAAATCTCTTTTGTTACTTTCAGTTGTGAATCTCTTTTGTTATTATGAATTTCCTATCGTCATCGCAAATTTTTTTAGGAGAAATGGCACCCTGTGTATGAAAGTAGTTTCAAATATAGCGAGTGTTTCTTGTACCGTTTTAGGGAATTCGTTATGTGTCATGAATCTGTTCTATATAAAGCGAAAGATGTAAACATAAACACATTTATATTTGAGAATATCACAATTTCGATTATTATGAACAATGACATTTTGAAAATTAGCGAATCTTTCTCTGTTTTCAGCTATTTGACTACAGCATGAGTTTGATAAGCAGGGTTTTGCTTCCTGGGATTTCTGCCTGAACGTTTCAAAAATGTGTTCATCTGTCATCCGTAACATTGTAGAGTATTATTACCTGATATTAAAAATTAATAAACAATCACTGTAACAAAAGTATATGTGAAGACAGTTCAAGAAAGCAAGACTACAAGATTATAATTACTTGATTCATCCATCCATTTGAACATGCAACTCACCCATGTAGTCACCCAAAACCCACAAGCGCCTCTTGCAAAAAAAAAATAAAGTTGTGATCAATTTATATTAAGCATACGAATCTCATTAAATTGTTATAAAAGTATCAGATACAGTGAATTAACAAGGACATTAGAATAACAACCTAGTGTCATAATTTATATTAAGCATATCAATCTCATTAAGGTATTATAGAAGCAACATATATAGTTAATTCATAGGGACACTACAATAACAAGCTAGTGTTATTAATTGTTTCAGGTCTGTTTTGCCCACTTCATTCATTCTTATTGTATTTCCTTAAATCGAAACTGGAAAAGGCTATCAAAACCGATGGGCTTGGAAGTTTCAGCAAGGATGGAATGAATGTATGGGATAGAAGGAATGTAAAATGTAGCAAGAATGAAGATGATAGTATTTGGTTGAATGCAATCTGAAATGGACTTGTAGAGTTATTCGAATAAAAGCATGTGTACTTTGTGGTTCTTAAATACAAAGGAGAAGCTAGATTTAAGTTGGTGGTGATCCGTTTGAGTGCCTCGAAGATAGAATACTCAAGTTTGAGAAGTTTCCATAATGCTCTCCCCCATATGAATTGGAAAATTATTTCCCACATGGTAATGATCGTCATAATATAAATTGGTCAAACTCGAATATTCAATCTCTGATTCACTCGAACGCCTCACTAGGATCCTAAACCTAGAATCTCCTTCATATTCAAAAACCACAAATACCCAAGCTTTAATCCCAATAACTACACAACTCTGTACTAGCATTAACACAACCAATCACTACAATCTCCCTCCTTCCCCCATGTTATGTTTATCCCATACAAGACGATTAAAAATTCATTTGTCTAACAAGTTTTTTATTGATTTTGAAAATCCAACAATTATTCATTTGGATATGAACTATATACATGAAATTTTTCCATTCTGATACTAACTGATTTGTGAGATGGCGTCGCATCATCAATCTAACATACAGAACGCGTACCTCCAACTCCGGCTCCTCCTCATGAATGTAGTTGTGAATGTGTTAGAATAATTTCCAATAAGACATTCTGTGTTAATTATTACTAAGCTACAAGCAGTATAACAAAATCACTTGCTAAAATGAAATTTGAAACAAAGGTTATAGACAACCATTAAATCCGATATCGTTGGAACTACCAACCAAACATGAAATAAAAGAAAAATGGAGCATGAAAGAAGATCTCAGTGTTTGGCTGAATGAAGGATGGCATAGAATTGATGAGTTGCTAGGATTAAAGCATGGATATTTTGTGGTTTTTAAGCGTAACAGTTAATCCAAATTCAAATTCATGGTGATTCGTTCGAGTACCTCAAAGATTGATTATTCAAGTTTGAGAAATTTTCATAACGATCGCCACCATCCGAATCAGAAAATCATTTTCCACACAGCAGTGATCGTCATAGAAAGTTCTCAAACTCGAATAATCAACCTCCGAGTCACCCTAATGGATCACAATGAATTTAAACTAGGATTTACTGTAACACGTACATACCAAAAAATACACAGACTTTAATCCCTGCAACTCGAGAATTCTATACCAAACCTTCATTCAACCAAACACTAACCTCTTCTTTCTTACTCTCTTTTGTGTTTATTTCATTTCCAGTTGGTAATTCCAACGAATTTGAATTTAATAGTATGCTGCACTATCTAGATAATGCTTATTGTTATAGAGGACAACACCAGTACATTAATCTTCGTAATGACCCACAAGAAAATATAACAAAACCCCTTTTATTCGGTTTTCTGCGGACAAAATTTCAACATCTTATTTTCTAACGGCATACACAAAGCTAAGTACAATAGTACGTACCAATTCATCAGGTGTGGGCGGAAGGAATATGGCTCCAGGCACTGTTTACAGATAGCTCATTCATCCATCCCAAAGCAAGGAAGATGGTCATTTTGCATCATTTTTTATTGCTGCAGTGATCCCGTACAATCCAAACTCAGCCTATACCAAACCAACATACGTAGAAACACAATTATAGTCAGAATTCGACCCTCCACGTAACAAGTTCATCAACAAAGTTAATACATCACATTGTAGAAAAACTGGTTGTTAAGCTTACATGTGTTCCACTATGGGTGTATGGCGCCTTCATGCATCCTTCGTGCAGCAGCAAAGGTTATTCACCATCATCGTCACTATTGTTCGCATGCACCTCATCCGTGATAGTGTTTCTGGATAGACGGTGGCCTGATCTTTGACCTAAGTACCAACCTGGTTGCACAAACAACGAAGCGAAAAATCACATCGACAAAAATTCATAATCAATGAAGCAAAGTAATCATATATTCACATACCCGAAAAAAGGGACCCACCAAACTGCTACTAATCCTGTTGCATTTGGATATTAGGATTTTCATCAATTTCCTTTCCCGGTGGCTGTAACCTACTGCGTAGTGTTACCCATGTTTCAACCACTGTCCATCTGATTTGAAAACGAAAAAAATAAAAAAAGGCAGATGAGAAACACACAGTTCCTTATAATTAACAATGTAAAAAGTAAATCATCTTAATCGAAGAGGAAACGAATGAGTACTTACGATGAAGAGATGCATTTGACCGCCCGAAAGGTACTCACCAGAACTAACATGATACGGCAGACGAGTTATAAAGATTATATAAAAGTATGAGGCGACCGATTTTGTTGATGAATATGGATCTGCCTCTGATGACATATGCTTAGGGTTTCCTTCGAATATAGCTGGTGTCTGCCTCTGATGACATATGGCTTCCTTCAAATATTACTGGTGTGTACATCCTTCTCGAGTCACCCTTTTTTGTTTAACATTTCCTGAACTAAGAAAATAAAAAAAACCCACACAACATCGGACATTCATCCTTGAGGAGATCGAAGCCCAACTACAATAAATAACCCAACATTGAGTCATTAATAAAAAGGATATATTAAACAAAAACATGTGGTTTGGTTGTCTTTCTGATTGATTGGGCCAGATTTTTTTTAAACAATACGTGCAAGTACCAACCAAAAAAAAATTTCTCATGTAACCAAATTCAAAAAAAAAAACAAAACATATAATTCTCCAACGAAGAATGGTTTATAAATTTTAGAGATAAAAAAGAGTGGATATTAAAGGCCAACAAAAAAACTATTTGTTCCCAAAAGGAATAAACCCATTTTGGCATTTTTTTCCTAAAAATAAAAAAGGCTAGCTTGCAATTTGATCTTAACAAAAAAAATCTTAGCTAGTTAAAATGACAATGCCAATTATATCCGTACGAATACCTACGTTGGCGAATGCGAATCTGATTGAGTTAATATCCAAATTTGTTTTAAATACATGACATACCAAAAAGCAAACATAATTCTTCAACAACCAACTAACAGATAATTGAGTTTCATACTTCCTAAAACTATGGGAAAAGTTTTAGCTTCATAGATGTACAAACATGTCAAACAGGGGCACATAACGCCATCTGGTCCTTATCCTAAGGCATTCTATCTACATCGAACCTGGATGATCGTGATCGGCTCAGTGGATATCATATCGAAGATCCCCACACCACCTGGATTAAAGTTACACAATGAAGTAAAATTTTTCCATCCTCCAGATATAACGCTGAAGCTACCGTCCCTTTTTCCACTGTACCTTGTGTATGTAGCTTCCACCTTTATATGTCCATGTGTAAGGATGAGAGGGTGCCTCTGAGCAGTGAAGTGACTAAGATGAGGGACATTGGGCTGATTTTAACAAAAGATATTTCAGTAAGTATCAGCTAACTTAATGCTTGTTGAGTAAAAAAAATTTTAAACAGCAGGTTACAACAAGTATACGCTTACCAACAATCGAGACGACATCATGCGAGCAGTTAGGTCCATCACAAAAAAGGGCCACTTGGTAGATACCTTAGCGGCAATGGCTTTAACCCTGGCTGAAGGAGGGATGTTGATACACTTTGCAGTTTGAAAGTTACTAGTCCTTACATATGGTGGTTCTTTCAGATCACGGAGTTGGTATGAATTCTCAATGCCACTAAAATCAAATATCTGGACTTGGAAATTAGAGTTTCCTTTGTGTTTGAAATAGAGCATGGAGTCCAAATTAATTTTGAACGTCTGGTAGAACTCCTGCCATCCACGCGTCAAGGCAATTTTGCCATTTTGAATTGGTGACCAAAAGCACCGAAAGGGGTTGTTCCTTTTGTCAGGCACAACCAGGTCCAGGAACGGGGTACGGTTTGGGAGCTCGTCCAGAGTTATCGGTAATGACTGCTACACGGAACTCAAGTTTGGTTAAAAAATTGATAGCATCACATAATGTTTGAATTCAAAGGTTTGTAGTCAAGGGAGGTGATTTACCAGTTTGAACATTGATGGCCTTATTACTGCCTTCAGAAACCTCAACTTGTAGTTCTTCGTGCTACCTTGATTAATAGGTAGCTTTCTCTTACCCTTGTCCCTGGAAGACGTCATCTATGGCAACTATAAAACAGAGTTCATGGCCACAATCGAATCAAATTAGAGTTCATGATAAAAACCTCATGCAAGTGAAACTTACGGCTAAAAATCTACTTACATGCGTCTTTTTGTTATTGGAAAGAAAGTGGTTCAATTTTTCTACAAACAGTGCAACTTTCGTTTCATGAAACAGGTGAATCCCGTGAAATTTTGGATCCTTAACAGAACAATTTTAAGCAAATAAAAAAACAAATTCTTTTTCAAATGAACAAATGCGAAACCCAAATCCTTGACAGGTTCCTTTCAAAAATCTTAATTTGCTTTTATTGATTTAACTATCTTTAAATTTTTTATTAAATGGACATTGCTTGAAGATGGTGATAATTACTTATCGCTATCAGGAGAAGAGTTAGCATAGAGGTTTACCTTGAATGGCATTTTCACGGGGTTGAATCTCTTGGAGACGAAACCTTCAGCAGCAAGGGTTGTTGCTTGGGGTTACAAGGAGGAGTATTTTCAAAAAAAAGGGATACTGAAAGGGTACTTAAGTTGCACGCTTTTGAGATATAAAAAAAATTTTAAATTTTAAATTAAGTATTAAAACGTGTCGTTTTTAATACTCTTCAACACATAATCCATTTTATCCCAATCCTAACTCTCCGTAAATCCCCCTTCATCAATGCTTGTAGGTTATAAAGATGTCAAAAAAATTTAATTTCCTTGGAAAATCAAATTCTTCAATGCTAAAAAAAATTCAAACAACAATGGAACTTGCATTTCGGTAAGCATCTCCTTCTTATATCACCTTTGATCATAATTCACCAAGATGTTGTATCTGTAAAGAATTAAACGGAACATATCTACAAATCTGCATGCAGAAAGAGTTCAATTTTGTGTCCGATAGTAAATAAAGATTCACGTAAACATAGGCTATAAATCAACTCTTTTTTAGCTATCATTCCCCTGTTTTTCATTTGTCATTGTTTCTTCCTGTTGGTTAGGTATGTTAATGCATTGAGGAACATACAACAATCATACAACCAGTTTTATGTCTTTAGGCTCTTCGCAACAGATGTGCGATAATGCACAACTGTTCCTTGGTTCATTGATATGCTTCTGTTAAAAAAACTTTCGAACATTAACGTGCCATGGTTTTGTGTTGTTTGACCATAGGATGATATCTAATTCTCACCTAATATCGTGCATCTATTCAAGTGGTACGCTACGACGGATCTTTATTTAATAGACACTCAAGACAATTGCCTCTATTTGACGCCGAGGAGAGACGGTGACAGCTTCTAGATTAAGGTAGCTGACTTAGGAAGGATACGACGCATGTATAGACGATCTTCTTTGCTGAGTGTGGAGCTGAGGTACGTTGGTTGGGTGTATTCTACATGATTATTAGGGACATTAATCAGAAAGGGGAACCTCCATGTGTCATTGACGACCTCTATGCCTTCAAGGTGTTGCCCGAACATATTATACACAGCCTATCGTCGTGGTACGGTGCATACTTTGACAAAGAAGCCCAACTAAGAGTCTACCATACCGAAGTGTTCCTAAGGTCGCACCATCATAGCCAAAAACAACATGAGGATACTCAGCAATCAAAGTGAGCATCATCTTTGCACTCTTATCTGCACTAAATTGTTATGTATTCAACTGTTATGCCTAAATTTTTGAACTTTACTACAGTTTCAACAAGAGACAACAAGGTGGGGGGCTGACGCAAGTCCTAGTAAGCAGCAGCGACCCACAATCTCCCCTGACTCATCCAGCAAGCATGGATCAACCTAGCAGATGCCTGCAGATCTTTTAGAGTTCCTGTGTAGTATAATTATGTTTAAATGTTGTCGTGAATGTATTTTATTTTGTCTGTGATGTGCTTTGTTTCACATTTGGTGAACGTTTGTTATATTTTGAACAACATGAACGCCATAATATTTTTGTTTCTTCATGTTCTTATTTGTAAATTGGGATGCCCTGCCGGTTTTGGGTTTAAAAAAACAAAGTAATTGAAACTAGTATGTTGACAAAATATCGAATTCCTAACAGGTACTTTGTCACTGTCCCGTTTAGCTTTAAATTGTATTTTTTAGGCATAGTGTGTAAGGCTAGACATTTACGAAACTTTTTTTGGAATTAACAATAGCTCTAGGGCCCAAGAAACAAATTAAAAAATAATACACAACCATATAATTCAAGCCAATTTCTTAATATCAAACTAAGAAGGGGTGCTATTCAACTTGTATAGTTCAAAAAAAAAAAGAACTGGTATGTCCACTACGTTTCTCCCAACAACTTCAACTACATCCTAATATCTTTGTAAAGGACTCCAAACTACATGAACTTAATTACTAGTCACTCGTTCGTTATATTCGAAATTAATCTTCATGACCACATCCAATAAATGAACCAAATTGATCAATATTTTACGACAAAAACCAGTAAGATATAATGGACGACATGTTTAAATTAGAGACCATTTGAGCTTTTGATGTATATGGCTTGGGGTTCCTTTAATTCCACATAATGTCATTATCAGCTTTACTAACAAAAGACATTCTGGTGTAACTAAATTAAAAAATGAAACTAACCTTCATCATGTATTGTAGACTAATTCACACAGCGATAATGTGTTCCTGTCCACCATCTGATCCAACTTTTCATCCCATGTATAGAATGATGAACAACATTTTTGTTCCCCATGATAATACGGGGGATTGAGGTGTCGTTGAAAAGAACGAAAGCAAAGTCACCAGAGTCTTTGTCCCTCCGAGGCATGACTGTCACCCTACGAACCACTTGACCAAACAAGTTGGAGAAAAACTCAACAATGGCTTCCACAGTAGGCATAGATTCTCAACCAAAGCAGACGGTCAGTTTCTTTGGACGCTCCTCGTCGTCCAGTTCCTTGCATACGTACTTTTGCTTTCCCTTTTCTTGCTGAGTGATAAACTCCGATTCTGTGGTTTATCTTGTGCTTATTTTAGGGGATTTTATCACCTTTTCCCACATTTGTTTAATGAAACAACATGGTTTTGTAATTCTCCCTCAAATTGTGCTTAAATGTAAAAACATGCTTTTTAGGCCCTTAAATTAGTGATTTTAATTCACCATAATTTCATTTGATGCCTTGACATGTTTGTTTGTGATTTCAGGTCCATAAGGCAAGTCTTGGATGGAAGAAGTGAAGAGAAAATCATGCAAAGTGGAGAATGCATGAGAAAACAAAGATTGGGAGTGCATCAATGGGCGCGCACGCGTACCAAGCGAGCGCGCGCAGAAGTGATGTCGCATCGAGACGCATACGTATACATGGCATGTATGCGTGGATAGAAAAATTTCCAAACGGCGCGGATGCGTACATGATGCGTACGCGTCGATGCTCGCATGTGATTCACTTAAAGGCAAAGTGCTAGGGGCAATTTCTGAGCTGCCCAGGCCTAATTCTAACCCATTCCTGAAACTATTTCATGCAGAATTTAAGCTAGAACAAAGGGGGGTACTTAGTTAGTCAACATGAGCCTTTAGCTAGTTTTCTAGAGAAAGAAGCTCCCTCTTCTCTCTAGAATTAGGTTAGGATTAGGTTAAATTCCCTTAGATCTAAGTGTAATTCCTTGAACTCATCTTCTTTCCCTCACAATTTCTTATTCTAATGTCTTAATTCTCTAGTTTCTCTTGTTAAATTCCTGTTTTGCCCTCTTTTATGTTGATGAACCCTTATTGAATTCCCTTTTCTTTTAATGCAATTTTATGTTTCCATGCTCTCTTTGATGTTTATTTTCATTGATATTGTCGATTCATTATTCATGATGTTTATAGATCTTGCTAAATCCTTGCAATTAGTGATGTTTACTTTTCTTGCACTCTAATTGTTTGATAAAATGTCTTCTTTAGTTTTTAAGTAGTTTTCTTACTCTTGGCCTAGGCCAAGGAAATTGAGTGACCTTGAGTCATTGGGTCTCAATAAATTGGTGATTTGAGAACCCTTGGTGATCAATTTGATATCCATTGACACTAACCCACTACTAATCTAATTGGTAGATAGGTTGGGACTTATGGGTTGATGTTGATCAAGCCATTTGACGTACCTCAATCTTAGGAGTAGATATTACGTACTTAAAGCTTTTGGAGGTAGACTTAATGAGCTTGGTTCCTCAAAATTGTCAATATATAGTTTGTAGACAAGGATGGTGATCTCAATTACCTATGTCTAGCCAAGAGTATCTTTCCTTTCTTTTATTAGTTAATTGTTCATTTACTTTCTTGCCCCTTTATCAACCAAACCCCTTTGCTCATTCATAGCCAATAATAGAACACTTCATTGAAATTTCTCATGAGACGACTCGGAGTTTAAATACTTCGGTTAATTTTTATTTGGGGTTTGTAATTGTGACAACCAAATTTTTGATTGGGAGGATTGTTTGTTGGTGTAAAACTATACTTACAACGAGAATTCATTCATTTGTGAAAATTCTATACCGACACAAGAATTCACTCATCAAAATTGGCGCCGTTTCCGGGGATTGCAATGGTCTTATGTCATTGGCTATTGTGAATATGTGAATATGCTTGTCTTTTGCTTGTTGGGTAGTTTTTGCTAGGTTTAGGACTTTGTTGCTTATTCTTTGTAGCTTTTGTGTTTATTTGCCATTATGAATTCTCATCCTCACTTTGGCTATGAGTTTGGCTCAAATTATGTTATAGGAAAGGGGAACTACAATGGTGACATGCATCAAGGATGGAACAATCAAAGATGGGGGGAGCCTCAAGGGATTGATCAACCTTCTTGGCAACAACCCCCTTCCGAATCAAGTTTGACAAAAGTGCTTGGAGATACGACTACTCTCCTCACGGAGATGCACAAGGACCAAAGGGCATTTTATTCTATCCAAACGGTTCAAGCGCCACCCCAACATGACTACTCTCCCGTATCTTATGAGTATAATTCCAATCCTAATGCATATCAATCCAATGGATGTGGTGACCCTCATTGTAGTTGTCAACAACCACCACCACATGCCTATGAACCATCCCCTCAACCTAATTTTGAACTACCATACTTACAAGCCCCCTGATGAGCGAATATTTTAGTATATTTTAGTTAGTGTTTAGTATATTTTTATTAGTTTTTAGGCAAAATTAATATTTCTGGACTTTTCTATGAGTTTGTGTATTTTTCTGTGATTTCAGGTATTTTCTAGCTGAAATTGAGGGAGCTGAGCAAAAATCTGATTTAGGCTGAAAAAGGACTGCTGATGCTGTTGGATTCTGACCTCCCTGCACTTGGAATGAATTTTTTGGAGCTACAGGAGTCTGATTGGTGCGCTCTCAATTGGGTTGGAAAGTAGGCATCCAGGGCTTTTCATCAATATATAATAGTCCATACTTTTCTTGAAGATAAACGACGTAAACTGGCGTTTAAAGCCACTTCCATGTTGCATTCTGGAGTTGAACGCCAGAAACAGGTTGCAAGTTGGAGTTAAACGCCAGAAATAGGTTACAACCTGACGTTTAACTCCAAAAACAGCCCAGGCACGTGAGAAGCTGAAGTCTCAGCCCCAACACACACCAAGTGGGCCCCAGAAGTAGATTTCTGCACTATCTATCTTAGAGTTTACTCATTTTCTGTAAACCTAGGTTACTAGTTTAGTATTTAAACAACTTTTAGAGACTTATTTCGTACCTCTGATAAACCCCATTTGTAGGGTTTATCTTGTGCTTGATTTAAGGGATTTTATGACCTTTTACCCACATTTATTCAATGAAATAGCATGGTTTTATAACTTCTCCCTTAATTGTGCTTAAGAGTGAAAACATGCTTTTTTGGACTTAAAATAGCTAAATTTAATTCGCCTTGATTCTATTAGATGCCTTGATATGTTTGTTAAGTGATTTAAGGTTTAGGAGGCAAAGATTGGATCAAGGGAATGAAGAAAGAAAGCATGAAAAGTTGGAGAACTCATGAAGAAATGAAAGAACCGGAAAGCTGTCAACTCGACCTCTTCGCACTTAAACGACCATAACTTGAGCTAAAGAGGTCCAAATGATGCGGTTCCACTTGGGTTAGAAAGCTAACATCCGGGGCTTCGAAACGATATAAGATTTGCCATAGTTGCTACATGTATGGTGGCACGCACACGCATAGTACGCGCATGCACCGTTGCTGCCACCTGGTTCACTTAAAGCACAACGTGGCCAGCAATTTTTGAAGCCTTGTGGGCCCAATCCAACTCATTTCTGATGCTATTTAAGCCAAGGATTGAAGGGGAATCAACATACTTTACCATTATGTTAGTTACCATTAGTTTAGTTTAGCTTAGTTTTAGTAGTTAGAGTTAGTTTCTAGAGAGAGAAGCTCTCACTTCTCTCTAGGATTAGGATTAAGATTAGGTTTAGTTCTTGGATCTAGATTTTAATTCATCTTCTTCTACTTCTATTCTCTTAATTCCTTGTTGTTACATTCATCTTCCTCTATTCTTTTGTTGTAATTTCCTTTATGTTGTTCTTGTATTTTGTTGTAGATCTACTTTTGTTCCTTCCTTTCTCTTTTAATTCAATTCAAGGTAAATCATAATAATTGTGTTCCTTTTGATTTGTTGTTGTTAATTCTTTGCAATAATTGTTGTTAGATTTTGTTCTTGTTGTTGATTTACTATGCTTTTCTTTTATGCCTTCCAAGTGTTTGATGAAATGCTTGGTTGGATTTTAGAGTAGAATTTTATACTCTTGGCTTGGAAAGGTAAATTAGGACCTCTTGAGTTACTAATGTCCAAGTGATTGATGATTGGAAGCCATTGACTCTAGTTCTCACTAATTGAATTAGTGGAGAAGTAGGACTTATGGACTAGGATTGATATATCTCATTTGACTTTCCTTTACCATTAGTTAGAGGATGATTTAGTGAGATTAATCCTTGCCAATTCTCATATTGTGGTTAGTGATTAGGATAGAGATCTTTGACCACCAACCCTTGTCAAGACTTTTTTTGCCATTAGTTTACTTTTTGCCATTTATTTTTCATGTTTCTTATTAAAATCCCAAAAATAACTCACAACCAATAACAAGACACTTTATTGTAATTCCTAGGGAGAACGACCCGAGGTTCAATACTTCGGTTTATAAATTTAGGGGTTTATTTTAGTGACAAACAATCTTTTGTATGAAAGGATTATTGTTGGTTTAGAAACTATACTTTACAACGAGATTTCATTAGTGAAATTCTAAACCGTCAAAAATCCAATCATCAACCTCATGACATTTTAGATCTAAACTTTGTATTCTCTGACGGTATGAGTCTCTAAACTCCATTGTTGGGGGTGAGGAGCTCTGCAGCATCTCGATGAATTAATGCAATTATTTCTGTTTTCTATTTAAACACGCTTGTTTCTCTTTAAGATGTTCATTCGTACCTAACCATGATGAAGGTGATGATCCGTGATACTCATCACCATTCTCAATATATGAACGCGTGCCTGACAACCACCTCCGTTCTACCTTCAATTGAATGAATGTCTCTTGGATTCCTTAATCAAAATCTTCGTGGTATAAGCTAGAATCCATTGGCAGCATCCTTGAGAATCCGGAAAGTCTAAACCTTGTTTGTGGTATTCCGAGTAGGATTAAGGGATTGGATGACTGTGACGAGCTTTAAACTCGCGAGTGTTGGGCATAGTGATAGACGCAAAAGGATCAATGGATCCTATTCCGACATGATCGAGAACCGAAAGATGATTAGCCGTGCAGTGACAGCGCATTTGGACCATTTTCACTGAGAGGACGGATGGTAACCATTGACAATGGTGATCCACCAACACACAGCTTACCATAGGAGGAACTGTGTGCGTGAAGAAGAAGATAGGGGAAAGCAGAGATTTAGAAGACAAAGCATCTCCAAAACTCCAACATATTCTCCATTACTGCGTAACAATTACTCATTTTACACTTTTTCACCTTTTACAATTGAAACTAAAGAACCCTATTGGTATCCTAACTAAGATTAATAAGATAACCATAGCTTGCTTCAAGCCAACAATCTCCGTGGGATTCGACCCTTACTCACGTAAGGTATTACTTGGACGACCCAGTGCACTTGCTAGTTAGTTGTGTGGAATTACATAGTGTGAGTGTAATTTTTGTGCACCAAGTTTTTGGTACCGTTGCTGGGAATTGTTCGAGTTTGAACAACTGACGGTTTATCTTGTTACTTAGATTAGGAAAAATTTGTCTTTTTGTTTAGAGTCACTAGGATTGCATCTTCTATTATTCCTTTTAAAAATCTTTCAAAAATATTTTTTTCTCTATTAGTTTTTTAATTTTTCTTGGAGTTTTTTTGTTTGAGTTTAGTTTCATATTTTAAGTTTGGTGTCAATTACATGCTTTTCTTTGTCTTTCAATTTTTGAATTGCATGTTCTTTGTTTTTCCTTGATCTTCAAATTGTTCTTGTCAATTTTTCTTGTTTGATCTTTGGTTTGTCTTGTTTTGTGTCTCTTCTTATTTTTCTTGTGCTTTTTCAAAATATTAGTTTTCAAAAAAAAATATATTTTTATTTATTAAAAATACCTCTTTAAAACATGTTACATTTATAGCTCAATTGGTTAGAGCGTTGGTTTGTGTTCTTCGTAATTGGGTATCTTCTTTTTAAAATCTTTTTCAAAAATAATTTTTCTTTGATTAAATCTTGTGCCAAACTTTAAGTTTAGTGTTCTCTTGTTAATTTTCTTTAATTTTCGAAAATTTATTGTGGTTTTCTAAAAATTTTAAGTTTGGTGTTTTATCTTCATGTTATTGTTGTTCTTGTGAGTCTTCAAGGTGTTCTTGAGTCTTCCTTGTGTCTTGATCTTAAAATTTTTAAGTTTGGTATTCCTTGGTGTTTTCCCTCCAAAATTTTCGAAAACAAGGAGCATTAGATCTAAAAATTTTAAGTTGTGTGTCTTTTGTGTGTTTTTCTCTTTCATCATAAAATTCAAAAATAAAAAAACTTTTTAACTATTTTTAAGCAATTATTTCGAATTAAAAAAAATTCAGATTTCAATTTCAAAATTTTTAAAATCACATCTTTTTCAAAAATATCCTAACCACTTTCTCTCTCCCCACTTTTTTGAAAATCTTCATAAAACATTTTTTAAATTTTATTTTAGTTTTTATTTTATTTTATTATTTCGAAAAATTTTTCTTATATAATAAAATAAATAAAATAAATCCACATCATCTCCCTTTCTCCATCATGGACCTAAGTGGAAATGAACAGTCCAGAAGGACTCTGGGGTCATATGCTAACCCCACTACTACTTCATACGGGAGTAGTATCTGTATATCCTCCATCGGAGTCAGTAGTTTTGAGTTGAATCCTCAGCTCATTATCATAGTGCAGCAAAGTTTCCAGTATTCTGGTCTTCCACAGGAAGAACCTGTAGAGTTTCTGGCACAGTTTTTACAAATTGCTGACACAGTACATGATAAAGAAGTAGATCAGGATGTCTACAAATTATTACTATTTCCATTTGCTGTAAAAGACCAAGCTAAGAGGTGGTTAAATAACTAACCTAAGGCTAGCATAAGGACATGGAAACAGCTGTCAGAAAAATTCCTGAATCACTATTTCTCTCCAAAACAGATGACACAGCTAAGGCTAAGCATCCAAGGCTTTAAACAAGGAGATAATGAATCCCTCTACGATGCCTGGAAGAGATACAGAGAGATGCTAAGAAAATACCCCTCTGAAATGTTTTCAGAGTGGGTGCAGTTAGACATCTTCTATTATGGGTTTACAGAGAAAGCTCAGATTTCTCTAGACCACTCAACGGGTGGATCTATACACATGAGAAAGACAATTGAGGAAGCTCAAGAGCTCATTGATACAGTTGCCAGAAATCAGCATCTGTACCTAAGTAGTAAATCTTCCATGAAAGAAGAGGCTAAAACAGTAACTGTTGAACTCAGTCCTGTAGAACAAATCACTGAATTCAATCAACAATTAGATTTTCTGACAAAACAGCTAGCCGAATTCAAGTAGATAGTGCACGAAACAAGAATAGCTAATATAAATATGGAAGTGCAGTTGAAGCAAATAGAATAGCAGTTATCAAAATAAATAACAGAAGAGTGCCAAGCAATTTAATTAAGAAGTGGGAAAACATTAAATACCTCACTTTAAGGCAGCAGGAAGCCAAGAAATGAACAAACTGCTTTCCAAAATCCCTCTGAGGACAGTAAGAGCCCAGAGAGGAATAATTCTGGCGCTCAAACGCCAGAAAAGGGTAGAGAACTGGCGTTGAACGCCCAACCCATGCTCAGTTCTGGCGTTCAAACGCCAGAAACAGGCAAGAAGTTGGCGTTGAACACCCAAAGGAAGCTTAGTTCTGGCGTTCAGACGCCAGAAACAGGTAAGGAGTTGGCATCTAATGCCACTCCAGCTTCCACCCCTGGCATTCAAACGCCAGTGGGGGATCAGACACATACAAGTGCTGATAGCAACCCCTCTAAAAAGGCTTCTTAACCCACATCTGTAGGCAATAAACCTGCAGCAACTAAGGTTGAGGAATACAAAGCCAAAATGCCTTATCCTCAGAAACTCCATCAAGCGGAACAGGATAAGCAATTTGCTAGCTTTGCAGACTATCTCAGGACTCTTGAAATAAAGATTTCGTTTGCAGAGGCACTTGAGCAAATACCCTCCTATGCTAAGTTCATGAAAGAAATCTTAAGTCATAAGAAGGATTGGAGATAAACTGAAAAAGTTTACCTCACTGAAGAATGCAGTGCAGTCATTCTAAAAAGCTTACCAGAAAAGCTTAAAGATCCCGGAAGCTTTATGATCATGCACATTAGAGGGTACTTGTACCAAGCAAGCTCTATGTGATCTTGGGGCAAGTATCAACCTAATACCTGCATCTACTATCAGAAAGCTTGGTTTGACTGAAGAAGTCAAACCAACCCGGATATGTCTCCAACTTGCTGATGGCTCCATTAAATACCCATCAGGCATGATTAAAGACATGATTGTCAAAGTTGGGCCATTTGCCTTTCCCACTGACTTTGTGGTGCTGGAAATAGAGGAGCACAAGAGTGCAACTCTCATTCTAGGAAGACCTTTCCTAGCAACTGGACAAACCCTCATTGACGTCCAAAAAGGGGAAGTAACCCTGAGAGTCAATGAGGACGAGTTTAAGTTGAATGTTGTCAAAGCTATGCAGCATCCAGACACCCTAAACGACTGCATGAGCATTGATATTATTGACTCTCTGATAAAAGAGGTCAATATGACTGAGAGTCTCGAATCAGAGCTAGAGGATATCTTTAAAGATGTTCAGCCTGATCTGGAGGAACCAGAGAGAATAATAGAACCTCTGAAAATCCCTCAGGAAGAGGAGAAACCTCCCAAACTTGAGCTCAAATCATTACCACCATCCCTAAAATATGCATTTCTGGGAGAAGGTGATACCTTTCCTATAATCATAAGCTCTACCTTAGAGCCACAGGAAGAGTAAGCACTAATTCAAGTGCTAAGGACATACAAGACAGCTCTTGGGTGGTCCATCAGTGATCTTAAGGGTATTAGCCCAGTCAGATGCATGCACAAGATCCTATTGGAGGGTGACGCTAAGCCAGTGGTTCAACCACAGAGGCGGCTGAATCCAGCCATGAAGGAGGTGGTGCAGAAGGAGGTCACTAAATTACTAGAGGCTGGGATTATTTAAACTGGTCACAGCACCAGTCATCTTTGCACCAGACTGGACATTACTATTTGAACTAATGTGTGATGCCATTGATAATTAGATTTTTGACGGTTTAGAATTTCACAAATGAAATCTCGTTGAAGTATAGTCTCTAAACTAACAATAATCCTTTCATGCAAAAATTTGTTTGTCACAAGTACAAACCCCTAAAATCTACAAACCGAAGTATTTAAACCTCGGGTCGTTCTCCCTAGGATTTACAATAAAGTGTCTTGTTATTGGTTGTGAGTCATTTTTGGGGTTTTGATAAAAGACATTAAAGATAAATGGCAAGAAAGTAAACTAAGGCCTAAAAAGGTCTTGGCAAGGGTTGGCAGTCAAGGATCTCTATCCTAATCACTAACCACAATATGAGAATTGGCAAGGATTAATCTCATTAAATCATCCTCTAACTAGTAGTAAAGGAAAGTTAAATGAGCTATATCAATCCTAGTCCATAAGTCCTAACTCTCCACTAATTCAATTAGTGAGAACTAGAGTCAATGGATCCCAATCATCAATTACTTGGACATTAGTAACTCAAGAGTTCCTAAGTTACCTTTCCAAGCCAAGAACATAAAATTCTACTCTAAAATCCAACCAAGCATTTCATCAAACACTTGGAAGGCACAAAAGAAAAGCATAGTAAATTGACAACAAGAATGAAATCTAACAACAATTATTGAAAGGAATTAACAACAACAATTAAAAGAAATACATTTATTATGATACCTTGATTGAATTGAAAGAGAGTAGAAGAAACAAAAGTAGATCTACATCAAAACACAAGAACAACATAAAGTTAATTACAACAAAAGAATAGAAGAAGATGAATGTAACAACAAAGAATTGAGAAGTAGAAGTAGAAGAGAACATGAATTAAAACCTAGATCTAAGAACTAAACCTAATCCTAATCCTAATTCTAGAGAGAAGTCTCTCTAGAAACTAACTCTAACTACTAAACTATGACTAATGGTCAAAAGTATGTAAAGTATGTTAAGTATATTGATTCCCCTTCAATCCTTGGCTTAAATAGCATCAGAAATGAGTTGAATTGGGCCCACAAGGCTTCTAAAATCGCTGGCCACGTGTTGCATTAAGTGGGTCATATGGCACCATCGGCGCATCCACGTACCGTGCGCTTGCGCGCCCCTATGCGTGATGCAACTATGGCAAATCTTATATCGTTTTGAAGCCCCAGATGTTAGCTTTCTAACCCAACTAAAACCGCATCATTTGGACCTCTGTAGCTCAAGTTATGGTCAATTAAGTGCGAAGAGGTCGGCTTGACAGCTTTTCGGATCTTTCGTTTCTTCATGAGTTCTCCAACTTTTCATGCTTTCTTTCTTCATTCCCTTGATCCAATCTTTGCCTTCTAAACCTTAAATCACTTAACAAACATATCAAGGCATCTAATGGAAACAAAGTGAATTAAATTTATTTATTTTAAGACCTAGAAAGCATGTTTTCACATTCAAGCACAATTAAAGGAGAATATACAAAACCATGCTATTTCATTGAATAAATGTAGGTAAAAGGTGATAAAAACCCCAAAAATCAATACAAGATAAACCCTACAAATGGGGTTTATCAACCTCCCCACACTTAAACCAAGCATGTCCTCATGCTTAAGCCAAGAGAAAGCAAAGGGCATCAACATTTATTCAATGTAACCTATCTATATGCATCCTATCTACATGAATGCAACTAGATGCAAAATGGTTTTACCTACTTGGTTAAAAATAAATCAATCCTCCAAGTCATACATGCACAAGTAGGGTCAAGATCATATAATGATTCATGAATCCTACCAATTCAAATATAAAAATTGAAGTTCAAATAGATTTGCAAGAAGAAAGCTTATGAAAGCTGGGAATCACGGAATTGAGCATCGAACCCTCACCAGAAGTGTTTGCACTCTAGTTGCTCAAGTGTATAGGGTTGATTCTCTCAATTCTCCCCTAATCATGCTTTTCAAAATTTGTTTTTCATCTAACAATCAACAATTATTTCATGCATGCATACAATTATCATGAGGTCTTTTCTTTAGGTTGTAATGGGGCTAGGGTCAAGGTAGGATCATATATGGCTAGTGGACTTAGGATTTGAATCTTTGATTAACTTAAACTTTCCCACCTAACCTATATAATGACCTATACAATTAAGTACTAATCTAACTACCCATTCCTCACTTTTTCACATACTCATGCATTTTCTTTTCATTTCAGAACACTTATGTATTGACTTTTATTTGAGCTTTACTTTGGGGCATTTTGTCCCCTTTTTTATTTCTTTCTTTTTATTCTTTTTCTTTCTTTTTTTTCTATATTTTTTTTTTCTTTTTCATATTGTTTTTTTCTTTTTTTCTTTTCTTTTTCTCATTTTTTTTATATACACGAGCATCAATGCATAAGGTTTTACATTTGATCAATACATGAGTATGTACCCAATTCCCAATATTTACACTAATAATACAAAACTACCCTTTTATTCACCCAATGTCCCAAGGTTCCCACACTTGAATGATACTCACACACACTAGCCTAAGCTAATCAAAGATCCAAATAAGGACTTTTATTATTTTCCGCTTTAAGGCTTGTAATGTGCTAAATTAAGAACAAAGTGGGTTAATTGTAGGCTCAAATTTGGCTAACAAAGGAAGATAGAAGGTAAGGCCATTTGGGTAAGTGAGCTAATGAAACAATGGCCTCAATCATATAAATGCATGAATACACAAAATAATGGACATAAAGAATCAAACAAATCAAAGATTACAATCATAGGAAGAGAATAATGCACACAAGAAGGAAAATAAGTGGTTATAAGATGTAACCACACCATTAGGCTCGAATCTTGCAAGCTTGTGTTATTAGCTCAAAAACCATGTTCCAAAATACATTCTTTCAAGCAAGTTCAACAAAAAAAATTTTCAAATTGGTAGGTTGCCCTAAAACGGTTTCTTGGGAAAGAAATCATCACCCTAACCAAGTAGTCCTAACAAAAAAAGAAGTGGTAAAAATATGTACAAATTCTAACTAACATGCAACCTATCATTTAAATGCAATAACTAACTAACATTGATGTTGAAAAAGAAAATTGTTATGGAAAAAGAAAATTGTTACCCATGGAGATCAGTCGACGACCTCCCCACACTTGAAGATTGCACCGTCCTCGGTGCATGCAAAGAAGAGCAGGTGGACGGGTTGCTACAATTGATGAGCTCCTCAAATGGTTGTGCGGATGACTTGTTTGTTGCCCCATTTAACAGCTTTTTCTTTCTCCCTTCCTGGTGGCCAACCTAAAAGGAAAGAAAAAGAAAGAAAGTTAAGCCTATAACAAAGATATCAAAGCAAATAG
The DNA here is from genome assembly GCF_014773155.1 of Arachis stenosperma. Classification (NCBI taxonomy): domain Eukaryota; kingdom Viridiplantae; phylum Streptophyta; class Magnoliopsida; order Fabales; family Fabaceae; genus Arachis; species Arachis stenosperma. The sequence continues at coordinate 76,257,558 of NC_080377.1, read as the reverse complement.
AACATAGGCGGGGGCTAATGCCAAATAAAGGTATGATTCCCTACTACATGTTAGCTAAGCATGTAAAAGAGAGAACAATATAAGTCACGGCATATCAACTAACACTTGATGCAAGAGTAAAGTTAAAGCATGAAAAACATATTGAGCATCAAGATCAAATAAGAATTGACACAAACAAGATTAGTGATAAGCATGAGGGCATTTGGTCCCAACCTAACTCAATGATGATGAAGCACAAAAACAAAGGATAATGAGTTAGGAAGGACTAAAGCACTACCTTGTGTGTGGAACAAACATTTCAATTAATGTTAAACAGGTCACAAAGCACCAAGATAAAGCAAGAGAGTCTCAATAATTGAGTATAAGAATTCAACACCATTATTGAAATGACACTTAGAAAAAAAACTGAAAACATGCTATAAAAACAAAATGAAAATGGAAAGAGTAGAAGTATGCAAGTGTAATGAACAAAAGAAAATGGAAGATGAGAGAAAAAAACTCTTTTTTTTAACCGACGCGTGCGCGTCATGCACGTTTACACGTCAATGGGTATATTGGTCGAAGGACGCGTACGCGCCAAGTGCGCGCACGCGTGTGTTGAGTTAGGCGAGGGGCATAATGTTGGCCCAAAAGTGGCACAACTCTCTGGTAAAAGGAGCAGGAGTGTGGATCGTGCAATCGGCGCACGCGCGCACAGTGTGCGTGCGCCATTGCAAACTCAAGATCGTGTGCGCGTACGCGCCAAGTGCGCGCACGCGTGCGTAGACTTGTGCCTTAGGCCCAATGTTCGCGCAGTGCAGGCCTAACTCTCGGGTTTTTGGCTGGGGGTGAATTTTTTTGCATCCACACGTACGCGTACAGTGCGCGTCCGCGTGGATAGTCGAAAAATGCTCAGGTGCGCGTACGCGTTATGTGCGCGCACGCGTGGATGGTGTTCTGTTTTTCAAAAAAAAATTTTTTTTTTAAGTTCTTGCACCAATCCAAGCCTTTCAATCCTCCAAACAGCTACCAAAACACCCTAAAACCTTATTTATCATATTATACTCCTAACTAAACTTAACAAACCAATAAAAATATGAAATTGAACTAATTCTACCAATATTTACAAAGAAAGAAAATAAAAAGATGTTACCATGGTGGGGTGTCTCCCACCTAGCACTTTTGTTTATTGTCCTTAAGTTGGACTTATGAGGAGCTCCTCTCAAGGTGGCTTGTGCTTGTACTCATCTTGGAACTCCCACCAATGCTTGGTTTTCCATTGTGCCCCAAGACTTCTTATTTGTTGCACCAAGTGTTGATGGAGTTCTTCACAAGCTTGGGACTCCCAAAGTTGATCCTCATGTATACTGGGATCCCATATCTTGTTTCTACACCCATCTTTCAGTTGATCATTATTAGTCCATGTGGGTGGCATGACCTTAGAATTCTCAAAGAAGCTTCCAAACAACTTCCTAGACCCATGCAATTTGGTTCCACACCAACCATTGCTCTTGAATTTTGAGCTTGCAACCGTCATGAGCTTAGAATGATGTTTCCAACCACTATACAACTCTTTCCTACTCTTAACTCCATAAAGAGCTCTAAGTTGACCATCATTTTGAATCAAGCCATATTCAAGCAAGAAAGTAAAGCTTAGGGATAAGAATTTTACCCACTTGAATGTTGTGTTGGATGGCGACTTGGGGAGGGAGACCTCCCCACACTTAGACAATGCAAGGTCTACTTCTTTAGGCTCTTCTTTAGTTGTTTCCACCTCTTCACAAGCTTCTTTAATTTCAACCTTTTTCCCTTTTTCACTTGGCTTGGTGTTGTCTTCAAGAACTTCATCTTGCCCAATGGGAGGTGAGTCAATTTTGGATAGGAATTCATTGATGAATGAATCCATCTCTTGATCAACCTCTTCATATTCTTCAATTTCAATATACACCATGCCAACTTTTTCCTCTTGGTAGCTCTCTTTCGATTCACTCTCTTTCTCATTGCTCACCAAAGGTATGGGAGGTTGTGCACACTCTTTTGTAACTTCAACTTTATGTCCAATGGGAGAGGATTCCATTGTAGAGAGAAATTCATCCATGATTGAATCCATCTCTTGATAAGCCTCTTCCAAGTCTCCAACGATGATATGCCTTGGAGGTTACGCACCCTCCTCAACATCGATATCAAGCTTCTTGGAAGAGTCCTCCATGATGCTACATTCCCATGGACTTTCAACATCTCCCAAATATTCAACCACCTCTTCCTTTTCTTCAATGATCATAGTCTCCTCCAAATTTTCTAACACAGAATTTGACTCCTCCTTCTCCACCAAATTTTCCAATTTCTCCTTCATGCTTTGCTCTTCTTTTGACTTTTCACATGTGGTCACGGAAATACCTTGAGTATTCAAATATTGGTGGGCTAAAGTGTGCACCACCTTGGTCAAATTGGTCACAAACTCAAGTGTATCCCGCTTCATGGCTTCTTGTCCTTGGAATAACAAAGTGAGAGGATCGTCTATTGGGGCTTGGGGTGAATAGGAAGGTTCATTATTTTGGAGAGAGGGTTCATAGTAGGAAGGTGGTTCTTCTTGGTAAGGGTATGGAGATGGTGAGTGTTGAGGTGGTTCATGGTAGTAATCTTGATAGGGTTGTGGTGGTTCTAAAGGTTCTTGCTCATAATGGTCATAAGAATGTGGTATGGGTGATTGGTCATATGATGGATATGGATCATAGGGCGGTGTTTGGTAATGAAAGGCTTGTGAGAATGGTTGAGGTTCATGTTGAGGATGAGATTCATAGGCATATGATGGTGGTTGTTGAGTGTCACAAAAAGAGTTATCATAGCCGTTAAATTGACATGCATTAGGATGGAAATTATACCTATAAGTATCCGAAGGTTGTTGCCAATAGAAGTGATCAATTCCTTGAGGCTCCTCCCATCTTTGTTGGTTCCATCCATAATGAGTGTCATCATTGAGGTGCACATTTTCTACAACACAATTAGAACTAAACTCAAAGCCAAAGTGAGAATTCATAGTGGAAAAATAAATTAAAACTAACAAAATCTAGTAAACAAGCAAAAGACAAGCTATTTACAATATTCACATATGTACAATAACCAATAACATAACACCATTGCAAATCCCCGACAACGGCGCCATTTTGATGATTAGATTTTTGACGGTTTAGAATTTCACTAATGAAATCTCGTTGAAGTATAGTCTCTAAACCAACAATAATCCTTTCATGCAAAAATTTGTTTGTCACAAGTACAAACCCCTAAAATCTATAAACCGAAGTATTTAAACCTTGGGTCGTTCTCCCTAGGATTTACAATAAAGTGTCTTGTTATTGGTTGTGAGTTATTTTGGGGTTTTGATATGAAGCATGAAAGATAAATGGCAAGAAAGTAAACTAAGGCCTAAAAAGGTCTTGGCAAGGGTTAGTGGTCAAGGATCTCTATCCTAATCACTAACCACAATATGATAATTGGCAAGGATTAATCTCATTAAATCATCCTCTAACTAGTAGTAAAGGAAAGTCAAATGAGCTATATCAATCCTAGTCCATAAGTCCTAACTCTCCACTAATTCAATTAGTGAGAACTAGAGTCAATGGATCCCAATCATCAATTACTTGGACATTAGTAACTCAAGAGTTCCTAAGTTACCTTTCCAAGCCAAGAACATAAAATTCTACTCTAAAATCCAACCAAGCATTTCATCAAACACTTGGAAGGCACAAAAGAAAAGCATAGTAAATTGACAACAAGAATGAAATCTAACAACAGTTATTGAAAGGAATTAACAACAACAATTAAAAGAAACACATTTATTATGAATTACCTTGATTGAATTGAAAGAGAGTAGAAGAAACAAAAGTAGATCTACATCAAAACACAAGAACAACATAAAGGAAATTACAACAAAAGAATAGAAGTAGAAGAAGATGAATTAAAATCTAGATCTAAGAACTAATCCTAATCCTAATCCTAGAGAGAAGTGAGAGCTTCTCTCTCTAGAAACTAACTCTAACTACTAAACTAAGCTAATGATTAAAAGTATGAAAAGTATGTTGATTCCCCTTCAATCCTTGGCTTAAATAGCATCAGAAATGAGTTGGATTGGGCCCACAAGGCTTCTAAAATTGCTGGCCACGTGTTGCATTAAGTGGGTCATGTGCCACCATCGGCGCGTCCGCGTACCGTGCGCATGCGTGCCCCTATGCGCGATGCAACTATGGCAAATCTTATATCATTTTGAAGCCCCGGATGTTAGCTTTCTAACCCAACTAGAACCGCATCATTTGGACCTCTGTAGCTCAAGTTATGGTCAATTAAGTGCAAAGAGGTCGGCTTGATAGCTTTCCGGTTCTTTCATTTCTTCATGAGTTCTCCAACTTTTCATGCTTTTTTTCTTCATTCCCTTGATCTAATCTTTGCCTTCTAAACCTTAAATCACTTAACAAACATATCAAGGCATCTAATGGAAACAAGGTGAATTAAATTTATTTATTTTAAGACCTAAAAAGCAGGTTTTCACATTCAAGCACAATTAAAGGAGAATATAAAAAACCATGCTATTTCGTTGAATAAATGTGGGTAAAAGGTGATAAAATCCCCAAAAATCAATACAAGATAAACCCTACAAATGGAGTTTACCACCACGTTAGTTACACTAACGTGAACTCTAACGTAGGACAAAGGGCACAAGGCAACGTTATTGGGAAAGGTGAGTCCCAATAACGTTTGCAAAGGTTTATAAGGCAACGTTATTGGGAAAGGTGTGTCCCAATAACGCTTGCAAAGGTTTACAAGGCTACGTTAGTGGTTCCGTTGGTGCCACTAACGTTGGAGTTAACGTGGGCTATATGGGGTTGGAACGTTAGTGAAAAACGTAATTGCCACTAACGTTCTCGAACCCACAATGTCACTTAACGTCAACTTCACTAACGCCCGTGCCTAATTCATACTTCTCTGCAAGCTAAGCCCACTAAAGATTGTAACTGCTTCAACTCAAGATCTAAGGCCCATATCCAAGACTTGAAGAACTCACTAGAAGATCAAGAGAAGTAGTATATATAGGAGTAGTTTTGAACTATAGAGAAGCTTGGCACTTTGGAGAACTACCCTCTGTATATTTACTTTTCTGCATTTTTAGCTAAGGATGTATTCTTTTCTGCCATTTTTCATTTCTAGAGCTATGAACAACTAAACCCCTTTCATTGGGTTAGGGAGCTCTGTTGTAATTTGATGGATCAATTATAGTTTTCATTCTCTTCTTCTTTCTTCTCTTTTGATTTACTGGAAAGCTTTCGATCTTAATTCAATTGGTTAGTTGTCTTGGAAAAGAAACTCTCCATAATTGGATCTCCTCTGAGCCTTGGAAAATGGATGAGGAGATCATGCTAGAAATGCTTTCTCATGTTGGACCAATTTGGGGTCTGGGTGGATATAGTGACATGTAATCCTCCCAACACTTTGAATTGGAAATACATGTGGTATAATCAGTGACCACACTTTATCTCTTCCCATGAGCAATTAAATCAAGGAATTGGGCAATTGTTCAAGCTTAGAGAGATTGGGTTGCCAAGGAATTGGAACCCAATCACTTAAGATTGCCAAGGAGATCAATAGATGCTTTGATTGAGGAAAAGATGAAAATGAATTTGATCCGGAGAATACAACATCTCCTCAGCCCAATGACTTCCCCATTTCTGATCTTACCCATTCCCTTTACTTTCTGCCATTTATTTTCATGCTCATTTTCCCAAATCCCCATCTAAGATTCTGCACTTTATTTTCTGCTATTTACTTTCTCGCCATTTAATTTTCTGCAATTCTCAAACTACATTATGTGTAGCTCAACTAGCATAATCTTCCAACTAAAGTTGCTTGACCAATCAATCCCTGTGGGATTCGACCTCACTCTATTGTGAGTTTTTACTTGACGATAATTCGGTATACTTGCTGAAGGGAAATTTGTTGAGAGACAAGTTTTCATGCATCAAGTTTATGGCACCGTTGCCGGGGATTAATTTTGTATCAACAATGATTAAGTTGGAAGTTAACTAGATTGAGCATTTTTTTTCTTTTGTTTGTTTACTTTATTCAGTTGTTTACCTTCAGTTTGTTTCGTTTCTTCCTCACCCCCTATACCCCCTCTATTTTCTTTCTTTCTTTGTTATTATCTACAATTCTGCTCACTAACCCACTAACTATTTGATAAATTGCATCACTCACTCTAACAATCAATCTAACAAGAATAATCTCGTCATTTCATCTCTTACTGTGTGTTTTGTTCGTTGTATGCCAGGGAGAAGAGGGGGAGCTTCAACCTCCTTTGATTCAGAACCTGAAAGAACCCTCCGGAGACTAAGGAGGGAAGCAAGAGGGAAAGGAGTTGTTGGTGCTGAGGAAGGGGAAGAGTATTTTGAAACCAACATGGAGGAGAACTTGGAAAACAATCATGAAGAAGAAGCTCACAACCATGCTAGAGAAGGCCCTGCAAATCATGTTGGGCAAGAAAGGAGAGTTCTAGGCTCCTACATCAATCCAAATCTAGGAAACTGTGGAAGTAGCATCCAGAAGCCCACCATACATGCCAACAACTTTGAACTAAAACCCCAGCTCATCACCCTTGTTCAGAACAACTGCTCATTTGGAGGAAGTGCTCAAGAAGACCCCAATCAACATCTAACCACCTTCCTGAGAATTTGTGACACTGTGAAGTCTAATGGAGTCCACCCGGATGTCTATAGGCTGCTTTTGTTCCCCTTTTCACTCAGGGACAAGGCATCCAAGTGGCTTGAATCCTTCCCAAAGGAGAGCTTAACAAATTGGGAAGATGTGGTGAACAAATTTTTGGCAAGATTCTACCCTCCTCAAAGAATTAATAGGCTGAGAGCTGAGGTGCAGACTTTTAGGCAACAAAATGGTGAGACTCTCTATGAGGCATGGGAGAGTGATGAGCGGATAATTTATACGCTTTTTGGCATTGTTTTTAGGTAGTTTTTAGTAAGTTCAAGCTACTTTTAGGGATGTTTTCCTTAGTTTTTATGTTAAATTCACATTTCTAGACTTTACTATGAGTTTGTGTGTTTTTTTGTGATTTCAGGTAAATTCTGACTGAAATTGAGGGATTTGAGCAAAACTCTGAAAAAGGCTGAGAAAAGGACTGCTGATGCTGTTGGAATCTGACCTCCCTGCACTCAAAGTAGATTTTCTGGAGCTACAGAAATCCAAATGGCGCGCTCTCAACGGCGTTGGAAAGTAGACATCCAGGGCTTTCCCGCAATATATAATAGTCCATACTTTATTCGAAGAATGACGACGTAACTTGGCGTTGAACGCCAAGTACATGCTGTTGTCTGGAATTAAACGCCAGAAAAACGTCATGATCCGGAGTTGAACGCCCAAAACACGTCATAACTCAGAGTTCAACTCCATGAGAAGCCTCAGCTCGTGGATAGATCAAGCTCAGCCCAAGCACACACCAAGTGGGCCCCGGAAGTGGATTTATGCATCAATTACTTACTCATGTAAACCCTAGTAGCTAGTCTAGTATATATAGGACCTCTTACTATTGTATTAGACATCTTTGGTCTCAGTTTTGTATTATTCTTCATCTTAGGAGATCATTGATCACGTTTTGGGGGGCTGGCCATTCGGCCATGCCTGAACCTCTTTCACTTATGTATTTTCAACGGTGGAGTTTCTGCACACCATAGATTAAGGGTGTGGAGCTCTGCTGTACCTCAAGTATCAATGCAATTCTATTTTCTTTTATTCGGTCTCTATCTTATTCTTATTCCAAGATATTCATTCGTACCCAAGAACATGATGAATCTAATGAGTTAGATAACCCTCATTATTATTCTCACTTATGAACGCGCGTGATTGACAACCACTTACGTTCTACATGCAACAGAGCTTGAATGCGTATCTCTTAGATTCCCCAACAGAATCTTCGTGGTATAAGCTAGATAGATGGCGGCATTTATGAGGATCCGGAAAGTCCAACCTTGTCTGTGGTGTTCCGAGTAGGATCCTGGGAATCCGGAAAGTCTAACCTTGTCTGTGGTATTCCGAGTAGGATTCCGGTAATGAATGACTGTGACGTGCTTCAAACTTGCAACCTGCTGGGCGTTAGTGACAGACGCAAAAGAATCAAGGGATTCTATTCCAGTAGGAGCGGGAACCAACCGGTGATTGGCCGTACTGTGACAGAGTGCGTGAGCATTAGCTTTCACTGTGAGGATGGGATGTAGCCATCAACCATGGGTGATGCCTCCAGACTGATTAGCTGTGCGAGTGACAGCCGCATAGGATATTTTCCCGAGAGGATGAAAGTAGCCACAGCTGATGGTGAACCCCTATACAAAGCTTGCCATGGAAAGGAGTAAGAAGGATTGAGTAGAAGCAGTAGGAGAGCAGGCATCCTTGAGTCATACAGCATCTTCATATACTTAACTGATACCTCTACTAATGAATCTGCATAAGTATTTCTATCCTTTTTATTTATTTCTATTTTATTCCATAAAATAATGTTTAATCTGCCTAACTGAGATTTACAAGGTGACCATAGCTTGCTTCATACCAACAATCTCTGTGGATTCGACCCTTACTCACGTAAGGTTATTACTTGGACGACCCAGTACACTTGCTGGCTAGTTGAACGGAGTTGTGAAAATAAACAGTGCCCTAAGAGTAAACATCATTAAAACATAAAGAACAAGTGATCACAATTTCGTCCACCAAGTTTTTGGCGCCGTTGCCGGGGATTGTTCGAGTATGGACAACTGACGGTTCATCTTGTTGCTCAGATTAGGTAATTTTCTTTTCAAAAATATTTTTCAAAATTTTTCTTTTCTTTTTCGTTTTTTTCCAAAATATTTTCGAAAAAAAATTTAATAAAAAAGAAAAAAAAATCATAAAATCATAAAAATCAAAAATATTTTGTGTTTCTTGTTTGAGTCTTGAGTTAATTTTTAAGTTTGGTGTCAATTGCATGCTTTAAAATTTTTCTTGCATTTTTTCAAAAATCTCATGCATTCATAGTGTTCTTCATGATCTTCAAGTTGTTCTTGATAAGTCCTCTTGTTTGATCTTGATGATTTCTTGTTTTGTGTTGTTTGTTGTTTTTCATGTGCATTTTTGCATTCATATTTTCCATGCATTAAAAATTTCTAAGTTTGGTGTCTTGCATGATTTCTTTGCATTAAAAATTTTTCAAAATTATGTTCTTGATGTTCATCATGATCTTCAAAGTGTTCTTGGTGTTCATCTTGACATTCATAGCATTCTTGCATGCATCTTGTGTCTTGATCCAAAATTTTCATGTTTTGGGTCATTTTTGTGTTTTTCTTTAAAAATTTAAAAATCAAAAATATCTTTTCCTTATTTCCCTCCAAAATTTCGAAATTTTGGGTTGACTTGGTCAAAAATTTTCAAAATTAGTTGTTTCTTACAAGTCAAGTCAAAATTTCAAATTTTAAAAATCTTATCTTTTTAAAATCTTTTTCAAAAATCATATCTTTTTCATTTTTTTTTATTTTTCGAAAATTTCAAAAATCTTTTTCAAAATATTTTCAAAATCTTTTTCTTATCTTTATACCATATTTTCGAAAATTAGCTAACAATTAATGTGAATGGTTCAAAAATTTGAAGTTTGTTACTTTCTTGTTAAGAAAGGTTCAATCTTTGAGTTCTAGAATCTTATCTTGTAGTTTCTTGTTAGTGAAGTAAATAATTTTAAAATTTTTGAATTAAATCTTTTTATCTTTTATTTTATCTTTTTCAAAAATTTTATATTTTTCAAAATTTGATTTCAAAATATCTTATCTAACTTGCTATCTTCTTATCTTTTTCAATTTTGATTTCAAATCTTTTTCAATCAACTAACTAACTTTTTGTTTGTTTCTTATCTTTTTCAAAACCACCTAACCACTTTTCCCTCTCTAAATTTTCGAAAATTCTCCCTCTCTTTTTCAAAAATTCTTTTTGTTTTAAATTTTAATTTTAATCTTATCTTATCTTTAATTTTCAAAAATTACTAACCCCTTTTTCAAATTTATTTTCGAAATTCACTATCCCTTCTCCTCTTCTATTTAATTAATTAACTACTAACACTTCTCTTCACCTCTCTTCATCTAAAAACCGAACCCCCTTCTTTATTCTTCTACCCCCTTTCTTTTTCTACTAACATAAAGGAATCTCTATACTGTGACATAGAGGATTCCTCTCCTTTTCTTGTTTTCTTCTCTTTCATATGAGCAGGAACAGGGATAAAGGCACTCTTGTTGAAATTGATCCAGAACCTGAAAGGACTCTGAAGAGAAAATTAAAAGAAGCTAAATTACAACAATCCAGAAGAGGATCTTCTAGAAATTTTCGAACAAGAGAAAGAGATGGCAGAAGAAAATAATAATAATAATGCAAGGAGAATGCTTGGAGACTTCACAAAGCCAACGTCCAAGTTTGATGGAAGAAGCATCTCCATTCCTGCCATTGGAGCCAATAACTTTGAGCTTAAGCCTCAACTAGTTGCTTTAATGCAACAAAACTGCAAGTTTTATGGACTTCCATCTGAAGATCCTTACCAGTTTCTAACTGAGTTCTTGCAGATCTGTGACACTGTAAAGACAAATGGAGTTAATCCTGAAGTCTACAGACTCTTGCTTTTCCCTTTTACTGTAAGAGACAGAGCTAGAGTATGGTTGGATTCACAACCCAAGGATAGCCTGGACTCATGTGATAAGCTTGTCACTGCATTCTTAGATAAGTTCTTTCCTCCTCAAAAGCTGAGCAAGCTGAGAGTGGATGTTCAAACCTTCAAACAAAAAGATGGTGAATCCCTCTATGAAGCTTGGGAAAGATACAAGCAGCTGACCAAAAGATGTCCATCTGACATGTTTTCAGAATGGACCATATTAGATATATTCTATTATGGTCTCTCTGAATTTTCGAAAATGTCATTGGACCATTCTGCAGGTGGATCTATTCACCTGAAGAAAACGCCTGAAGAGGCTCAAGAACTCATTGACATGGTTGCAAACAACCAATTCATGTACACTTCTGAGAGGAATTCCGTGAATAATGGGGTACCTCAGAAGAAAGGAGTTCTTGAAATTGATGCTCTGAATGCCATATTGGCTCAAAACACAGTGTTGACTCAACAGGTCAACATGATCTCTCAAAATCTGAATGGATTACAACATGCATCCAACAGTACTAGAGAGGTAGCTTCTGAAGAAGCTTATGATCCTGAGAACCCTGCCATGGCAGAGGTTAATTACTTAGGTGAACCTTATGGAAACACCTATAACTCATCATGGAGAAATCATCCAAATTTCTCCTGGAAGGATCAACAAAAACCTCAACAAGGTTTTAACAATGGTGGACGTAATAGGCTAGGCAATAGCAAGCCATATCCATCATCTTCTCAGCAACAGACAGAGAATTCTGAACAAAACAATTCTAATTTAGCAAATATAGTCTCTGATCTGTCAAAGGCCACTTTTAGTTTCATGAATGAAACAAGATCCTCTATTAGAAATCTGGAGGCACAAGTGGGCCAGCTGAGTAAGAAAGTCATTGACACTCCTCCCAGTACTCTCCCAAGCAATACAGAAGAAAATCCAAAAGGAGAGTGCAAGGCCATTGATTTAATCAAAGTAGCCGAATGCACAAAGGAGGAGGAGGACGAAAATCCCAGTGAGGAAGACCTCCTGGGACGTTCCTCAAGCAAGAAGGAGTTTCCTATTAAGGATCCAGAGGAATCTGAGGCTCATCTAGAGACCATAGAGATTCCTTTAAATCTCCTTCTGCCATTCATGAGCTCTGAAGAATATTCATCCTCTGAAGAGAATGAAGATGTGACTGGAGAGCAAGTTGCTCAATACTTAGGAGCTATCATGAAGCTGAATGCCAAGCTGTTTGGTAATGAGACCTGGGAAAGTGAACCTCCCTTGCTCATTAGTGAACTAGATACTTGGATTCAGAGAACTCTACCTCAAAAGAAACAAGATCCTGGCAAGTTCTTAATACCTTGCACCATTGGCACCATGAGCTTTGAGAAAGCTCTATGTGATCTTGGGTCAGGGATAAATCTTATGCCACTCTCTGTGATGGAGAAGCTGGGAATCATTGAGGTACAACCTGCCTTGTTCTCATTACAATTGGCAGATAAGTCCATAAGACAAGCTTATGGAATAGTAGAGGACGTGCTAGTAAGGATTGAAGGCCTTTACATCCCTACTGATTTCATAATCCTAGACACTAGGAAGGAAGAGGATAAATGCATCATCCTAGGAAGACCTTTCCTAGCCACAGCAGGAGCTGTGATAGATGTCAACAGAGGTGAGTTAGTCCTTCAATTGAATGGGGACTACCTTGTGTTTCAGGCACATGGCCATCCCTCTGTGACAAAAGAGAGTAAGCATGAAGAGCTTCTCTCAGTTCAGAGTCAAGAAGAGCCCACACAGTCAAACTCTAAGTTTGGTGTTGTGAAGCCACAACCAAACTCTAAATTTGGTGTCCAAACCCCATATCCAAACTCTAAGTTTGGTGTTGGGAATACCACACTTAAGTTGACCTGATCACCTTGTGGCTCCATGAGAGCCACTGTCAAGCTATTGACATTAAAGAAGCACTTGTTGGGAGGCAACCCAATTTTATTTATCTAATTTTATTTTATTTTGTTTCTTGTTTATTTTTGTGTTTTATTAGGTACATGATCATGAGGAGTCACGAAAAAAATCAGAAAAATTAAAAACAGAGTCAAAAACAGAAGAAAAAAATTTTCACCCTGGAGGCAGCGCAGACTAGCGTTCAACGCCAGTAAGGTGCATCTAGCTGGCGTTCAACGCCAGAACAGAGCACCATTCTGGCGCTGAACGCCCAAAACAAGCAACAACCTGGCGTTAAACGCCAGGATGGTGCACAAAGAGGACAAACTGGCGCTGAACGCCAGGAACAAGCATGAAACTGGCGTTCAACGCCAGAAACATGCATTACATGGGCGTTGAACGCCCAGAACATGCACAAATGGGCGTTTAAACGCCAGGATGATGCATGAAGGCATGTTACATGCCTATATGGTGAAGGAATGGTATTTGTTTTCACCTCAGGATCTGTGGACCCCACAGGATCCCCACTTCAGGATCTGTGGACCCCACAGGATCCCCACCTAACATATTCACACCTTACCTTCTAATCCTAGTTCTTGTGAATGTGATTACTCTTCCCCAATGTCACACTTCCCAACATCTTCTTCATCAATCACCTCAATTCCTCTTCCCAATTACCCCATTCACCATTCACATCAACCTCCTCTTCCCCATAAACCCCACCTACCCTCATAAAATTCAAATTCAATTTCCCACCCATTCCCACCCAAAATGGCCGAACACTAACCCTCCCCTCTCCCTATAAATACCCTCCCATTCTCCTTCATTTTCACACAACACAAACCCCTTCTTTACCCACATAGCCGAAACCACTTCTCTCCCTCTCCACCATATCCTCTTCTTCTTCTTCTACTTTTCTTTTCTTTTCTTGCTCGAGGACGAGCAAATTTTAAGTTTGGTGTGGTAAAAGCATAAGCTTTTTTTGTTTTTCCATTACCAATGGCACCTAAGGCCGGAGTTTCCTCAAGAAAAGGGAAAGGGAAAGCAAAAGCTTCCACCTCCGAGTCATGGGAGATGGAAAGATTCATCTCCAATAGCCATCAAGACCACTTCTATGATGTTGTGGTAAAGAAGAAGGTGATCCCTGAGGTCCCTTTCAAGCTCAAAAAGAATGATTATCCGGAAATCCGACATGAAATTCAAAGAAGAGGGTGGGAAGTCATAACCAACCCCATGCAACAAGTTGGAATATTGATGGTTCAAGAGTTCTATGCCAATGCATGGATCACTAGGAACCATGATCAAAGTATGAACCCGAGCCCAAAGAATTATCTCACAATGGTTAGGGGGAAATACTTGGATTTTAGTCCGGAAAATGTGAGGTTGGCGTTTCACTTACCCATGATGCAAGGTGATGAACGCCCCTACACAAGAAGGGTCAACTTTAATCAAAGGTTGGACCAAGTCCTAATGGACATTTGTGTGGAAGGCGCCCAATGGAGAATAGACTCCAAAGGCAAGCCAGTCTAACTAAGAAGACTGGACCTCAAGCCTGTAGCTAGAGGATGGTTGGAATTCATCCAAAGATCCATCATCCCTACAAGCAACCGGTCTGAAGTTACTGTGGATCGGGCCATCATGATTCATAGCATCATGATTGGAGAGGAAGTAGAGGTTCATGAAGTCATCTCCAATGAACTCTACAAAATAGCTGACAAGCCTTCACACATGGCACGGCTAGCCTTCCCCCACCTTATATGCCATCTATGTTACTTAGCTAGAGTTATCATAGAAGGAGATGTCTCCATTGAAGAAGACAAGCCCATCACCAAGAAAAGGATGGAGCAATCAAGAGAGGTTCCTCACGGCCCTCAAGGAGAAACATGAGGAAGTTCATCATCAACAAATGCCTCAAGGAATGCACTTTCCTCCCAATAACTACTGGGTGCAACTCAGTACCTCTTTAGAAGATTTGAGCCATAATGTTGAACAATTAAGGGTGGAACATCATGAGCACTCCATCATTCTCCAAGAAATAAGAGAAGATCAAAGGGCAATGAGGGAGGAGCAACAAAGGCAAGGAAGGGACATAGAAGAGTTGAAGAACATCATAGGTCCTTCAAGAAGAAGACGCCACTAAAAGGTGGATTCATTCCTTGTTCTTTATTTCTTTCTGTTTTCGGTTTTTAAAATTATGTTTATCTATGTTTTGTGTCTTTATTTCATGATCATTAGTATGTAACCATGCCTTAAAGCTATGAATAAATTCCATTAGTCCTTCACCTCTCTTAAAAGAAAAATGTTTTAATTCAAAAGAACAAGAAGTACATAATTTTCGAAATTATTACTGAATTTAATTTAATTATCTTGATGTGGTGACAATGATTTTTGTTTTCTGAATGAATGCTTGAACAGTGCATATTTTTGATCTTGTTGTTTATGAATGTTAAAATTGTTGGCTCTTGAAAGAATGATGAACAAAGAGAAATGTTATTGATGATCTGAAAAATCATGAAATTGATTCTTGAAGCAAGAAAAAGCAGTGAAAAAGAAAGCTTGCGAAAAAAAAAAAGAAAAAAAAATGGCGAAAAAAAAATAGAAAAAAAAAAGAAGGAGCAGTAGAAAAAGCCAATAGCCCTTAAAACCAAAAGGCAAGGGTAAAAAGGATCCAAGGCTTTGAGCATCAATGGATAGGAGGGCCTAAGGAAATTAAATCCAGGCCTAAGCGGCTAAATCAAGCTGTCCCTAACCATGTGCTTCTGTCATGAAGGTCCAAGTGAAAAGCTTGAGACTGAGTGGTTAAAGTCGTGATCCAAAGCAAAAGAGTGTGCTTAAGAGCTCTGGACACCACTAACTGGGGACTCTAGCAAAGCTGAGTCACAATCTGAAAAGGTTCACCCAGTTATGTGTCTGTGGCATTTATGTATCTGGTGGTAATACTGGAAAACAAAGTGCTTAGGGCCACGGCCAAGACTCATAAGTAGCTGTGTTCAAGAATCAACATGCTTAACTAGGAAAGTCAATAACACTATCCGAAAGTCTAAGTTCCTAGAGAAGCCAATCATTCATAAACTTCAAAGGAAAAAGTGAGATGCCAAAACTGTTCAGAAGCAAAAAGCTACAAGTCCCGCTCATCTAATTATAATTAATATTCATTGATATTCTGGAATTTATAGTATATTCTCTTCTTTTTATCCTATTTGATTTTCAGTTGCTTGGGGACAAGCAACAATTTAAGTTTGGTGTTGTGATGAGCGGATAATTTATACGCTTTTTGGCATTGTTTTTAGGTAGTTTTTAGTAAGTTCAAGCTACTTTTAGGGATGTTTTCCTTAGTTTTTATGTTAAATTCACATTTCTGGACTTTACTATGAGTTTGTGTGTTTTTCTGTGATTTCAGGTAAATTCTGACTGAAATTGAGGGATTTGAGCAAAACTCTGAAAAAGGCTGACAAAAGGACTGCTGATGCTGTTGGAATCTGACCTCCCTGCACTCAAAGTAGATTTTCTGGAGCTACAGAAATTTAAATGGCGCGCTCTCAACGGCTTTGGAAAGTAGACATCCAGGGCTTTCCAGCAATATATAATAGTCCATACTTTATTCAAAGAATGACGACGTAACTTGGCGTTGAACGCCAAGTACATGCTGCTGTCTGGAGTTAAACGCCAGAAAAACGTCATGATCCGGAGTTGAACGCCCAAAACACGTCATAACTCAGAGTTCAACTCCATGAGAAGCCTCAGCTCGTGGATAGATCAAGCTCAGCCCAAGCACACACCAAGTGGGCCCCGGAAGTGGATTTATGCATCAATTACTTACTCATGTAAACCCTAGTAGCTAGTCTAGTATATATAGGACCTCTTACTATTGTATTAGACATCTTTGGTCTCAGTTTTGTATTATTCTTCATCTTAGGAGATCATTGATCACGTTTTGGGGGGCTGGCCATTCGGCCATGCCTGAACCTCTTTCACTTATGTATTTTCAACGGTGGAGTTTCTGCACACCATAGATTAAGGGTGTGGAGCTCTGCTGTACCTCAAGTATCAATGCAATTCTATTTTCTTTTATTTGGTCTCTATCTTATTCTTATTCCAAGATATTCATTCGTACCCAAGAACATGATGAATCTAATGAGTTAGATAACCCTCATTATTATTCTCACTTATGAACGTGCGTGATTGACAACCACTTACGTTCTACATGCAACAGAGCTTGAATGCGTATCTCTTAGATTCCCCAACAGAATCTTCGTGGTATAAGCTAGATAGATGGCGGCATTTATGAGGATCCGGAAAGTCCAACCTTGTCTGTGGTGTTCCGAGTAGGATCCTGGGAATCCGGAAAGTCTAACCTTGTCTGTGGTATTCCGAGTAGGATTCCGGTAATGAATGACTGTGACGTGCTTCAAACTTGCAACCTGCTGGGCGTTAGTGACAGACGCAAAAGAATCAAGGGATTCTATTCCAGTAGGAGCGGGAACCAACCGGTGATTGGCCGTACTGTGACAGAGTGCGTGAGCATTAGCTTTCACTGCGAGGATGGGATGTAGCCATCAACCATGGGTGATGCCTCCAGACTGATTAGCTGTGCGAGTGACAGCCGCATAGGATATTTTCCCGAGAGGATGAAAGTAGCCACAGCTGATGGTGAACCCCTATACAAAGCTTGCCATGGAAAGGAGTAAGAAGGATTGAGTAGAAGCAGTAGGAGAGCAGGCATCCTTGAGTCATACAGCATCTTCATATACTTAACTGATACCTCTACTAATGAATCTGCATAAGTATTTCTATCCTTTTTATTTATTTCTATTTTATTCCATAAAATAATGTTTAATCTGCCTAACTGAGATTTACAAGGTGACCATAGCTTGCTTCATACCAACAATCTCTGTGGATTCGACCCTTACTCACGTAAGGTTATTACTTGGACGACCCAGTACACTTGCTGGCTAGTTGAACGGAGTTGTGAAAATAAACAGTGCCCTAAGAGTAAACATCATTAAAACATAAAGAACAAGTGATCACAATTTCGTCCACCAGAGAGGTTCAAGGACTTAACAAGAAGATGCCCACCAGATATGTTCAATGAATGGGTTCAAGTTCATATTTTCTATGAAGGTCTTTCTTATGAGTCAAAGAAGGCTGTAGATCATTCATCAGGGGGCTCTCTAAACAAGAAGAAAACCATTGAAGAGGCCATAGATGTCATTGAAACAGTAGCTGAGAATGACTACTTCTATGCCTCTGAAAGAAGTAACACTCGAGGAGTAATGGAGCTGAACCACATGGATGCATTGCTAGCTCAAAATAAGATGATCACCAAGCAGCTAGCAGATCTCACCAAGAAGGTGGAGGAAAACCAAGTCGCAACAGTCATCACTTCATCACCAGCTCAAGAAGGAGTGAATATAGGAGAAGAAGGTGACTGGAAACAAGCCAACTATGTTGGAAACTCACCTAGACAAATCCATGACCCATACTCCAAAACTTACAACTCTGGATGGAGAAATCACCCCAACTTTGGTTGGGGAAATTAACAAGACCAAGGTCAAGATCAGAGACGCCACAACCTCAATTCCAACAACAATGCAACTCACCAACATACCTCACAGAGATCCTATCAACACCCACCTAACCCCGATCCACCATCACTAACGGACGATAGACTTTAAAAAATTGAGACTCTACTAGAAGATTTATGTAGAGAAGTCCAAGACGACAAGGTGTTTAAGGAAGAAGTGCGAGCCAATATCAAAAACCAAGGAGAAAACATCAAGAGACTAAAGTCCCAAGTAGGGTATCTATCTCAACAAATTCCCAAATCCACTGATGGATTTCCCAGTGACACGGAGAAGAACCCAAGAGGAGAAACAAAGAAAGTAAGGTGGGAAGAATGTAAGATGATCACCACAAGTGATGAGAGGAGTATGAAGAAAGTAGAACACCTCCAAGACAGTCAAAAGGGAAACCAGGAAGAAAGAGACCATGCACCCCAACCTACACTCAAGGAAGAACTGAAGAGAAGGGAGATACTGAACCCATATGCACCCTTTCCCCAAAGGCTTAAAGGTGGTGTAGCAGGGAGAATGTATTCAAGGTTCCTCGACATGTTCGCATCTCTTGATGTAAATATACCATTTATTAGAGCCCTCCAGCAAATGCCTTCCTACATAAAGTATATAAAGGAGCTATTAGCCATAAAGAGTTCATTGAAGGGTGGACAAACAATAAAGATGAATAGGGATTGCAGTGCTCTCATTCAACCAGGGCCACCCACAAAGAAGAAGGATCCAAGGAGTTTCCACATTCCCTGTGCCATAGGAGAAACAATGATTGATAAGGGACTCTGTGACTTGGGAGCAAGTATCAACCTAATGCCTATATCCCTCATGAAAAAGCTTCAAATTAATGAGCTAACACCCACAGATGTAATCATCAAATTGGCTGACAAAACTCAAAAACTGGCACTAGGAGTGGTTGAGAATGTGTTAGTAAAGGTTGGGAACTACTTCCTCCCCACAGACTTTGTTGTCTTGGAAATGGATGAGAATCCTATTCACCCCATCATTCTGGGAAGGCCATTTTTAGCCACGGCCAGAGCACTCATAGATGTGGAGCGAGGAGAGCTAGTGCTGAGAATACATGATGATCAGCTCACCTTTAATATTTTCAACCTCTCACAAGAAGCGGACCATGATAACAAAAAGTCAGAGGAAAAGCAAACAAAAGAGCTGATGTCAGAGCTAAACAAGGGAGCACAAGCACCACACTTCATGACTCCTATGGTTAACAACCAATGTGATCAGAAAGAGCAACAGCCAAGTGTAATCCAAAAGGAACCAGACCCACCAGAGTCATATGAGATGGGCATCAAAACCACTCTCAAAGAGGAAACCACAAGGAACAAGGTGACATCAACGGACACAAGAAAAAAGGTCCCAAGGGAATGGAAAAACAAGAAAATACTTATAGAAGATTTCTCGCCAGGAGATGAAGTGGTCTCTACATACTTTCCACCTATACCACCTCACCTCCCCACTATTTCATCTCAACTGCCTCCAGTGTACACCGTCAACAAAATCTTGTCCTTAGAGCATGTGGAGCTTATCAACAAGGCCAATGGAAATAGGTTCACTGCAATGGGGGAAGATTTCAAGCACTATTAGCCACCTTGACAAGGACCAAACGTCAAGCTAATGACGCTAAAGAAGCGCTTCATGGGAGGCAACCCATGTTCTACACCCTCTTCCTTTAATCTCAAATAGTAGTAATAAGGCAAAGTTCATGGATTCTAAATCAATTTTGATAAACAATATAATACCCCCTTACATGCAGCGTATAGTACATGATAAGTTTGGTGTTCAAGGCACACCAAGTGGGCTTGAACACACTTTATGAGGTGAAATTATTCCCGAAACTTGTTGCACCATATGATCACAAACAATTTTGGTGTACCAACGTTGCATGCATGGGAGATCTAGTGGTTGATTGATTTGCATTCATGAAAAGCATTTAGTTAATTAAAAACAAAAGAAAAAGATTTTTGCTAGTAGCTAGTTCACATCTTAAATCTTCCCACCAAAAATTTCAATTAACCATTTGCATTCCTTTTTTTGTCTTGTGTAGGAAATCAAAAAGGACATTGATGGTACTTGATAGGATAATCAAGGAAGGGAGATTCGGCCACTATGCCAAGGAACGTATACACTTGTCTCCAAGGGGAGTATCTTGGAAAGTGGATAGCCTTGGAGACCAAACCAAGACCTTCATAAAAAGGGTGATCCTGGTGCTCATCCAAGATCAAGCCCCAACCGTTCATCACAAAACTACACTAGCAATCCACACCTTTCAAACACCCATCACTCCTCTATATAAATGATCCTCATTTTTTTGCACCCTCTTCGTACACTTCTTGTTCTCATGCATATCCTTTCCCTTCCTTTGAACATACACTCTGTTCCTCACCAAAGGTTTCACACACACCCTCCTAGCCATCTTGTGAGTAACAAACATATCAACCATCTTGCATGGTATCATCAAGCTCAAAGAGACAAAAAGGGAAGGAACCCATAGGGCAGCCTCCTTTTGATGAAAAGCGATTCAAAACCTTTTACCATGCACTACAATTTAGGTGGATGGCTGACAAAAAAATCATATATGAATTAGGCTTTCAAGTCACACGGACTGAGTGCCCAGAAATCACAGACAAGGTGGAAAAACACCGATGTGAGCTCCTCACCGATCCAATTACAAGGGTGAACGCAACTCTGGTGAGAGAGTTTTATGCAAATACAGTTAGACATGATAAGGCGGATGAATCCTATACAAGTTTCGTGAGAGGGGTCATGGTGGATTTAGTCCCATGAGCATCATGAGAGTGCTGAAGTTGCGAAGCATACCATTTGCAGAGGAGAGCTATCACTCAAGAATGGACAACAAACCCAACCACGACCAAATTATACAAGATATCTGTGTGCAAGGAGCGGATTGGGACAGAGACCCCAATAGGAAACCCAGATTTATAAAAAGAGGAGACCTCCTCCCTGAGGCCAAAGGGTGGTTTGAAATCGTAAGGAGATCCATCCTCCCAGCCGGAAACAACTCAGAGGTAAACCTTAAGAGAGCAACAATGGTGCAATGCCTAATGAAGGGAGGAGAAATCAAGGTTCATGAACTCATAGCCCAAGGCATTTGGAAGCTTGCTAAGAAGAGTGATTCTGGAGGAAAGTTGGGTTATCCCAGCACTATTCTCCGTCTTCGCAACCAGGCAAGGGTGATATTCGAGGATGAAAACCCCGAGTGGATAAAGGTTGGCCTTCCAATCACTTATCGTCGGATGCATGCTGCTGCAACTCCACTACCTCAGCGAAGGGTAAGAAAGAGGCCAGCCCATCAAGCTGAAGAAGGACAACATCCATAGGAGCAAGCCCCAGCCACCTTAAGCATGCACCAATTACAAGAGGCTATTGATACCTTATCTAGGCAATGCATGGAAAATCAGGGGCACAGAAGGTGTTTCAAATGCAATTAATAGACCGCCAAGAAAAATCACTCTCTAGATGGATGAATCAGCAAGGGGAATGGCAAAAATAATTGATGGACCAGCAATTGGAACAAGGGAGACAATGGAGTGAATCCTTCCATAACCTGAACCAGAAGCAAGATCAACAACAAGAAGCCATCCAAAGGCTAATCAACATCCAAGCACATCAAGGTGCACATATTCATGAGATGCATAGGAAACAAAGAGACCAGGCAGATCTTTTCGATGAATACAAAGCATTCTCGGAAGGAGTCTACATGAGTGAGACTGGATATCATGTAAATACCCAAGCCAGGCTTGGGTACCTAGTCAGACAACTACCTTGAACCAACTGGTTCGGGAGTGTTGGATGAAAGCTTATCATAAAGAGTCGCTCTCTTACAGAGCACTTAGCCAAAAGAAGAATGTAATAAACCTTGGAAAAGAAGGAAGGATCAACAATTAATAAGTCTCAAAGGATGCAATCAAGAGATTGACCAAGGACTTGATAAAGGCCTGAAACCTAGGAAAGGAAAGAACCTAAGTTGCTATGCATGAAACTCCATAAACCAGGAATTCTACTTCTATATTATCTTCTTGTTCTTTCATTCATTCTTCCTATGTTTCAGGACTTGCTTAGGGACAAGCAAGCTTTAAGTTTGGTATTGTGATGCCAGGGCATCTAGGCCAGTTTCACAGACCTTTTCTTTACTGTTTTAGGTTAGTTTCATGCATTTTCTTAGTGAATAAGGCAAGTTTTGGATGAAAATACACTTACACCTTGATTCAAGAAACTATTGTGAATTTCACATGATTTCATGAGGATTTTTGCTAGAATTGAATGATAAATTGATGATGCATAATCTCATGAGTTTGGCTAGAGCTTTGATGCACCTTATTGCTTGATTTCAGGATGAAGGAAGAAAGGAAGAACTACGTTAGTACTCATATTAATCTAGTTAACGTGACCACTAACGTGGAATGGTAAATAGCTTGCAACGTTAATGAGAAAAGTGATCACCAATAATGCCCGCGAAGCCATCATAAGCCCACGTTAATTGCCACGTTAACTAGGTTAACGTGGTATTTAACGTGGAGACAAAAGAAAATGTTAGTGGTAAACGTGAACACCACTAACGTTCCAAGATTTGGCAATAAGCCACGTTAAGAGTTACGTTAACATAGTTAACGTGAACTCTAACGTGGAAGAGAGGAACAATGCCAATGTTAGTGACACTCACCTTTGTCACTAACATTGGATCAAACTAGCATTGCCTACTTAGTGGTCACGTTAAGACCACTAACGTGAAAGTTAACGTGGAGCTAAGATTGATGAGCCAACGTAAGTGACACTCACCTTTGTCACTAACGTTGGAGATGGCATTTACTACCATGTTAGTGGCCACGTTAACTTAGTTAACGTGAGATCTAAAGTGGAGAGTAGGGGCACTTGGAGCGTTAGTGACAAAGGTAAGTGTCACTAACGCTCTCGAAGGTGAGGCATAACCACGTTAAGAGCCACGTTAGTTACATTAACGTGAACTCTAACGTAGGACAAAGGGCACAAGGCAACGTTATTGGGAAAGGTGAGTCCCAATAACGCTTGTGAAGGTTTATAAGGCAACGTTATTGGGAAAGGTGAGTCCCAATAACGCTTGCGAAAGTTTACAAGGCTACGTTAGTGGTCACGTTGGTGCCACTAACGTTGGAGTTAACGTGGGCTATATGGGGTTGGAACGTTAGTGAAAAACGTAATTGCCACTAACGTTCTCGAACCCACAATGTCACTTAACGACAACTTCACTAACGCCCATGCTTAATTCATACTTCTCTCCAAGTTGAGCCCACTAAAGATTGTAACTGCATCAACTCAAGATCTAAGGCCCACATCCAAGACTTGAAGAACTCACTAGAAGATCAAGAGAAGTAGTATATATAGGAGTAGTTTTGAACTATAGAGAAGCTTGGCACTTTAGAGAACTACCCTCTGTATATTTACTTTTCTGCATTTTAGCTAAGGATGTATTCTTTTCTGCCATTTTTCATTTCTAGAGCTATGAACAACTAAACCCCTTTTATTGTGTTAGGGAGCTCTGTTGTAATTTGATGGGTCAATTATAGTTTTCATTCTCTTCTTCTTTCTTCTCTTTTGATTTACTAGAAAGATTTCGATCTTAATTCAATTGGTTAGTTGTCTTGGAGAAGAAACTCTCCATAATTGGATCTCCTCTGAGCCTTGGAAAACGGATGAGGAGATCATACTAGAAATGCTTTCTCATGTTGGACCAATTTGGGGTCTGGGCGGATATAGTGACATGTAATCCTTCCAACACTTTGAATTGGAAATACATGTGGTATAATCAGTGACCACACTTCATCTCTTCCCATGAGTAATTAAATCAAGGAATTGGGCAATTGTTCAAGCTTAGAGAGATTGGGTTGCCAAGGAATTGGAACCCAATCACTTAAGATTGCCAAGGAGATCAATAGATGCTTTGATTGAGGAAGAGATGAAAATGAATTTGATCTGGAGAATACAACATCTCCTGAGCCCAATGAATTCCCCATTTCTGATCTTACCCATTCTCTTTACTTTCTGCCATTTATTTTCATGCTCATTTCCCCAAATCCCCATCTAAGATTCTGCACTTTATTTTCTGCTATTTCCTTTCCCACCATTTAATTTTCTGCAATTCTCAAACTACATCCTGTGTAGCTCAACTAGCATACTTTTCCAACTGAAGTTGCTTGACCAATCAATCCCTGTGGGATTCGACATCACTCTATTGTGA
Source organism: Arachis stenosperma (assembly GCF_014773155.1). Classification (NCBI taxonomy): domain Eukaryota; kingdom Viridiplantae; phylum Streptophyta; class Magnoliopsida; order Fabales; family Fabaceae; genus Arachis; species Arachis stenosperma. The sequence goes on along the minus strand of NC_080377.1, from coordinate 76,233,133 downwards.
GTTTTTACTTGACGATAATTCGGTATACTTGCCGAAGGGAAATTTGTTGAGAGACAAGTTTTCATGCATCAAGTTTATGGCGCCATTGCCGGGGATTGATTTTGTATCAACAATGATTAAGTTGGAAGTTCACTAGATTGAGCATTTTTTTTTCTTTTGTTTGTTTACTTTATTTAGTTGTTTACCTTCAGTTTGTTTCGTTTCTCCCTCACCCCCTATACCCCCTCTTTTTTCTTTCTTTCTTTGTTATTATCTACAATTCTGCTCACCAGGCTCCAAGATGCGCTTTGGCATATCGGACAGCATATAAGACACCAATTGGGATGAGTCCCTTCCGCTTAGCTTATGGAAAGGCCTGTCACCTCCCAGTTGAGGTAGAGCACAAAGCCTTCTGGGTGGTAAAAAATGCAATATGGAATTTGGGAAATCCGGAGCTGAAAGGAAGCTACAACTGCAAGAATTAAAAAACCTTCGCCTAGAAGCTTATGGGAACTTGATGAGCGGATAATTTATACACTTTTGGGCACTATTTTTAGGTAGTTTAGTAGGATCTAGCTACTTTTAGGGATGTTTTCATTAGTTTTTATGTAAAATTCACATTTCTAGACTTTACTATGAGTTTGTGTATTTTTCTATGATTTCAGGTATTTTCTGGCTGAAATTGAGGGACCTGAGCAAAACTCTGATAAGAAGGCTGACAAAGGACTGCTGATGTTGTTGGATTCTGACCTCCCTACACTCGAAATGGATTTTCTGGAGCTATAGTACTCCAAATGGTGCGCTCACAACGGCTTTGTAAAGTAGACATCCAGAGCTTTCCAGAAATATATAATAGTCCATACTTTATTCGAGATTTGACGATGTAAACTGGCGCTCAACGCCAGTTCCATGCTGCATTCTGGAGTCAAACGCCAGAAACACGTCACGAACCAGAGTTGAATGCCAAAAACACGTTACAACTTGGCGTTCAACTCCAAGATAAGCCTCAGCTCGTGTAAAGATCAAGCTCAGCCCAAGCACACACCAAGTGGGCCCCGGAAGTGGATTTCTGCATCAATTACTTACTTCTGTAAACCCTAGTAGCTAGTCTAGTATAAATAGGACTTTTTACTATTGTATTAGATATCTTTGGTCTCAGTTTTATTTTATTATTCATCTTAGGAGACTATTGATCACGTTTTGGGGGCTGGCCATTCGGCCATGCCTAAACCTTCATCACTTATGTATTTTCAACGGTGGAGTTTCTACACACCATAGATTAAGGGTGTGAAGCTCTGCTGTACCTCAAGTTTCAATGCAATTACTATTATTTTCTATTCAATTCCGCTTGTTCTTATTCTAAGATATTCGTTGCACTTTAACATGATGAATGTGATGATCCGTGACACTCATCATCATTCTCACCTATGAACGCGTGACTGACAACCACTTCTGTTCTACCTTAGACCGGGCGCATATCTCTTGGATTCCTTAATCAGAATCTTCGTGGTATAAGCTAGAATTGATGGCAGAATTCATGGGAATCCGGAAAATCTAACCTTGTCTGTGGTATTCCGAGTAGGATTCCGGGATTGAATGACTGTGACAAGCTTCAAACTTACGATTGTTGGGCGTGATGACAAACGCAAAAGAATTAAGGGATTCTATTCCAACATGATCGAGAACCGACAGATGATTAGCCGTGCTGTGACAGAGCATTTGGACCATTTTCACTGAGAGGATGGGATGTAGCCATTGACAACGGTGATGCCCTACATACAGCTTGCCATGGAAAAGGAGTAAGAAGGATTGGATGAAAGCAATAGGAAAGCAGAGATTCAGAAGGAACACAGCACCTCCATGCACTTATCTGAAATTCCCACCATTGAATTACATGAGTAACTCTATCTTTATTTTCTGTTTTATTTATTTACTATTCAAAAACGCCATAACATTTATTATCCGCCTAACTGAGATTTACAAGATGACCATAGCTTGCTTCATACCAACAATCTCCGTGGGATCGACCCTTACTCACGAAAGGTATTACTTGGACGACCCAGTGCACTTGCTGGTTAGTTGTGCGGAGTTGTGACTAAGTGTGATTCACTTTTGAGAGCGCTACCAAGTCTTTGGAGCCATTGTTGATGATCACAATTTCGTGCACCAAGTTTTTGGCGTCGTTGCCAGGGATTGTTCGAGTTTGGACAACTGACGGTTCATCTTGATGCTCAGTTTAGGTAATTTTCTTTTTATTTTCTTTTCAAAAAGTTTTCAAAAATATTTTTCAAAATTTTTTCCTTTGTTTTTGAAAACTATTCCAAAAATTTTAAGAATGAATTCTAGAGTTTCATAGTAACATGTTGAAGCCTGACTGGCTGTAAAGCCATATCCAAATCCTTTTGGATTGAGGCTTCCACTTGTCAACATAACGGGTATGTATATGGAGTTGGATGAAATATCAGCTGTTGCATGCCTGATTTATATCTTCTAAAGCTGGCTGGCTATTAAGCCAGCCCAACCCTTGGATTGGAGCTTTAGACTAACATTGAAAGATTCCTGGAATTCTTATTAAAAATTTTTTAATCTCTTAATTTCTTTTTCTATATGTTTTTCGAAAAAATAAAAGAAAAATACAAAAAAATCATAAAATTATAAAAATCAAAAAAATATATTTTTGTGTTTCTTGTTTGAGTCTTATGTCATGTTTTAAGTTTGGTGTCAATTGCATGCTTTAAAAATATTTCTTGCATTTTTCGAAAATTCATGCATTCATAGTGTTCTTCATGATCTTCAAGTTGTTCTTGGTAAGTCTTCTTGTTTGATCTTGATGTTTTCTTGTTTTGTATCTTTTGTTATTTTTCATGTGGATCTTTGCATTCATATTGTCTAAGCATTAAAGATTTTTAAGTTTGGTGTCTTGCATGTTTTCTTTGCATCAAAAAATTTTTCAAAAATATGTTCTTGATGTTCATCATGATCTTCAAAGTGTTCTTGGTGTTCATCTTGACATTCATAGTATTTTTGCATGCATCATTGGTATTGATTCATAATTTTCATGTTGTGAGTCATTTTTGTTGTTTTTCTCTCTCATCATTAAAAAAAATTAAAAAATCAAAAAATTATCTTTTTCTTATTTCTCTCAAAAATTCGAAATTTTGGGTTGACTTGGTCAAAAATTTTTAAAATAAGTTGTTTTCTTATTAGTCAAGTCAAATTTTCAATTTTAAAAATCTTATCTTTTCAAAACTTTTTCAAAAATTAAATCTTTTTCATTTTTCTTATTAATTTTCGAAAATTCTTTAAAATATTTTTCAAAAATATTTTCTTAATTTTATCTTTATTTTCGAAAATTATGCTAACTTAATATGATTGATTCAAAAATTTGAAGTTTGTTACTTTCTTGTTAAGAAAGGTTCAATCTTTAAATTCTAGAATCTTATCTTTTAGTTTCTTGTTAGTTAAGTAATTAATTTTAATTTTGAAAATTAAATATTTTTCAACCATATCTTTTTATCATATCTTTTTATCATATCTTTTATATTATATCTTTTTCAAAATTTTATCTTTTTCAAAAAAATTTTATTTCAAAATATATTATCTAACTTCTTATCTTCTTATCTTTTCAAATTTGATTTTAATATCTTTTTCAACTAACTAATTAACTTTTTGTTTGTTTCTTATCTTTTTCAAAACCACCTAACAACCTTTCTCTCTCTAATTTTCGAAAATACCTCCCTCTTTTTCAAAAATTCTTTTTTAATTAATTAATTGTTTTAAATTTTAATTTTAATTTTATTTCTTATCTTTATTTTCGAAAATCATTTAAATCCTTTTCAAAATTTAATTTCGAAAATTTCTCCCTCTCTCATCTTTTACTATTTATTTATTTATTCACTAACACTTCTCTTCATCTCAAATCACTACCTCTATCCTTACCCTTGTGTTTGGATTCTCCATTCTTCTTATTCCCTTTCTTCTTCTACTAATAATAAGGAACCTCTTTACTGTGACATAGAAGATTCCTCTTCTTTTTCTGTTCTCTTCTCTTTCATATGAGCAGGAACAAAGAAAAAGGCATTCTTGTTGAAGCTGATCCAGAACCTGAAAGGACTCTGAAGAGAAAACTAAGAGAAGCTAAATTACAACAATCCAGAGACAACCGTGCTGAAATTTTCGAACAAGAAAAGGAGATGGCAGCCGAATCCAACAACAATAATGCAAGTAGGATGCTTGGTGATTATACTACACCTACGTCCAAGTTTGACGGAAGAAGCATCTCAATTCCTGCCATTGGAGCAAACAATTTTGAGCTGAAACCTCAATTAGTTGCTCTAATGCAACAAAACTGCAAGTTTCATGGACTTCCATCAGAAGATCCCTACCAGTTCTTAACTGAGTTCTTGCAAATCTGTGAGACTGTTAAGACTAAAGGAGTAGATCCTGAAGTCTACAGGCTCATGCTTTTCCCTTTTGCTGTAAGAGACAGAGCTAGAGCATGGTTGGACTCTCAACCTAAAGATAGCCTGGACTCCTGGGATAAGCTGGTCACGGCCTTCTTGGCTAAGTTTTTTCCTCCTCAAAAGCTGAGCAAGCTTAGAGTGGATGTTCAGACCTTCAAACAAAAAGATGGTGAATCCCTCTATGAAGCTTGGGAAAGATACAAACAGATGACCAAAAGATGTCCTTTTGACATGTTTTCAGAATGGACCATGATAGATATATTCTATTATGGTCTATCTGAGTTCTCTAAGATGTCATTGGACCATTCTACAGGTGGATCCATTCACCTAAAGAAAATGCCTGCAGAAGCTCAAGAACTTATTGACATGGTTGTAAATAACCAGTTCATGTACACTTCTGAGAGGAATTCCGTGAATAATGGGACGCCTCAAAGGAAGGGAGTTCTTGAAATTGATGCTCTGAATGCCATTTTGGCTCAGAATAAAATGTTGACTCAGCAAGTCAACATGATTTCTCAAAGTTTGAATGGATGCCAAAATGCATCCAACAGTACTAAAGAGGCATCTTCTGAAGAAGAAGCTTATGATCCTGAGAACCCTGCAATAGCAGAGGTAAATTACATGGGTGAACCATATAGAAACACCTATAATTCATCATGGAGAAATCATCCAAATTTCTCATAGAAGGATCAACAAAAGCCTCAACAAGGCATTAATAATGGTGGAAGAAATAGGCTCAGCAATATCAAGCCTTATCCATCATCTTCTCAGCAACAGATAGAGAATTATGAATAGAGTACCTCTAACTTAGCAAACTTAGTCTCTGATTTGTCTAAGGCTACTTTAAGTTTCATGAGTGAAACAAGGTCCTCCATCAGAAATCTAGAGGCACAAGTGGGCTAGCTGAGTAAGAAAATCACTGAAACTCCTCCTAGTACTCTCCCAAGCAATACTGAAGAAAATCCAAAAAGAGAGTGCAAGGCCATTGATATAATCAATATGGCCGAACCTAGAGAGGAAGGAGAGGACGTGAATCCTAATGAGGAAGACCTCATGGGACATCTCTCAAGCAAGAAGGAGTTCCCTATTGAGGACCTAAAGGAATCTGAGGCTCATATAGAGACCATAGAGATCCCATTAAACCTCCTTCTGCAATTCATGAGCTCTGAAGACTATTCTTCCTCTGAAGAGGATGAAGATGTAACTGGAGAGCAAGTTGCTCAATATCTAGGAGCTATCATGAAACTGAATGCCAAGTTATTTGGTAATGAGACTTGGGAAGGTGAACCTCCCTTGCTCATTAGTGAACTAGATGCCTGGGTTCAGCAAACTTTACCTCAAAAGAGACAAGATCCTGGCGAATTTGTAATACCCTATACCATAGGCACCATGACCTTTGAGAAAGCTCTGTGTGACCTAGGATCAGGCATAAATCTTATGCCACTCTCTGTAATGGAGAAGCTGGGGATCATTGAGGTACATCCTGCCTTATTCTCATTACAAATGGCAGACAAGTCAGTAAGACAAGCTTATGGATCGGTAAAGGATGTGTTGGTAAAGGTTGAAGGCCTTTACATCCCTGCTAATTTCATAATCTTAGACACTAGGAAGGAGGAGGATGAATGCATCATCCTTGGAAAACCTTTCCTAACCACAGCAGGAGCTGTGATAATGTTACCAGAGGAGAATTAGTCCTTCAATTGAATGGGGACTACCTTGTGTTTAAGGCTCAAGGATCTTCTTCTTTAACAATGGAGAGGAAACATGAAAAGCTTCTCTCAGTACAGAGCCAAACAAAGCCCCCACAATCAAACTCTAAGTTTGGTGTTGAGAGGCCACAGTCAAACTCTAAGTTTGGTGTTGAATCCCCACATCCAAACTCTAAGTTTGGTGTTGGGAGTCTACAACATTGACCTGATCACCTGTGAGGCTCCATGAGAGCCCACTGTCAAGCTATTGACATTAAAGAAGCGCTTATTGGGAGGCAACCCAATTTTTATTTTATTTTCATTGTTCTTTTATGTTTTATTAGGTTCATGATCATGCGGAGTCACAAAAAAAATATTAAAATTAAAAACAGAATCAAAAAGAGCAGAAGAAAAATCACACCCTGGAGGAAAGACTTACTGGCGTTTAAACGCCAGTAAGGAGCATCTGGCTGGCGTTCAACGCCAGAACAGAGCATGGATCTGGTGTTGAACGCCAGAAACAAGCAACATCCTGGCGTTCAAACGCCAGGAATGCACCCTGAGGAGAGCTGGCGCTGAACGCCAGAAACAAGCATGGAACTGGCGTTCAATGCCAGAAACATGCTGCACATGGGCGTTGAACGCCCAGAACATACATCACTTCGGTGTTTAAACGCCAGAATTGTATGCAAAGGCATTCTACATGCCTAATTGGTGCAAGGATGTAAATCCTTGACATCTCAGGATCTGTGGACCCCACAGGATCATCTCAGGATCTGTGGACCCACAGGATCCCCACCTACCTCACCCTCTCTTTCTCTCCATTCACGGTTATCCCTTCTGTTTTCCATTCACCACTCACATCCATCCACTCTTCCCCATACACCCCACCTACCTTCAAAATTCAAAATCTCTTTCCCACCTAATCCTACTCATATAGCCGAATACACACATCCTTCCATCTCCTCCATATCTTCTTCTTCTTCTTCTATTCTTTCTTCTTTTGCTCGAGGGCGAGCAACATTCTAAGTTTGGTGTGGTAAAAGCATAGCTTTTTATTTTTCCATAACCATTGATGGCACCTAAGGTCGGAGAAACCTCTAAAAAAGGGAAAGGGAAGACAAAAGCTTCCACCTCTGAGTCATAGGAGATGGAGAGATTCATCTCAAGGGTCCATAGCTCAGTAGAAGAGCATTTGACAGCACATCAAGAGAGCATGAGGAATTCCCTCATCAAGAAATCCCTGAGATACCTCAGGGGATGCACTTTCATCCCAACAACTATTGGGAACAACTCACACTTCTCTTGAAGATTTGAGTTACAATATGGATCAATTAAGGGTGGAACATCAAAAGCACTCCATCATTCTCCATGAAATTAGAGAAGATCAAAGAGCAATGAGGGAGGAGCAACAAAGGCAAGGAAGAGACATATAAGAACTCAAGGACATCATTGGTTCTTCAAGAAGAAAGCGCCACCATCACTAAGGTGGACTCATTCCTTGTTCTTAATTTTTTTCTGCTTTTCAGTTTCTTTATGTTAAATGTCTATCTATGTTTGTGTCTTTATTACATGATCATTAGTATTTAGTAACTATGTCTTAAGGCTATAAATAATTCCGTGAATTCTTCACCTCTCTTAAATGAAAAATGTTTATAATTCAAAAGAACAAGAAGTACATGATTTTTGAATTTATCCTTGAATTTAGTTTAATTATATTGATGTGGTGACAATACTTTTTGTTTTCTGAATGAATGATTGAACAGTGCATATTTTTGATCTTGTTGTTTATGAATTTTAAAATTGTTGGCTCTTGAAAGAATGATGAACAAAGAGAATGTTATTGACAATCTGAAAAATCATGAAAATTGATGCTTGAAGCAAGAAAAAGTAGTGAAAAAGCAAAAGCTTGCGAAAAAAAAATTTGGCAAAAAAATAGAAAGAAAAAGAAAAAGCAAGCAGAAAAATTCAATAGCCCTTAAAACCAAAAGGAAAGGGTAAAAAGGATCCAAGGCTTTGAGCATCAATGGATAGGAGGGCCCAAGAAAATAAATTCCAGACCTAAGCAGCTAAATCAAGCTGTCCCTAACCATGTGCTTGTGGCATGCAGGTCCAAGTGAAAAGCTTGAAACTGAGTGGTTAAAGTTGTGATCCAAAGCAAAAAGAGTGTGCTTAAGAGCTCTGGACACCTCTAACTAGGGACTCTAGCAAAGCTGAGTCACAATCTGAAAAGGTTCACCCAGTTATTTGTCTGTGGCATTTATGTATCCGGTGGTAATACTGGAAAACAAAGTGCTTAGGGCCACGGCCAAGACTCATAAAAGTAGCTGTGTTCAAGAATCAACAAACTTAACTAGGAGAATCAATAACACTATCTGAAATTCTAGGTTTCTATAGATGCCAATCATTCTAAACTTCAAAGGAAAAAGTGAGATGCCAAAACTATTCAGAGGCAAAAAGCTACAAGTCCCGCTCATCTAATTAGAATTAATATTCATTGATATTTTGGGATTTATAGTATATTCTCTTCTTTTTTATCCTAATTTATTTTCAGTTGCTTGGGGACAAGCAACAATTTAAGTTTGGTGTTGTGATGAGCGGATAATTTATACGCTTTTTGGCATTGTTTTTAGGTAGTTTTTTTAGTAGGATCTAGCTACTTTTAGGGATGTTTTCATTAGTTTTTATGTAAAATTCATATTTCTGGACTTTACTATGAGTTTGTGTATTTTTCTGTGATTTCAGGTATTTTCTGGCTGAAATTGAGGGACCTGAGCAAAACTCTGATAAGAAGGCTGACAAAGGACTGCTGATGCTGTTGGATTCTGACCTCCCTGCACTCGAAATATATTTTCTGGAGCTACAAAACTCCAAATGTCATGCTCTCAACGGCGTTGGAAACTAGACATCCAGAGCTTTCCAGAAATATATAATAATCCATACTTTATTTGAGATTTGACGATATAAACTGGTGCTCAACGCCAGTTCCATGCTGCATTCTGGAGTCAAACGCCAGAAACACATCACGAACCAGAGTTGAACGCCAAAAACACGTTACAACTTGGCATTCAACTCCAAGATAAGCCTCAGCTCGTGTAAAGATCAAGCTCAGCCCAAGCACACACCAAGTGGGCCCTGGAAGTGGATTTCTACATCAATTACTTACTTCTGTAAACCCTAGTAGCTAGTCTAGTATAAATAGGACTTTTTACTATTGTATTAGATATCTTTGGTCTCATTTTTATTTTATTATTCATCTTAGGAGACTATTGATCACGTTTTGGGGGCTGACCATTCGGCCATGCCTGAACCTTCATCACTTATATATTTTCAACGGTTGAGTTTCTACACACCATAGATTAAGGGTGTGGAGCTCTGCTGTACCTCAAGTTTCAATGCAATTACTATTATTTTCTATTCAATTCCGCTTGTTCTTATTCTAAGATATTCGTTGCACTTCAACATGATGAATGTGATGATCCGTGACACTCATCATCATTCTCACCTATGAATGCGTGACTGACAACCACTTCCGTTCTATCTTAGACCGGGTGCATATCTCTTGGATTCCTTAATCAGAATCTTCGTGGTATAAGCAAGAATTGATGGCGGCAATCATGGGAATCCGGAAAGTCTAACCTTGTCTATGGTATTCCGAGTAGGATTTTGAGATTGAATGACTGTGACGAGCTTCAAACTCGCGATTGTTGGGCCTGATGACAAACGCAAAAGAATCAAGGGATTCTATTCCAACATGATCGAGAACCGACAGATGATTAGCCGTGCTGTGACAGAGCATTTGGACCATTTTCACTGAGAGGATGGGATGTAGCCATTGACAACGGTGATACCCTACATACAGCTTGCCATGGAAAGGAGTAAGAAGGATTGGATGAAAGCAATAGGAAAGCAGAGATTCAGAAGGAACACAGCACCTTGATGAGCGGATAATTTATACACTTTTTGGCATTGTTTTTAGTATGTTTTTGGTAGTTTTAGTTGAGTTTTTAGTATATTTTTATTAGTTTTTAGTTAAAATTCACTTTTCTGGACTTTACTATGAGTTTGTGTGTTTTTCTGTGATTTCAAGTATTTTCTGGCTGAAATTGAGGGACCTGAGCAAAAATCTGATTCAGAGACTGAAAAGGACTGCAGATGCTGTTGGATTCTGACCTCCCTGCACTCGAAGTGGATTTTCTGGAGCTACAGAAGCCCAATTGGCGCGCTCTCAACGGCGTTGGAAAGTAGACATCCTGGGCTTTCCAGCAATATATGATAGTCCATACTTTGCCCAAGATTTGGTGGCCCAAACCGGCGTTCAAAGTCACCTCAAGAAATCCCAGCGTTAAACGCTGGAACTGGCACCCAAATGGGAGTTAAACGCCCAAACTGGCACAAAAGCTGGCGTTTAACTCCAAGAAGAGTCTCTACACGAAATTGCTTCATTGCTCAGCCCAAGCACACACCAAGTGGGCCCGGAAGTGGATTTTTATGTCATTTACTCATCTCTGTACACCCTAGGCTACTAGTTTTCTATAAATAGGACCTTTTACTATTGTATTAGAGAGCTTTTGATCATGTTTTATGATTGAACTCACTTTGGGAGGCTGGCCATTCGGCCATGCCTAGACCTTATGCTTATGTATTTTCAACGGTGGAGTTTCTACACACCATAGATTAAGGTGTGGAGCTCTGCTGTACCTCGAGTATTAATGCAATTACTATTGTTCTTCCATTCAATTCCGCTTGTTCTTGTTCTAAGATATCACTTGTTCTTCAACTTGATGAATGTGATGATCCGTGACACTCATCATCATTCTCACTTATGAACAAGGTGACTGACAACCACTCTTGTTCTACAAGCAACCAAGGCTCTAGTGAATATCTCTTGGATTCCTGATGGCACGATGCATGGTTGATCGCCTGACAACCGAGTGCTCGCCTGACAAACGAGCCAACCATTCCGTGAGATCAGAGTCTTCGTGGTATAGGCGAGAACTGATGGCAGCATTCAAGAGAATCCGGAAGGTCTAACCTTGTCTGTGGTGTTCTGAGTAGGATTCAATGACTGAATGACTGTGACGTGCTTCAAACTCCTAGCAGGCGGGGCGTTAGTGACAGACGCAAAAGTATCAATGGATATTATTCCGGCCTGACCGAGAACCGACAGCTGAATTCCGCTATGCTGTGACAGAGCATATGCAATCGCTTTCACTGAGAGGATGGGAGGTAGCCATTGACAACGGTGAAACCCTACACGAGCTTGCCATGGAAAGGAAGAAGAAGGATTGGATGAAGACAGTAGGAAAGCAGAGAGACGGAAGGGAAGGCATCTTCATGCGCTTATCTGAAGTTCCTACCAATGAATTACATAAGTATCTCTATCTTTATCTTTTATGTTATTTTCGTTCATCACCATATACATCTGAGTCTGCCTGACTAAGATTTGCAAGATGACCATAGCTTGCTTCAATACTAACAATCTCCGTGGGATCGACCCTTACTCACGTAAGGTATTACTTGGACGACCCAGTGCACTTGCTGGTTAGTTGTGCGAAGTTGTGTAATGCCATGGGATTGAGCTACCAAGTTCTTGGAGTTCATGACCGGGGATTATGAGAGTTGTGAAAAAGTATTGTTCACAATTTCGCGCACCAAGTTTTTGGCGCCGTTGCCGGGGATTGTTCAAGTTTTGAGCAAGCTTTTGGTAACAATGCCAGGGATTGTTCAGTTTGGACAACTGACGGTTCATCTTGTTGCTTAGATTAGGTATTTTTTTTTTTCGAAATTCTTGAAGATGAATTCTAGAGTTTCATGATGATTTGTTGAAATCTGGCTGGCTGAGAAGCCATGTCTAATCTCATTGGACCGAGGTTTCAACTTATCATCACAAGAGCTTGTTGATTTTTATCAATCTTGCTTTTGGAGCAGTGATCTGCTAAGGCTTGGCTGGCCTTTGGCCATGTCTAGTATTTTGGACCGAAGTTTTCTTTGAAAGCTTGGCTGGCTGTGAAGCCATGTCTAATTCCTGGACCGGAGTCTTAGACTAGCATTGCACTGATTCCTGGAATTCTCATTAAGAATTTTGATACCTTTTTCCACTTAATTTTCGAAAAACACAAAAAAAAAATAAAAAAAATCATAAAAACCAAAAATATTTTATGTTTCTTGTTTGAGTCTAGTGTCTAATCTTAAGTTTGGTGTCAATTGCATGCATTTATGTGTCTTAGTGATCTTCAAGATGTTCTTGATGATTTACTTGCTCTGATCTTTGAATTCTATTGACTTGAAGTGTTTTGTGTGTCTCATATGCATTCTCATAAGTGTCAGTAGTATACAAACTGCTAAGTTTGGTGTCTTGCATGCATTGTTATTTGGTTTTAGTTGCATTTTGATTGTTCTTTATTATTAAAAATCCAAAAATATTTTTAATTTGTGTCTTTTCAAGTCAATAATGCAAAGAATTGAAGATTCAGAACATGCTGCAGAGGAATTATACAGAAAAAGCTGGGCGTTCAAAACTCCTAGTGAAGAAGGACAGACTGGCGTTTAAACGCCAGCCAGGGTACCTGGTTGGGCGTTTAACGCCCAAAAAGGGTGCATTTTGGGCGTTAAACGCCAGAATGGATACCATTCTGGGCGTTTAACGCCAGGATGGCAAAGGGGGAAGATTTTGTTTTTCAAATCAATTTTTTTTTTCAAGTTTTCAAAGTTTTTCAAAATCAAATCTTTTTCAAATCATATCTTTTCAATCAAATGTTTTCAAAGTCAATTTCTTTCCTTTTTCAAAGATACTTGCTAACAATTAATGATTTGATTGAACATCTCAAATATGTTGCCTTTTCTGTTGAGGAAGGTTTAATGTTTGAATCATATCTTTTCTTGTTAGACAAGTCATTGATTTTCAAAATCAAATCTTTTAAAACATTGTTTTCAAAACATATCTTTTAAAATTGTTTTTAAATCAAATCTTTTCAATCATATCTCTTTAATCACATCTTTTTCAAAATCAGTTTTCAATCAAATCTTTTTAACTTCTAATTTCAAAATCTTTTTCAAAAATCACTTGATTTCTTTTCCACTTTCAATTTTCGAAAATTATCAATCAATTTTTAAAATATTTTTGACATCTTTCTAATTAATTTTCGAAAATTCTCTTCCCTCCTCCTCACATCCTTCTATTTATGGAGTACTACTCCTTCTTAATGCACAATTCGAACTTTATCTCATCAAGTTCGAATTCTTCTACCCTCCTTCTTCTATTTTTCTTTTCCTCTGACATCTCAAGGAATCTCTATACTGTGACATAGAAGATTCCACATCTTCTTGTTCTCTTCTCTTTCATATGAGCAGGAGCAGAGACAAAGGCATTCTTGTTGAAGTTGACCCTGAACCTGAAAGGACCTTGAAGAGAAAGCTAAGAGAAGCCAAAGCACAACTCTCTTTAGAGGACCTGACCGAATTCTTCAAAGAAGAAGAACACATGGCAGCCGAAAACAACAACAATGCCAACAATGCAAGGAAGGTGCTGGGTGACTTTACTGCACCTACTCCCGACTTCTATGGGAGAAGCATCTCTATCCCTGCCATTGGAGCAAACAACTTTGAGCTTAAGCCTCAATTAGTTTCTCTAATGCAACAGAATTGCAAGTTCCATGGACTTCCAATAGAAGATCCTCATCAGTTTTTAGCTGAGTTTTTGCAAATCTGTGACACAGTCAAGACTAATGGGGTTGACCCTGAGGTCTACAGACTGCTGCTATTCGCTTTTGCTGTAAGAGACAGAGCTAGAATATGGTTGGATTCACAACCTAAAGATAGCCTGAACTCTTGGGAAAAGCTAGTCAATGCCTTCTTGGCCAAGTTCTTTCCACCTCAAAAATGGAGTAAGCTTAGAGTGGAAGTCCAAACCTTCAGACAGAAGGATGGCGAATCCCTCTATGAAGCTTGGGAAAGATACAAATAATTAATCAGAAAATGTCCCTCAGACATGCTTTCTGAATGGAGCATCATAGGTATTTTCTATGATGGTCTTTCTGAACTATCCAAAATGTCTTTGGATAGCTCTGCTGGAGGATCTCTTCATCTGAAGAAGACGCCTACAGAGGCTCAGGAACTAATTGAGATGGTTGCAAATAACCAATTCATGTACACTTCTGAAAGGAATCCTGTGAACAATGAGACAAGTCAGAAGAAAGGAGTTCTTGAGATTGATACTCTGAATGCCATACTGGCTCAGAATAAGATATTGACTCAACAAGTCAATTTGATTTCTCAAAGTCTGTCTGGAATGCAAAATGCACCTGGCAGTACTAAGGATGCTTCATCTGAGGAAGAAGCTTATGATCCTGAGAACCCTTCAATGGAAGAGGTGAATTACCTAGGAGAGCCCTATGGAAACACCTACAATTCTTCGTGGAGAAATCATCCAAATTTCTCATGGAAGAATCAAGAGAGACCTCAACAAGGTTTCAATAACAATAATGGTGGAAGAAACAGGTTTAGCAATGGCAAGCCTTTTCCATCATCTTCTCAGCAACAGACAGAGAGTTCTAAGCAGAATACCTCTAACTTAGCAACAATGGTCTCTGATCTAATCAAAACCACTCAAAGTTTCATGAATGAAACAAGGTCCTCCATCAGAAATTTGGAAGGACAAGTGGGTCAGCTGAGCAAGAAAATTACTGAACTCCCTCCTAGTACTCTCCCAAGCAACACAGAAGAAAATCCAAAAGGAGAGTGCAAAGCCATAACCATGGCCGAATATGGAGAGGAAAGAGAGGAGGTGGACGCCACTGAGGAAGACCTCAATGGGCGTGCACCAACCTCCTCTGAGTTCCCCAATGAGGAACCATGGGAATCTGAGGCTCAAAATGAAACCATAGAGATTCCATTAGAATTACTTCTGCCACTCATGAGCTCTGATGAGTATTCTTCCTCTGAAGAGGATGAGTATGTCACTAAAGAGCAAGTTGCTAAATACCTTGGAGCAATCATGAGGCTAAATGACAAGTTATTTGGAAATGAGACTTGGGAGGATGAACCTCCTTTGCTCACCAAAGAACTGGATGACTTGTCTAGGCAGAAATTACCTCAAAAGAGACAAGATCCTGGGAAGTTTTCCATACCTTGTACCATAGGCACCATGACCTTCAAGAAGGCCCTGTGTGACTTAGGGTCAAGTGTAAACCTCATGCCCCTCTCTGTAATAGAGAAGCTAGGGATCCTTGAGGTGCAAGCTGCAAAAATCTCACTAGAGATGGCAGACAACTCAAGAAAACAAGCTCATGGACTTGTAGAAGATGTTCTGGTAAAAGTTGAAGACCATTACATCCCTACTGATTTTATAGTCCTAGAGACTGGGAAGTGCATGGATGAAACCATCATCCTTGGCAGACCCTTCCTAGCCACAGCAAAGGCTGTGATTGATGTTGATAGAGGAGAGTTAATCATTCAAGTGAATGAAGAGTCCTTTGTGTTTAAGGCTCAAGGATATGCCTCTATCACCATGGAGAAGAAGCATGAAGAGCTTCTCTCAAAACAGAGCCAAACAGAGCCCCCACAGTCAAACTCTAAGTTTGGTGTTGGGAGGCCACAACCAAACTCTAAGTTTGGTATTGAACCCCCACATTCAAACTCTAAGTTTGGTGTTGGGAGGTTCCAACATGGCTCTGAATATCTGTGAGGCTCCATGAGAGTCCTCTGTCAAGCTACTGACATTAAAGAAGCGCTTGTTGGGAGGCAACCCAATGTTTTATAATTAACTATTTCCTTTTGTTATTTTATTTTTTTTGTAGGTTGATGATCATGAGAAGTCACAAAATCAATGAAAAAAGCAAAAACAAAATGAAAAACAGGAAGAAAAACAGCACACCCTGGAGGAAGATGTTGCTGGCGTTTAAACGCCAGTGAGGTTAGCTGTTGGGCGTTTAACGCCCAGTCTGGCACCATTCTGGGCGTTTAACGCCAAAAAGGGGCACCAGACTGGCGTTAAACGCCAGAAAAGGGCAAGAACCTGGCGTTAAACGCCAGGAATGGGCACCAGCCTGGCGTTTAACGCCAGAAATAGCTCAAAACGTGATTTTGAGCAACATTTGGTGCAGGGATGACTTTTCCTTGACACCACAGGATCTGTGGACCCCACAGGACCCCCACCTACCCCACCACCACTCTCTCTCTTCTTCCCCCATTCACCAATCACCTCAATACCTCTTCCCCAAAAACCCTTCACCTATCAAATCCCATCTTTCTCTTCACCACTCACATCCATCCTTCATAAAACCCCACCTAACCTTCCATTCAAATTCAAACCACTTTCCCACCCAAACCCACCCTCAAATGGCCGAACCACACTCTCCCCCTCTCCTATATAAACCCTCCTTCACTCCTTCATTTTCACACACCTTCAACACCATCTCTCTCCCCTTTGGCCGAATACTAAGCCATTCCCTTTCTCCTCATTTCTTCTTCTTCTACTCTCTTCTTTCTTCTTTTGCTCGAGGACGAGCAAACATTTTAAGTTTGGTGTGGTAAAAGCGTTGCTTTTTCGTTTTTCCATAACCATTTATGGCATCCAAGGCCGGAGAAACCTCTAGAAAGAGGAAAGGGAAGGCAAAAGCTTCCACCTCCGAGTCATGGGAGATGGAGAGATTCATCTCAAGGGTGCATCAAGACCACTTCTATGAAGTTGTGGCCTTGAAGAAGGTGATCCCCGAGGTCCCCTTTTCACTCAAAAAGGGTGAATATCCGGAGATCCAACATGAGATCCGAAGAAGAGGTTGGGAAGTTCTCACCAACCCCATTCAACAAGTCGGAATCTTGATGGTTCAAGAGTTCTATGCCAATGCATGGATCACCAAGAACCATGACCAAAGTGTGAACCCAAATCCAAAGAATTATCTTACTATGGTTCGGGGGAAATACTTGGATTTCAGTCCGGAGAATGTGAGGTTGGCGTTCAACTTGCCTATGATGCAAGGAGATGAACATCCTTACACTAGAAGGGTCAACTTTGATCAAAGGTTGGACCAAGTCCTCACAGTCATATGTGAAGAGGATGGTTCAATTGAGAAGGCATGACCTCAAATCCGTGGCTAGAGGATGGTTAGAGTTTATACAACGCTCAATCATTCCCACTAGCAACCGGTCCGAAGTTACCAAAGACCGGGCTATCATGATCCATAGCATCATGATTGGAGAAGAAATAGAGGTTCATGAGGTTATAGCCCAAGAACTCTATAAGGTGGCGGACAAGTCCTCTACCTTGGCAAGGTTAGCCTTCCCTCATCTCATTTGTCACCTCTGTTATTCAGTGGGAGTTGACATAGAGGGAGACATCCCCATTGATGAAGACAAGCCCATCACTAAGAAGAGGATGAAGCACACAAGAGACCCCTCTCATCATGAGATCCCTGAGATACCTCAAGGGATGCACTTTCCTCCACAAAACTATTGGGAGCAACTAAACACCTCCCTAGGAGAACTGAGTTCCAACATGGGACAACTAAGGGTGGAGCATCAAGAACACTCCATCATCCTTCATGAAATTAGAGAAGACCAAAGAATCATGAGGGAGGAGCAACAAAGACAAGGAAGAGACATTGAGGAGCTCAAGCACTCCATAGGATCTTCAAGAGGAAGAAAGAGCCGCCATCACTAAGGTGGACCCGTTCTTTAATTTCCTTGTTCTTTATTCTTCTGTTTTTCGAATTTTATGCTTATGTTTATCCATGTTTGTGTCTTGTGATCATGAGTGTCTTAGTGTCTATGCCTTAAAGTTATGAATGTCCTATGAATCCATCACCTTTCTTGAATAAAAACGTGCTTAATTGAGAAAAGAGGAAAGAATTGCATGAATTTTGAATTTTACAAATAGTTTAATTATTTTCATGTGGTGGCAATACTCTTGTTCTCTGAATGTATGCTTAAACAGTGCATATGTATCTTAAATTTGTGGTTCATGAAGGTTGGCTCTTGAAAGAATGATGAAAAAGGAGACATGTTACTGAGGATCTGAAAAATCATTAAAAATGATTCTTGAAGCAAGAAAAAGCAGTGAATACAAAAAAAAGAAAAAAAAAAGAGAGAAAAAAAAAACCGAAAAGAAAAAAGAAAAAAAAAAGAGAAAAAGAAAGAATAAGTTGTGATCCAAGGCAAAAAGAGTGTGCTTAAGAACCCTGGACACCTCTAATTGGGGACTTTAGCAAAGCTGAGTCACAATCTAAAAAGGTTCACCCAATTATGTGTCTGTGGCATGTATGTATCCGGTGGTAATACTGGAAGACAGAGTGCTTTGGGCCACGGCCAAGACTCATAAAGTAGCTGTGTTCAAGAGTCATCATACTTAACTAGGAGAATCAATAACACTATCTGGATTCTGAGTTCCTAAAGAAGCCAACCATTCTGAATTTCAAAGGATAGAGTGAGATGCCAAAACTGTTCAGAGGCAAAAAGCTAAAAGCCCCGCTCATCTAATTAATACTGATCTTCATAGATGTTTTTGGAATTCATTGCATATTCTCTTCTTTTTTATCTTATTTGATTTTCAGTTGCTTGAGGACAAGCAACAATTTAAGTTTGGTGTTGTGATGAGCGGATAATTTATACACTTTTTGGCATTGTTTTTAGTATGTTTTTGGTAGTTTTAGTTGAGTTTTTAGTATATTTTTATTAGTTTTTAGTTAAAATTCACTTTTCTGGACTTTACTATGAGTTTGTGTGTTTTTCTGTGATTTCAGGTATTTTCTGGCTGAAATTGAGGGACCTGAGCAAAAATCTGATTCAGAGACTGAAAAGGACTGCAGATGCTGTTGGATTCTGACCTCCCTGCACTCGAAGTGGATTTTCTGGAGCTACCGAAACCCAATTGGCGCGCTCTTAACGGCGTTGGAAAGTAGACATCCTGGGCTTTCCAGCAATATATGATACTCCATACTTTGCCCAAGATTTGATGGCCCAAACCGGCGTTCAAAGTCACCTCAAGAAATCCCAGCGTTAAACGCTGGAACTGGCACCCAAATGGGAGTTAAACGCCCAAACTGGCACAAAAGCTGGCGTTTAACTCCAAGAAGAGTCTCTACACGAAATTGCTTCATTGCTCAGCCCAAGCACACACCAAGTGGGCCCGGAAGTGGATTTTTATGTCATTTACTCATCTCTGTACACCCTAGGCTACTAGTTTTCTATAAATAGGACCTTTTACTATTGTATTAGAGAGCTTTTGATCATGTTTTATGATTGAACTCACTTTGGGAGGCTGGCCATTCGGCCATGCCTAGACCTTATGCTTATGTATTTTCAACGGTGGAGTTTCTACACACCATAGATTAAGGTGTGGAGCTCTGCTGTACCTCGAGTATTAATGCAATTACTATTGTTCTTCCATTCAATTCCGCTTGTTCTTGTTCTAAGATATCACTTGTTCTTCAACTTGATGAATGTGATGATCCGTGACACTCATCATCATTCTCACTTATGAACAAGGTGACTGACAACCACTCTTGTTCTACAAGCAACCAAGGCTCTAGTGAATATCTCTTGGATTCCTGATGGCACGATGCATGGTTGATCGCCTGACAACCGAGTGCTCGCCTGACAAACGAGCCAACCATTCCGTGAGATCAGAGTCTTCGTGGTATAGGCGAGAACTGATGGCAGCATTCAAGAGAATCCGGAAGGTCTAACCTTGTCTGTGGTGTTCTGAGTAGGATTCAATGACTGAATGACTGTGACGTGCTTCAAACTCCTAGCAGGCGGGGCGTTAGTGACAGACGCAAAAGTATCAATGGATATTATTCCGGCCTGACCGAGAACCGACAGCTGAATTCCGCTATGCTGTGACAGAGCATATGCAATCGCTTTCACTGAGAGGATGGGAGGTAGCCATTGACAACGGTGAAACCCTACACGAGCTTGCCATGGAAAGGAAGAAGAAGGATTGGATGAAGACAGTAGGAAAGCAGAGAGACGGAAGGGAAGGCATCTTCATGCGCTTATCTGAAGTTCCTACCAATGAATTACATAAGTATCTCTATCTTTATCTTTTATGTTATTTTCGTTCATCACCATATACATCTGAGTCTGCCTGACTAAGATTTGCAAGATGACCATAGCTTGCTTCAATACTAACAATCTCCGTGGGATCGACCCTTACTCACGTAAGGTATTACTTGGACGACCCAGTGCACTTGCTGGTTAGTTGTGCGAAGTTGTGTAATGCCATGGGATTGAGCTACCAAGTTCTTGGAGTTCATGACCGGGGATTATGAGAGTTGTGAAAAAGTATTGTTCACAATTTCGCGCACCACACCTCCATGCACTTATCTGAAATTCCCACCATTGAATTACATGAGTAACTCTATCTTTATTTTCTGTTTTATTTATTTACTATTCAAAAACTCCATAACATTTATTATCCGCCTAACTGAGATTTACAAGATGACCATAGCTTGCTTCATACCAACAATCTCCATGGGATCGACCCTTACTCACGTAAGGTATTACTTGGACGACCCAGTGCACTTGCTGGTTAGTTGTGTGGAGTTGTGACTAAGTGTGATTCACGTTTGAGAGCGCTACCAAGTCTTTGGAGCCATTGTTGATGATCACAATTTCGTGCACCAGAACTCCAGACTGTATAAAGAGAAGGTGCAGGCTGTGCATGATAAGCACATCAAGAGGAGAGAGTTCCAACCTGGGGACTTAGTCCTCCTTTTCAACTCCAGATTAAGGCTCATGTCAGGCAAGTTGAGATCAAGATGGGACGGTCTCTATCGAGTAGAGAAGGCCGAGCTATACGGAGTCTTTCACTTGAGTCATCCTTCAAACTCTAAATTCATCAAGGTCAATGGACATCGCCCAAAACTATATCATGGTGAGAAGATGCAGAAGAACAAGGAGCTAGAGATCTTCCTCTTGGAGGATCCACCAACAGCAGGAGACTAAGCTAGTGGAGCGTCCAACTTAAGGATGTTAAAGCAAAGTGCTGGGTGGGAGACAACCCACCATGGTATGACCGTTCTGTTTCAGTCTTAGTTTTATTTTACTTTATTCTATTTTTATGGTGTTAATGACTCTTCTCTTAATCTTTGCATATAGTCTGCATTCACATTTGCATTTGCATTCTACACACACAAAAAAAGGGCACGTGACACGATAGCGTCGCCGACGCGTTCGCTCATATGTGCCTTGGGAAGAGAAAAGAATTTTACAGAAAGTTTCGCGACAGCATGGCTGGAGACGTGCCTTTGGCACAAACACGACCACGCAACCACGTCATTAACGTGTTCGCGTCGTTTGCGAAATAGCCTCCCCACGCGAACGCGTGGCCCTATAAAATCGACGTAAAAAGGGTGTATGCCAGCAAGTTGTGATGGAGTGGGACTGGAATCATGCTAGAAGCACAAGCTCTACCACGCGAACGCGTGTTCCACGCGTCCGCGTCATTTTAAAAATATGGCCATTCACGCGATCGCGTCAACCACGTGATCGCGTCAACCACGCGAACGCGTCACCCTAAAATTTGGCAAAATGAGTTTCAAACAGAGAATTGCGCGAACACGAGGCTACTCTCGCACCAATAGCACAAATCAACTCACGCGACCGCGTGGTCACTCAAAAACACTGCACACCACGCGAGCACGTCACTCACGCGTCCGCGTCTCATGCGGCGCACAGCTTATCCAGATCAGCCAAATATCTTATCTTTTCTTTCCCAAATCCTAATTTTTCTTATCCCTTCTTATTTCTTTCTTCTCCCTTCTTCCTTCTTCCTTCTTCCTTCTTCATTCTTCCTCACTTTCTACTTCCTCTTTTTCACCACCATTATCAAGTTTTTTTCTTTTCTTCTTCCCTCTTTACTTTAGTTTCATTATCTATGTTTTCTTTTTCTTTCTTTTTCTTTTAATTGGTGTTAGAAATTTATTTGGGTCATTATTTTCTATATTTTGCTTGTGGATTATTAAGGAATTATTTGACAATTATATATTACTTTTTATAGGGTTGCTTGCATGTTCAATTTAATACTTTCAATAACTTATTTACCATGAATGCTAAGTGTTTATGAAAAAGCTCGTTTGGCATCATGCACCACTTTTATGTTATCCTACTACTTTAATGCCTGTTTTTCACAAAATCCCTTTTATATTTTATTAATTAAATATAATTGTCAATACAAACAGATTGTTAGTTTGACAGACTTGGTAATCTAACTTGGACATTGAATGCATGATCTATGCTACTCATGCCTTTGCCAGCATGCCAATAAACGTCTTGCATTTAATTGTCATTACATGCACTTGCTATATTTCCATTGATGGACTTTTCACATGTAGTCATGACCATGTGTTAACGACATTCTTCTTTACCGTGCATTGATTATCACCTTTTCCATTCGCTCTCTTGCTCTAACCCTTAACTTTACAAGTTACTTTCTTTTTCCCTTTTCAGGATGGCCACCAAGAAAGGTAAAGAGAGAGCTCCTCCCAAACCACCAGCAAGGAGAGGAACGAAACAAGCATTAGTGGCAGAGCCATCTTCAACAGCGATTAAGCCCTCAACCAAACAAATCAAGAGGATCATCAAGGTCGATGAAAAAGAAAAAGCCTTTCCAGCAAAGGACACTGCGCGGTTCACTAACCACTACTGTGAGCAGATGTTCCCCATTCTAGTGGAAAGGAACTATAACAATAAGCACCTTCTCATCCTCCCGACCCAAATTGCTGAATTTGTTGAGCCCCGCATTGAGCGAAGACAGTGGGGATTCCTACAGAGACAGCCACGACAGGTTAACCTATCATGGGTAGTTGAATTCTACTCCAACTTTCACTTGCCAACCCTGCAGTCTGTCTATGTCCGTCAGAAGCAAGTCCCCATCACAGAAGAGGCCATTCAAAGAACTTTAGATCTTCCCCCTGCTCCCGAAGGACTGGACGTATTTCAAGAAGCCGCACTCAAATGTCAGACATACCAGTTTGACTGGGACGTCGTTCTCAGAGTTATCGCACAACCTGGCAGCAGATGGATTTACAGATACCATCGTTCCCGACCTAAGGGAATATCGGCATCCGCACTTAAATTAGAAGCTCGAGTATGGGCGCAGATTATGTCTCATTCCATCTTTCCAAGCATTCATGAGTCCTCCTTCACTGCAGACATGGCGGTTCTATTCTGGTGTATCATTACAGACCAGCCTCTAAACCTACCAAGACACATTCGGAATACCATGGGACACGTATAAATTGCGGGCAACTTACCTTTTCCCGTCTTGGTCTCAGATCTCGTCTCAGCAGCCGGTGTCTCTTACAGGACTGGGGACACCAGAGCCATGCTTCCATGGAGTGATCAATACGTCCCTAACGGGAAATATATCAGACCTCCAGCAGCCATTACCAGCCAACCTGCAGAACAGGCTGAACACATTCCTCCTTCCACACCACAAGCACCTTCAACAAGTCATCTGCTCTATCAGATACTAGAGAAGTTGGACCGACAAGAATAGAAAGCGAAGCTACGAGAGCGCCGCAACCAGCACCAATTCAAATACCTCAAGGAGCTACTCACAGGAAACCATAGACCTGACAAAGACCCCGACACTTCAGACTCCACTTTATTTACCAGCACAGGGAGCCATGACGGTGCCGAATGTGGAGATACTGCTACCAGCCCCCCTTTGTTCCTGACAGATGGCACCGAGGGCGGTGCAAAGCCTTAAGTGTAGGGAGGTCGGTCAGTACCTGACTTCCGGAGGTAACTTCTCTTCCCTAACATCATAAAGTATGATATTTAGTTATTTTTCCTTTGATTAGGATAGGATAGATTGTTTAATAATAGGTTATTTGCATGCATGTTCTATTTGGTTGAAATATAATGAGTTTCTTTTTAAGACCTTATTTTTGAAAATTTTCACTAATTTAAATCAAAACTTTTTGTGTTAAATTTGTTTAAAGTTGTAATTGGAACATGGTTTTTGAGCTAAAGAACACAAAACCCATGAGATTTTGAGCTTATTTATATCGTTACACTATTTAACGATTAACATTTTATTCTTGTGTGTTTACTTCTCTATGATTGTAATTTATATTTTGTTTCATCCTATATGTCCAATGTTTAATGTGTTATATGCATGCATATGATTGAGGCCATTATTTGTTTAGCTCACTTATCCCAAATAAGCCTAACCTTTAAATTACCTTTGTTAGCCACTTTGAGCCTTTTAATCCCATTTATTCTATATTTTACCATATTACTAGCCTTAAGCAGAAAAATAATTAAATATCCCAATTGAATCTTTGGTTAGGTTAAGATAGAAATTGTGTGTTAATTGAGTATGGGAAGATTGTGGGAACAATGGTTAATAAGGGAATGTGTCATGATAAAATAAGGGGAATTTGGGTACCTACTCATGTGAAACTAGCAAAATTAAAAATCCATGTGCATTGATAAGCTATGTTTATATTTAAAAAAAATCAATAAATATATAAATAAATAAGCGGACAAAATTACCCCAATGCTAAGTTTAAGTAAAGATCAATGCATATGTGATAAAAAAAAATTAAAAGAAAATTTGATACATGAGTATGTAATGCAAAGTGAGAAATTATGGGTAGCTAGGTGTGATTTTTAGAATTATATAGAGTGTATCTAAACTAGGTGAGAGCTTAGGTTAGTCAAAGATTCATATTTTAGCTCACTTAACCTTATATATATATATACCCTTACCCTTACCCTTAGCCCCATTACAACCTTGAAAAGACCACATGATGTTTGCATTGGTACATTGAATATTGTTGATTGGTTAGGAGAAGAACAAATTTTAGAAAGCATGATTAGAAAAGGATGGAGTGATTACCCTATACACTAGAGAGATTAGAGTGCACATACACCATCAGTGAGGGTTCAATGCTTGATCCTATGTCCCCTGCTTTTATGAGCTGTCTTCTTACAAATCTATCTATTTTTACTATATAGTTTGAATTGGTGAAATTTGATTTATGTCTGTCTTAAAGAACTTATTTGTTTTTAACCAAGTAGACAAAAATCATATAGTTACATTCAAATATATAGGCTGCATTGCATTGCATGAGTCTTACATTTCCCCTACTCATTTATTTTACCCCCTTGAGTGGAGAGGTTGATAAACCATTATTTTATGATTTATATTGTGTTTAATTGAGTGGTTTTATCAAGTCTTTACCCACTTATTCATATGATTAGCATGCTATTACAATTCATTTCCAAAGTTGTTCTATGGTTGTAAACTTGCTTCCTAGAGATATTTTTATTGTGTATTTTAATTCTCTTTTATACCATTCGATGTCGTGATCCGTGTGTTAAGTGTTTCAGGTTTCATAGGGCAGGAATGGATCAGAGAATGAAGAGGAAGCCTGAAAAAATGGAAGGAACACAAGAAATTATGGAGATAACCAGTGAACACTGACGCGGACACATGGCTCACGCGACCACGCGAATTGAGAAAATCGCAGTGACGCGTTTGCGTGCCTGATGCGAACGCATGGATTGGAATCTGCACGAATGATGCGGACGCATAAACGATGCAAAAGCGTGGCGAGGAAAACGCTGAATGATGCGCACACATAGACGACGCGTACACGTGACATGCGCGATCTGCAAAATTAACAGAACATGCTGAGAGCGATTTTAGGCCGCGTTTTGACCCAGTTTTTGGCCCAAAAACACAGACTAAAGCCGGGAAACATGTAGAGACTCAGGGGGGATTCTCATGAGGATAGTTTTTAGTTTTTAGATCTGATTTTACTCCTCCTCTAGGTTTTCACACTACTGATGGTGTTTTTGCGGAAAACGAATTTTCCAAACACATAGATCTAACCGGCAAGTGTACCGGGTCGTATCAAGTAGTAATAACTCACTTAGAGTGAGGTCGATCCCACAGGGATTGATGGATCAAGCAACTTTAGTGGGTGATTAGTTTAGTCAAGCTAACATTGAAGTGAATTTGGATGAAGTGTAGCCAACAGAAAGTAAATGGCAGGGAATTAAAAGTGCAGAATAATTAAATTATTGAAACTTAAAGAACAAGAAAGTAAAATAGCTGAAACTTAAATTGCAAGAAATATAAATTGCATCAAAAGTAAAGGGGGGTTGGGGTGCTGGAAATTAAATGAAAGCAATAGATTAAGCAATTGGAAATTTAAATTGCAGAAAATGTAAATGTGCAGGAAATTAAATCAAGCTCAATGTGAACAGAAATGTGAAAGTGCAGAATGCAGGAAAGGAAATTACAGAAAAGTAAACGTAGTAGAAGACTGAGATCAATTCTCAAATCTCAAAGAGCATTTGACAGTTTCAATGAAACAGTAAAAAAACAGAAGAGTAGCAAAGAGCTCAGCTAAATTGCAAAATAAAATTGACCTCAGGGAATCAAAGAGACTAGAAAACAAGTCTAGATCTCAATCCCTTCCTTGATCCAACAGCAAACAAGATGCAGAAAAATTAAAGATGAAAGCAGTAAGAGAATTGTGATTCAAATTGCAATTCACTAAAATATTGCAGCAAGGCAAACAAGAGAAATCTCAGATGGAGAATGAAACAGAATTCCTTCACTTCTCAATCCAAGATCCAAAACGAAAATGAAAACTAAGAGAGCTTTCTAATGGAGCTCTTCAACCCCTTCTTTTCAATCGAGCTCCTATTAATGCCTTTATATAGGCTTTACAAAATGAAAAATGAAAATGAAATTAAAACAAATTACAAAAAATAAAAATCCTAATTTAATTGATCCATGTGCCTTTGAGTGATGATGTGGGCTTAGCTTGCTTTGAATTTGAGGAGAAATGGGTTTGGTTGGCCTTGATTCAATTTGGTGAGGAATTGAATTTAAATGAAATTTTGGTTGAATTTTGGCCCATGTTGCTCCCAGGAGGCTGCCCTGCCCTTGTGGAGGGCAGAGTAGGGAAGCCTTGTGTAAGGATCCAACTAGCGTGCCAAGGCTTGGAAGCATCAGGATGCTGCCCTGCCCTTGGGGAGAGCAGGGCAGTGGTGGCATGGTGCGTGCCATGCTTCCCTGGGCCGTGCTTGCTTGCTGCTGGCCGAAGCTCCCTTGCTGCGCATCAATTGTGCGTGCTGGCCATGCCAAGGATGTGCGTGCCATGCATCAAAATGCTGCCCTGCCCTTGCGGAGGGCAGGGCAATGTTTCCTTTGGGGAGTGCCAAGTTCGAATCCCATGGAGTGCATTGCTTGGCTTTTTCTTCTTGGCACCTAATTCACGCCTAAGGCTTGGCTTCCTAGAGGTCTTGTGTTCGAAACTTGGTGGAGGAAGTTGTTGCAATTTTTCCTTGAATTTTCATGAAGAAAACACGACATTGCCCTCCAAGAGGGCATTCTGCTCTCCTTGAGGGCAGACTTCCTTGGGTTCCTTGTGTCTCCCTCTTCGAGCCTTGGTGGAAGCATTTTGGTTTATTTTCGCTTGTTTTTGGCCCTTAAAGATGCCTTTCGTTCCTGCCTCAATTTTATGCCAAATATGGATTGCTATATATCGTTGGAAAGCTCTGAATGTCAGCTTTCCAACGCAACTGGAAGCACATCAATTGGACGTCTGTAGCTCAAGTTATAGCCCTTTGAAGGAGGCATGGTCATGCTGTGAGCGCCCAGATTTTACCTTAGCGAAATTCTTGCTTCCAACCTCAATGTGCATCACGATTCTGCCCTGCCCTTGGCAAGGGCAGGGCAGTGTGCGTGCTGGCTGCTTCCTTCCTTGATTTGGTCATGGGCCACGCTTTTAAAAGCGTGGCCTAAGGCTCCAAAGTGTACCCCAACTTCAAAGTGTACCCCAAAGCTCTTTTTTCTCCTTTTTTTGTGCTTCTTTGCTTCTTTTTCTTCTTATTTTCTACAAGATTTATAAAATTAAAATATCAAGAAAATCTTCCAATTAAGTACAAAAGAATGCAATATTTAAGCACTAATCATCAATTTCTTATATGAAAAAGCATAGAAAAATAGGTATATGATGACTTGTCATCACAACACCATACTTAAACCTTGCTTGTCCCCAAGCAAGAAAAGAATCATGCAATAAAGATTGACAATCCAAGGTAAGAAGAATAGCAACTCAATGTTCATGGCAAGCTAGTTTTCTATGCATGCTACAATTACAAAAGAGATGTAAATGATTGATGCTTCTATCTAGCTTATTTTATGAAATTTTTTTCTTATAATTTTTCCTTGAAACAAGCATTTGATTTTTTTTCTTTTTTTTTTTTAGCTTCTCCTTTTGGGTGCTTTGCCCCATGAGTTAATAACAAAGCTACGACTTCTAAATGCTTTGTTTTCAAGTATTACCACTTGATACATAAGCACCACAAGCATTTAATTAGAGGACTTCATTAAGCTCATTTTTCTTTTCTTTTCTTGACTCTCTAATCATTGATGCTCAGAGCCTTGAGCTTTGAGGGAGGGCTTTAGCACTTGAGCCTAGCCTTGACTTCTAAGTGTTTTGTTTTCAAGCATTTGGCTTGATACATAAACACCACAAGCACTTAGCAAATAAATTGCCATTGGTACTCAGAGCCTTCAGCTTTCTCATTCTTTCCCTTTTTCTTTTCTTGCTTTAATTGTATTTGCTTCTTCAAGGTTTTCATGATTTCAAAAGATTTCACAAAATGTACTAGATGAAAAACTTCAATTAAATAAAATCCAATGCAATTGAGCAACAATCAATCATACTAGCTTTCCAATACTTGTATGCACATGCTAAACTCTTCTTTAATGCCTTGTTTGTTTATGATCATGATGCTTTATTGCTTTTGAATTCACAAAGCTCAAGTTGGTAGTTATAATGCCACAGCAACATATTATAAATCAAAATTCAAGCTATGCTTATTCATACACACATGTATACAGAGAAGGTAAAGACAATCATGCAGTTTATGAAACAAATGAGAGGAAAAGGAACTTTACAACCTTGTAGTTCATCTTCTCTATTGTTGTCATTTTTCTCCCATTTTCCTCCTTCCCATACCAAACTCAGAATGCTTGTTCATCCTCAAGCAACAATTAGAACAATGGCTATGGGGCTAAGATGGATCATGAATGTCTTACACAATGAAATGTTAGTAGCACATGTGTTTTAAACAAGCAAAATTAAAGATAACAATCAAGGCACAAGAGACAGAGACATTTTGATTGCATAGATAAGAAGGTGTGCACAATACATTGCATAAAAAAATAAGTGGCACACCAAACTTAGTGTGACACTTTCACTTGGAATTAATGCAAGTATCTTGTAAGAATTAGAACCAAATTTTGTTGCATAGCAACACCAAACTTAGAATACAACCATATGTCAATTTATTTGAATTAAAACTAAACAAAAGAAACTGTTATATGTTAAATACAATCACCAAGCCAAGAATAAGTCATGAATAAGGATCTCTTGGTGATATATTAACAAAAACAGTTAAGAAGCAAAATAAGTGGAAGTATTAAAAAGAAATAACTAAAGTAAACAGAATAATAAAATGTCAAACCAAAAGAAAAATAACACTGCAAAGGCCTTATGATTATGCAGACAAGTGGTGTTGCTTAATGAATTGCATAGAGAATTAAGTGGCACACCAAACTTAGAATCTTAGTGTGTCACTTCCATTTTTGATTTGATGCACTCATCCAAAAAGATTGAAAACAAGTTGTTGCAAGACAACACCAAACTTAGAATGTAACCATATGCCCATTTATTGAATTTAAACAAAGTAAAGAACGAAAACAAAGTAGAGAAGAAATGTTACCTACGGTTGGGTTACCTCCCAACAAGTGCTCTTTTAGTGTCATTAGCTTGACATGTTGTTCTTCACTTTCTTCCTCTTCTTCCAATTGATTAAGAGGAATGACTTCAAGGGAGTAGAAGTTTCAGCTATTGTCCCCTTTCTTGGTTTCCTCTCAGCAAGCTTTCTTTTGAAATTGGCTTGGTTGAGCTTGCTTGCTTGATCAGGGGGAGGATTGTTTGCAGTTGACCTTTTCTTGAATATTGTGCTTGATATCTTGGTCACAATCCTCTTCTTGGTGCTTTTGTTAATTGCCTTCACTTCCTTGAATCCAAGTTTTGGTTGCTGTGTGATTGTTGGAGTGATTTCTTTATCAAGAGCCTCTTGCATTGGTGGTTCCATGAGCTTTTCCTTCATGTACTTCTCTACTTCAGTTGAGTGTGACTTCTCTTGAATGTCTTCCTCCCTTTCTTCTTCATGATTTTCCATTAATGCCTCTGGGAGGGAATCTTTGTGTTTCATTGTCACCTCAAGTGGCTCTTGTGAATGTAGAATCCTTGGCTCATGTCCAAATACTTCCACCACCTCTTCCTTTTTCACTAAAATTTCTCTTGACACAGAGGCTTCCTCATCTTTCTTTTTCACTTCCTCACCCACAAATTGGTCTTCATCCTCTCTGTTTGATGGTTCTAAGTTCCTCCTTGTTTGTTCTAAGGGCTCATTCATCTTCTTGAGGATGATTTCTTTCCAGGATTGGGGTTGTGTGTATCTTTCCACGAATTTTCTATGTATTTCAATGGCTTGAAGGTAATCCTCATCTGGTGGTTCAAGAGATGAATGTTGAGAGTAATTTTGGTGACGTGGATATGTTGTGGTGAAGCTGTGTTGAGGGGTGTGGAATGAGTTGTGTGATTGATGGGATGAGTGGTATGGATTTTGGAGGAAACTTTGTGTTGAGGCATAATCAAGTGATGAAGAACTTTCGAATGAGAAACTGGGACGTGAGGGTGGATGCTCTTTCATTCCTTGGTGATACTCCCAGCCACCATTAGAGTAATGACTTAAATCATTTTGTGGTGGTGGGAAGTATCCCATATGATTCTCTTGCTCATCTTGTGTCTCTGAAGCAAATCTCCATGAGTTGGAGTGCTCAGAATGTGTATTCTCTTGGTGATATTCCCAACCATCATTAGAATAATGACTTGAATCATATTGTGATGGTGGGCAATATCCCATGAAGTTTGTTTGATTAAAAGATGAGGTGAACTCCATTTGAATTTTGTAGAACACAACACCAATGAAAATTGAAATTACTCATATCAGATATGAGTTTTGCTTAGTGAGGCAAAAACACAAACACCTTGGTTTCAACTTTAAAACAGAGAACCAAAAAAAGAAAATGCTTGATCTAGACTTCTCACCCACTTAATCATTGTTGATCTAATCAATCCCCGGCAACGGCGCCAAAAACTTGATGGTGTTTTTGCGGAAAACAAATTTTCCAAACACATAGATCTAATCGGCAAGTGTACCGGGTCGTATCAAGTAGTAATAACTCACTTAGAGTGAGGTCGATCCCACAGGGATTGATGGATCAAGCAACTTTAGTGGGTGATTAGTTTAGTCAAGCTAAAATTGAAGTGAATTTGGATGAAGTGTAGCCAACAGAAAGTAAATGGCAGGGAATTAAAAGTGCAGAATAATTAAATTACTGAAACTTAAAGAACAAGAAAGTAAAATAGCTGAAACTTAAATTGCAAGAAATATAAATTGCATCAAAAGTAAAGGGGGGTTGGGGTGCTGGAAATTAAATGAAAGCAATAGATTAAGCAATTGGAAATTTAAATTGCAGAAAATGTAAATGTGCAGGAAATTAAATCAAGCTCAATGTGAACAGAAATGTGAAAGTGCAGAATGCAGGAAAGGAAATTACAGAAAAGTAAACATAGTAGAAGACTGAGATCAATTCTCAAATCTCAAAGAGCATTTGACAGTTTCAATGAAACAGTAAAAAAACAGAAGAGTAGCAAAGAGCTCAGCTAAATTGCAAAATAAAATTGACCTCAGGGAATCAAAGAGACTAGAAAACAAGTCTAGATCTCAATCCCTTCCTTGATCCAACAGCAAACAAGATGCAGAAAAATTAAAGATGAAAGCAGTAAGAGAATTGTGATTCAAATTGCAATTCACTAAAATATTGCAGCAAGGCAAACAAGAGAAATCTCAGAGGGAGAATGAAACAGAATTCTTTCACTTCTCAATCCAAGATCCAAAACGAAAATGAAAACTAAGAGAGCTTTCTAATGGAGCTCTTCAACCCCTTCTTTTCAATCGAGCTCCTATTAATGCCTTTATATAGGCTTTACAAAATGAAAAATGAAAATGAAATTAAAACAAATTACAAAAAATAAAAATCCTAATTTAATTGATCCATGTGCCTTTGAGTGATGATGTGGGCTTAGCTTGCTTTGAATTTGAGGAGAAATGGGTTTGGTTGGCCTTGATTCAATTTGGTGAGGAATTGAATTTAAATGAAATTTTGGTTGAATTTTGGCCCATGTTGCTCCCAGGAGGCTGCCCTGCCCTTGTGGAGGGCAGAGCAGGGAAGCCTTGTGTAAGGATCCAACTAGCGTGCCAAGGCTTGGAAGCATCAGGATGCTGCCCTGCCCTTGGGGAGAGCAGGGCAGTGGTGGCATGGTGCGTGCCATGCTTCCCTGGGCCGTGCTTGCTTGCTGCTGGCCGAAGCTCCCTTGCTGCGCATCAATTGTGCGTGCTGGCCATGCCAAGGATGTGCGTGCCATGCACCAAAATGCTGCCCTGCCCTTGCGGAGGGCAGGGCAATGTTTCCTTTGGGGAGTGCCAAGTTCGAATCCCATGGAGTGCATTGCTTGGCTTTTTCTTCTTGGCACCTAATTCACGCCTAAGGCTTGGCTTCCTAGAGGTCTTGTGTTCGAAACTTGGTGGAGGAAGTTGTTGCAATTTTTCCTTGAATTTTCATGAAGAAAACACGACATTGCCCTCCAAGAGGGCATTCTGCTCTCCTTGAGGGCAGACTTCCTTGGGTTCCTTGTGTCTCCCTTTTCGAGCCTTGGTGGAAGCATTTTGGTTTATTTTCGCTTGTTTTTGGCCCTTAAAGATGCCTTTCGTTCCTGCCTCAATTGTATGCCAAATATGGATTGCTATATATCGTTGGAAAGCTCTGAATGTCAGCTTTCCAACGCAACTGGAAGCACATCAATTGGACGTCTGTAGCTCAAGTTATAGCCCTTTGAAGGAGGCATGGTCATGCTGTGAGCGCCCAGATTTTACCTTAGCGAAATTCTTGCTTCCAACCTCAATGTGCATCACGATTCTGCCCTGCCCTTGGCAAGGGCAGGGCAGTGTGCGTGCTGGCTGCTTCCTTCCTTGATTTGGTCATGGGCCACGCTTTTAAAAGCGTGGCCTAAGGCTCCAAAGTGTACCCCAACTTCAAAGTGTACCCCAAAGCTCTTTTTTCTCCTTTTTTTGTGCTTCTTTGCTTCTTTTTCTTCTTATTTTCTACAAGATTTATAAAATTAAAATATCAAGAAAATCTTCCAATTAAGTACAAAAGAATGCAATATTTAAGCACTAATCATCAATTTCTTGTATGAAAAAGCATAGAAAAATAGGTATATGATGACTTGTCATCAACTACGCATTCATAATTCTTAGAATTTTCATTTTGCTTTTGGATTGGGATATTGAGAAAAGTTGTTACCTCCGCCAAGACTTTGTCATTCTACTTTGTTTTCTTACTTTTCACTTACTCTTCCATATTCGTAATTTGTCCAGAGTTACAATTGGATTATTTTTAGAGTTTATTAATACAAGAACTATTTTTATTTTTAATTTATCTTTTTTTATTATTTATCCTGTCTTTATTTATTTTCCCTTTTAATTTTATAAAGTCTATATTTATGATAATAGAGTAGTTTCCTAGTTATCTTAGAGGCTTATTTCTGAAAACTTTAAGAGATAGGTTGTTGATGTTTTAAACTTCAAAACCATGTTGTATTCAGTTTGACTAGTTGGCCTAAACTCTGCAAGCTGTGACTAGTCCTCATTTTAATTTAGTTATTACCTTGTATATCCTGGAGCTATTTACAAGGTTTTGTATATATTATGTCCTGTTCTGTCCGTGTCTACGCATTTAGTCATCATGTGTGAACGCTTCGTGTTTTATAATTCCGCTTTATGCGACTTTGAGCTTTATTCCTTCATCAGGCTTCTAGTTATATAAATTCTTGGATATATATTATGTATTATAAGCTTTAGAACTATCGTGGTACTTTGTTATCCTTTGCTTTACGACTAGAGGTAACACTTAGGGTAACAGAGTGTTACATATTACAACTAACAGAATAATATTTTTCTGAAAAATATGTTACTAAATATGTAATTATGTTCTTAATTATAAAATCTATAATGAATAAAAAAGTGTTTATTTATCTTTAATATTTTTTATATTGAAAAGATCTAATTACAAAATTTAAAATAGTGTAGGAACTTAATAAAAAAATATAGAAACCTATTTAAAAATTTAGTGATATTATAAGGACATTTAAACTTAAAAGAACCAATAAAAGTTTTAAAATTACTTATTGATAATTGTGAACATATATTTTTCTCTAGAGGCCTCGCCTCCTACTTTCCCGACGAGTGAGTCATACCCTTCCTCCATCTGACACCATCGTCCCGTATCTGAAGGAGGCTAGATTCGGCTACACGGTGCCTCTTAGGAATTTTACATTCGACAATGCCTTGATTACAACATTCGTAGAGCGATAGCATCTGGAAACCCACATGTTTCATCTCCCGTGGGGTGATGTCACTATCACCCTACAGGATGTGGCGTATCACCTAGGGCTACACGCCCATGGGGACCCTATTAGGGGGTGCTTCTGTGACTTTGGTAGGTGGTACCAGATGGAGACGTGGCAGTTGGTGAAGCGGCTGTTGGGTGCCAAGCCTCCGGTGGCTCCATAGCAGGTGACGCAGAGGAAGTAGTCGTTCACGCTGAATCTCGTATGGTTGCGGGATTGTGTCAGGAAGATGCCCCCTACAGACGACCCAGAGACCCTCCGACAGTATGCTAGATGCTACATCATGTTACTGATCGGAGGATATCTGATGACATACAAGTCGAACAACTTGGTCCACCTGCGTTGGCTCCCACTTCTTGGGGACTTTGGGCAGTGTCGGGTATTGTCTTGGGACTCGGCCGTGCTGGCTTGGACGTACCAGTAATTGTGCTCGGCGGCACACCGAGGCATCACAGACATCGCTGGCTGCACTCGGCTGTTAATGTTCTGGATATACCAGAGATTTCCTCAGTGGTGTCCACTGGAGCGAGTCATCTACATGTATCCTATGGTTGCGAGGTAACAACTGTTTATGTCTTTATTTAGTAATTGATGAGTCCATATTTTCCAATATATTTTAGCTTGATTTGAGTGAATTTCATCACATAAACCTACACTTAAGCACCATAATAGCATACTTTTGTGTTTGATCCCTAAATTGAACCTAAATGTGAAAACATGCATTTTTGTGATTAAATTAAGCAATTTAATCCCACTTTTACTCCATTCGATGCCGTGATATGTTTGTTAAGTGATTTCAAGTCCTAGAAGCAAGAATAGGTTAGTAGAAGTGGAAGAAAGCATGCAAAAAGGGAGAAAACATGAAAAAAACAAAGGAGGAGAGCTCAGCCATGCGGGCATGCGCACAAGGATGTGCGTACGCATAGAAAGAATCAGCATGCGTGCATGCGCACAACAACCCGTGCGTACGCACAAGAACCCAAGCAGAGTGAATCCAGAGCATCGCGGAGTGTGTGTGCGCACAACAATCTATGCGTACGCACAAGTGGAAATTTGGCGAAGTGTGCGGACTGATGATTGGACTTTTGTGTGGTTTAGAATTTCACAAACGAAAGCTCGTTGTAAAGTATAGTTTCTAAACCAACAATAGTCCTTTCATACAAAAATTTTGGTTGTCACTAAGTACAAACCCCAAATAAGAAATAACCGGAGTATTTAGACTCCGGGTCGTCTCATAAGGAATTGCAATGAAATGTATGATTATTGGCTATGAGGGGATAAGGGGGTTTTGATTTGATGTTGGGGCAAGAAATTAAATGGGCAAGAAAAGTAAATCAAGTAAGCAATTAAAGAAAGCAAGTAATAAAGAGAGACATTCATGGCAAGGGTTGAGATTATAGGCTTTCTATCCTAGTCATGCATTGATTAATTCATCTTATTTAGTCAACTCCAACAAATGGAAGAAGATATCATGTCATCTTCACATATGGAGAATGTCAAACAAGACTAATTAATCATGTCACAAATATAAAAAAGAATTTATCTCATTACGTCATCTCCAACATTGAAAGAAGGTATCATATTATCTTCCATGAGAGAAAGTCTAATAAGACTAGCTAATCTCAATCCAAAAGTCCTAATCAACTTACTAACTAAATTAGCAAAAGATTAGCGTCAATGGAAACAATATTAGCTAACAACTCTAGATCACCAACATGAGTTGGGTTTTCATAACTCAAGATTGCCTAATTACTCTTTCCAAGCCAAGAATGCTCAAAATCTACTCTAAATTCCAACCAAGCATTTTGTCAAACACTTGGTGGGTACA
The DNA here is from genome assembly GCF_014773155.1 of Arachis stenosperma. Classification (NCBI taxonomy): domain Eukaryota; kingdom Viridiplantae; phylum Streptophyta; class Magnoliopsida; order Fabales; family Fabaceae; genus Arachis; species Arachis stenosperma. The sequence goes on along the minus strand of NC_080377.1, from coordinate 76,196,595 downwards.
AATGGAAAGCATGGTAAAAATGCAAGAATAGTATATCTACACTATTCAATTGCAAGAAATTAAATAACAACAAATCAAATCAACAATAAAAAGAACATCAAACATAAATTTCATAAAAGAGATCCAAATCCTACAAGTGTTCATTAATCATAAAAAGATGCTCAAAAGGGAAATTAACAAGAGAATCAAGAAGAGTAGAGATGTAGCTACAAGAAATCATAAAAGAAACAAGATGAAAACATATAATTGAGCCTAGATCTAAGATGGAAATTAACCTAACCTAATTCTAGAGAGAAGAGGGAGCTTCTCTCTCTAAAAACTAACCTACATGATGCTAATGCTACAACTAATTGCTCCCCCTTTGCCCAAGCTTGAATTCTGCATGAAATAGCATTGGAGATGAGTTAGGTTGGGCCCAAAATGAGCTAGAAATTGCTGGCCACGAGTTGCTTCTTAGTGAATCACGTGCTGCATCGGCGCGTCCGTACAAAGTGCGCGTGCGCACCCCTATACGTCAGGCAACTATGGCAAATTTTATATCAAGTTATGGTTGTTTGAGTGTGAAGAGGTCAGGCTTGACAACTTTACGGTTCCTTCATTTCTTCATGAGTTCTCCTATTTGCATGCTTTTCTCCTCACTTCTTCCATCCAATACTTGCCTTATGAACCTGAAATCACTCAACAAACACATCAAGGCATCGAATGAAATTTAATGTGAATTAAAATCACCAATTTTAGGCCTAAAAAGCATGTTTTTACACTTAAGCACAAATCAAGGGAGAATAACAAAACCATACTATTTCATTGAATAAATGTGGGAAAAGGTGATAAAATCCCCCAAATTAAGCACAAGATAAACCACGAGATCGGGGTTTATCATGGACGCACACGTCTGTGCGTCCGCACAGCTCCCAATGCATGTCTTCATTAAAAATGCACGTGCACTCGCGATTTGGGGCTCCTTTTGGCCCATTTCTGAAGGCTTGAGGCTAGTTCAAGAGGTTATATTAAGGGAGCAACAACACATTAGCTTGGAGAGCCATCTTAGAATAGGAAAAATACATAGTAGGAGTAAGAGTAGTGTAGATTAGGAAATTCTCTCTTAGGATTTTAATTAGGGTTTGTAGCATTTTATACTTCAAATTTGATTTTGGGTTCTAGCAATTGCATTGTAAGTATTTCTTTAATTTCTCTTTCAATTACACTACTTGTTCTACACTTTCATATATTTCACTCTCTTTTCTCAACATTTACATTGTCTTGCAATTTTGATTTCTAGTTGTTTAATTTGATGTTTGATGGCTTTTATATGTTTGTTTGAGTTGCTTTTATTGATTTTGATCATTTATGGTTCATAGCTTTTACCATTTTCCTAATTTTTTCATGTTTTATGTTTATGCCCTCTATGTGTTTGATGAAATGCCAATCTTAGTTATGGGGTAATTTCCACCCCTTGGCTTGGGAAAAATGAGTTTATGGATTACTAGAGCCATAATGTCCAACATTTAGTGATAATGCTTGGGGAGTTAGTTGATTCTTGTTTCCATTAAAGCTAGCCTTTTATCAATGATGAGCGGATAATTTGTACGCTTTTTGGCATTATTTTTAGTATGTTTTTAGTATGATCTAGTTAGTTTTTAGTATATTTTATTAGTTTTTAGTTAAAATTCACTTTTCTGGACTTTACTATGAGTTTGTGTGTTTTTCTGTGATTTCAGGTATTTTCTGGCTGAAATTGAGGGACCTGAGCAAAAATCTGATTCAGAGACTGAAAAGGACTGCAGATGCTGTTGGATTCTGACCTCCCTGCACTCGAAGTGGATTTTCTGGAGCTACAGAAGCCCAATTGGCGCGCTCTCAACGGCGTTGGAAAGTAGACATCCTGGGCTTTCCAGCAATATATGATAGTTCATACTTTGCCTAAGATTTGATGGCCCAAACCGGCGTTCAAAGTCACCCTCAGAAATCCCAGCGTTAAACGCCGGAACTGGCACCAAAATGGGAGTTAAACGCCCAAACTGGCATAAAAGCTGGCGTTTAACTCCAAGAAGATTCTCTACACGAAAATGCTTCATTGCTCAGCCCAAGCACACACCAAGTGGGCCCGGAAGTGGATTTTTATGTCATTTACTCATCTCTGTACACCCTAGGCTACTAGTTTTCTATAAGTAGGACCTTTTACTATTGTATTGAGATATCTGGGTAGCTATCTTCATTTTATGCTATCTTAGATCATTGGGAGGCTGGCCATTCGGCCATGCCTAGACCTTGTTCTTATGTATTTTCAACGGTGGAGTTTCTACACACCATAGATTAAGGTGTGGAGCTCTGCTGTACCTCGAGTATTAATGCAATTACTATTGTTCTTCTATTCAATTCCGCTTGTTCTTTGTCCAAGATATCACTTGTTCTTCAACTTGATGAATGTGATGATCCGTGACACTCATCATCATTCTCACCTATGAACGTGTGACTGACAACCACCTCCGTTCTACCTTAGATTGGGTGAATATCTCTTGGATTCCTGATGCACGATGCATGGTTGATCGCCTGACAACCGAGTGCTCGCCTGACAAACGAGCCAGCCATTCCGTGAGATCAGAGTCTTCGTGGTATAGGCAAGAACTGATGGCGGCATTCAAGAGAATCCGGAAGGTCTAACCTTGTCTGTGGTATTCTGAGTAGGATTCAATGATTGAATGACTGTGACGTGCTTCAAACTCCTGAAGGCGGGGCGTTAGTGACAGACGCAAAAGAATCACTGGATTCTATTCCGGCCTGATCGAGAACCGACAGATGGATAGCCGTGCCGTGACAGGGTGCGTTGAACATTTCCACTGAGAGGATGGGAGGTAGCCACTGACAACGGTGAAACCCTTGCATAAGCTTGCCATGGAAAGGAGTAAGAAGGATTGGATGAAGACAGTAGGAAAGCAGAGAGACGGAAGGGAAGGCATCTTCATACGCTTATCTGAAGTTCCTACCAATGAATTACATAAGTACCTCTATCTTTATCTTTATGCTTTATTCGTATATCACTATACCCATTTGAGTCTGCCTGACTAAGATTTACAAGGTGACCATAGCTTGCTTCATACCAACAATCTCCGTGGGATCGACCCTTACTCGCGTAAGGTTTATTACTTGGACGACCCAGTGCACTTGCTGGTTAGTTGTGCAAAGTTGTGTTTATGCCATGGTATTGAGCACCAAGTTTTTGGGGCCATTACTAGGAATTATTTGAGTTGTGAAAAGTAGTGATCACAATTTTGCACACCAAGTTTTTGGCGCCGTTGCCGGGGATTGTTCGTGTATGGACAACTGACGGTTCATCTTGTTGCTTAGATTAGGTATTTATCTTCAGAGTTCTTAAGAATGAATTCTAGTGTTTCAAGGTGATGTTCTTATCATCACCAAAGCTGATTGATTCTCATCAATTTAGCTCTTGAATGCAATGTCCTGCTGAAGCTTGGCTATCCATGTCTAATTCCTTTAGACTAAAGCTTTAGACTAACATTGCATGATTCCTGGAATTCTCATTAAGAATTTTGATACCTTTATTTTCTTGTCCACTTAATTTTCGAAAAAAATCCAAAAAAAAATTTCAAAATCATAAAAAACCAAAAATATTTTATGTTTCTTGCTTAAGTCTAGTGTCTAATTTTAAGTTTGGTGTCTTGCATGCATTGTTTATTTGATCTTGGTTCTATTTTCAAGTCAATAGTACAGGGAACTGAAGATTCAGAACATGCAACAGAGGAATTACACAGAAAAAGCTGGGCGTTCAAAACGCCCAGTGAAGAAGGACAGACTGGCGTTTAAACGCCAGCCAGGGTGCCTGGTTGGGCGTTTAACGCCCAAAAAGGTAGTGCATTGGGCGTTAAACGCCAGAATGTGCACCATTCTGGGCGTTTAACGCCAGGATGGCACAAGGGGGAGGATTTTGTTTTCAAATCAATTTTTTTTCAAGTTTTCAAAGTTTTTCAAAATCAAATCTTTTTCAAATCATATCTTTTCAATCAAATGTTTTCAAAATCAATTTCTTTCCTTTTTCAAAGATACTTGCTAACAATTAATGATTTGATTGAACATTTCAAGTATGTTGCCTTTTCTGTTGAGAAAGGTTTAATGTTTGAATCATATCTTTTCTTGTTAGGCAAGTCATTAATTTTTAAAATCTAATCTTTTTAAAATTGTTTTCAAATCATATCTTTTCAATCACATATTTTTTTAAAACCAATCATATCTTCTTAACCTCATCTTTTTCAAAACAGTTTTCAATCAAATCTTTTTGACTTCTAATTTCAAAATCTTTTTCAAAAATCACTTGATTTCTTTCCCACTCTTATTTTCGAAAATTAATTAGTGTTTTTCAAAATGTTTTCAAATTCTTTTACTTAATTTTCGAAAAAAAAAGCTCCTTCCCTCTTCTCACATCCTTCTGGAGTATCACTCCTCTTCAATGCACAATTCGAACTCTATCTCACTAAGTTCGAATTCTCCTACTTCTTTCTTCCATTTTTCTTTTCCTCTGACACCTTAAGGAATCTCTATACTGTGACATAGAGGATTTCATACTTTCTTGTTCTCTTCTCTTTCATATGAGCAGGAACAAAGACAAAGGCATTCTTGTTGAAGCTGATCCTGAACCTGAAAGGACCTTGAAGCGAAAGCTAAGAGAAGCTAAGGCACAACTCTCTACAGAGGACCTAACAAAAATCTTTAAAGAAGAAGAACACATGGCAGCCGAAAACAACAACAATGCCAACAATGCAAGGAAGGTGCTGGGTGACTTTACTGCACCTACTCCCGACTTCTATGGGAGAAGCATCTCTATCCCTGCCATTGGAGCAAACAACTTTGAGCTTAAGCCTCAATTAGTTTCTCTAATGCAACAGAATTGCAAGTTCCATGGACTTCCATTGGAAGATCCTCATCAGTTTTTGGCTGAGTTCTTGCAAATCTGTGACACTGTCAAGACTAATGGGATTGACCCTGAGGTCTACAGACTTATGCTATTCCCTTTTGCTGTAAGAGACAGAGCTAGGACATGGTTGGACTCACAACCTAAAGAAAGCCTGGGCTCATGGAAAAGCTAGTCAATGCCTTCTTGGCAAAGTTCTTTCCACCTCAAAAATTGAGTAAGCTTAGAGTGGAAGTCCAAACCTTCAGACAGAAGGATGGAGAATCCCTCTATGAAGCTTGGGAAAGATACAAACAATTGATCAGAAAGTGTCCTTCTGACATGCTTTCTGAATGGAGCATCATAGGTATTTTCTATGATGGTCTATCTGAACTGTCCAAGATGTCTTTGGATAGCTCTGCTGGAGGATCTCTTCATCTGAAGAAGACGCCTACAGAGGCTCAAGAGCTAATTGAAATGGTTGCAAATAACCAATTCATGTACACTTCTGAAAGGAATCCTGTGAACAATGGGACTAATCAGAAGAAAGGAGTTCTTGAGATTGACACTCTGAATGCCATATTGGCTCAGAATAAAATATTGACTCAACAAGTCAATTTGATTTCTCAAAGTCTGTCTGGAATGCAAAATGCACCAAGCAGTACTAAGGATGCTTCATCTGAAGAAGAAGCGTATGATCCTGAGAACCCTTCAATGGAAGAGGTGAATTACCTAGGAGAACCCTATGGAAACACCTATAATTCTTCATGGAGGAATCATCCAAATTTCTCATGGAAGGATCAACAGAGACCTCAACAAGGTTTCAACAACAATAATGGTGGAAGAAACAGTTTTAGCAATGGCAAGCCTTTTCCATCATTTTCTCAGCAACAGACAGAGAATTCTAAGCAGAACCACTCTGACTTAGCAACCATGGTCTCTGATCTAATCAAAACCACTCAAAGTTTCATGACTGAAACAAGGTCCCCCATTAGGAATTTGGAGGCGCAAGTGGGACAGCTGAGCAAGAAAATTAATGAACTCCCTCCTAGTACTCTTCCAAGCAATACAGAAGAAAATCCAAAAGGAGAGTGCAAGGCCATCAATATGGCCGAATTTGGAGAGGAGGAAGAGGAAGTGGACGCCACTGAGGAAGACCTCAATGGGCGTGTGGTGGACGAAATTGTGATCCTTATGTTCTTTGTACTTACATGAATATACCCTTAGGGCACTGTTTATTTTCACAACTCCGTTCAACTAACCAGCAAGTGTACTGGGTCGTCCAAGTAATAAACCTTACGTGAGTAAGGGTCGAATCCACAGAGATTGTTGGTATGAAGCAAGCTATGGCCACCTTGTAAATCTCAGTCAGGCGAATTAAACATTATTTATGGGTTCGAGGATAAAAAGAAATAAATAATAAAAAGGATAGAAATACTTATGCAGATTCATTGGTGAGAATTTCAGATAAGTGAATGGAGGTGCTGTATGGCCCAAGGACGCCTGCCTTCCCACTACTTCTACTCAATCCTTCTTACTCCTTTCCATGGCAAGCTGTGTATAGGGGTTCACCATCAGCTGTGGCTACTTTCATCCTCTCGGGAAAATATCCTATGCGGCTGTCACTCGCACAGCTAATCAGTCTAGAGGCATCACCCATGGTTGATGGCTACATCCCATCCTCGCAGTGAAAGCTAATGCTCACGCACTCTGTCACAGTACGGCCAATCACCGGTTGGTTCCCGCTCCTACTGGAATAGAATCCCTTGATTCTTTTGCGTCTGTCACTAACGCCCAGCAGGTTGCAAGTTTGAAGCACGTCACAGTCATTCATTACCGGAATCCTACTCGGAATACCACAGACAAGGTTAGACTTTCCGGATTCCCAGGATCCTACTCGGAACACCACAGACAAGGTTAGACTTTCCGGATCCTCATAAATGCTGCCATCTATCTAGCTTATACCACGAAGATTCTGTTGGGGAATCTAAGAGATACACATTCAAGCCTTGTTGCATGTAGAACGGAAGTGGTTGTCAATCACGCGCATTCATAAGTAAGAATAATAATGAGGGTTATCTAACTCATCACCTTCATCATGTTCTTGGGTACGAATGAATATCTTGGAATAAGAATAAGATAGAGACCGAATAAAAGAAAATAGAACTTCATTAATACTTGAGGTACAGCAGAGCTCCACACCCTTAATCTATGGTGTGCAGAAACTCCACCGTTGAAAATACATAAGTGAAAGAGGTTCAGGCATGGCCGAATGGCCAGCCCCTAAACCGGATCAATGATCTCCTAAGATGAAGAATAATACAAAACTGAGACCAAAGATGTCTAATACAATAGTAAGAGGTCCTATATATACTAGACTAGCTACTAGGGTTTACATGAGTAAGTAATTGATGCATAAATCCATTCCGGGGCCCACTTGGTGTGTGCTTGGGCTGAGCTTGATCTATCCACGAGCTGAGGCTTCTCTTGGAGTTGAACTTCGAGTTATGACGTGTTTTGGGCGTTCAACTCCGGATCATGACGTTTTTCTGGCGTTTAACTCCAGACAGCAGCATGAACTTGGCGTTCAACGCCAAGTTACGTCGTCATTCTTCGAATAAAGTATGGACTATTATATATTGCTGGAAAGCCCTGGATGTCTACTTTCCAACGCCGTTGAGAGCGCGCCAATTGGAGTTCTGTAGCTCCAGAAAATCCATTTCGAGTGCAGGGAGGTCAGAATCCAACAGCATCAGCAGTCCTTTGTCAGCCTTTTTCAGAGTTTTGCTCAAATCTCTCAATTTCAGTCAGAATTTACCTGAAATCACAGAAAAACACACAAACTCATAGTAAAGTCCGAAATGTGAATTTAACATAAAAACTAAGGAAAACATCCCTAAAGTAGCTTAAACTCATTAAAACTATGTAAAACTATGCCAAAAAGCGTATAAATTATCCGCTCATCACAACACCAAACTTAAATTGTTGCTTGTCCCCAAGCAACTGAAAATCAAATAGGATAAAAAGAAGAGAATATACTATAAATTCAGAAATATCAATGAATATTAATATAATTAAATGAGCGGGACTTGTAGCTTTTTGCTTCTGAACAGTTTTGGCATCTCACTTTTTCCTTTGAAGCTCAGAGTGATTGGCATCTCTAGGAATTTAGAATTTTGGATTGTGTTATTGAATTTCCTAATTTAAGCATGTTGATTCTTGAACACAGCTACTTATGAGTCTTGGCTGTGGCCCTAAGCACCTTGTTTTCCAGTATTACCACTGGATACACAAATGCCACAGACACATAACTGGGTGAACCTTTTCAGATTGTGACTCAGCTTTGCTAGAGTCCCCAGTTAGTGGTGTCCAGAGCTCTTAAGCACACTCTTTAGTTTTAGATCACGACTTTAACCATTCAGTCTCAAGCTTTTCACTTGGACCTTCATGACACAAGCACATGGTTAGGGACAGCTTGATTTAGCCGCTTAGGCCTGGATTTAATTTCCTTGGGCCCTCCTATCCATTAATGCTCAAAGCCTTGGATCCTTGCTTTTTTTGAAATTTTCGCCCCTTTTTTTTTTGCTGCTTTTTCTTGCTTCAAGAATCAATTTCATGATGTTTTTCAGATCATCAATAACATTTCTCTTTGTTCATCATTCTTTCAAGAGCCAACAAATTTAACACTCATAAACAACAAGATCAAAAGACATATGCACTGTTCAATCATTCATTCAGAAAACAAAAAGCATTGTCACCACATCAAGATAATTAAATTAAATTCAGTAATAATTTCGAAAATTATGTACTTCTTGTTCTTTTGAATTAAAACATTTTTCTTTTAAGAGAGGTGAAGGACTAATGGATTTTATTCATAGTTTTAAGGCATGGTTACATACTAATGATCATGAAATAAAGACACAAAACATAGATAAACATAGTATTAAAAACCGAAAACAGAAAGAAATAAAGAACAAGGAATGAATCCACCTTTTAGTGACGTCTTCTTCTTGAAGGACCCATGATGTTCTTCAACTCTTCTATGTCCCTTCCTTGCCTTTGTTGCTCCTCCCTCATTGCTCTTTGATCTTCTCTTATTTCTTGGAGAATGATGGAGTGCTCATGATGTTCCACCCTTAATTGTTCAACATTATGGCTCAAATCTTCTAAAGAGGTACTGAGTTGCTCCCAATAGTTATTGGGAGGAAAGTGCATTCCTTGAGGCATTGTTGATGATGAACTTCCTCATGTTCTCCTTGAGGGCCGTGAGGAACTTCTCTTGATTGCTCCATCCTTTTCTTGGTGATGGGCTTGTCTTCTTCAATGGAGACATCTCCTTCTATGATAACTCCAGCTGAGTAACATAGATGGCATATAAGGTGGGGGAAGGCTGTGCCATGTGTGAAGGCTTGTCAGCTATTTTGTAGAGTTCATTGGAGATGACTTCATGAACCTCTACTTCCTCTCCAATCATGATGCTATGAATCATGATGGCCCGATCCACAGTAACTTCAGATCGGTTGCTTGTAGGGATGATGGATCTTTGGATGAATTCCAACCATCCTCTAGCTACAGGCTTGAGGTCCAGTCTTCTTAGTTGGACTGGCTTGCCTTTGGAGTCTATTCTCCATTGGGCGCCTTCCACACAAATGTCCCTAAGGACTTGGTCCAACCTTTGATTAAAGTTGACCCTTCTTGTGTAGGGGCGTTCAGCACCTTGCATCATGGGTAAGTGAAACGCCAACCTCACATTTTCCGGACTAAAATCCAAGTATTTCCCCCTAACCATTGTGAGATAATTCCTTGGGCTCGGGTTCATACTTTGATCATGGTTCCTAGTGATCCATGCATTGGCATAGAACTCTTGAATCATCAATATTCCAACTTGTTGCATGGGGTTGGTTATGACTTCCCACCCTCTTCTTTGAATTTCATGTCGGATTTCCGGATACTCATTCTTTTTGAGCTTGAAAGGGACCTCAGGGATCACCTTCTTCTTTACCACAACATCATAGAAGTGGTCTTGATGGCTCTTGGAGATGAATCTTTCCATCTCTCATGACTCGGAGGTGGGAGCTTTGCTTTCCCTTTCCCTTTTCTTGAGGAAACTCCGGCCTTAGGTGCCATTGGTAATGGAAAAACAGAAAAAAGCTTATGCTTTTACCACACCAAACTTAAAATTTGCTCGTCCTCGAGCAAGAAAAGAAAAAAAGTAGAAGAAGAAGAAGAGAATATGGTGGAGAGGGAGAGAAGTGGTTTCGGCTATGTGGGTGAAGAAGGGGTTTGTGTTGTGTGAAAATGAAGAAGAATGGGAGGGTATTTATAGGGAGGGGGAGGGTTAGTGTTCGGCCATTTTGGGTGGGAATGGGTGGGAAATTGAATTTGAATTTTATGAGGGTAGGTGGGGTTTATGGGGAAGAGGAGGTTGATGTGAATGGTGATGGGGTAATTGGAAGAGGAATTGAGGTGATTGATGAAGAAGATGTTGGGAAGTGTGACATTGGGGAAGAGTAATCACATTCACAAAAACTAGGATTAGAAGGTAAGGTGTGAATATGTTAGGTGGGGATCCTGTGGGTCCACAGATCCTGAGGTGAGGATCCTGTGGGGTCCACAGATCCTGAGGTGAAAACAAATACCATTCCTTCACCATATAGGCATGTAACATGCCTCCATGCATCATCCTGGCGTTCAAACGCCCATTTGTGCATGTTCTGGGCGTTCAACGCCCATGTAATGCATGTTTCTAGCGTTGAACGCCAGTTTCATGCTTGTTTCTGGCGTTCAGCGCCAGATTGTCCTCTTTGTGCACCATCCTGGCGTTTAACGCCAGGTTGTTGCTTGTTTTGGGCGTTCAGCGCCAGAATGGTGCTCTGTTCTGGCGTTGAACGCCAGACAGATGCATCTTACTGGCGTTGAACGCCAGTCTGCGCTGCCTCCAGGGTGAAAAAATTTTTTTCTTCTGTTTTTAATTTTTATTGATTTTTCGTGACTTCTCATGATCATGTACCTAATAAAACACAAAATAAACAAGAAACAAAATAAAATAAAATTAGATAAATAAATTGGGTTGCCTCCCAACAAGCGCTTCTTTAATGTCAGTAGCTTGACAGTGGCTCTCATGGAGCCACAAGGTGATCAGGTCAACTTAAGTGTGGTATTCCCAACACCAAACTTAGAGTTTGGATATGGGGTTTGGACACCAAACTTAGAGTTTGGTTGTGGCTTCACAACACCAAACTTAGAGTTTGACTGTGTGGGCTCTTCTTGACTCTGAACTGAGAGAAGCTCTTCATGCTTACTCTCTTTTGTCATAGAGGGATGGCCATGTGCCTGAAACATAAGGTAGTCCCATTCAATTGAAGGACTAACTCACCTCTGTTGACATCTATCACAGCTCCTGCTGTGGCTAGGAAAGGTCTTCCTAGGATGATGCATTCATCATCTTCCTTCCTAGTGTCTAGGATTGTGAAATCAGTAGGGATGTAAAGGCCTTCAACCCTTACTAGCACGTCCTCTACTATTCCATAAGCTTGTCTTATGGACTTATCTGCCAATTGTAATGAGAACAAGGCAGGTTGTACCTCAATGATTCCCAGCTTCTCCATCACAGAGAGTGGCATAAGATTTATCCCTGACCCAAGATCACATAGAGCTTTTTCAAAGCTCATGGTGCCAATGGTGCAAGGTATTAAGAATTTGCCAGGATCTTGTTTCTTTTGAGGTAGAGTCCTCTGAATCCAAGTATCTAGTTCACTAATGAGCAAGGGAGGTTCACTTTCCCAAGTCTCATTACCAAACAGCTTGGCATTCAGCTTCATGATAGCTCCTAAGTATTGAGCAACTTGCTCTCCAGTCACATCTTCATTCTCTTCAGAGGATGAATATTCTTCAGAGCTCATGAATGGCAGAAGGAGATTTAAAGGAATCTCTATGGTCTCTAGATGAGCTTCAGATTCCTCTGGATCCTTAATAGGAAACTCCTTCTTGCTTGAGGAACGTCCCAGGAGGTCTTCCTCACTGGGATTTTCGTCCTCCTCCTCCTTTGTGCATTCGGCTACTTTGATTAAATCAATGGCCTTGCACTCTCCTTTTGGATTTTCTTCTGTATTGCTTGGGAGAGTACTGGGAGGAGTGTCAATGACTTTCTTACTCAGCTGGCCCACTTGTGCCTCCAGATTTCTAATAGAGGATCTTGTTTCATTCATGAAACTAAAAGTGGCCTTTGACAGATCAGAGACTATATTTGCTAAATTAGAATTGTTTTGTTCAGAATTCTCTGTCTGTTGCTGAGAAGATGATGGATATGGCTTGCTATTGCCTAGCCTATTACGTCCACCATTGTTAAAACCTTGTTGAGGTTTTTGTTGATCCTTCCAGGAGAAATTTGGATGATTTCTCCATGATGAGTTATAGGTGTTTCCATAAGGTTCACCTAAGTAATTAACCTCTGCCATGGCAGGGTTCTCAGGATCATAAGCTTCTTCAGAAGCTACCTCTCTAGTACTGTTGGATGCATGTTGCAATCCATTCAGATTTTGAGAGATCATGTTGACCTGTTGAGTCAACACTTTGTTCTGAGCCAATATGGCATTCAGAGTATCAATTTCAAGAACTCCTTTCTTCTGAGGTACCCCATTATTCACGGAATTCCTCTCAGAAGTGTACATGAATTGGTTGTTTGCAACCATGTCAATGAGTTCTTGAGCCTCTTCAGGCGTTTTCTTCAGGTGAATAGATCCACCTGCAGAATGGTCCAATGACATTTTCGAAAATTCAGAGAGACCATAATAGAATATATCTAATATGGTCCATTCTGAAAACATGTCAGATGGACATCTTTTGGTCAGCTGCTTGTATCTTTCCCAAGCTTCATAGAGGGATTCACCATCTTTTTGTTTGAAGGTTTGAACATCCACTCTCAGCTTGCTCAGCTTTTGAGGAGGAAAGAACTTATCTAAGAATGCAGTGACAAGCTTATCCCATGAGTCCAGGCTATCCTTGGGTTGTGAATCCAACCATACTCTAGCTCTGTCTCTTACAGCAAAAGGGAAAAGCAAGAGTCTGTAGACTTCAGGATTAACTCCATTTGTCTTTACAGTGTCACAGATCTGCAAGAACTCAGTTAAAAACTGGTAAGGATCTTCAGATGGAAGTCCATAAAACTTGCAGTTTTGTTGCATTAAAGCAACTAGTTGAGGCTTAAGCTCAAAGTTATTGGCTCCAATGGCAGGAATGGAGATGCTTCTTCCATCAAACTTGGACGTTGGCTTTGTGAAGTCTCCAAGCATTCTCCTTGCATTATTATTATTATTTTCTTCTGCCATCTCTTTCTCTTGTTTGAAAATTTCTAGAAGGTCTCTTGGATTGTTGTAATTTAGCTTCTTTTAATTTTCTCTTCAGAGTCCTTTCAGGTTCTGGATCAATTTCAACAAGAGTGCCTTTATCCCTGTTCCTGCTCATATGAAAGAGAAGAAAACAAGAAAAGGAGAGGAATCCTCTATGTCACAGTATAGAGATTCCTTTATGTTAGTAGAAAAAGAAAGGGGGTAGAAGAATGAAGAAGGGGGTTCGGTTTTTAGATGAAGAGAGGTGAAGAGAAGTGTTAGTAGTTAATTAATTAAATAGAAGAGGAGAAGGGATAGTGAATTTCGAAAATAAATTTGAAAAAGGGGTTAGTAATTTTTGAAAATTAAAGATAAGATAAGATTAAAATTAAAATTTAAAAGAAAAAGAATTTTTTGAAAAAGAGGTGAGATATTTTCGAAAATTAGAGACAAAATATAATTAAAATTAAAATTTAAAACAAAAAGAATTTTTGAAAAAGAGAGGGAGAATTTTCGAAAATTAGAGAGGGAAAAGTGGTTAGGTGGTTTTGAAAAAGATAAGAAACAAACAAAAAGTTAGTTAGTTTGATTGAAAAAGATTTGAAATCAAATTTTGAAAAAGATAAGAGGATAAGAAGTTAGATAAGATATTTTGAAATTAAATTTTTAAAAAAGATAAAATTTTTGAAAAAGATAAGATAAAAGATGAGATAAAAATTTTAATAAAAAGATATTTTGAAAAAGATTTATTTTTTTTTTAAAAAAACTCAACTAACAAGAAACTACAAGATAAGAGTCTAGAACTTAAAGATTGAACCTTTCTTAACAAGAAAGTAACAAACTTAAAATTTTTGAACCAATCACATTAATTGTTAGCTAATTTTCGAAAATTTGATATAAAGATAAGAAAAAGATTTTGAAAATATTTTGAAAAAGATTTTTGAAATTTTCGAAAATTATAAAAAAATGAAAAAGATATGATTTTTGGAAAAAGATTTTGAAAAGATAAGATTTTTAAAATTGAAATTTTGACTTGACTTGTAAGAAACAACTAATTTTGAAAATTTTTGACCAAGTCAATCCCAAAATTTCGAAATTTTGGAGGGAAATAAGGAAAAGATATTTTTGATTTTTAAATTTTTAAAGAAAAACACAAAAATGACCCAAAACATGAAAATTTTGGATCAAGACACAAGATGCATGCAACAACACTATGAATGTCAAGATGAACACCAAGAACACTTTGAAGATCATGATGAACATCAAGAACATAATTTTGAAAAATTTTTTTGATGCAAAGAAAACATGCAAGACACCAAACTTAGAAATCTTTAATGCATGAAAAATATGAATGCAAAAATGCACATGAAAAACAACAAACAACAAAAAAACAAGAAAACATCAAGATCAAACAAGAGGACTTGTCAAGAACAACTTGAAGATCATGAAGAACACTATGAATGCATGAGATTTTCGAAAAAAGATGCAAGAAAAATTTTAAAAGCATGCAATTGATACCAAACTTAAAAATTAACACAAGATTCAAACAAGAAACACAAAATATTTTTGATTTTTATGATTTTCTAATTTTTTTGTATTTTTATTAATTTTTTCGAAAATAATGTGAAGAAAAACGAAAAATAAAAGAAAAAAATTTTTTGAAAAAGATTTTGAAAAGAAAATTACCTAATCTGAGCAACAAGATGAACCGTCAGTTGTCCATACTCGAACAATCCCCGGCAACGGCGCCAAAAACTTGGTGGACGAAATTGTGATCCTTATGTTCTTTGTACTTGTATGAATATACCCTTAGGGCACTGTTTATTTTCACAACTCCGTTCAACTAACCAGCAAGTGTACTGGGTCGTCCAAGTAATAAACCTTACGTGAGTAAGGGTCGAATCCACAGAGATTGTTGGTATGAAGCAAGCTATGGCCACCTTGTAAATCTCAGTCAGGCAGATTAAATATTGATTTATGGGTTTCGAAAATAGAAATAAGAAAATAAATAATAAAAAGGATAGAAGACTTATGTAGATTCATTGGTAGGAATTTCAGTTAAGTATATGAAGATGTTGTATGGCTCAAGGACGCCTGCCTTCCCACTGCTTCTACTCAATCCTTTCTTACTCCTTTCCATGGCAAGCTGTGTATAGGGGTTCACCATCAGCTGTGGCTACTTTCATCCTCTCGGGAAAATATCCTATGCGGCTGTCACTCGCACAGCTAATCAGTCTGGAGGCATCACCCATGGTTGATGGCTACATCCCATCCTCGCAGTGAAAGCTAATGCTCACGCACTCTGTCACAGTACGACCAATCACCGGTTGGTTCCCGCTCCTACTGGAATAGAATCCCTTGATTCTTTTGCGTCTGTCACTAACGCCCAGCAGGTTGCAAGTTTGAAGCACGTCACAGTCATTCATTACCGGAATCCTACTCGGAATACCACAGACAAGGTTAGACTTTCCGGATTCCCAGGATCCTACTCGGAACACCACAGACAAGGTTGGACTTTCCGGATCCTCAAAAATGCCGCCATCTATCTAGCTTATACCACGAAGATTCTGTTGGGGAATCTAAGAGATACACATTCAAGCCTTGTTGCATGTAGAACGTAAGTGGTTGTCAATCACGCGCGTTCATAAGTGAGAATGGTAATGAGGGTTATCTAACTCATCGCCTTCATCATGTTCTTGGGTACGAATGAATATCTTGGAATAAGAATAAGATAGAGACCGAATAAAAGAAAATAGAACTTCATTAATACTTGAGGTACAGCAGAGCTCCACACCCTTAATCCCTGGTGTGCAGAAACTCCACCGTTGAAAATACATAAGTGAAAGAGGTTCAGGCATGGCCGAATGGCCAGCCCCCTAAACCGTGATCAATGATCTCTTAAGATGAGGAATAATACAAAACTGAGAACAAAGATGTCTAATACAATAGATAAGTGTCCTATATATACTAGACTAGCTACTAGGGTTTACATGAGTAAGTAATTGATGCATAAATCCACTTCCGGGGCCCACTTGGTGTGTGCTTGGGCTGAGCTTGATCTATCCACGAGCTGAGGCTTCTCTTGGAGTTGAACTCTGAGTTATGACGTGTTTTGGGCGTTCAATTCCGGATCATGACGTTTTTCTGGCGTTTAACTCCAGACAGCAGCATGAACTTGGCGTTCAACGCCAAGTTACGTCGTCAATTTCCGAATAAAGTATGGACTATTATATATTGCTGGAAAGCCCTGGATGTCTACTTTCCAACGCCGTTGAGAGCGCGCCAATTGGAGTTCTGTAGCTCCAGAAAATCCATTTCGAGTGCAGGGAGGTCAGAATCCAACAGCATCAGCAGTCCTTTTGTCAGCCTTTTTCAGAGTTTTGCTCAAATCCCTCAATTTCAGTCAGAATTTACCTGAAATCACAGAAAAACACACAAACTCATAGTAAAGTCCAGAAATGTGAATTTAACATAAAAACTAAGGAAAATATCCCTAAAAGTAGCTTAAACTCATTAAAAACTACGTAAAAACTATGCCAAAAAGCGTATAAATTATCCGCTCATCACACTCCAAACCAATTAGCAATTCTTAATCCTCAATCAACAATTGATATCCATTATTCAAGTGTCTTCAATGACTCAACCACTAGGCCAAGTGAGGGAATGCTACTCCATATCTAAGGTTGGCATTTTTTCAAACATTTGGGAAGCAAGAATGAAAGACATAGTAGAATGGAGAAGAGACTTAGAATCAAAGTAATTCAATACAAGAAATTAACAACAATAACAACAATGAACAACAATGAAAATGATATCTCCAATGCATTAATAGAATCCAAAACAACAAAGTTAGATCTAAGATCTATGAGGATTGAACAATTACAAGTACTAATTGAGATTAGAGAAGAGAATCTACAACATGAAAAAATAAATTGAGAGTTGCAATAGATCTCACCAAGGAATGGTTGAAAATTGAGAAAATGAAGATGAACCCTAGAGAGAGGTTGGAGTCTCTCTCTCTAACAATGTAACTAACTAAAATATCTAAGAAGGTGCAAAAATAAGTGTATGGATGTGAATGAATGTCAATCCCCTTCAATCCTTGGTTCTTATATGCAGTTTGGCACCAAAATTGGTTGCAGAAACCCTCCAATATCGCCAGGCACGTGTTGCAGTAACAGAATCATGTGCAAACTGCGACGCGTGCGTGCATGGTACGCGTCTCTGGCCGATTTAGCGATGTGCACGCGAGTGCCTTGTGTGCGTGTGCGTCCTTGGCCGAAATCAATTCTTTGGCTTTTTGTGCTTCTCTCCACTTGCATGCTTCCTTCCTTGCTCCTTTGATCCATGCCTAGCCTATTTTAACCTGAGATTACTAGCAAATACATCAAGGCATCTTATGGAATCAAAGATGAATTAAAATTGTCAAATTAAAGGCTTAAAAAGTATGTTTTTACATTCAAGGACAAATACGGGAGAGATCACAAAATCATGCTAATTCATTGGTTAAACGTGGCAAAAGGTTGATAAAATGCTCTAAATCTAACACAAGATAAACCCTAAAAATGGGGTTTATCAACCTCCCCACACTTAAACATTAGCATGCCCTCATGCTAAAATAAGAAGGAATCAAGGGGTATGATCTTTATTGAATGCAACTAAACCATATAAGTCCTATCTAAATGCAACTACCTAAAGTGAATGCAAATGCTTGGTCAACATAATTCAACTTCCAAGAGAACATGTATAAGCATGAGAGCTAGAGCCATAGGAATCAGGTCCAAACTACAATTGTATTGATTATTAAAAGCAATTCAAGCTTGCACGAATATAGATAATATGGGTGAACACATGTAATTGAACTTTTGAACCCTCACCGGATGTGTATCCGCTCTATTCACTCAAGTGTTTAAAGGTTAATTCACTAAATTCTCTTCTAATCATGCTTTCCAAAATTTGATTTTCTTCTAACAATCAACACCTATTCAATGCATGCATACATTTATCATGAGGTCTTTCCTTTAGGTTGTAATGGGGATAGGCGCAAGGTAGGATCATTTATGGTTAAGTGGACTAGAGTTTGGATCTTTGATTAGTATAGACTTTCCCACCTAACCTATGCAATGATCTATATAAATTCAAACTATTCTAACTACCCATTCTTTATTTTCTAACATATTCATGCATTGTCTTTTCTTGGTTCACAATACCTATGCATTGATTCCTTCATTAAGCTTCACTTTGGGGCATTTTTGGAGCCATTACTAAGAATTTTTCGAGTTATAAAAAGTGTAAATCACAATTTTGCCTATCAAAGACCCTTTTGTGTTTTGACACTTGTGCGTACGCACACCCCTGTGCGTATGCATACTTTTAAAAATTTTCTGGGCGTGCGCACGCACACCCCTGTGCGGACGCACACGCCATGTTTCTCAAATTTTGCTCTGTTTTCAACTAATTCACTTCCCCGACGAGGTTGTAAGCTTCCATCACACCTTTTTAAGACTTTTGGCCATATTTTTGGGTGTTCAAACATGGGAAATGGTTCAAGGGTTTTAAATGCTATCCTTTGGGAAAAAGTTAGCAGACGAAGTACGAGGTTTCTATGTACTGGGGAGGTTTGTTGATGTGTGATGAATGGTTGATGAATGAGATGTGAAAGCAAGGATCTGAAATGTGAATGGACAGTGGTTGAAAGGAGTCAAGGACTCTGAATGAAGTGATGGATCCACCATGTATTAAAATATTTTTGAAAAACTACTATATCACCTTTCATTGAGATTATGAGATGCTATGCGTCAGGCAGAGGCCGAGGTTGGATCTCGCCTGTCGAGGTAGCGGCGGCAGTGTAAGGGCGGTGGTTCGTCCCGCTTGTGCTTAGATGTGAGGTCGGTGGCAATAGATCCCGCTCACATCCCTTCGGATCATCAGAGCGTACAGGCGCAAAACCCTGGATAGTGGTCAAAGCATTATATCTCGGGGGTTCCCACACCATGAATCCGAAGGGCAACATCTCCATGGAGATGTGTCGGGTTGGCATTTGAACCGACAATGTGATATCACAGCCAGTAGGGTAGGCATTCATCACATGCATTTTCTACCTGGTTGTATGCTTTGCCGACTTGAATTTTGGATTCCCTATCTGCATAACATGTCTAACTGCTAATTGTATTAACTGCTACATATGCTTCTACTTGTGCTTTACTTGTATTATATATACTTGTTCTTTACTGGAGTTGAGGGGGGTCGGAAGGCAGTGGCGATGGGATTGCGTGGCGAATCGGTTGGTGAAGGCTATGGGACAGCAGTGTTTGATTAGAGTAGAAATTCCCTAAGATAGACTACCCTTTTATGGTACTACGGCTTAAGTTGTATTAAAGAACTACATATTATGCTGTTTTGGGTTAGTATGTTTTAAGCTTGAATCTTGTGATGGATATGGAGTCTAGTATTGCCTTTGGCGTCCCGGGGTCTTATATCCTACATTACTGGGAACTGTTATCATACTGAGAACCTCTAGTGCTCTTACCATATTCTGTTGTGTTTTTCAGAAGCAGGTCGCAACCCACCTCAGTGAGTTGTCTGATTGGTGACAGGAGTGGAGGATCTGGACTATCTTTTGGAGGCTTTTGATTTATTATATATATATGTCTCTCACTTTTGTATTTTACTTTGGCCTAGAGGCTTGTATTGAGAGAACAAAACTTGTATAAGCTGTTTTTACTGTCTGGTTTCATACACGGTCTGTATATGGCTAGCTGGCTTAAACTCCACAAGTCGTGGCTAGTGTCTTATGATATTATACTATTATACTATGATTTTTTGTTACTCGATACCAATTTCTTGTGCTTTAAGCTAGGATCTTCACTAGTACATTTTGTGCTTTTCAAATCCTGTTTTTTAGTTATATTCTTCATTGAGCTTCTAGATATTATTAATTCCTTCTATATATAAGATACGAATAAGCTTAGAACTGTCGTAACCTTTAATTAACCTTTTCTTTACGACGCGAGGTAAGTCTTAGGCTAATTAGGGTGTTACAGAGGACGTATGGTACCGGTGCCTCTGCGTGTAGCAACCTTCTTTTTTATCTTAAAGGGGGTATTATGAAGGATAAAGTGGAAGTAGTGGAGTGATAGAGAGAGATGAGAAGTTATCAAACAATAACTTCTTTAACTTCTCAGAAATTCTTTGAAAACAAAAAAAAGAATAAATGAAAATGTGATTCAAAGAATTTTGAATTTTAAAATTAATGCAGAGAGTTTTGAAATGACAAGTCAAATAAAGATTTTGAAAAAGAAAAAAAAAAAACTGAAACTGATTTGACTTGAATGGAAAACCTAAAAGTAAATACTCTTTTAGTATTAATGATCAAGGTAAGTAATTAGGCCTACTTCATTAAATAGAATTTCTTTCTCTTGGACCCAATGATGGTATTTAAGGAAACATAAGGGACCACCAAAAATTAGTTTTGTTCCAGATTAATTAAAATCATCAACACAATTTCTGAACTTCATGGAACCTAGAGGGAGTCATCATCTGTCCAGTTTTATCTCCTGTTGACCTGAGAGACAAAAACAACCAGAAAATAATTTTGTTAAATTTAGTTCAAAAACTCAGCATCATGAATCTCTAATACAATTCTCAATTTACAAAATCTATCTTCACACAGAGGTTTTGTAAAAATATCAGCCAATTGATCCTCAGATTTCACAAACTGTATGTCAATTGTACCCTTTTGCACATGTTCTCTAATGGAGTGAAATATCACTTCAATGTGCTTAGTTCTTGAGTGTAAAACAGGTTTTTTATAAATGTTAATTGCATTCAAGTTATCACAAAATCAAAGGATACTTTTGACTTACAATTTGTAATCTGCAAGTTATGTTTTGAGCCAAATCAATTGAGAACAACAAGAAGAAGATACTATATATTCGGCCTCAGTATTGGATAGAGCAATAGTAGCTTGCTTCTTACTTGACCACATATTCAAGGACTGTCCAAGAAAGCAACAAACTCCTGAAGTGCTTCTTCTATCAACACGATCTCTAACAAAATCTGCATCACAATAACCAACTACACAAAACTCATTAGATTTGGGATGCCAAAGACCAAAATCAACAGTGCCATTGATGTATCTAATGATCCTTTTCACATCAGAAAAATGTGATTCTTTTGGATGAGATTGAAATCTAGAACATACATCAACATTATGAATAATATCCGGTCTAGAGAAAGCTAGATACATGAGAGATCCTATCATTCTTCTATACATTGTTTCATCCACCATCTTTTCCTATTTCATCCTTTTCAAGTTTGGAATTTAGATGCATAGGTGTACTCATTGTTTTGGACTTTTCTAAACCAAATTTCTTTACTAACTCCTTGGCATATTTACCTTGGTGTACAAAAATTCCACTAGGAGTTTGTTTGATTTGGAGTCCTAGGAAGAAGCTAAGTTTTCCCATCATACTCATATCAAACTCACTAGTCATTAAGTTTTTAAAATCAGCACACAAGGCTTCATTAGCCGACTCTTTAATGAAAAGAGTTGTATTCGCAGTACCCCTTTGAAAGCTATTTTTCAATAAGAAAGAGTTAAATCTTTCATATCGCTCTTGGAGCTTGTCTCAAACCATAAAGGGTTTTAAAGAGTTTAAAAACATGGTTTGGGAAATCTTTATTTTCAAAATCGAGGGATTGTACTACGTAAACTTCTCTATCAATAAATCCTTTTAAAAAGGCGCACTTAACATCCATTTGGAAAATCTTAAACCCTTTGTGGGATGTATATGCAAGCAATAACCTTATTGCTTCCATTCTAGCAACTGGAGCTAATGACTTATCAAAGTCAATGCCCTCCTCTTGGTCATACCCTTGAGCTACTAGTCTAGCTTTGTGATGAGTCCATATTTTTCGATATATTTTGGCTTGATTTGAATGGATTCTAGTATATGAACTCGCACTTAAGCACCAAAATAGCATACTTTTGTGTTTGATACCTAATTTGTTCCTAAATGTGAAAGCATGCAATTTTGTGATTTAATAGAGCAAATTAATTCCTCTTTTATGTCATTTGATGCCATGATATGGTTTGTGAGTGATTTCAGGCCTTGAAGGCAAGAATGGATGGCCAAAAATGGAAGGAAGCATGTACAAGGGAGAAAACATGAAGAAAACAAGAAAAAGCACACACAACGGGGTGTGCGTGCGCACGAGCACCTGTGCGTACGCAAAGGAGCATTTTTAGCCGATTGTGCGGACGCACACGTCTGTGCGTCCGCAGAGGACCCAGTGCGTGCCTTCATTAAAAATGCACGTGCACTCGCATTTTGGGGCTCTTTTTGGCCCATTTCTGAAGGCTTGAGGCTGAAATCAAAGGCTATATCAAGGGGACAACATCTCATATGAAGGCATTAGCTTAGGGGGCTCACTTAGAGAGTTTTAAAGAGTAATTAGGAGTAGGAGTAGGAGTAGTGTAGCATTGCTCTCTTAGGGTTTCAGTTTCTATTTCAATTGTAGCATTTTATAGCAAGCTTTGATCTTTGATTTTGCCTCTTTAATTGTAGGTACTCTCAATTTCCTCTTTAATTATAGCACATCTACTTTCATTTGCCTTGGTTCAAGTTACTTGTTTATAATTGCAATTTTGAGTTTTTGAAGTTTCGATTAATGAATTTACTGTTTTATGCTCTCTTTATGTTTGATTGCTTGTTTATGTTTTGTTTTGTTGATAGTTGGTTATAATTTTCCATTTTCCTTTACAATTTTCCATGTTTTACTTTTATGCACACAAGGTGTTTGTGAAAATGCCAACCGTAGATTTTGAGTAGATTTTCATACCTTGGCTTATGGGTTGAATTCATAGGATACTAGAGTCATAATGTCCGACATTTAGTGGTAATTCTTGGGTAGTTAGTTGACTCTTGTTTTCATTGACGCTAGCCTTTTTTCAACTAATTTGGTAAGTTAGTTAGGACTTATGGATTAAGGTCAATTATGCTTGCTTGACTTACTCCTCGATGGTAGGGGTTGACTAGGCGAGATTGACTCATCATAATTATCATAGTTGTGGTTATGACGATGATAGGATCCCTTGGATTCTCATTCCCAAGTCAAAGCTCTTTATTACATATCTTGCATTTTTGCTATTTTTGATCTTGCCTTCTCTTTAATTGCATTAATTCCAATTTTAATCATTCCTTAGTTCTTTTATTTCTTAAGTTCTTTTAATCTTTCACTTCTTGCTTGAAAACCCCCTTTTGCCTTAACAACCAAAGAAATAACACTTCAATTGCATCCTAGGGAGAACGACCCGAGGTTTAACTACTCTCGGTTTTGATTAGAAATTCTAAGCATTTGATTAAGGGAATTCATTGTTGGTTTGGACTATGCTACAAACGAATTAATGTTTGTTTTGATCGATTCCAAACTATACAATAGTTCTTCTTCGTCACTTTGTTTCTAACAACACTATCATCCTCACCCAATTTATTTCTAAAGATCCATTTAGTACCCGTTACCTTCCTACCATTCGGATTAGGCACCAAAGTCCAAACCTCATTCTTTTCAAATTTGATTAATTCTTCTTTCATTTCCTTGATCCAAGAAGGATCATCAAGGGCTTCCTTCATATTTTGGAGTTCCACTTGTGATATCAGAGCAAGATTATTGAGTTTGGCCTTTTTTCTACTTGAGGATCTTGTGGTAACTCTATGAGATGAATCTCCAATAATAAACTCATGTAGATAGTTCTTCAGGAACTTCTATTCTCTAGGTTTTGGTGAAGTGATCTCAGGTTGGGTATGATTGAGTTCTGCAATGTTGAGATTTCTAGAATTCTTTGTTTCTGTAAGAGACAAAATAGAATTGTCCCCTACATTTTGTTCTATAAAATCAGGGAAAGCATTTTCCAATGTGAGTACTAATTTGTCATCACTTTGATTCTTTTTAGAGCTTAATTTAGTTTCAATACCAGCATTATTTTCCTCAATAACACTTGAAATAGAATTAGCATCACAAAATGTAACATGTATAGACGACTCTATGATTCTATGTTCCTTGAGGTAAACCCTATATGCTTTACTAGTGGTTGAATAACCAACAAAAATTCCTTCATAAGATTTTGGATCAAACTTTCCAAGATTGTCTTTAGTATTTAAAATAAAGCATTTGGTGTGCATGGAAATTAATTCTGCACAACTGAACTAGCACGTGCACTGGGTCATCCAAGTAATACCTGAGGTGAGTCAGGGTCAATCCCACGGAGATTGTTGTTTTGAATCAAGCTATGGACACCTTGTAGATCTTAGTCAAGCAATTAGAAAAGATAGTTTGTTGAGATAAATGCATTAAACCAGAATAGGAATGAAATTACTTAATTTGAGTGAAACCAGTGATAAGAGAACGGTTGAGGCTTTGGAGATATTTCATTCTTCTGGATCAACCTCTCCTACTGTCTTTCTCCAACTGTGAGTGATTCCTTCCATGGCAGGCTGTAAGTGATCAACGCCGGTTTAATGGCCACCAATCTTCCTCCCTCAGGCTGAATGCCAGGTTTAAAGTGCGCCCAATCTAAATGAGGGTAAAGCTCTTGCAGTTCTGATGAATCGATATTTGATGATAAATTTTGGATTGATTTGAGTGGATTTCATCATATAAACCCACATTTATTCATCCAAATAGCATACTTTTGTGTTCTATCCCTAAGTTGAGCTTAATTGTGAAAACATGCTATTTTGTGCTTAATTTAATCAATTTTATCCCACTTTTACCCTGTTCAATACCTTGATGGTTTTGATGAGTGATTTCAGGTATAATAGGTAGGAGTGCCTTGATAAGAGTGGAAGAAAAGCATACAATTGGGAGAAAACATGAAGAAAACAAAAGAGAAGCACACACTGGAGTGTGCGTACGCACAACCTATTATGCGTACGCACAAGAAGCACAACTGCATGTGTGCGTACGCATGACAATCTGTGCATATACACAAGTGAAAGATCAACAAGTGTCCGTACGCATACAACTTTGTGCATACGCATAGGTCCCAGAACGTGACTCACTTAAAGGAAAATGCTGGGGGCGATTTCTGGGCCTCCAGAGCCCAATTTTAGACTCTCTGTAGTTGATTCAGTGTTATATCAAAGGGGTATCACTCCATGTCGAGTGGAGAGCAATTAGGGTAGATTAGAAACATGCTTTAGGTTATATTCTAGAGAGAGAAGCTCTCCCTTCTTTCTAGAATTAAGGTAGATTAGGTTAGATCTTTCTTAGATTTAGGTTTAATTCTTGTTTTCATTTATTTTTTCTTGTCATTTATTGTTCTTGCACTCTTGTTCTTTAATTCTATTTGTTATTTCCCTTCCTTTGTTCTTTTATGTTTATGACACTTTGTTACTTTTAATTTTAATTAATGAAATTCATGTTTTATGTTTTTAATTGTTTAATTTCGTTGTTATTATTGTTTTCTTTCCATTGGTAGTTGTAGATTTTATTATCTCTTGTTATTTTACCATGCTTCTCTTTTATACCTTCCAAGTGTTTGATAAAATACTTGGTTGGATTTTTGCCTAGTTTTTCACACTCTTGGTTGGGAAATTAGGTAATTGGGTGAACTTGAGTGGTGGATGTCCATTCTACATTGTGTGAGGATTGTTAGTTGATTTGGTTTCCACTAGCTCTAAGCCTTTCATTAATAGAGTTGGCTACGACTTGTGGATTGAGATCAATTATGCCCTTTTGACTAATTCTCGATGTTAGGATTGACTAATTGGGATTAATTCTACACAATTACCATGTTTGTGGTCCATAACTAGGATAGGAATCCTTAATTCCCCAATTCTTGCCAAGAGCTCTTTTTGGCATTGTTTTTAGGTGGTTTTTAGTATGATCTAGTTACTTTTAGGGATGTTTTCATTAGTTTTTATGCTAAATTCACATTTCTGGACTTTACTATGAGTTTGTGTGTTTTTCTGTGATTTCAAGTATTTTCTGGCTGAAATTGAGGGACCTGAGCAAAACTCTGATAGGAGGTTGACAAAGGACTGCTGATGCTGTTGGAATCTGACCTCCCTGCACTCAAAATGGATTTTCTGGAGCTACAGAACTCCAAATAGCGCACTTTTAACGGCGTTGGAAAGTACATATCCAGAGCTTTCCAGCAATATATAATAGTTCATACTTTGTTTGAGATTATACGACGTAAACTGGCGCTCAACGCCAGTTTCATGCTGCATTCTGGAGTCAAACGCCAGAAACACGTCACGAACCAGAGTTGAACGCCCAAAATATGTTACAACTTGGCGTTCAACTCCAAGAGAAGCCTCAGCTCGTGGATAGATCAAGCTCAGCCCAAGCACACACCAAGTGGGCCCCGGAAGTGGATTTATGCATCAATTACTTACTTCTGTAAACCCTAGTAGCTAGTTTAGTATAAATAAGACATTTTACTATTGTACTAGTAGTCTTTTGACCGATCCTGGATCCTGAATTGTATTTTTGATCCTTTGATCACGTTTTGGGGGCTGGCCATTCGGCCATGCCTAGACCTTCATCACTTATGTATTTTCAACGGTGGAGTTTCTACACACCATAGATTAAGGGTGTGGAGCTCTGCTGTACCTCAAGTTTTAATGCAATTACTACTATTTTCTATTCAATTTGATTTATTCCTGTTCTAAGATATTCGTTGCACTTCAACTTGATGAATGTGATGATCCGTGACACTCATCATCATTCTCACCTATGAACGCGCGTGATTGACAACCACTTCTGTTCTACCTTAGACCAAGCGCATATCTCTTGGATTCCTTAATCAGAATCTTCGTGGTATAAGCTAGAATTGATGGCGGCATTCATGGGAATCCAGAAAGTCTAACCTTATCTGTGGTATTCCGAGTAGGATTCCAGGATTGAATGATTGTGACGAGCTTCAAACTCCTGAAGGCTGGGCGTTAGTGACAGACGCAAAAGAATCACTGGATTCTATTCCAACCTGATTGAGAACCGACAGATGATTAGCCGTGTTGTGACAGAGCATTTGGACCATTTTCACTGAGAGGATGGGATGTAGCCATTGACAACGGTGATGCCCTACATACAGCTTGCCATAGAAAGGAGTGATAAAAAACTGGAAGGAAAAAGTAGAAAAGCAAAGATTCAGAAGGAACACAGCACCTCCATACACCTATCTGAAATTCCCACCATTGAATTACATGAGTAACTTTATCTTTATTTTCTATTTATTTTATTATCATTATTTAAACCAATAATCTCTTAATTAAATCCTCCTGACTGGGATTTACAAGATGACCATAGCTTGCTTCATACCAACAATCTCTGTGGGATCGACCCTTACTCACGTAAGGTATTACTTGGACGACCCAGTACACTTGCTGGTTAGTTGTGCGGAGTTGTGATAAAGTGTGATTCACGTTTGAGAGCACCAAGCCTTTGGAGCCATTATTGATGATCACAATTTCGCCTACCACTTTACTTGCTTTCCATTTAATTACTTGAACCCACAGCACCTCTCTTACCCCAACCCCTTCCTTTTCTTCTCTCTCTCTTACCCCAACCCCTTCCTTTCCTTCTGTCTGAACCCACAGCACCTCTCCACTCCACGACCCACCCACCGGCGACCTCCACGCCGCTACCGTCACACCTACTCTCTCTCTTTCCCCTCACCCTCCTTTTTTTTTCTCTCCTCTACATTTCCCTTTCCCCTCTCTTCCCTGTCTCTACCGTACACCAGCGCCAGCCCTCAGGCCGCCTCTCTGCTCCACCAGACACCACCAGCGGTGGCGAGCTTCTGTGCCGCCACGACCGTTAATCACACCTCCCCTCCATCTACTTTCTTCGCATCTACATTACAGGTTTCATTTCTGCCCTGCCTTGTTCCCTTCTCTTCTGTTTCATTCTGCCGCTTCTGTTTATTTATGCTTTTAAATTCTTTTTTAATTCTTAGGTGGTTTTAGGTTATATAACTTATGTTTCCCTGTTGAATTGGTAATGCTGGCTGATTGTTTGAATTTTTGCTAAGCCCTGAATGATGTTTTGCCCTGTTTTGGCTGAATGCTGTGACTGCTACCATGTCTAGTGAACTGTGATTTCTGCTCTTTAAATTCTGCACATAACTTGCCTGAATGGGAGTTTTTGATTCAATTTCTATGTCTGATCAACATGGTATTTGAATTTTCCTTCCATTTTGCATTATGATTCCTACTTGTGCAAATTTTCTGCTAAAAATGGATGCTGCCTGGAATTTTGTTTAATGCACTATGAATTCATGCTGAAATATCAAACTAAACTTTGTTTTGCTATGTGATTTTCTTGTTTGATACCAATCTTGATGTGCTTATCATCCTATAATAATCAACCTCTCCCTCTGCACTTATTTTTGTTCTTGAAACCAATTAAATTGCAATGAATAGTTTTCAGCCTTGTATTTGGTACTTGTAAGTGCATGGCCGGTTGATTGACTGCATGATGTACTGCCTGCCCTGTTGGTGGCATGAACAGTACACACATTGCTTTCCTTGCGAATTGACTAAATGCCTATTCATGTACCTCTAATGTTAATGACATTATGCATAGCAGCTCGTTCGATTTTGTTTTTGAGTAATACAATCTGTTTTTCAATGGAATATTGTTTTGGGCAAGAAATTATGTATATGTGCTTGTCAGTTATCTTTTCAACATGAATAGGTAGATGCTTTCACTGTGACCTTGATTATTGCTCTTTATGCCAACTTTTGCAAAACTTCCGATTTCTAATGCAAAAGTGCAATAATCACTGTCCCTTACTTCAATTCACTTGCATTAATACACTTAAGTCCTATGTATGCTTCAATTGATTGATCACTAGTTGATTTGTCACTTAGGTTACTTGATCTTGGGAAAACACATCTCTTTTTGAACCATTGATTGTTTACACATGTTTTTCCTGGATTGAGTGTTTGTTTGTTTTGATGGCTATTATTTGAATTGTTTGATTATATCCTTCTTCTTTCTGTGAATATTATCTGTTTCTCCTGAGTTGTATTCTATTTTTTTCTTTTTCAGGATGCCTCGAAAAGGGAAGGAAAAGCCAACCCTTTGGCTCGCCCTCCTCCCGTACCCCCAAGTGACCAACCAGACACATTCATTAATGCTGAAGCCCAGGAGCAATATAAAAAATTAGAAAAACGTGCCTTTCATTATGAGAGAAAGCTGAACCTACCTGAGAAATATGTAGATGCGATCCTTAACCGACTTGATTTCTATCATTGAGGATTCATAAAATGAGACCCGGTGGAAGTAAATGAACACCTGGTCAAGGAATTTTACGCAAATCTCCTAAAGAGGGATGCCAAAACTGTTTTCCTAAGAGGTGTCACCTTAGACACCTCTGACACTGTTTTAGAGGTCCTCTTAGATATTCCACATCTTCCTCCGGCTCGTGATGCTTACACTCAAGTAAGAAGGACGTCTCATCAGGCAAGATTTCCTTAGATGTGGTCCTGGAAAAGATAGGCCATCCTGAAGCTAGATGGGAGTACAATAAAGGGGACAATGTGGTTTCGTTGAGCATTGCGTGCACTAACCTTAACCCAGAGGCGAGGATCTGGCAGTAGATCATCGCCGACTACATTCTCCCGAGCACGCATGCCACGCATATCAGAGTCCGGGTGGCAGTAATACTATGGGCTATTCTGGAGGGGAAGAGGATCTCTGTTCTTCCCCTCATCAGAGAGTCGATGATGAAGGTAAACCTACAGCTGAAATTCAACATTTCCTTTCCATCATTGATCACCAGATTTGCAGCCTTATCTGGTGTAGAGACACGCCCAACAGACTGGATGTTTGCCTACTGGTGCACGAAATTGCAATCACACTTTTGCAATTCGCACAACTAACCAGCAAGTGCACTGGGTCGTCCAAGTAATACATTACGTGAGTAAGGGTCGATCCCACGGAGATTATTAGTTTGAAGCAAGCTATGTTTATTTTATTATTCTTAGTCATGATTTCAATTAAAATTATCAGTTTGAATTATTAGAAAAATAAAAGAGCGTGAATTAATTACTTGTAATGCAGTAATGGAGAATATGTTGGAGTTTTGGAGATGCTTTGTCTTCTGAATTCCTGTAATGTAATATTCAACTCAATTGCAAAGTGTAAAGTTCCTTCCATGGCAAGCTGTATGTAGGGGGATCACCGTTGTCAATGGCTACCATCCATCCTCTCAGTGAAAACGTTCCAAATGCTCTGTCACAGCACGGCTAATCATCTATCGGTTCTCAATCAGATTGGAATAGAATCCAGTGATTCTTTTGCGTCTGTCACTAACGCCTAGCCTTCAGGAGTTTGAAGCTCGTCACAGTCATTCAATCCTTGAATCCTACTCGGAATACCACAGACAAGATTTAGACTTTCCGGATTCTCTTGAATGCCGCCATCAATCTAGCTTATACCACGAAGATTCTGATGAAGGAATCTAAGAGATACTCATTCAATCTAATGTAGAACGGAGGTGGTTGTCAGACACACATTCAT
Organism: Arachis stenosperma; assembly: GCF_014773155.1. Taxonomy (NCBI): domain Eukaryota; kingdom Viridiplantae; phylum Streptophyta; class Magnoliopsida; order Fabales; family Fabaceae; genus Arachis; species Arachis stenosperma. Next base: position 76,165,830 of record NC_080377.1, on the reverse strand, counting down.
GAATTGAGGAAGGTGATGAGTGTCACGGATCATCACCTCCTTCATAATTAAGCGCGAATGAACATCTTAGATAGGAACACACACGTTTGAATGGAGAGATAGAAACAATTGCATTAATTCATCGAGACGCTGCAGAGCTCCTCACCCCCAACAATGGAGTTTAGAGACTCATGCCGTCAAAGTGTATAAAATTCAGATCTGAAAATGTCATGAGGTACAAAATAAGTCTCTAAAAGTTGTTTAAATAGTAAACTAGTAACCTAGGTTTACAGAATATGAGTAAACTAAGATAATTGGTGCAGAAATCCACTTCTGGGGCCCACTTTGTGTGTGCTGGAGCTGAGACTTAAGCCTCTCACGTGCTTGGGCTGTTTCTGGAGTTGAACGCCAGGTTGTAACGTGTTTTGGGCGTTGAACTCCAACTTGTAACCTGTTTCTGGCACTGGACGCCAGACTGCAACATGGAACTGGCATTGAACGCCAGTTTACGTCATCTATCTTTGCGCAAAGTATGGACTATTATATATTGTTGGAAAGCCCTGGATGTCTACTTTCCAACACAATTGAGAGCGCGTCAATTGGACTCCTGTAGCTCTAAAAAATCAATTCCGAGTACAGGGAGGTCAGGATCCAACAGCATCAGCAGTCCTTTTTCAGCCTAACTCAGATTTTTGCTCAGTTCCCTCAATTTCAGCCAGAAAATACCTGAAATCACAGAAAAACACACAAACTCATATTAAAGTCCAAAAATATGATTTTTGCCTAAAAGCTAATAATATTCTACTAAAAACTAATTAAAACATGCTAAAATCTACATGAAATTACCCCCAAAAAGCGTATAAAATATCCGCTCATCACCTACATCAGTAAGCAGTCCTTTCTGCCATATGGAGACTTCGAAGGACCTCCGAAGAAGAAGAAGAAGACCTCTGAGCCCACATCAGCAGCAGGAGAGCCATCAGTACCTCCTTCAGTACCTCCTGTGAATTCTAGTGTTTCAAGGTGATGTTCTTATCATCACCAAAGCTGATTGATTCTCATCAATTTAGCTCTTGAATGTAATGTCCTGCTGAAGCCTGGCTAGCCATGTCTAATTTCTTTGGACTAAAGCTTTAGACTAACATTGCATGATTCCTGGAATTCTCATTAAGAATTTTGATATCTTTATTTTCTTTTCCACTTAATTTTCGAAAAATCCAAAAAAATTACAAAATCATAAAAATAAAAAATATTGTATGTCTCTTTTTGAGTCTAGTGTCTCATGTTAAGTTTGGTGTCAATTGCATGTTTCTATTCTTCTTGCATTCATTCATTTGTCTTAAGTGATCTTCAAGATGTTCTTGATGATTTCCTTGCTCTGATCTTTAAATTCTCTTATCTTGAGTGTTTTGTTGTTTCTCATGTGCATTCTCAATTTGTTAGTGTCAATAGTATACAAACTTCTAAGTTTGGTGTCTTGCATGCATTGTTATTTGGTCTTAGTTTCATTTTGATTATTCCTCATTATTAAAAATCCTAAAAATTTTAATTTGTGTCTTTTCAAGTCAATAATACAGAGAATTGAAGATTCAGAACATACAGCAGAGGAATCACACAGAAAAAGCTGGGCGTTCAAAACACCCAGTGAGGAAGGAAAACTGGCGTTTAAACGCCAGCCAGGGTGTCTGGCTGGGCGTTTAACGCCCAAAAGGGTAGTGTTTTGGGCGTTTAACGCCAGGATGGCACAAGAGGGAAGATTCTGTTTTTAACTCAAATTTTTTTCAAGTTTTCAAATTTTTTTCAAAATCAAATCTTTTTCAAATCATATCTTTTCAATCTTATATTTTCAAAATCAATTTCTTTCCATTTCCAAAAATACTTGCTATCAATTAATGATTTAATTCAACATCTCAGAATATGTTGCCTTTTCTGTTGAGAAAGGTTTAATGTCTGAATCATATCTTTCTTGTTAGCCAAGTCATTAGTTTTCAAAATCAAATCTTTTTTTTAAATTGTTTTTCAAATCATATCTTCTCAATCATATATTTTTAAAACTATATCTTTTCAATCATATCTCTTTAATCACATCTTTTTCAAAATAGTTTTCAATCAAATCTTTTTGATTTATAATTTCAAAATCTTTTTCAAAAATCACTTGATTTCTTTTCCACTCTTAGTTTTCGAAAATCAATTAGTTTTTTTCAACATGTTTTTAAAATCTTTTACTTAATTTTCGAAAATTTCTATCCCTCTTCTCACATCCTTCTATTTATGGACTAACACTCCTCCTCCATGCACAATTCGAACTTTGTCTTTGGTGATAAGTTTGAATTCTTCTACCTCCTCCTTCTATTTTTCTTTTCCTCTGACACCTCAAGGAATCTCTATACTGTGACATAGAGGATTCCATATTTTCTTGTTTTCTTCTCTTTCATATGAGCAGGAGCAAAGACAAAAGCATTCTTGTTGAGGCTGATCCTGAACCTGAAAGGACCTTGAAGCGAAAGCTAAGAGAAGCTAAGGCACAACTCTCTGTAGAGGTCCTAACAGAAATCTTCAAAGAAGAAGAACCCATGGCAGCCGAAAATAACAACAATGCCAACAATGCAAGGAAGGTGCTGGGTGGCTTTATTGCACCTACTCCCGACTTCTATGGGAGAAGCATCTCTATCCCTGCCATTGGAGCAAACAACTTTGAGCTTAAGCCTCAATTAGTTTCTCTAATGCAACAGAATTGCAAGTTCCATGGACTTCCATTGGAAGATCCTCATCATTTTTTAGCTGAATTCTTGCAAATCTGTGACACTATCAAGACTAATGGGGTTGACCCTGAGGTCTACAGACTAATGCTATTCCCTTTTGCTGTAAGAGACAGAGTGATGAGCGGATAATTTGTACACTTTTTGGCATTGTTTTTAGTATGTTTTTAGTATCTTTTAGTTAGTTGTTAGTATATTTTTATTAGTTTTTAATTAAAATTCACTTTTCTGTACTTTACTATGAGTTTGTGTGTTTTTCTGTGATTTTAGGTATTTTCTGACTGAAATTGAAGGTTCTGAGCATAAATCTGATTCAGAGACTGAAAAGGACTGCAGATGCTGTTGGATTCTGACCTCCCTACACTCGAAGCGGATTTTCTGGAGCTACAGAAGCCCAATTGGCGCGCTCTCAACGGCGTTGGAAAGTAGACATCCAGGGCTTTCCAGCAATATATAATAGTCCATACTTTGCCCAAGATTTGATGGCCCAAACCTGCGTAGCAAACCGGACTACAGAAATTCCAGCGTTAAACGCCGGAACTGGCATAAAATTTGGAGTTAAACGCCCAAACTGGCATGAAAGCTGGCGTTTAACTCCAGAAAAGGTCTCTACACGAAATTCCTTCATTGCTCAGCCCAAGCACACACCAAGTGGGCCCGGAAGTGGATTTTTCTGTCATTTACTCATTTCTGTAAACCTTAGGACACTAGTTTACTACATATAGGATCTTTTGACATTGTATCCGTACCTTATGACCCCATAACATTTTTGTACACGTTTCTTTCACAGTATGAGTCTCTAAACCCCATGGTTGGGGGTGAGGAGCTCTGCTGTGTCTTGATGGATTAATGCAATTACTACTGTTTCTTATTCAATCATGCTTGCTTCCATTCTAAGATAACACTTGTTCTTAATCCGGATGAATGAGATGATCCGTGACAATCATCATCATTCTCAACTATGAACACGTGCCTGACAACCACCTCTGTTCTATCTTAGATTGAGTAGTTATCTCTTGGGTTCTTTAATCGGAATCTTCGTGGTATAGACAGGACCTGATGGCAGCATTCAAGAGAATCCGGAAGGTCTAAACCTTGTCTGTGGTATTCTGAGTAGGATTCAATGATTGAATGACTGTGACGTGCTTCAAACCTGTAACCTACTGGGCGTTAGTGACAGACGCAAAAGAGTGATTCTATTCCGGTAGGGGAGGGAACCAAATCGGTGATTGGCAGTACTGTGACAGAGTGCGTGCATTAGCTTTCACTGCGCGGATGGGAGGTAGCTGCTGACAACAGTGAGACCCTACACGAGCTTGCCATGGAAGGAGACTTGCGTGTTTGATGAAGAAGACAGTAGAAAAGCAGAGATTCAGAAGATGGAGCATCTCCAAAACCCCAACCTATTCTCCATTACTGCAACACAAGTAACCATTACATGTTCTTTTGCTTTTCACAATCAATCCTGATAATTTCTGACATCCTGACTAAGATTTACAAGATAACCATAGCTTGCTTCAAGCCGACAATCTCCGTGGGATCGACCCTTGCTCACGCAAGGTATTACTTGGACGACCCAGTGCACTTGCTGGTTAGTTGTGCGGGATTGCAAAAGTGTTATTGCAATTTCGTGCACCACAGAGCTAGGATTTGGTTGGACTCACAACCTAAAGAAAGCCTGAACTCTTGGGAAAAGCTAGTCAATGCCTTCTTGGCAAAGTTCTTTCCACCTCAAAAATTGAGTAAGCTTAGAGTGGAAGTCCAAACCTTCAGACAGAAGGAAGGTGAATCCCTTTATGAAGCTTGGGAAAGATACAAACAATTGATCAGAAAGTGTCCATCTGACATGCTTTCTGAATGGAGCATCATAGGTATCTTCTATGATGGTCTGTCTGAACTATCCAAAATGTCACTGGACAGCTCTGCTGGAGGATCTCTTCATCTGAAGAAGACGCCTGCAGAAGCTCAAGAACTCATTGAAATGGTTGCAAATAACCAATTCATGTACACTTCTGAAAGGAATCCTGTGAACAATGGGACAAATCAGAAGAAAGGAGTTCTTAAGATTGATACTCTGAATGCCATATTGGCTCAAAACAAAATATTGACTCAACAAGTCAATATGATTTCTCAAAGTCTGTCTGGAATGCAAGCTGCACCAGGCAGTACTAAGGACGCTTCATCTGAAGAAGAAGCTTATGATCCTGAGAACCCTTCAATGGAAGAGGTGAATTACATGGGAGAACCCTATGGAAACACCTATAATTCTTCATGGAGAAATCATCCAAATCTCTCATGGAAGGATCAACAGAGACCTCAACAAGGTTTCAACAACAATAATGGTGGAAGAAACAGGTTTAGCAATGGCAAGCCTTTTCCATCATCTTCTCAGCAACAGACAGAGAATTCTAAGCAGAGCTACTCTGACTTAGCAACCATGGTCTCTGATCTAATCAAAACCACTCAAAGTTTCATGACTGAAACAAGGTCCTCCATTAGAAACTTAGACGCACAAGTGGGACAGCTGAGCAAGAAAATTACTGAACTCCCTCCTAGTACTCTTCCAAGCAAAACAGAAGAGAATCCAAAAAGAGAATGCAAGGCCATTAACATGACCCACATGGCCGAACTTGGAGAGGAGGAAGAGGCAGTGATCGTCACTGAGGAAGACCTCAATGGACGTCCACTGGCCTCCAATGAGTTCCCTAATGAGGAACAATGAGAATCTGAGGCTCAGAATGAGACTATAGAGATTCCATTGGATTTACTTCTGCCATTCATGAGCTCTGATGAGTATTCTTCCTCTGAAGAGGATGAGTATGTCACAGAAGAGCAAGTTGCTAAATACCTTAGAGCAATCATGAAGCTAAATGACAAGTTATTTGGTAATGAGACTTGGGAGGATGAACCCCCTTTGCTCACCAAAGAACTGGATGACTTGACTAGGCAGAGATTACCTCAAAAGAGACAGGATCCTGGGAAGTTTTCAATACCTTGTACCATAGGCACCATGACCTTTAAGAAGGCTGTGTGTGACTTAGGGTCAAGTATAAACCTCATGCCTCTCTCTATAATGGAGAAGCTAGGGATCTTTGAGGTACAAGCTGCAAGAATCTCACTAGAGATGGCAGACAATTCAAGAAAACAAGCTTATGGGCTTGTAGAGGATGTTCTGGTAAAGATTGAAGACCATTACATCCCCGCTGATTTTATAGTCCTAGATACTGGGAAGTACATGGATGAATCCATCATCCTTGGCAGACCCTTCCTAGCCACAGCAAAGGCTGTGATTGATGTGGACAGAGGAGAATTGATCATTCAAGTGAATGAAGAATCCTTTGTGTTTAAGGCTTAAGGATATCCCTCTGTCACCATGGAGAGGAAGCATGAAGAGCTTCTCTCAAAACAGAGTCAAACAGAGCCCCCACATTCAAACTATAAGTTTGGTGTTGAACCCCCACATTCAAACTCTAAGTTTGGTGTTGGGAGGTTCCAACATTGCTCTGAGTATCTGTGAGGCTCCATGAGAGCCCACTGTCAAGCTACTGACATTAAAGAAGCGCTTGTTGGGAGGCAACCCAATGTTATATTTATCTATTTTCCTTTGTTATTTTATGTTTTCTGTAGGTTGATGATCATGAAAAGTCACAAAATCAATTGAAAAAGCAAAAACAGAATGAAAAATAGAAAGAAAAATAGCACACCCTGGAGGAAGATCTTGCTGGCGTTTAAATGCCAGTAAGGGCAGCAAATGGGCGTTTAACGCCCAGTCTGGCACCATTCTGGGCGTTTAACGCCAGAAAGGGGCACCAGACTGGCGTTAAACGCCAAGAAAGGGCAAGAAGCTGGCGTTAAACGCCAGAAACGGGCACCAGCCCGGCGTTTAACACCAGAATTAGCATAAAGAGCATTTTTGCTTGCCACTTGGTGCAGGGATGAATTTTCCTTGACACCTCAGGATCTATGGACCCCACAGGATCCCCACCTACCCCACCACCCTCTCTCTTCTTCTTCACCAATCACCTCAACCACTCTTCCCCAAAAACCTCTCACCTATCAAATCCCATCTTTCTCTTCACCACTCACATCCATCCTTCATAAAAACCCACCTACCTCACCATTCAAATTCAAACCACTTTCCCTCCCAAACCCACCCATTCATAACCAAAACCTACCCCTCTCTCCACCCCTATATAAACCCATCTTCATTCCTTCATTTTCACACAACCTAAACACTACTTCTCCCCCTTTGGCCGAACCACAAAGCCATCTCCATCTCCTGTATTTCTTCTTCTTCTACTCTCTTCTTCCTTCTTTTGCTCGAGGACGAGCAAACCTTCTAAGTTTGGTGTGGTAAAAGCATTGCTTTTTGTTTTTCCATAACCATTTATGGCATCCAAGGCCAGAGAAACCTCTAGAAAGAGGAAAGGGAAGGCAAAAGATTCCACCTCCGAGTCATGGGAGATGGAGAGATTCATCTCAATACTATAGACCGGGCCATCATGATTCATAGCATCATGATTGGAGAGGAAGTAGAAGTTCATGAGGTTATAGCCCAAGAACTTTATAAGGTGGCAGACAAGTCCTCTACCTTGGCAAGGTTAGCCTTTCCTCATCTCATTTGTCACCTCTGTTATTCAGTTGGAATTGACATAGAGGGAGACACCCTCATTGATGAGGACAAGTGGTGCACGAATTTGTGATCCGCACAACTAACCAGCAAGTGCACTGGATCGTCCAAGTAATACCTTACGTGAGTAAGGGTCGATCCCATGGAGATTATTGGTTTGAAGCAAGCTATGTTTATTTTATTATTCTTAGTCAGGATATTAATTAAAATTATCAGTTGGAATTATTAGATTGGAAAAATAAAAGAGAATAAAAGCGTTACTTGTTGTGAAGTAATGAGAAATATGTTGGAGTTTTGGAGATGCTTTGTCCTCTGAATTCCTGCAATGTAATATTCAACTCAATTGTTTGTAAGGCACGTCTACGGCAAGCTGTATGTAGGGTGTCACCATTGTCAGTGGCTACCTCCCATCCTCTCAGTGAAAACGTTCCTATGCTCTGTCACAGCACGACTAATCAGCTGTTGGTTCTCGATCATGTTGGAATAGGATCCATTGATCCTTTTGCGTTTGTCATCACGCCCAGCAATCGCGAGTTTGAAGCGCGTCACAGTCATTCAATCCTTGAATCCTACTTGGAATACCACAGACAAGGTTTAGACCTTCCGGATTCTCAAGAGTGGCCGCCATCAATTCTAGCTTATACCGCGGAGATTCTGATTAAGGAATCTAAGAGAAGCTCATTCAGTCTGATGTAGAACGGAGGTGTTTGTCAGGCACACATTCATGGATTGAGGGAGGTGATGAGTGTCACGGATCATCACCTCCTTCACAATTAAGCGCAAATAAACATCTTAGATCGGACCATACACACGTTTGAGTGAAATAGAAACAATTGTATTAATTCATCGAGACGCTGTAGAGCTCCTCACCCCCAACAATGGAGTTTAGAGACTCATGCCATCAAAAAGTATGTAGTTCAGATCAGAAAATTTCATGAGGTACAAAATAATTCTCTAAAAGTTGTTTAAATAGTAAACTAGTAACCTAGGTTTGCAAAATATGAGTAAACTAAGATAATTGGTGCAGAAATCCACTTCTGGGGCCCACTTGATATGTGCTAGGGCTGGGACTAGAGCTATCCACGAATTGAGGCCTTTCTTGGAGTTGAATTCTAAGTTATAACGTGTTTTGGGCGTTCAACTCCGGATCATGACGTGTTTCTGGCGTTTAACTCCAGACAGCAGCATGTACTTGGCGTTCAACGCCAAGTTATGTCGTCTATCTTCGCGCAAAGTATGGACTATTATATATTGCTGGAAAGCCCTGGATGTCTACTTTTTAACGCCGTTGCAAGCGCACCAATTGGACTCCTGTAGCTCCAGAAAATCTATTTCGAGTGCAGGGAGGTCAGGATCCAACAACATTAGCAGTCCTTTTGCAGCCTAACTCAGATTTTTGCTCAGCTTCCTCAATTTCAGCCAGAAAATACCTGAAATCATAGAAAAATACACAAACTCATAGTAAAGTCCAGAAATATGATTTTTGCCTAAAAACTAATAATATTCTACTAAAAACCAATTAAAACATGCTAAAATCTACATGAAATTACCCCCCAAAAAGCGTATAAAATATCCGCTCATCACAACACCAAACTTAAACTGTTGCTTGTCCTCAAGCAACTAGATAAATAAAATAGGATGAAAAGAAGTTAAGAAGTAATAATATCTAAGAGTTTTAAATGGAGCTCAGATTCTTATTAGATGAGCGGGGCTTATAGCTTTTTTTTTCTGAACAGTGTTGGCACCTCCCTTTATCTTTTGAATTTCAGAATAATTGGCATCCATAGGAACTTAGAATTCAGATAGTATTATTGATTCTCCTAGTGTAGTATGTTGATTCTTGAACACAGTTACTTTATGAGTCTTGGCCGTGGCCCTAAGCACTTTGTTTTCCAGTATTACCACCAGATACATAAATGCCACAGACACGTGACTGGGTGAACCTTTTCAGATTGTGACTCAGCTTTGCTAGAGTCCCCAGTTAGAGGTGTCCAGAGCTCTTAAGCACACTCCTTTGCTTTGGATCACGACTTTAACCACTCAGTCTCAAGTTTTTCACTTGGACTTGCATGACACAAGCACATGGTTAGGGACAGCTTGATTTAGCCGCTTAGGCCCGGATTTTATTTCCTTGGGCCCTCCTATCTACTGATGCTCAAAGCCTTGGATCCTTTTCACCCTTGCCTTTTGGTTTTAAGGGCTATTGGCTTTTATTCCTTCCTTTTTTTTGAGTGCTTTCTCTTTCTTCGAGAATCAATTTCATGATTTTTCAGATCATCAATAATGTTTTTCGTGTTCCTCATTTTTTCAGGAGCCAATATTCATAAAATTCAAGATAAAAATTATGCACTGTTCAAGCCTTCATTCAGAGAACAAAAAGTATTGCCACCACATATAGTTAATTGTAAATTTTTTTATTATTAAGAACTCGAAAAAATAAATTACTTCTTAATTCTAATTATCTACTATTTTATTCATGCCTGATGATGATGAGAAAAATAAATTATAACTTAATTGGAAATAAAACTAGAATAGATATACTAATTACTACTACTACTACTATATATCTCCTAAGGTAAATTTCTATAATAACACTATCACAGAGTTAAAGCTAAAATTAGAACTCAACAACCTGTGTTTTGAAAAGTAGATCACGCCCTTAGATCACGCCCTTGCTGTGGGATGCTTTTCAAGGATTAATTTTTGGCGCTTCAGCTCCCTTAGATCACGCCCTTGCTCTTCTTGTTCCTTAAGCAGTTTGCAAAGCATGCTACTTTGGTTGTTTTGTTCTTCCTTTATTTGGTCCATAGCTTTTTGCAATTTGGAAATAGAAGCCTCAAGATGTCCCCAATATTCGAATTGAGGAAGTTCTGGGAGGACTTCTTGTGCTCTCCTCTTGATTGAATCATCCTACAGCTGTTGTCCGTCCATTGATATTCTAGTGATTGGCCTCTCAACTGAGATATACTCTGTTATTCCCATCTTCACTCCGGCATCTTTGCAAAGCATAGAAATTAAGCTTGGATAGGCCAATCTGGCGTCCTTGGAATTCCTGTTTACTATTTTGTATAGTTCACATGAGATCAGTTGATGGACTTCTACTTCTTTTCCCAACATGATGCAGTGAATCATTATTGCTCTTTTAATGGTGACTTCAGAACGGTTGCTGGTGGGCAATATGGAACGCCCAATGAAATCCAGCCAGCCTCTGGCTACTGGTTTTAGATCTTCTCTTTTGAGTTGATTTGGGATGCCAGTCGTGCTGGTAGTCCACCTGGCTTCAGGGATGCATATATCCTCCAGAATCTTGTCCAGACCTTTATTTACCCTCATCATTCTCCTATTAAAGGAGTCTGGGTCATCTTTTAGTTGAGGAAGCTTAAATATCTCCTTGATCTTGTCAGGATGGGTATGAACAATCTTTCCTCTGACTAAGGTCCAATGGTCATAGAGAGCATCTCCAATTATTCTTTGCCTGTCTGTCTGCCATAGATTAGCATAGAACTCCTGAACCATGTTCCTACCCATTTTCGTTTCAGGATTGGCTAGAATTTCCCAGTTCCTGTTTCGAATTTGCTCTTGGATCTCCGGATATTCATCTTCATTCAGATCAAATTTGACTTCCGGGATCACTGATCTGTGACTCATTATTTTGTAGTAGTGGTCTGAATGTTCTTTAGTTAAGAACTTCCCTTGATTCCAAAGTGGCTTTGGAGTATTCTCTTTCTTGCCTCTTGGGGTGGGTTATTTTCCTTTAGAGGCCATGATCTTAATGAGTATGTTTTTGTGATCACGGATAAACACACCAAACTTAGAGCTTTGCTTGTCCTCAAGCAAAAGAGAAGAAAGGAGAGGGATAGGAGGAGAGCAAGTGTGGCATGGTGATGAGGAGAGGGGCGCCGAATTCAATATATGGGGAGGGGGTGGGAATTTTCGAAAATAAGAAAAAGATAAGATAGAAGATATGATTTATAAAAGATAGATATGATAAGAAAAACATATAGTTTAAAAAGAGAAAGATATAAATAATAATTGAAAAGATAAATCTGAATTTTTAATTTTGAAAAAGATTTTAAAAAGATAATTGAGTTTTGAAAACAAACTTAAAAGAGTTGGATTGGATTGGAAAACAGTTTGTCTTTATGGATTAAGATATATTTGATATTTTTGAAAAAGGGATTTTAGAAATTAGGGTTCTTAGAAAACTAATTAGATGTTGAAGGATGACATTTTGAAACATGTTTAAGCAAGAAATCATGAATTGAAACATAAAAATTTAGAAAAATTGTGAAGAAAAACGAATTTTACCTCCTCCCCACCATCCTGGCGTTAAACGCCCAAACGCTGCATGTTTTGGGCGTTTAACGCCCAAATGTTGCTTCTCCTGGGCGTTCAATGCCCAGCTGATGCATCTTTCTGGCGTTGAATGCCAGGAAGTCCTTTGTCACTGGGCGTTTTTCTGAACGCCCAGGATGCTGTCAATCTGGCGTTAAACGCCTAGAAGGTGCTTCTTTCTGGCGTTTAACGCCCAGAAGATGCTCCTTTCTGGCATTTAACGCCCAGATGGCTACCCTTACTGGCGTTGAACGCCCAGATGGCTACCCTTACTGGCGTTGAACGCCCAGTGGGTGCTTCTTTTGGGCGTTCAACGCCCAAAATGTTTCTTACTGGCTTTTTTTCGCCAGTGAACTTCCAAATTCCCCTGTAACTCTGTAAATTTAATCAATTTCCTTTTTACCTTGAAGATACTTTGACATATACCTGTAAAAATCAACAGAAACAAATAAAATTAAATTTTTTGATTTGCTGGGTTGCCTCCCAGCAAGCGCTTCTTTAATGTCGTTAGCTGGACTATTACTGAGCTTTAATTAAGTCTCAGTTTTGAGCATTCTTGCTCAAAATTGCTTTCAAGATAATGTTTAACTCTTTGTCCATTAACAATGAACTTTTTATTAGAGTCATTATCCTGAAGCTCTATGTATCCATATGGTGATACGCTTGTAATTACATATGGACCTCTCCACCGGGATTTTAATTTCCCGGGAAATAATTTGAGCCTAGAATTAAATAGCAGAACTTTCTGCCCTGGCTCAAAGATTCTGGATGACAATTTCTTATCATGCCATCTTTTTGCTTTCTCTTTGTAAATGTTTGCATTCTCGAAAGCATTGAGTCTAAATTCCTCTAGCTCATTTAACTGGAGCAATCGTTTTTCTCCAGCTAACTTGGCATCAAGGTTTAGGAATCTGGTTGCCCAGTAGGCCTTGTGTTCCAGTTCCACTGGCAAGTGACATGCCTTTCCATACACAAGCTGGTATGGAGAGGTCCCTATAGGGGTCTTGAATGCTGTTCTATATGCCCACAGAGCATCATCCAAGCTTCTTGCCCAATCCCTTCTACGATTAATTACAGTCCGTTCCAGGATTCTTTTGAGTTCTCTATTTGAGACTTCAGCTTGCCCATTAGTTTGTGGGTGATATGGAGTAGCTACCCTGTGGCTAACTCCATAACGAACCAAAGTAGAGTAAAGCTGTTTATTGCAGAAATGAGTCCCCCCATCACTGATTAATACTCTAGGGGTACCAAATCTGCTGAAGATGTGTTTCTGGAGGAATTTTAACACTGTTTTAGTGTCATTAGTGGGTGTTGCAATAGCCTCCACCCATTTGGATACATAATCCACTGCCACCAGAATATAAGTGTTTGAGTATGATGGTGGGAAAGGTCCCATAAAGTCAATGCCCCATACATCAAACAACTCAATCTCCAAGATTCCTTGTTGAGGCATGGCATAACTGTGAGGTAGATTGCCAGATCTTTGGCAACTGTCACAATTAAGTACAAACACTCGGGAGTCTTTATAGAGAGTAGGCCAGTAGAAGCCACATTGGAGGACTCTTGTGGCTGTTCGCTCACTTTCAAAATGTCCTCCATATTGTGATCCATGGCAGTGCCATAGGATCTTCTGCGCTTCTTCCTTAGGCACACATCTACGGATTACTCCGTCTGCACATCTCTTGAAGAGATATGGTTCATCCCAAAGATAGTACTTTGCATCTGTGATTAATTTCTTTGATTGCTGCCTACTGTATTATTTGGGTATGAACCTCACTGCCTTGTAGTTTGCAATGTCTGCAAACCATGGCACTTCCTGGACGGCAAAGAATTGCTCATCCGAAAAAGTTTCAGAGATCTCAGTGAGAGGGAGGGACGCCCCTTCTACTGGTTCTATTCGGGACAGGTGATCTGCTACTTGGTTTTCTGTCCCTTTTCTGTCTCTTATTTCTATATCAAACTCTTGCAGAAGCAACACCCATCTTATAAGTCTGGGTTTTGAATCCTGCTTTGTGAGTAGATATTTAAGAGCAGCATGATCAGTGTACACAATCATTTTTGATCCTACTAAATAGGATCTGAATTTGTCAATGGCGTAAACCACTGCAAGCAGCTCTTTTTCTGTGGTTGTGTAATTCCTCTGTGCGTCATTTAGAACACGGCTGGCATAGTAAATGACGTGCAGAAGCTTGTCATGCCTTTGTCCCAACACTGCACCAATGGCATGGTCACTGGCATCACACATTAATTCAAATGGCAATGTCCAGTTTGGTGCAGAGATTATTGGTGCAGTGACCAATTTAGCTTTCAGAGTCTCAAATACCTGCAGACACTCTTTATCAAAGATAAATGGCGTGTCAGCAGCTAGCAGGTTGCTCAGAGGTTTGGCGATTTTTGAAAAATCCTTTATAAACCTCCTATAGAATCCTGCATGCCCCAGAAAGCTTCTGATTGCCTTAACATTGGCAGGTGGTGGTAATTTTTCAATTACCTCTACCTTAGCTTGATCTACCTCTATCCCCTTGTTCGAGATTTTGTGCCCAAGGACAATTCCTTCAGTCACCATAAAGTGACACTTCTCCCAGTTTAAAACCAGGTTAGTCTCTTGGCATCTCTTTAGAACAAGTGCTAAATGGTTAAGGCAGGAGCTGAATGAGTCTCCAAACACTGAAAAGTCATCCATGAAGACTTCCAGAAATTTTTCCACCATATCAGAGAAGATTGAGAGCATGCACCTCTGAAAGGTTGCAGGTGCATTGCACAGGCCAAATGGCATCCTTCTGTATGCAAATACTCCAGAAGGGCATGTGAATGCCGTCTTCTCCTGATCCTGGGGATCTACTGCAATTTGATTATAACCTGAATATCCATCCAGGAAGCAGTAGTATTCATGACCTGCCAGTCTTTCTAGCATCTGGTCTATGAATGGTAAAGGAAAATGATCCTTTCTGGTAGCTGTATTGAGCCTTCTGTAATCAATACACATACGCCACCCAGTAACTGTTCTTGTAGGAACCAGTTCATTTTTTTCATTATGAACCACTGTCATGCCACCTTTCTTAGGGACGACTTAGACAAGGCTCACCCAGGGGCTATCAGAAATAGGATAAATAATCCCAGCCTCTAGTAACTTAGTTACCTCTTTCTGCACTACTTCCTTCATGGCTGGATTCAGCCGCCTTTGTGGTTAAACCACTGGCTTGGCGTCACCCTCCAGTAAGATCTTGTGTATGCATCTAGCTGGGCTAATGCCCTTAAGATCACTGATGGACCACCCAAGAGCTGTCTTGTGTGTCCTTAGCACTTGAATTAGTGCTTCCTCTTCCTGTGGCTCTAAGGTAGAGCTTATGATCACAGGAAAGGTATCACCTTCTCCCAGGAATGCATATTTTAGGGAAGGTGGTAATGGTTTGAGCTCGGGTTTAGGAGGTTTTTCCTCTTCCTGAGGGATTTTCAGAGGTTTTACTATTCTCTCTGATTCCTCTAGCTCTGATTTGAGACTCTCAGCCATATTGACCTCTCTTACCAGAGAGTCAATAATATCAACACTCATGCAGTCATTTGGGGTGTCTGGATGTTGCATGGCTTTGACAACATTCAACTTGAACTCCTCCTCATTAACTCTCAAGGTTACTTCCCCTTTTTGGACGTCAATGAGGGTTCGACCAGTTGCTAGGAAAGGTCTTCCTAGAATGAGAGTTGCACTCTTGTGCTCCTCCATTTCCAGCACCACAAAGTCAGTAGGAAAGGCAAATGGCCCAACCTTGACAATCATGTCCTCAATCACGCCTGATGGGTATTTAATGGAGCCATCAGCAAGTTGAAGACATATCCTGGTTGGTTTGATTTTTTCAGTTAAACCAAGCTTTCTGATAGTAGATGCAGGTATTAGGTTGATACTTGCCCCAAGATCACATAAAGCTTGCTTGGTACAAGTACCCTCTAATGTGAATGGTATCATAAAGCTTCCAGGATCTTTAAGCTTCTCAGGTAAGCTTTTCAGAATGACTGCACTGCATTCTTCAGTGAGGTAAACTTTTTCAGTCTCCCTCCAATCCTTCTTATGACTTAAGATCTCTTTCATGAACTTAGCATAAGAGGGTATTTGCTCAAGTGCTTCTGCAAACAGAATCTTTATTTCAAGAGTCCTGAGATAGTCTGCAAAGCGGGTAAATTGCTTATCCTGTTTCGCTTGGCGGAGTTTTTGAGGATAAGGCATTTTGGCTTTGTATTCCTCAACCTTAGTTGCTGCAGGTTTATTACCTACAGAAGTGGGTTGGGAAGCCTTTTTAGAAGGGTTGTTATCAGCACTTGTATGTGACTGATCCCCCACTGGCATTTGAATGCCAGGGGTGGAAGCTGGAGTGGCGTTAGACGCCATCTCCTTATTTGTTACTGGCGTCTGAACGCCAGAACTATGCTCCCTTTGGGCGTTCAACGCCGGATTCATGCTTGTTTCTGGCATTGAACGCCAGGAATGAGCATGGGCTGGGCGTTCAGCGCCAGCTTTATTCCTCTCTGGGCTCTGATTGTCCTCAGAGGGATTTTGAGTAGCCATTTGTTCATTTTTTGGCTTCCTGCTGCTTTGAAGTGAGGTATTTAATGTTTTCCCACTTCTTAATTGAACTACTTGGCATTCTTCTGCTATTTGTTTTGACAGTTGCTTTTCTGTTTGCTTTAACTGTACTTCCATATTCCTGTTAGCCATTCTTGTTTCCTGTAGTATTTCCTTGAATTCGGCTAGCTGCTGAGTTAGAAAGTCTAATTGCTGATTGAATTCATTAGCCTGATCTACAAGACTGAGTTCAGCAGTTACTGTTTTAGCTTCTTCTTTCGTGGAAGATTCACTGCTTAGGTACAGATGCTGATTTCTGGCAACTGTATCAATAAGCTCTTGAGCTTCTTCAATTGTTTTTCTCATATGTATAGATCCACCAGCTGAGTGGTCTAGAGAAATCTGAGCTTTTTCTGTAAGCCCATAGTAGAATATGTCTAATTGCACCCATTCTGAAAACATTTCAGAGGGGCATTTTCTTAGCATCTCTCTATATCTCTCCCAGGCATCATAAAGGGATTCGTTATCTCCTTGTTTGAAGCCTTGGATGCTTAGCCTTAGCTGTGTCATCCGTTTTGGAGGGAAATAGTGACTCAGGAATTTTTCTGACAGCTGCTTCTATGTTTTATGCTGTTCTTAGGCTGGTTATTTAACCACCTCTTAGCTTGATCTTTTACAGCAAATGGAAACAGTAATAATCTGTAGACATCCTGATCCACTTCTTTATCATGTACTGTGTCAGCAATTTGCAAAAATTGTGCCAGAAACTCTGTAGGTTCTTCATGTAGAAGACCAGAATACTGGCAGTTTTGCTGCACCATGATAATGAGCTGAGGATTCAACTCAAAGCTACTAACTCCAATGGAGGGTATACAGATACTACTCCCATATGAAGCAGTAGTGGGGTTAGCATATGACCCCAGAGTCCTCCTGGACTGTTTATTCCCACTTAATTCCATGATGGAATAAAAGAGATGATATGTATGTTGATATTATTTATTTTATAAAAATTTATTTTTATAAAATAAAATAAAAAACGAAATAAATAAAAGAAATTGGAAATATTTTGAAATTGAAATCTGAATTTTTATATAAAATTTTCGAAAAATGTAGTTCAAAATTAGTTAGAAAATATATTTTTTTTTTAATTTTGAATTTTATGATGAAAGAGAAAAATATGCAAAAGACACAAGACTTAAAATTTTTAGATCCAATGCTCCTTATTTTCGAAAATTTTGGAGGGAAAACACCAAGGAACACCAAACCTAAAAATTTTAAGATCAAAACACAAGAAAGACTCAAGAACACCTTGAAGATTCACAAGAACACCAAGAACAAAAGAAAGAACACCAAACTTAAAATTTTTAGAAAACCAAGACAAATTTTCGAAAATTAAAGAAAGATCAACAAGAAAACACCAAACTTAGAGTTTGGCACAAGATTCAATCAAAGAAAAATTATTTTTGAAAAAGATTCCAAAGAAGATACCTAATTATCAAGAACAACTACCAATGCTCCAGCCAATTGGGCAGTAACTTCAATGTTGATTTTAAAAATGTATTATATTTATGGATAAAAATATAAATTTTTGAAAGTTAATGTTTTGAAAAAGCACAAGAAAAACAAGAAAAGACACAAAACAAAAACAACTTGAAGATCAATGAAGAACAAAGAATACAAGTTCGAAAATTTAAAGAAAATTGTAAAATATGCAATTAACACCAAATTTAGAATAGGACACTAAACTCACGAAAATTAGCAATTAATTAAGAAAAATAATAAATTTTGAAAAGAAATTTTTGAAAAGAAACTATCCTATCAAGATTTAATGACTCTATAACAATAAAAATAAATTATTCCTAATCTAAGAAATAAAATAAACCTTTAGTTGTTCAAACTCGAATAATCCCCGGCAACGGCGCCAAAAACTTGGTGCACGAATTTGTGATCCGCACAACTAACCAGCAAGTGCACTGGATCGTCCAAGTAATACCTTACGTGAGTAAGGGTCGATCCCACGGAGATTATTGGTTTGAAGCAAGCTATGTTTATTTTATTATTCTTAGTCAGGATATTAATTAAAATTATCAGTTGGAATTATTAGATTGGAAAAATAAAAGAGAATAAAAGCGTTACTTGTTGTGCAGTAATGAGAAATATGTTGGAGTTTTGGAGATGCTTTGTCCTCTGAATTCCTGCAATGTAATATTCAACTCAATTGTTTGTAAGGCACGTCTACGGCAAGCTGTATGTAGGGTGTCACCATTGTCAGTGGCTACCTCCCATCCTCTCAGTGAAAACATTCCTATGCTCTGTCACAGCACGGCTAATCAGCTGTTGGTTCTCGATCATGTTGGAATAGGATCCATTGATCCTTTTGCGTTTGTCATCACGCCCAGCAATCGCGAGTTTGAAGCACGTCACAGCCATTCAATCCTTGAATCCTACTTGGAATACCACAGATAAGGTTTAGACCTTCCGGATTCTCAAGAGTGGCCGCCATCAATTCTAGCTTATACCGCGGAGATTCTGATTAAGGAATCTAAGAGAAGCTCATTCAGTCTGATGTAGAACTGAGGTGTTTGTCAGGCACACGTTCATGGATTGAGGGAGGTGATGAGTGTCACAGATCATCACCTCCTTCACAATTAAGCACAAATAAACATCTTAGATCGGACCATACACACGTTTGAGTGAAATAGAAACAATTGTATTAATTCATCGAGACGCTGCAGAGCTCCTCACTCCCAACAATGAAGTTTAGAGACTCATGCCGTCAAAAAGTATGTAGTTCAGATCTGAAAATGTCATGAGGTACAAAATAATTCTCTAAAAGTTGTTTAAATAGTAAACTAGTAACCTAGGTTTGCAAAATATGAGTAAACTAAGATAATTGGTGCAGAAATCCACTTCTGGGGCCCACTTGGTGTGTGCTGGGGCTGGGACTAGAGCTATCCACGAATTGAGGCCTTTCTTGGAGTTGAACTCCAAGTTATAACGTGTTTTGGGCGTTCAACTCTGGATCATGACGGGTTTCTGGCGTTTAACTCCAGACAGCAGCATGTACTTGGCGTTCAACGCCAAGTTACGTCGTCTATCTTCGCGCAAAGTATGAACTATTATATATTACTGGAAAGCCCTGGATGTCTACTTTCCAACGCCGTTGAAAGCGCGCCAATTGAACTTCTGTAGCTCCAGAAAATCTATTTCGAGTGCAGGGAGGTCAGGATCCAACAGCATCAGCAGTCCTTTTGCAGCCTAACTCAGATTTTTGCTCAGCTCCCTCAATTTCAGCCAGAAAATACCTGAAATCACAGAAAAACACACAAATGCATAGTAAAGTCCAGAGATATGATTTTTTCCTAAAAACTAATAATATTCTACTAAAAACCAATTAAAACATGCTAAAATCTACATGAAATTACCCCCAAAAAGTGTATAAAATATCCGCTCATCAACAAGCCCATCACTAAGAAAAGGATGGAGCAAACAAGAGATCCCACTCATCATGAAATCCCTGAGATGCCTCAAGGGATGCACTTTCCTCCACAAAACTATTGGGAGCAAATCAACACCTCCCTAGGAGAATTGAGTTCCAACATGGGACAACTAAGGGTGGAGTACCAAGAACATTCCATCCTCCTCCATAAAATTAGAGAAGATCAAAGAATCATGAGAGATGAGCAACAAACGCAAGGAAGAGACATTGAGGAGCTCAAGCACTCTATAAGATCTTCAAGAGGAAGAACAAGCCGCCATCACTAAGTTGGACCCGTTCTTTAATTTTCTTGTTCTTTATTTTCCTATTTTTCGAATTTTAATGCTTATGTTTATCTATTTTGTGTCTTATGATCATTAGTATCTTAGTGTCTATGCCTTAAAGTTATGAATGTCCTATGAATCCATCACCTTTCTTGAATGAAAAATGTTCTTAATTGAAAAAGAGAAGAATTGCATGAATTTTGAATTTTATAACTGATGATTGGATTATTGATGGTTTAGAATTTCACTAATAAAATCTCGTTGTAAAGTATAGTTTCTAAACCAAACAATAATCCTTTCATACAAAAAGTTGTTTGTCACTAGTACAGACCCCTAAAATTTATAAACCGAAGTATTCAAACCTCGGGTCGTTCTCCCTAGGAATTACAATAAACTGTCTTGTTATTGGTTATGAGTTATTTTGGGGTTTTGGATAAGAAGCATGGAAAGTAAATGGCAATGAAAATAAACTAACAACTAACAAAGCTCTTGGCAAGATGTGAGAGCTAGAAATCCTATCCTAGTTACCTTTCTCAATTGTGATGAGAATTGTTCATTGCTACCACTTAGTTAACCTCTAACTATGGAGGAAAGTCAAGTGGATGAATCAATTTGATTCCTCAAGCCCTAATCATCTCCTAAAGGAATGACTAGCTTTAGAGATATTCAAATTAATTAGCAACTTCTAATTATCAATCAACAAAGGAATTAGATAACTCAAGAGTCACTAATTACTCTCCCTAGGCCAAGAGGAGCGAAACCTACACTATATCTAGAAGAGATATTTCATCAAACACATAGAGTGCAATATAAGTAAACATTATTAAATGCAAGAATTAAAGGAATCTACAACTACAAAAACAAGAGATCAACAATAGAAAAGCAATGAAGAACAATTATTATGAATTACCTCTTATTGAATTGAAAGAAAATGGAAGTAGCAATAGTAGATCTACAACAAAGTATAAGAACAATATAAAGGGAATTACAACAAAGGAGTAGAAGAATGATGAATGTAACAACAATGAATTGGGAAGTAGAAGTAGAAGAAAGCTAAGATTAAAACCTAGATCTAAGAACTAAACCTAATCCTAATTCTAGAGAGAAGTGAGAGCTTCTCTCTCTAAAACTCTAAACTAATCCTAAGTATATTCTATATGCTTCATTAATTCCTTCACTAATGCCTTCCCCTTAATCCTTCATCCTTTTATTCCTTTCCCTTAGCAATTGGCGCCAAAAAATGGGTTCAGAAACCCTCTCAAATCGCCAGGCACGTGTTGCATTAATGAGGTCATGTGCTGTCATCGACGCGCGTGCGCGCACGGTACGCGTGCGCGTCCCTGGCTTGTTTCGCAATGTGCGCGCGAGCGCCTTGTGCGCGTGCGCGTGCATGGCCTAGATCAATTTCTTTGGCTTTTGTGCTTCTCTCCACTTGCATGCTTCCTTCCTTGCTCCTTTGATCCATGCCTAACCTATTTCATCCTGAGATTACTAGCAAACATATCAAGGCATCTTATGGAATCAAAGAGGAACTAAAATTCATCAAAATAAGGCTTAAAAAGCATGTTTTTACAATTAAGCACAAATACGGGAGAGATTACAAAACCATGCCAATTCATAGGTTAAATGCGAGAAAAGGTTATCAAAATACCCTAAATTCAATACAAGATGAACCCTAAAAATGGGGTTTATCAACCTCCCCACACTTAAACCTTAGCATGTCCTCATGCTAAAATAAGAAGGAACTAAGGGGTATGACATTTATTGAATGCAACTAAACTATATGAATCCTATCTAAATGCAATTATCTAAGCAAATGGAAATGCTTAGTTCAAACGAGTCAATTTCCAAGAGAGCATGTGTAAGCACAAGAGCTAGGCAATAGGAATTAAGTCCAAACCACAATTGTATTGAATTATCAAAAAGAGTTCAAACTTGCAAGAATATAGATAATATGAGTGCACCCATGTAATTGAACTTTTGAACCCTCACCGGATGTGTATCCGCTCTATTCACTCAAGTGTTTAAGGGTTAATTCACTCAGTTCTCTTCTAATCATGCTTTCCAAAATTTGATTTTCTTCTAACAATCAACACTTATTCAATGCATGCATACATTCATCATGAGGTCTTTCATTTAGGTTGTAATGGGGTTAGGGTCAAGGTAGGATCATTTAGGGTTAAGTGGCTAGGATTTGAATCTTTGATTAGCATAGACTCTCCCACCTAACTATATAATGACCTATACAAGTTCAAGCTATTCTAACTACCCATTTTCACTTTTGTTCTTACATATTCATGCATTCTATTCTTTAATTCGTAACACTTATGCATTGATTCCTTTTTATTGAACTTCACCTTGGGGCATTTTGTCCCCTTTTTTTTATTATTTTTCTTCTCCTTTTTTTTCTTTTTCTATTCTTTTGTTTCTCTCATTTTCACTTTTATTTCTTTTTTTCTTTTCATTTTTTTTCTAAACTATACACAAGAACATCAATGCATAAGGTCTATACATTTAATCAATACATGAGTATGTACCCAATTCCTAAACATGAAAGTGTACTACCCTTTTTATCCCATCCAATGTTCCCAAGCCTCACCAACTTTGAATAATAAACACTCTCACTAGCCTAGGCTAATCAAAGATCCAAACAAGGACTTTTCATTGGTTTTCCGCCTTGGGCTTGTAATGTGCTAAAATGAGAAATAGTTGGTTAATCGTAGGCTCAAATTGGCTAACAAAGGAATATAAAAGGGTTGGCTATTTGGATAAGTGAGCTAATGAAATGATGGCCTCAATCATATAAATGCATAAATACAAGAAATAAATGGACATATAGAATCAAGCAAATCAAGGATCATAATCATAGAAAGAGAACAATTTCACACAAGAATGGAAGATAAGTGGTTATAAAATGTAACCACATCAATAGGCTCAAGTCTCACAAGCTTGTGTTCTCAATTCAATACATGCTTCACAAAGTATGAAATTCAAGCAAGTTTCACCAAAAATTTTCTTTCAATCAATTGGGTTAGTGCCCTATATTTTGACTTCTTGAAAAATCTCAATGTTTGACTAAGCATTGTTGTGATTGAAAAATCCAAAAATTTCCTTAGTTTACCCTTTCCTTTTACTTAAAACCAATTTCTTATGCAAAAAGGGTGACACTAAGTTTGCAATTCAAAGTATGATTTCTAATAACAACCACAAACTAAAAAGAAAGATAAGCAAAAATGCATAAAGAAAAATCCAACTAAAAGTATGAAATCTAAAGATATCCACAAGCATCAAAAGCATCAAAATATCTAAAATCCAAAATAAGCAGTAAAGGTGTCCAAAATAAACTCAAAATGCATCAAAATATATACAATAGGTATGCAAAGTGAGATAACTAGGAGAGTAGCCGAAAAGTTCACCGGTCCCCAAATAATGCTACCGGTGCCCTCCCCAAACTTAAGATCAAGCATCGTCCTCGATGCTAAACCGGAGGATCAGTGGGAGGTACAACAGTAGGCTCTGGCTCTGGCTGTGGCTGTGGGACCGGCTTCGCATGAGTCTGAGCTGTCTCTGTGGTGTTTGGGGTATCTGGATGAGCAGCCTGCTGAGTCAGTGCCTCCGCATCCTCCTCCTGATGATCCTGCTCATTGGAGGCCGGAGAATCGGGAAGCGGAGGTAACTCAGCACCCAGAGAAATAAGCGCCTGGTCCATCCGATCCAAACGGCGTCTGACATGGAGTCTCTCTCGCTCTAAAAACCGGAAGAGACGCTGGACCAGTAAATAAGTAGGCTCAGGTGCTGCTGGTGGAACTGTCGATGATGAGGGGGCTGCTGTAGTAGAGGAAGATGGTGCTGATGTAGGGGCTGACTGTCCGGCTGTCCCCACTACCGCCCTAGCCCTGGAACGGCATCTAGCTGGCGGCCTCTCATGTACCCAACCACCCCAAGGAATGGTAACCTCTCTGTCATCTGTATCAGGCGGTGGTGGTAACACATCGTCATCTGACCAAGGGACCTCGGCTAGGGCAGCCATACTCGTGACCAAAGTAGGAAATGGAAGTAGGCCACGAATATGTGCCCGCCACATGCACTGCCGGATAAGCCGGGGAAAATAGACATCCTTCCCCTCCATGACACATCCAATCAGCAGAAGCATCTCCATGGGGATCTCAGAGAAGTGAGTGGTAGGCAAGACGTAGTGGGCAAAGATCATCTGCCAAGTCCTGGCCTCTCTAGTCAAGTGAGCAAATAGCATCCCCTTAGGCTTGGTATTGTTTGCATCCATAACCCATGTGGCATCTGGTAACCCAATGACGCTCCTCAGTGCCTCGTAATCAAAAGTCATGCTGTGTATGGCCAACTCAGCCTGCTGATGGGCGCAAGTGCCATCAGGAATATGCCGGCACTGCAAAGCCTCCTCTATGGCCGTCTCAGTGATCATGATCTCTCTACCCCTCAACTGAACCGAATCCAAAGTCGGACGGAAGAAGTTGCAGTAAAATTCCTTCACCCAAGATATGTTGATATCCCCCAAATCTCAGTCAACAAAGTCTATGCCCAACTCAAGGATCCGACTAGTAATGGACCGTCGGACGTCATTGGGGAGAGCAAGCTTCTTCTCGGTATTCAGTTTTGTTGTCCGGTACTTAGAAAATCGAAGCTCACAGTAGAGATTAGGGAACTTGGTTGGGTCAGTAGAAGGTAACAGTTGATTTTCCTTTTCTTCGTCATTTAGAGGGTTCTTAGCATAGTTCTTATAGATGGAGGGGATAGAGGGTGTAAAGTGCTTCCTTTTCTTGGAAGAGGTGGCTATAGCCTTTCCTTTATCCGACATCCTGAAAAAGAAATATAATGGAATATAAGCAATAAAGCATGTAGCACAAAGCAAAGAAAGCATATTCAGGATGTAAAATGGAAAGAAAGCAAACATGATGTGAATGGAACTTGAAATACGGCCAACAAATAAGAACAGAAAACACAGCCATATTCCCAAAATTCAATGCTCACTAAATGACCAAAATTCATAAAGAATAAGCATGTTCATCATCAATACCCAAAGAATGGTTAAAGGAGTTAAAATGCAAGTTGGGAAGGAAAAGGGCAGTGAGTTAGAAAAATTGGAGTTAAAAAATTAGTAGCATGATGAGAACTGAACATTTCAAACATACAAATCATGGTCACAACATATCATGCAAATCCCGGAAGTCGAAAATAACGAAAGGTAGCCCAAATTCGTAATAGAGAGCAAAAATGAATTCAAAAATTTTCTTGAAAAGTGGGCAGCATTTCGGCTTAAAATTGGATGTTCCTGGATTGCAAAATGGCACATACAATCATGATTACAATATCATTTAGTCAAAGCAACACAAGATAGCATCCAGGCAACACACAATATACACAGAGCAACTCAAACATGGCACTTATCAAACAATTGAGCAAGCAGAAAATAAACACAAACGGAGCACTTATCAGGCCTAGAATCCTCTATCCAGCCCTAGCTACCTAACAGCAGATATTTCTATCTAATTCTAACATGCAAAATTGAAACTCTAACTAACTAACATTAAGCAGTAGCTATAGTAATGAAAACTAATGAACATAGAGTTGAAGCATGGAACCTGGGGGCAGAGTGAAATAAATGGAAATAGAACTGGGAAGTAGTGGTGGCAGAGAAATGAGTGGGGCGCAGGACACCACCGCGGAGGGTGGCGGGCACGGCGGAGCAGCGAGGAAGCTGCTGACGGCGACGGCGGAGTGGGAGACAAATCGGAGTTGACGAGTGGGAGAGAGAGAATGCGAATGGCAGTTGGTTGGTGGTGAGAGAAAGAAGCCGGCCGTTCGGTGGTGGCGACGGCGGTGGGGTTTTGCAAGAGAGCAGAGGGGGAGAGTGAGTGGCGGTGAGTGGACGAGAGAGAGAGAGAGAGAGAGGGGGGTCGGGTGGTGCTGGTGATGGACGGCGGTCGTTGGTGGTGGTCGCCGGTGCTGCTGCCGCGGCGGTGTAGAGAGAGAAGAGAAAGAATGGAGGTTGGGGAAGAAGAAAGGGGCGCGACTGCGCGACACTCTGCGCGTGTTAGGGTTATCCCCTTTTTTGAATCGACGCGGGCGCGCACCTTGCGCGTCCGCGTACATGGAGAAAATAGGGATCCACGCGTGAGCGTGTAGTGCGCTCTAGCGTGGGTTGGCCAGACTATGCAACGGTGTGTGCGCGTACAGTGCGTGCACGCGTACATGGGGTTGGGCCTGAGGCTTAGAGTGGGCTTGACGCACGCCCAACTCTCGGGGCAAAGGCCTAGAATGGCGGCAGCACGTAAGGGCGCGGGCGCGTACAGCGCGTGTCCGCGCACATTGGTAATATGTGATACGACGCGCTAGCGCGATGCGTGCGCTCGCGTCCGTTCTTCCTTGGGCATATGGGCACGCACGCGGTAAGTGCGCGTCCGCGCGAATCGAGTTGGGCCAGGGGCTTAAGGTTGGCCCAGAGTTGGCTCCACTCTCTTGGGCTTGGCTCAAAAACTTGCAGCAACAAATCGACGCGGACGCGGTAGGTGCGCGTCCGTGTGAACTTCCATGTTCTCATAATCTGCGCGCACGCACGTAGTGCGCGTCCGCGTGGGTCATGTTGGGCTCAGGGCATAATGTTTGCCCAAGAGAGGCCCAACTCTCGAGTACGTGGGTGATGTTGTATCAGCTCAGGGACGCGTGCGCGTACATGGTGCGCGCGCGTCCACCCCTTTTTTTATTTCTTTTTTTTTTAATGAGAGAAATATGCTGAAGTGCTCCCCATACTATTCACAACTCTTTATGCATCTACTTACTAGACACAAGAATGCAATTCACAAAAATGCAATATGATGTTATTCATCTACTACTAAACACAACATACATGTGACTAAGCTAACAATTAAGTTGTACAAACAAATTTATGTGAAACATCTACCTAGAATGATAACTCAAGTCACTTATTAAGCAAATTTAAAAGAGAGTGGAAAGAGTTTACCATGGTGGGGTGTCTCCCACCTAGCACTTTTAGTTTAAGTCCTTAAGTTGGACATTTTGAGATGCTTGTTGTCATGGTGGCTTATGCTTGTGCTCATCCTTGAATTTCCAAGGATCCATGCTTCTCAATTGGTTGACAGAATTTCCAACCATCTTCATCAAGCTTGGGCAAAGTTCTACCCAAGATATGAGTTCCCTTAGTTGGTCTTCACAAAGCGAGCCGGGATCCCATATCTTATCTTCACACCCGTCCGTTAGTTGAGTTTCACGATTTTGTCGGATGGGTGGTTGACATAAGGGTGATTGACACATAGAATTCTCTTTGTTCCGCCAATGCTTCCTTCTAAGCCCATATATGGTAATTTTTGTACCATCCTCATTCATACACCGTAGAGTCTTGGCCTTTATGATTTTTATACCGAAATTCCAACCACTACACAACTCTTTCCTATTCTTAATTCTACAAAGAGCTCTAAGTTGACCATCATTCTCAATTAAACCATATTCAAGTGAGAGAGTAAAGCTTAGGGATGAGAGTTTTACCCACTTGAAAGTTGATTTCGGGAGGGGGATCTCCCCACACTTAGACAATGCAAGGTCTACTTCTTTAGGCTCTTCTTTGGTTGTTTCCACCTCTTTACAAACTTCTTTGATTTCAACCTTATCCCCTTTTTCGCTTGGCTTGGTGTTGTCTTCAAGAACTTCATCTTGGCCAATGGGAGGTGATTCAATTTGGGATAGGAATTCATGGATAGATGAATTCATCTCTCGATCAACCTCTTCATATTCTTCAATTTCAATATACACCATGCCATTTCCGTCTTCCTTGGGAGGTTGTGCACACTCTTTTATAATTGTAACTTCATGTCCAAGGGGAGAGGATTCCATTGTAGAGAGAAACTCATCCATGATTGAATCCATCTCTTGATAAGCTTCTTCCAAATCTCCAACGATGGTATGCCTTGGAGGTTGCGCACCCTCCTCAACATCAATATCAAGCTTCTTGGAAGAGTGCTTCATGATGCTACATTCCCATGGACTTTCAACATCTCCCAAATCTTCAACCACTTCTTCCTTTTCTTCAATGATCGTTGGCTCCTCCAATTGTTCCAACGTAAAACTTGGCTTCTCCTTCTCTACCGTGTTGCCCGATTTCTCCTTCATACTTTACTCTTTTGTTGACTTTTCAGATGTCGTCATGGAAGTACCTTGAGTATTCAAACATTGGTGGGCTAAAGTGTGCACCACCTTGGTCAAATTGGTCACAAACTCAAGTGTATCCCGCTTCATGGCTTCTTGTCCTTGGAGTAACAAAGTGAGAGGGTCGTCTATTGGGGCTTATGGTGGGTAGGAAGGTTCATTATTTTGGAGAGAGGGTTCATAATAGGAAAGTGGTTCTTCTTGGTAAGGTTGTGGAGATTGTGTGTATTGAGGTGGTTCTTGGGAGTAATCTTGATAGGGTTGTGGTGGTTCTAAGGGTTCTTGCTCATAATGGTCATAAGAGTATGGTATGGGGGTTTGGTCATATGATGGATATGGATCATAGGGCGGTGTTTGGTAATGAAAGGCTTGTGAGAATGGTTGAGGTTCATGTTGAGGATAGGATTCATAGGCATATGATGGTGGTTATTGAGTGTCACAAAAAGAATCATCATAGCCGTTAAATTGGCATGCATTAGGATGGAAATTATACCTATAAGTATCCGGAGGTTGTTGCCAATAGGAGTGATCAATTCCTTGAGGTTCCTCCCATCTTTGTTGGTTCCATCCATAATGAGTGTCATCATTGAGGTGCACATTTCCTACAACAAAACTAGAACCAAACTCATAGCCATAGGGAGAATTCATTATGGAAAGACAAAATAAAACTAACAAAATCTAGTAAACAAGCAAAAGACAAGCTATTTACAATATTCACATATGTACAATAACCAATAACATAACACCATTGCAAATCCCCGGCAACAGCGCCATTTTGATGATTGGATTTTTGACGGTTTAGAATTTCACTAATAAAATCTCGTTGTAAAGTATAGTTTCTAAACCAAACAATAATCCTTTCATACAAAAAGTTGTTTGTCACTAGTACAAACCCCTAAAATTTATAAACCGAAGTATTCAAACCTCGGGTCGTTCTCCCTAGGAATTACAATAAAGTGTCTTGTTATTGGTTATGAGTTATTTTGGGGTTTTGGATAAGAAGCATGAAAAGTAAATGGCAATGAAAATAAACTAACAACTAACAAAGCTCTTGGCAAGATGTGAGAGCTAGAAATCCTATCCTAGTTACCTTTCTCAATTGTGATGAGAATTGTTCATTGCTACCACTTAGTTAACCTCTAACTATGGAGGGAAGTCAAGTGGATGAATCAATTTGATTCCTCAAGCCCTAATCATCTCCTAAAGGAATGACTATCTTTAGAGATATTCAAATTAATTAGCAACTTCTAATTATCAATCAACAAAGGAATTAGATAACTCAAGAGTCACTAATTACTCTCCCTAGGCCAAGAGGAGCGAAACCTACACTATATCTAGAAGAGACATTTCATCAAACACATAGAGTGCAATACAAGTGAACATTATTAAATGCAAGAATTAAAGGAATCTACAACTACAAAAACAAGAGATCAACAATAGAAAAGCAATGAAGAACAATTATTATGAATTACCTCTTATTGAATTGAAAGAAAATGGAAGTAGCAATAGTAGATCTATAACAAAGTATAAGAACAATATAAAGGGAATTACAACAAAGGAGTAGAAGAATGATAAATGTAACAACAATGAATTGGGAAGTAGAAGTAGAAGAAAGCTAAGATTAAAACCTAGATCTAAGAACTAAACCTAATCCTAATTCTAGAGAGAAGTGAGAGCTTCTCTCTCTAAAACTCTAAACTAATACTAAGTATATTCTATATGCTTCATTAATTCCTTCACTAATGCCTTCCCCTTAATCCTTCATCCTTTTATTCCTTTCCCTTAGCAATTGACGCAAAAAATGGGTTTAGAAACCCTCTCAAATCGCCAGGCATGTGTTGCATTAATGAGGTCATGTGCTGTCATCGACGCGTGCGCATCCCTGGCTTATTTCGCAATGTGTGCGCAAGCGCCTTGTACGCGTGCGCGTGCATGGCCTAGATCAATTTCTTTGGCTTTTGTGCTTCTCTCCACTTGCATGCTTCCTTCCTTGCTCCTTTGATCCATGCCTAACCTATTTCATCCTGAGATTACTAGCAAACATATCAAGGCATCTTATGGAATCAAAGAGGAACTAAAATTCATCAAAATAAGGCTTAAAAAGCATGTTTTTACAATTAAGCACAAATACGGGAGAGATTACAAAACCATGCCAATTCATAGGTTAAATGCGAGAAAAGGTTATCAAAATACCCTAAATTCAATACAAGATGATCCCTAAAAATGGGGTTTATCAATAACAGAGTAATTATTTTGATGTGGTAGCAATACTTTTGTTTTCTGAATGTATGCTTAAACAGTGCATATGTCTTTTGAATTTGTTGTTCATGAATGGTTGGCTCTTGAAAGAATGATGAAAAAGGAGACATGTTACTGAGGATCTGAAAAATCATAAAAATGATTCTTGAAGCAAGAAAAAGCAAAAAAAAAAACAAAAAGAAAAAAAAGAAATAAAGTTGTGATCCAAGGTAAAAAGAGTGTGCTTAAGAACCCTGGACACCTCTAATTGGGGACTCTAGCAAAGCTGGGTCACAATCTGAAAAGGTTCACCCAATTATGTGTCTGTGGCATGTATGTATCCAGTGGTAATACTGGAAGACAGAGTGCTTTGGGCCACGGCCAAGACTCATAAAATAGCTGTGTTCAAGAATCATCATACTTAACTAGGAGAATCAATAACACTATCTGGATTCTGAGTTCCTATAGAAGCCAATCATTCTGAATTTCAAAGGATAGAGCGAGATGCCAAAACTGTTCAGAGGCAAAAAGCTTAAAGCCCCGCTCATCTAATTAATACTGATCTTCATAGATGTTTTTGGAATTCATTGCATATTCTCTTCTTTTATCTTATTTGATTTTCAGTTGCTTGGGGACAAGCAACAATTTAAGTTTGGTGTTGTGATGAGCGGATAATTTATACGCTTTTTGGCATTGTTTTTAGTATGTTTTAGTTAGTTTTTAGTATATTTTTATTATTAGTTAAAATTCACTTTTCTGGACTTTACTATGAGTTTGTGTGTTTTTCTGTGATTTCAGGTATTTTCTGGCTGAAATTGAGGGACCTGAGCAAAAATCTGATTCAGAGGCTGAAAAGGACTGCAGATGCTGTTGGATTCTGACCTCCCTGCACTCGAAGTTGATTTTCTGGAGCTACACAAGCTTTATTGGCGCGCTCTCAACTGCGTTAGAAAGTAGACATTTTGAGCTTTCCATCAATATATAATAGTCCATACTTTGCCCGAGATTTGATGGCCCAAACCAGCGTTCCAAATCAGCTTAAAATTACCCGGCGTTAAACGCCGGAACTGGCACAAGAATGGGAGTTAAACGCCCAAACTGGCACAAAAGCTGGCGTTTAACTCCAAGAAAAGTCTCTACACATGAAAGCTTCGATGCTCAGCCCAAGCACACACCAAGTGGGCCCGAAAGTGGATTTTTATGTCATTTACTCATTTCTGTAAACCCTAGGCTACTAGTTCTCTACAAATAGGACCTTTTACTATTGTATTTTCATCTTTTGATCATGTTTTTATGATTGAACCCTCTTTGGGAGGCTGGCCATTCGGCCATGCCTAGACCTTGTTCTTATGTATTTTCAACGGTGGAGTTTCTACACACCATAGATTAAGGTGTGGAGCTCTGCTGTACCTCGAGTATCAATGTAATTACTATTTTTCTTCTATTCAATTCGGCCTATTCTTGTTCTAAGATATCACTTGTTCTTCAACTTGTTGAATGTGATGATCTGTGACACTCATCATCATTCTCACCTATGAACGTGTGCCTGACAACCACCTCCGTTCTACCTTAGATTGAGTGGATATCTCTTGGATCCCTTAATCGGAATCTTCGTGGTATAAGCTAGAACTGATGGCGGCATTCAAGAGAATCCGGAAGGTCTAAACCTTGTCTGTGGTATTCTGAGTAGGATTCAAGGATTGAATGACTGTGACGAGCTTCAAACTCCTGAAGGCTGGGCGTTAGTGACAGACGCAAAAGAATCACTGGATTCTATTCCAACCTGATTTAGAACCGACAGATGATTAGCCGTGCTGTGACAGAGCACGTTGAATATTTTCACTGAGAGGACGGGACTGTAGCTACTGACAACGGTGATGCCCAACATACAGCTTGCAATGGAAAGGAGTAAGAAGGAATCGATGAAGACAGTAGGAAAGCAGAGAGACGGAAGGGACAAAGCATCTCCATACGCTTATCTGAAATTCTCACGAATGAATTACATAAGTATCTCTATCTTTATGCTTTATTCGTATATCATTCATAACCATTTGAATCTGCCTGACTGAGATTTACAAGGTGACCATAGCTTGCTTCATACCAACAATCTCCGTGGGATCAACCCTTACTCGCGTAAGGTTTATTACTTGGACGACCCAGTGCATTTGCTGGTTAGTTGTGCGAAGTTGTGATAAAGAGTTGAGATTTCAATTGAGCGTACCATGTTGATGGCGCCATTGATGATCACAATTTTGTGCACCATGTACGCAAAGGCCAGTGTGTGCTTCTCCTTTGATTTCTTCATGTTTCCTCCCTCTTGCATGCTCTTCTTCCACTCTTACCAAGCCATTCCAACCTATAACACCTGAAATCACTTATCAAAACCATCAAGGCATCGAATGGGATGAAAGTGGGATAAAATTGATTAAATTAAGCACAAAATAGCATATTTTTACAATTAGGCTCAATTTAGGGAGAGAATAGAAAAGTATGCTATTTGAATGAATAAATGTGGGTTTATATGATGAAATCCACTCAAATCAAACCAAAATATATCGTCAAATATGGATTCACCAAAGAACATCAAGAAAATACATGTTTATGCATGTGTTCTTGAAACCAAAACAAAAGGAAGGGAGAATAGATATCTCAACTTATTTCCAGCCTTAATAAGTCACATGGTTTTGAAGAGAAAGAAGAAAGGATCACTTTTATTGGTTTAGAATTTTGATTTGAGTTTTAGTTCAGAAGAAATCAAGCTTTGAAGTTCAAGAACCAAGAACTTTTCTCTCTTTTCCCTTTTGCAAATTTTCGACGACAATGAGGAAACGAAATAGCCTTGGAGGTCTTGGGGGTGAGCCGTGATTGGATAGTGTGGGTGGTGGATTAAAATAATATTAAAATATCTCAAGTGTATTGCAAGTATTACAACTTGATGGTCGTCCGAACTGCGTACTTCAATTCGAACTCGGACAACTCCACAACCTACTGTATATCCACCCTGCAATATCTATTTTTTTTTTGTAGGATTTGCTTCATGGGTTGATTAATTCGGGCTTTGGTGATGTGAGCTTGAAAGTTAGGGCACAATCTTCGGGATGCTAGGACCAAAGCACATGTACCTTGCTTAATTTATTAATAATTGAGTTCAGCTTCTTGTAGTATTTTATTGGGGAAGTAGGCGAGCTTTTTCTCAATGTTATTGATGAGCGGATAATTTATACGCTTTTTGGCATTGTTTTTAGGTAGTTTTTAGTAGGATCTAGCTACTTTTATGGATGTTTTTATTAGTTTTTATGCAAAATTCACATTTCTGGACTTAACTATGAGTTTGTGTATTTTTCTGTGATTTTAGGTATTTTCTGGCTGAAATTGAGGGACCTAAGCAAAAATCTTATTCAGGCTGAAAAAGGACTGCTGATGCTGTTGGATTCTGACCTCCCTGCACTCGAAATGGAGTTTCTCAAGCTATAGAACTCCAAAAGGCGCGCTCTCAATTGCGTTGGAAAGTAGACATACAGGGCTTTCCAGAAATATATAATAGTCTCTACTTTGTTTGATCTTAGATGATGCAAACTGGCGTTCAACGCCAGTTCCATGCTGCATTCTGGAGTAAAACGCCAGAAACACGTCACAGAGTTAAACGCCAAAAACACATTACAACTTGGCGTTTAACCCCAAGAGAAGCCTTTGCACGTGTAAAGCTCAAGCTCAGCCCAAGCACACACCAAAGTGGGCCCCGGAAGTGGATTTCTGAACTTAGACTTATTTCTGTAAACCCTAGTAGCTAGTCTAGTATAAATAGGAGCTTTTACTATTGTATTTTCATCTTTGGACGTTTAGTCCTTAGACCAGAGTTTAGTTTTTAGACTTTGGGGGCTGGCTATTCGGCCATGCCTGGACCATCACTTATTTATTTTCAACGGTGGAGTTTCTACACACCATAGATTAAGGTGTGAAACTCTGCTATACCTCGAGAATTAATGCAATTACTATTGTTCTTCTATTCAATTCAAGCTTATTCTTATCCTAAGATATTCGCTGCACTTCAACCTGATGGATGTGATGATCTGTGACACTCATCATCATCCGTCCTTATGAACGCGTGCCTGACAACCACTTCCGTTCTACAAGCGAGAGCTAGAGTGTGTATCTCTTGGATTCGTTAATCAGAATCTTCATGGGATAAGCTAGAATCCATTGGCAGCATTCTTGAGAACCCGGAAAGTCTAAACCTTGTCTGTAGTATTCCGAGTAGGATTCAGGGATTGAATGATTGTGACGAGTTTCAAACTTGCGAGTGTTGGGCGTAGTGACAGACGCAAAAGGATCAATGGATCCTATTCCGACATGATCGAGAACCGACAGATGATTAGCCGTGCTGTGACAGAGCATTTGGACCATTTTCACTGAGAGGATGGGAAGTAGCCATTGACAACGGTGACGCCCTACATACAGCTTGCCATAGAAAGGAGTAAGAATGATTGGATGAAAGCAGTAGGAAAGTAGAGATTCAGAAGGAACAAAGCATCTCCATACACTTATCTGAAATTCCCACCAATGATTTACAAAAGTATCTCTATCTCTATTTTATGCTTTATTTATCTTTATATTTGAAAACCATTATAACCATTTCAATCCGCCTAACTGAGATTTACAAGATGACCATAGCTTGCTTCATACCAACAATCTCGGTGGGATCGACCCTTACTCACGTAAGGTATTACTTGGACGACCCAGTGCACTTGCTGGTTAGTTGTGCGAAGTTGTGACAAAGTGTGATTCATGTTTGAGAGCTCCAAGTCTATTGGCGCCATTGTTGATGATCACAATTTTGTGCACCAAGTTTTTGGCGCCGTTCCCGGGGATTGTTCGAGTTTGGACAACTGACGGTTCATCGTGTTGCTCAAATTAGGTAATTTTCTTTTCAAAAATCTTTCAAAATTTTTTTCTTTGTTTTCGTTTTTCCGAAAAAAATATTTTCGAAAAATCCAACAAAAAATTTTAATAAAATCATAAAAACCAAAAATATTTTTGTTTCTTGTTTGAGTCTTGAGTCAATTTTTAAGTTTGGTGTCAATTGCATGTTTTTAAAATTTATGCATTTTTTTGAAAAATTCATGCATAGTGTTCTTCATGATCTTCAAGTTGTTCTTGGAAAGTCTTCTTGTTTGATCTTCATATTTTCTTCTTTTGTGTCTTTTGTTGTTTTTCATATGCATTTTTTAATTCATGGTGTCTAAGCATGAAAAATTTCTAAGTTTGGTGTCTTGCATGTTTTTCTTTTCTTGAAAATTTTTCAAAAATAAGTCTTGATGTTCATCTTGATCTTCAAAGTGTTCTTGGTGTTCATCTTGAGATTCATAGTGTTCTTGCATGCATCATGTGTTTTGATTCATAATTTTCATGTTGTGAGTCATTTGTGTGTTTTTCTCTCTCTTCATTAAAAATTCAAAAATAAAAAAATATATCTTTTCCTTATTTTACTCCTAAATTTCGAAATCTTTGGGTTGACTTAGTAAAAAATTTTTAAAATAAGTTGTTTCTTGTTAGTCAAGTCAAGATTTCAATTTTAAAAATCTTATCTTTTCAAAACTTTTTCAAAAATCAAATCTTTTTCATTTTTCTTTTATATTTTCGAAAATTTTTTAAAAATTGATTTTCAAAATCTTTTTTTTTATCTTTATTTCATAATTTCGAAAACCTTACTAACAATTAATGTAATTGATTCAAAAATTTGAAGTTTGTTACTTTCTTGTTAGGAAAAGTTCAATCTTTAAATTCTAGAATAATATCTTTTAGTTTCTTGTTAGTCAAGTAATCAATTTTAATTTTCAAAATCAAATCTTTTTAATTTCCTTTTCAAATCTTTTTCAAAATATCTTTTCAATCATATCTTTTTAATAATATCTTTTTCAAAATCAATTTCGAAATCTTTTCTAACTTCTTATCTTTTCAAAATTGATTTTCAAATCTTTTTCAACTAACTAATTGACTTTTTGTTTGTTTCTTATCTTTTTCAAAACCACCTAACTACTTTTTTTCTCTCTAATTTTTGAAAACTCCTCATCATTTTTCAAAATTCTTTTTAATTAACTAATTGTTTCAAATTTTAATTTTAAATTTATTTCTTCTCTTAATTTTTGAAATTCTCTCCTTCCCATCTTCTTCTATTTTATTTATTTATTCATTTACTAATACTTCTCTTCATCTTAAAATTCGAACCCTCTCTTCTCTTCTGTGTTCGAATTTTTCTCCTCCTTCTTCTATTATTTTCTTCTTCTACTCACATAAAGGAATCTCTATACTGTGACATAGAGGATTCCTCTTCCTTTTCTGTTCTCTTCTTTTTCATATGAGCGGGAGCAAGGACAAGGACATTCTTGTTGAAGCAGATCCTGAACCTGAAAGGACTCTGAAGAGGAAGCTAAGAGAAGCTAAAGCACAACAATCCAGAGAAAATCTTACAGAGAATCTCGAAAAAGAAGGAGATATGGCCGAACCCAATAATAATGCAAGGAGGATGCTTGGTGATTATACTACACCTACTTACAACTTTTATGGAAGAAGCATCTCAATCCCTGCCATTGGAGCAAACAATTTTGAGCTAAAACCTCAACTAGTTGCTCTAATGCAACAGAACTGCAAGTTTCATGGACTTCCATCAGAAGATCCCTATCAGTTTTTAACTGAATTCTTGCAGATCTGTGATACTGTTAAGACTAATGGAGTAGATCCTGAAGTCTACAGGCTCATGCTTTTCCCTTTTGCTATAAGAGACAAGGCTAGAACATGGTTGGACTCACAACCTAAAGATAGCCTGGACTCTTGGGATAAGCTGGTCACGGCCTTCTTGGCCAAGTTCTTTCCTCCTCAAAAGCTGAGCAAGCTTAGAGTGGATGTTTAGACCTTCAAGCAAAAAGATGGTGAATCCCTCTAAGAATCTTGGGAAAGATACAAGCAGTTGACCAAAAAGTGTCCTTCTGGCATGCTTTCAGAGTGGACCATTTTAGATATATTCTATGATGGTCTATCTGAGCTTTCTAAGATGTCACTGGACCATTCTGCAGGTGGATCCATTCACCTAAAGAAAATGTCTGCAAAAGCTCAAGAACTCATTGACATGGTTGCAAATAACCAATTCATGTACACCTCTAAGAGGAATCCTATGAGTAATGGGACGCCTCAGAGGAAGGGAGTTCTTGAAATTGATGCTCTGAATGCCATATTGGCTCAGAACAAAATGTTGACTCAGCAAGTCAACATGATTTCTCAGAGTCTTAATAGATTTCAAAATGCATCCAACAGTACTAAAGAGGCATCTTCTGAAGAAGAAGCTTATGATCCTGAGAACCTTGCAATGGCAGAGGTGAATTACATGGGTGAAGCCTATGGAAACATCTATAATCCCTCATGGAGAAATCATCCAAATTTCTCATGGAAAGATCAACAGAAGCCTCAACAAGGCTTTAATAATGGTGGAAGAAACAGGCTTAGCAATAGCAAGCCTTTTCTATCATCTTCTCAGCAACAGACAGAGAATTCTGAGCAGAGCTCTGGTGCGCGAAATTGTGAACAATACTTTTCACAACTCTCATAATCCCCGGTAATGAACCCCAAAAAAAAAACTTGGTGTTCAATACCATGGCATAAACACAACTTCGCACAACTAACCAGCAAGTGCACTGGGTCGTCCAAGTAATAAACCTTACGCGAGTAAGGGTCGATCCCAAGGAGATTGTTGGTATGAAGCAAGCTATGGTCATCTTGTAAATCTTAGTCAGGCAAACTCAAATGGATATGGTGATATACGAATAAAACATAAAGATAAAGATAGAGATACTTATGTAATTCATTGGTGAGAATTTCAAATAAGCGCATGAAGATGCTGTGTCCCTTCCGTCTCTCTGCTTTCCTACTGTCTTCATCCAATCCTTCTTACTCCTTTCCATGGCAAGCTTATGCAAGGGTTTCACCGTTGTCAGTGGCTACCTCCCATCCTCTCAGTGGAAATGTTCAACGCACCCTGTCACAGCACGGCTATCCATCTGTCGGTTCTCAATCAGGCCGGAATAGAATCCAGTGATTCTTTTGCGTCTGTCACTAACGCCCCGCCTTTAGGAGTTTGAAGCACGTCACAGTCATTCAATCATTGAATCCTACTCAGAATACCACAGACAAGGTTAGACCTTCCGGATTCTCTTGAATGCCGCCATCAGTTCTAGCCTATACCACGAAGACTCTGATCTCACGGAATGGCTGGCTCGGTTGTCAGGCGAGCGCTCGGTTGTCAGGCGATCAACCATGCATCGTGTATCAGGAATCCAAGAGATATTCACCCAATCTAAGGTAGAACGGAGGTGGTTGTCAGGCACACGTTCATAGGTGAGAATGATGATGAGTGTCACGGATCATCACATTCATCAAGTTGAAGAACAAGTGATATCTTATAATAAGAACAAGCGGAATTGAATAGAAGAACAATAGTAATTGCATTAATACTCGAGGTACAGCAGAGCTCCACACCTTAATCTATGGTGTGTAGAAACTCCACCGTTGAAAATACATAAGAACAAGGTCTAGGCATGGCCGAATGGCCAGCCTCTCAATGATCTAAGATAGCCTCAGAACAAAGATAGCTACCAAGATCCCTCAAATACAATAGTAAAAGGTCCTACTTATAGAGAACTAGTAGCCTAAGGTTTACAGAGATGAGTAAATGACATAAAAATCCACTTCCGGGCCCACTTGGTGTGTGCTTGGGCTGAGCAATGAAGCATTTTTGTGTAGAGACTCTTCTTGGAGTTAAACGCCAGCTTTTGTGCCAGTTTGGGCGTTTAACTCCCATTTTGGTGCCAGTTCCGGCGTTTAACGCTGGAAATTCTGAAGGTGACTTTGAACGCCGGTTTGGGCCATCAAATCTTGGGCAAAGTATGGACTATCATATATTGCTGGAAAGCCCAGGATGTCTACTTTCCAACGCCATTGAGAACGCGCCAATTGGGCTTCTGTAGCTCAAGAAAATTCACTTCGAGTGCAGGGAGGTCAGAATCCAACAGAATCTGCAGTCCTTTTCAGTCTCTGAATCAGATTTTTGCTCAGGTCCCTCAATTTCAGCCAGAAAATACCTGAAATCACAGAAAAACACACAAACTCATGGTAAAGTCCAGAAAAGTGAATTTTAACTAAAAACTAATAAAAATATACTAAAAACTAAACCAAATATACTAAAAACATACTAAAAACAATGCCAAAAAGCGTACAAATTATCCGCGCATCACAACACCAAACTTAAATTGTTGCTTGTCCTCAAGCAACTGAAAATCAAATAAGATAAAAAGAAGAGAATATGCAGTGAATTCCAAAAACATCTATGAAGATCAGTATTAATTAGATGAGCGGGGCTTTTAGCTTTTTGCCTCTGAACAGTTTTGGCATCTCACTCTATCCTTTGAAATTCAGAATGATTGGCTTCTTTAGGAACTCAGAATCCAGATAGTGTTATTGATTCTCCTAGCTAAGTATAATGATTCTTGAACACAGCTACTTATTGAGTCTTGGCTGTGGCCTAAAGCACTCTGTCTTCCAGTATTACCACCGGATACATACATGCCACAGACACATAATTGGGTGAACCTTTTCAGATTGTGACTCAGCTTTGCTAAAGTCCCCAATTAGAGGTGTCCAGGGTTCTTAAGCACACTCTTTTTGCCTTGGATCACAACTTTATTTCTTTCTTTTTCTTTTCTTTTTCTTTCTCTCCTTTTTTTCTTTTTTTTTTGTATTCACTGCTTTTTCTTGCTTCAAGAATCATTTTTATGATTTTTCAGATCCTCAGTAACATGGCTCCTTTTTCATCATTCTTTCAAGAGCCAACATTCATGAATCACAAATTCAAAAGACATATGCACTGTTTAAGCATGCATTCAGAAAACAAAAGTGTTGCCACCACATCAAAATAATTAAACTGTTATAAAATTCAAAATTCATGCAATTCTTTTTCTTTTTCAATTAAGAACATTTTTTTTTATTCAAGAAAGGTGATGGATTCATAGGACATTCATAACTTTAAGGCATAGACACTTAAGACACTAATGATCATAAGACACAAACATGGATAAACATAAGCATGAAAATTCGAAAAACAAGAAAATAAAGAACAAGGAGATTAAAGAACGGGTCCACCTTAGTGATGGCGGCTTGTTCTTCCTCTTAAAGATCTTATGGAGTGCTTGAGCTCCTCAATGTCTCTTCCTTGTCTTTGTTGCTCCTCTCTCATGATTCTTTGATCTTCTCTAATTTCATGGAGGAGGATGGAATGTTCTTGGTGCTCCACCCTTAGTTGTCCCATGTTGGAACTCAATTCTCCTAGGGAGGTGTTCAGTTGCTCTCAATAGTCTTGTGGAGGAAAGTGCATCCCTTGAGGCATCTCAGGGATCTCATGATGAGAGGGGTCTCTTGTTTGCTCCATCCTTTTCTTAGTGATGGGCTTATCCTCATCAATGGGGGTGTCTCCTTCTATGTCAACTCCAACTGAATAACAGAGGTGACAAATGAGGTGAGGAAAGGCTAACCTTGCCAAGGTGGAGGACTTGTCCGCCACCTTATAGAGTTCTTGGGCTATAACCTCATGAACTTCCACTTCTTCTCCAATCATGATGCTATGAATCATGATGGCCCGGTCTAGAGTAACTTCGGACCGGTTGCTAGTGGGAATGATTGAGCGTTGGATAAACTCCAACCATCCTCTAGCCACGGGCTTGAGGTCATGCCTTCTTAGTTGAACCGGCTTCCCTCTTGAATCTCTCTTCCATTGGGCACCCTCTTCACAAATGTCAGTGAAGACTTGGTCCAACCTTTGATCAAAGTTGACCCTTCTAGTGTAAGGATGTTCATCTCCTTGCATCATAGGCAAGTTGAATGCCAACCTTACATTTTCCGGACTAAAATCCAAGTATTTTCCCCGAACCATAGTAAGCCATTTCTTTGGATCCGGGTTCACACTTTGATCATGGTTCTTGGTGATCCATGCATTGGCATAGAACTCTTGAACCATTAAGATTCCGACTTGTTGAATGGGGTTGGTAAGAACTTCCCAACCTCTTCTTCGGATCTCATGTCGGATCTCCGGATATTCACTCTTTTTGAGTGAAAAAGGGACCTCGGGGATCACCTTCTTCAAGGCCACAACTTCATAGAAGTGGTCTTGATGCACCCTTGAGATGAATCTCTCCATCTCCCATGACTCGGAGGTAGAAGCTTTTGCCTTCCCTTTCCTCTTTCTAGAGGTTTCTCCGGCCTTGGATGCCATAAATGGTTATGGAAAAACAAAAAGTAATGCTTTTACCACACCAAACTTAAAAGGTTTGCTCGTCCTCGAGCAAAAGAAGAAAGAAGAGAGTAGAAGAAGAAGAAATGAGGAAGAAGGGAATGGCTTTGTGTTCGGCCAAAGAGGGGGAGAAGTGGTGTTTAGGGTGTGTGAAAATGAAGGAGTGAAGATGGGTTTATATAGGTGTGAGGGGAAGGGTCATGGTTCGGCTATGGGAGGGTGAGTTTGGGAGGGAAAGTGGTTTGAATTTGAAGGTGAGGTAGGTGGGGTTTTATGAAGGATGGATGTGAATGATGAAGAGAAAGATGGGATTTGATAGGTGAAGGGTTTTTGGGGAAGAGGTGTTGAGGTGATTGGTGAATGGGTGAAGAAGAGAGAGAGTGGTGGGGTTGGTGGGGATCCTGTGGGGTCCACAGATCCTGAGGTGTCAAGGAAAAGTCATCCCTACACCAAATGGCATGTAAAAATGCGTTTTGAGCCAATTCTGGCGTTAAACGCCGGGCTGGTGCCCATTTCTGGCGTTTAACGCCAGGTTCTTGCCCTTTCCTGGCGTTTAACGCCAGTCTGGTGCCCCTTTCTGGCGTTAAATGCCCAGAATGGTGCCAGACTGGGCGTTAAACGCCCATCTGCTAGCCTTACTGGCGTTTAAACGCCAGTAGGTTCTTCCTCCAGGGTGTGTTGTTTTTCTTCCTGTTTTTCATTCTGTTTTTGCTTTTTCAATTGATTTTGTGACTTTTCATGATCATCAACCTACAAAAAACATAAAATAACAAAGAAAAATAGATAAAATATGACATTGGGTTGCCTCCCAACAAGCGCTTCTTTAATGTTAGTAGCTTGACAGAGGGCTCTCATGGAGCCTCACATTTTCTCAGAGCAATGTTGGAACCTCCCAACACCAAACTTAGAGTTTGAATGTGGGGGTTCAACACCAAACTTAGAGTTTGGTTGTGGCCTCCCAACACCAAACTTAGAGTTTGACTGTGGGGGCTCTGTTTGACTCTGATTTGAGAGAAGCTCTTCATGCTTCCTCTCCATGGTGACAGAGGGATATCCTTGAGCCTTAAACACAAAGGATTCTTCATTCTCTTGAATGATCAGTTCACTTCCATCAACATCAATCACAGCCTTTGCTGTGGCTAGGAAGGGTCTGCCAAGGATGATAGATTCATCCATGCACTTCCCAGTCTCTAGGACTATGAAATCAGCAGGGATGTAATGGTCTTCAATCTTTACCAGAACATCCTCTACAAGTCTATAAGCTTGTTTTCTTGAATTGTCTGCCATCTCTAGTGAGATTTTTGCAGCTTGCACCTCAAAGATCCCTAGCTTCTCCATTACAGAGAGAGGCATGAGGTTTACACTTGACCCTAGGTCACACAAGGCCTTCTTGAAGGTCAATGTGCCTATGGTACAAGGTATGGAGAACTTCCCAGGGTCCTGCCTCTTTTGAGGTAATTTCTGCCTAGACAAGTCATCCAATTCTTTAGTGAGCAAAGGAGGTTCGTTCTCCCAAGTCTCATTTCCAAATAACTTGTCATTTAGCTTCATGATTGCTCCAAGGTATTTAGCAACTTGCTCTTCAGTGACATACTCATCCTCTTCAGAGGAGGAATACTCATCAGAGCTCATGAAAGGCAGAAGTAAGTCCAATGGAATCTCTATGGTCTCATTTTGAGCCTCAGATTCCCATGGTTCCTCATTAGGGAACTCATTGGAGGCTAGTGCACGCCCATTGAGGTCTTCCTCAGTGGCGTTCACTTCCTCTCCTTCCTCTCCAAATTCGGCCATGTTGATGGCCTTGCACTCTCCTTTTGGATTTTCTTCTGTATTGCTTGGAAGAGTACTAGGAGGGAGTTCAGTAATTTTCTTGCTCAGCTGTCCCACTTGTGCCTCCAAATTCCTAATGGAGGACCTTGTTTCAGTCATGAAACTTTGAGTGGTTTGATTAGATCAGGGACCATGGTTGCTAAGTCAGAGCGTTCTGCTTAGAATTCTCTGTCTGTTGCTGAGAAGATGATGGAAAAGGCTTGCCATTGCTAAACCTGTTTCTTCCACCATTATTGTTGTTGAAACCTTGTTGAGGTCTCTGTTGATCCTTCCATGAGAGATTTGGGTGATTTCTCCATGAAGAATTATAGGTGTTTCCATAGGGTTCTCCCATGTAATTCACCTCTTCCATTGAAGGGTTCTCAGGATCATAAGCTTCTTCTTCAGATGAAGCATCCTTAGTACTGCTTGGTGCATTTTGCATTCCAGACAGACTTTGAGAAATCAAATTGACTTGTTGAGTCAATATCTTGTTCTGAGCCAGAATGGTATTCAGAGTATCAATCTCAAGAACTCCTTTCTTCTAATTAGTCCCATTGTTCACAGGGTTCCTTTCAGAAGTGTACATGAATTGGTTATTTGCAACCATTTCAATTAGTTCTTGAGCTTCTGTAGGCGTCTTCTTCAGATGAAGAGATCCTCCAGCAGAGCTATCCAAAGACATCTTGGATAGTTCAGAGAGACCATCATAGAAAATACCTATGATTCTCCATTCAGAAAGCATGTCAGAAGGACATTTTCTGATCAATTGTTTGTATCTTTCCCTAGCTTCATAGAGGGATTCTCCATCCTTTTGTCTGAAGGTTTGGACTTCCACTCTAAGCTTACTCAATTTTTGAGGTGGAAAGAACTTTGCCAAGAAGGCATTGACTAGCTTTTCCCAAGAGTTTAGGCTTTCTTTAGGTTGTGAATCCAACCATGTCCTAGCTCTGTCTCTTACAGCAAAAGGGAATAACATCAGTCTGTAGAC
The DNA here is from genome assembly GCF_014773155.1 of Arachis stenosperma. Classification (NCBI taxonomy): domain Eukaryota; kingdom Viridiplantae; phylum Streptophyta; class Magnoliopsida; order Fabales; family Fabaceae; genus Arachis; species Arachis stenosperma. The sequence continues at coordinate 76,121,250 of NC_080377.1, read as the reverse complement.
CTCAGGGTCAACCCCATTAATCTTCACAGTGTCACAGATTTGCAAGAATTCAGCTAAGAACTGATGAGGATCTTCCAATGGAAGTCCATGGAACTTGCAATTCTGTTGCATTAGAGAAACTAATTGAGGCTTAAGCTCAAAGTTGTTTGCTCCAATGGCAGGGATAGAGATGCTTCTCCCATAGAAGTCGGGAGTAGGTGCAGTAAAGTCACCAAGCACCTTCCTTGCATTGTTGGCATTGTTGTTGTTTTCGGCTGCCATGGGTTCTTCTTCTTTGAAGATTTCTGTTAGGTCCTCTGCAGAGAGTTGTGCCTTAGCTTCTCTTAGCTTTCGCTTCAAGGTCCTTTCAGGTTCAGGATCAGCTTCAACAAGAATGCCTTTGTCTTTGTTCCTGTTCATATGAAAGAGAAGAGAACAAGAAAATGTGGAATCCTCTATGTCACAGTATAGAGATTCCTTGAGGTGTCAGAGAAGAAAAAAATAGAAGGAAGAAGGAGAAAAATTCAAACTTAGTCAGATAGAGTTCGAATTGTGCATTGAGGAGGAGTGGTGCTCCATAAATAGAAGGATGTGAGAAGAGAGGAGGAAATTTTTCGAAAATTAATTAAAAAGATTTTAAAAGCATTTTGAAAAACTTTAATTTGATTTTCGAAAATCAAGAGTGAGAAAGGGATCAAGTAATTTTTGAAAAAGATTTTGAAATTAGAAATCAAAAATATGATTGAAAACTGTTTTGAAAAGATGTGATTAAAAGATATGATTGAGAAGATATGATTTGAAAACATTTTAAAAAGATTTGATTTTAAAAATTAATGACTTGCCTAACAAGAAAAGATATGATTCAAACATTAAACCTTTCTCAACAGAAAAGGCAACATACTTGAAATGTTCAATCAAATCATTAATTGTTAGCAAGTATCTTTGAAAAGGAAAGAAATTGATTTTGAAAACATTTGATTGAAAAGATATGATTTGAAAAAGATTTGATTTTGAAAAACTTTGAAAACTTCAAAAAAAATTGATTTGAAAACAAAATCCTCCCCCTTGTGCCATCCTGGCGTTAAACGCCCTGAATGGTGCACATTCTGGCGTTTAACGCCCAATGCACTACCTTTTTGGGCGTTAAACGCCCAACCAGGCACCCTGGCTGGCGTTTAAACGCCAGTCTGTCCTTCTTCACTGGGCGTTTTGAACGCCCAGCTTTTTCTGTGTAATTTCTCTGCTGCATGTTCTGAATCTTCAGTTCCCTGTACTATTGACTTGAAAATAGAACCAAGATCAATAAACAATGCATGCAAGACACCAAACTTAAAATTAGACACTAGACTCAAACAAGAAACATAAAATATTTTTGGTTTTTATGATTTTGAAATTTTTTTGGATTTTCGAAAATTATATGGAAATAGAAAATAAGGTTTCAGAATTCTTAATTTGGATTCCAGGAATCATTGCAATGCTAGTCTAAGACTCCGGTCCAGGAATTAGACATGGCTTCACAGCCAGCCAAGCTTTCAAAGAAAGCTTCGGTCCAAAACACTAGACATGGCCAATGGCCAGCCAAGCCTTAGCAGATCATTGCTCCAATAGCAAGATTGATAGAGATCAATAAGCTCTTGCGATGATCAGTTGAAACCTCGGTCCAATAAGATTAGACATGGCTTCTCAGCCAGCCAGATTTCAACAGGTCATCATGAAACTCTAGAACTCATTCTTAAGAATTCTGAAAAATACCTAATCTAAGCAACAAGATGAACCGTCAGTTGTCCATACACGAAACAATCCCCGGCAACGGCGCCAAAAACTTGGTGCGCAAAATTGTGAACAATACTTTTCACAACTCTCATAATCCCCGGTAATGAACCCCAAAAAAAAACTTGGTGTTCAATACCATGGCATAAACACAACTTCGCACAACTAACCAGCAAGTGCACTGGGTCGTCCAAGTAATAAACCTTACGCGAGTAAGGCTTGATCCCACGGAGATTGTTGGTATGAAGCAAGCTATGGTCATCTTGTAAATCTTAGTCAGGCAAACTCAAATGGATATGGTGATATACGAATAAAACATAAAGATAAAGATAGAGATACTTATGTAATTCATTGGTGGGAATTCCAAATAAGCGCATGAAGATGCTGTGTCCCTTCCGTCTCTCTGCTTTCCTACTGTCTTCATCCAATCCTTCTTACTCCTTTCCATGGCAAGCTTATGCAAGGGTTTCACCGTTGTCAGTGGCTACCTCCCATCCTCTCAGTGGAAATGTTCAACGCACCCTATCACGGCACGGCTATCCATCTGTCGGTTCTCAATCAGGCCGGAATAGAATCCAGTGATTCTTTTGCGTTTGTCACTAACGCCCCGCCTTCAGGAGTTTGAAGCACGTCACAGTCATTCAATCATTGAATCCTACTCAGAATACCACAGACAAGGTTAGACCTTCCGGATTCTCTTGAATGCCGCCATCAGTTCTAGCCTATACCACGAAGACTCTGATCTCACGAAATGGCTGGCTCGGTTGTCAGGCGAGCGCTCGGTTGTCAGGCGATCAACCATGCATCGTGTATCAGAAATCCAAGAGATATTTACCCAATCTAAGGTAGAACGGAGGTGGTTGTCAGGCACACGTTCATAGGTGAGAATGATGATGAGTGTCACGGATCATCACATCATCAAACTCCACGTTGAAAATACATAAGAACAGAGTCTAGGCATGGCGAATGGCCGAGCCTCTCAATGATCTAAGATAGCCTCAGAACAAAGATAGCTACCAAGATCCCTCAAATACAATAGTAAAAGGTCCTACTTATAGAGAACTAGTAGCCTAAGGTTTACAGAGATGAGTAAATGACATAAAAATCTACTTCCGGGCCCACTTGGTGTGTGCTTGGGCTGAGCAATGAAGCATTTTCGTGTAGAGACTCTTCTTGGAGTTAAACGCCAGCTTTTGTGCCAGTTTGGGCGTTTAACTCCCATTTTGGTGCCAGTTCCGGCGTTTAACGCTCGAAATTCTGAAGGTGACTTTGAACGCCGGTTTGGGCCATCAAATCTTGGGCAAAGTATGGACTATCATATATTTCTGGAAAGCCCAGGATGTCTACTTTCCAACGCCGTTGAGAGCGCGCCAATTGGGCTTCTGTAGCTCCAGAAAATCCACTTCGAGTGCAGGGAGGTTAGAATCCAACAGCATCTGCAGTCCCTTTCAGTCTCTGAATCAGATTTTTGCTCAGGTCCCTCAATTTCAGCCAGAAAATACCTGAAATCACAGAAAAATACACAAACTCATAGTAAAGTCCAGAAAAGTGAATTTTAACTAAAAACTAATAAAAATATACTAAAAACTAAACCAAATATACTAAAAACATACTAAAAACAATGCCAAAAAGCGTACAAATTATCCGCTCATCAAGCTCCTCTAGCTTAGCAAACATAGTCTCTGATCTATCTAAGGCCACTTTAAGTTTCATGAATGAAACACGGTCCTCCATTAGAAACTTGGAGGCACAAGTGGGTCAGCTGAGTAAGAAAATCACTAAAACTCCTCCTAGTACTCTCCCAAGCAATACAGAAGAGAATCCAAAGAGAGAGTGCAAGGCCATTGATATAATCAAAATGGCCGAATCCAAAGCGGAAGGGGAGGACATGAATCCCAATGAGGAAGACCTCCTGGGATGTCTTCTGAACAAAAAGAAGTTCCAAACTGAGGAACCTAAGGAATCTGAGGCTCACCTAGAGACCATAGAGATTCCATTAAACTTCCTTCTGCCATTCATGAGCTCTGAGAACTATTCTTCCTCTGAAGAGGATGAAGATGTAACTGAAGACCAAGTTGCTCAATATCTTGGAGCCATCATGAAGCTGAATGCCAAGTTGTTTGGTAATGAGACTTGGGAAGGTGAATCTCCCTTGCTCATTAGTGAACTAGATACATGGGTTCAGCACACTCTATCTCAAAAGAAACAAGATCCTGGTAAATTCTTAATATCCTATACCATAGGCACCATAACCTTTGAGAAGGCTCTATGTGACCTCGGGTCAGGTATAAATCTTATGCCACTCTCTGTAATGGAGAAACTGTAGATCTTTGAGGTACAAGCTGCTAGAATCTCATTAGAGATGGCAGACAAGTCAATAAAACAAGCTTATGGATTGGTAGAGGACGTGTTGGTAAAGGTTAAAGGAATTTACATCCCTGCTGATTTCATAGACATTGGGAAGGATGAGAATGAATCCATCATTCTTGGAAGACCCTTCCTAGCCACAGTAGGAGCTGTGATTGATGTTGACAGAGGAGAGCTAGTCCTTCAATTGAATGGGGACTACCTTGTGTTTAAAGCTCAAGGATCTTCCTCTGCAACCATGAAAAAGAGGCACGATAAGTTTCTCTCAATACAGAGTCAAACAAAGCCCCCACAATCAAACTCTAAGTTTGGTGTTGGGAGGCCACAACCAAACTCTAAGTTTGGTGTTGAACCCCCACATTCAAACTCTAAGTTTAGTGTTGGGAGGTCCCAACAATGCTCTGAACATCTGTGAAGCTCCATGAGATCTCACTATCAAGCTATTGACATTAAAGAAGCGCTTATTGGGAGGCAACCCAATTTTTATTTATCTATATTTCTATTGTTCTTTTATGTTTTATTAGGTTTATGATCATGTGGAGTCATAAAATAATTGAAAAATTTAAAAACAGAATCAAAAACAGCAGAAGAAATAGCACACCCTGGAGGAAAAGCTTACTGGCGTTTAAACGCCAATAAGGAGCATCTGGCTGGCGTTTAACGCCAGAACAGAGCATGAAGTTTCTGTTGAACGCCAGAAACAAGCAGCAGTCTGGCATTTAAATGACAGGATTGCACCCTGAGGAAAGCTGGCGTTTAACGCCAGAAACAAGCATAGAGTTGGCGTTTAATGCCAAAAATAAGCATCAGTCTGGCGTTAAATGCCATGATTGCATACAGAGGGCATTTTACACGCCTAAAGGGTGCAGGGATGAGAAATCCTTGACACCTCAGGATCTGTGGACCCCACAGGATTACCTCAGGATCTGTGGACCCCACAGGATCCCCACCTACCTTCTCCCTCTCTCTCACACCTTTTCATAACACTCTTCCTAAAACATCATTCACCAATCACCTCAATCACCCTTCCCCATCACCTCTCACCACTTACATCCATCCTCTCTTCCCCATAAACCCCACCTACCTTCACAATTCAAAATCTCTTTCCCACCCAAACCCACCCTACATGACCGAACCATAAACCCCTCTCCCTCTACTATATAAATCCCTCCATCCTTCTTCATTTTCACATAACACCACCCTCTCTTCTCCCCCTTGGCCGAAACCTACACCACTCTCCCTCTCCTCCATCTTTTCTTCTTCTTCATCTATTCTTTCTTCTTTTGCTCGAGGACGAGCAACATTCTAAGTTTAGTGTGGTAAAAGCATAGCTTTTTTTTGTTTTTCCATAACCATTGATGGCACCTAAGGCCAGAGAAACCTCTAGAAAGAGGAAAGGGAAGACAAAAGCTTTCACCTCTGAGTCATGGGAGATGGAGAGATTCATCTCAAAAGCCCATCAAGACCACTTCTATGAAGTTGTGGCCAAGAAGAAGGTGATCCCTGAGGTCCCTTTGATGCTCAAAAAAATGAGTATCTAGAGATTCGACATGAGATCCAAAGAAGGGTTTGGAAGTTCTTACCAACCCCATTCAACAAGTCAGAATATTAATGGTTCAAGAGTTCTATGCCGATGCATAGATCACTAGGAACCATAATCAAAGTATGAACCCGAATCCAAAGAATTATCTTACAATGGTTTGGGGGAAATGCTAAGATTTCAGTCCGAAAAATGTAAGGTTGGCATTCAACTTGCCTATGATGCAAGAAGACGCATGCCCCTACACTAGAAGGGTCAACTTTGATCAAAGGTTGGACCAAGTCCTCATGGATATATATGTGGAAGGAGCTCAATGGAAAAGATACTCAAAAGGCAAGCCGGTTCAATTGAGAAGACTGGACCTTAAGCCTGTGGCTAGAGGATGGTTGGAGTTCATCCAACGCTCCATCATCCCCACTAGCAACCGATCCGAAGTAACTGTGGATCAGGCCATTATGATCCATAGCATCATGATTGGAGAGGAAGTAGAAGTTCATGAAGTCATCTCTCTAGAACTCTACAAAGTAGCCGAAAAGCCCTTCACCTTGGCAAGGCTAGCTTTTCCTCATCTCATTTGCCATCTATGCTACTTAGCTGGAGTTGTCATAGAAGGAGACATCCTCATTGAAGAGGACAAGCCCATCACTAAGAAGAGGATGGAGCAAACAAGAGAGCCCATTCATAGATCTCAGGAGACGCATGAGGAAGCTCATCATCAAGAAATCCCTGAGATGCCTCAAGGGATGCATTTTCCTCCAAACAACTATTGAGAACAACTCAACACTTCTCTAGAAGGATTGAGTCATAACATGACCCAATTAAGGGTGGAACACCAAGAACACTCCATCATTCTCAATGAGATTAGTGAAGATCAAAGAGCTATGAGGGAGGAGCAACAAAGGCAAGGAAGAGACATAGAGGAGCTCAAGAACACCATTGGTCCTTCAAGGAGAAGGCGCCACCATAACTAAGGTGGACTCATTTTTTAACTTCCTTGTTCATATCTCTCTATTTTTCGGTTTTTAAGCTTCATGTTTGTCTATGTTTGTGTCTTTATTACATGATCATTAGTGTCTAGTAACTATGTCTTAAGGCTATGAATAATTCCATGAATCCTTCACCTTTCTTAAATGAAAAATGTTTTTAATACAAAAGAACAAGAAGTACATGAGTTTCGAATTCATCCTTGAAATTAGTTTAATTATATTGATGTGGTGACAATACTTTTTGTTCTCTGAATGAATGCTTGAACAGTGCATATTTTTTATCTTGTTGTTTATGAATGTTAAAATTGTTGGTTCTTGAAAGAATGATGAATAAGAAAAATATTATTGAGAATCTGAAAAATCATAAAATTGATTCTTGAAGCAAGAAAAAGCAGTGAATAACAAAAGCTTGCGAGAGAAAAAAATGGCGAAAAAAATATAAAAGAAAAAGAAAAAGCAAGCAGAAAAAGCCAATAGCCCTTAAAACCAAAAGGCAAGGGTAAAAAAGATCCAAGGCTTTGAGCATCAATGGATAGGAGGGCCCAAGGAAATAAAATCCAGGCCTAAGCGGCTAAATCAAGCTGTCCCTAACCATGTGCTTGTGGCATGCAGGTCCAAGTGAAAAGCTTGAGACTGAGTGGTTAAAGTCGTGATCCAAAGCAAAAAGAGTGTGCTTAAGAGCTATGGACACCTCTAATTAGGGACTTTAGCAAAGCTGAGTCACAATCTGAAAAGGTTCACCCAGTCATGTGTCTGTGGAATTTATGTATCCGGTGGTAATACTGGAAAATAAAGTGCTTAGGGCCACTGCCAAGACTCATAAAAGTAGCTGTGTTCAAGAATCAACAAACTTAACTAGGAGAACCAATAACACTATCTGAACTCTGAGTTCCTATAGATGCCAATCATTCTAAACTTCAAAGGATAAAGTGAGATGCCAAAACTGTTCAAAAGCAAAAAGCTACTAGTCCCGCTCATCTAATTAGAACTAAGCTTCATTGATATTTTGGGATTTATAGTATATTCTCTTCTTTTTATCCTATTTGATTTTCAGTTGCTTGGGGACAAGCAATGGTGCATGAAATTGTGATCATCAATGGCGCCATCAACATGGTATGCTCAATTGCAATCTCAACTCTTTATCACAACTTCGAACAACTAACCAGCAAGTGCACTGGGTCGTCCAAGTAATAAACCTTACGTGAGTAAGGGTCGATCCCACGGAGATTGTTGGTATGAAGCAAGCTATGATCACCTTGTAAATATCAGTCAGGCGAATTCAAATGGTTATGGATGATTTATGAATAAAGCATAAAATAAAGATAGAGATACTTATGTAATTCATTGGTGAGAATTTCAGATAAGCGTATGGAGATGCTTTGTCCCTTCCGTCTCTCTGCTTTCCTACTGTCTTCATCTAATCCTTCTTACTCCTTTCCATGGCAAGCTGTATGTTGGGCATCACCGTTGTCAATGGCTACAGTCCTGTCCTCTCAGTGAAAATGTTCAACGCGCTCTGTCACAGCACGGCTATTCAGCTATCGATTCTCGATCATGTCGGAATAGAATCCAGTGATTCTTTTGCGTCTGTCACTAACGGCCCACAATCGCGAGTTTGAAGCTCGTCACAGTCAGTCAATCCTTGAATCCTACTCAGAATACCACAGACAAGGTTTATACCTTTCGGATTCTCTTGAATGCCGCCATCAATTCTAGCTTATACCACGAAGATTCTGATTAAGGAATCCAAGAGATATCCACTCAATCTAAGGTAGAACGGAGGTGGTTGTCAGGCACACGTTCATAGGTGAGAATGATGATGAGTGTCACGAATCATCACATTCATCAAGTTGAGGAACAAGTGATATCTTAGAACAAGAACAAGCTGAATTGAATAGAAGAACAATAGTAATTGCATTAATACTCGAGGTACAGCAGAGCTCCACACCTTAATCTATGGTGTGTAGAAACTCCACCGTTGAAAATACATAAGAACAAGGTCTAGGCATGGCCGAATGGCCAGCCTCCCAATGATCTAAGAACTAGACGTCCAAAGATGATCCTAAGATCTAAAGTGATCAAAAGATCCAAAAGATCCAAAGATTAAAATACAATAGCAAAAGGTCCTATTTGTAGAGAATTAGTAGCTTAGGGTTTACAAAAAATGAGTAAATGACATAAAAATCTACTTTTGGGCCCACTTGATGTGTGCTTGGACTGAGCATTGAAGCTTTCATGTGTAGATACTTTCCTTGGAGTTAAACACCAGCTTTTGTGCCAGTTTGGGCGTTTAACTCCCATTCTTGTGCCAGTTCTGGCGTTAAACGCCAAAATTCTTGATCTGACTTGAAATGCCTGTTTGGGCCATCAAATCTCGGGCAAAGTATGGACTATTAAACATTGTTGGAAAGCCCAAGATGTCTACTTTCCAACAAAATTGAGAGCGCGCCAATTAGGCTTCTGTAGCTCCAGAAAATCCACTTCAAGTGCAGGGCGGTCAGAATCCAATAGCATCTGCAGTCCTTTTCAGCCTCTGAATCATATTTTTGCTCAGGTCCCTCAATTTCAGCCAGAAAATACCTGAAATCACAGAAAAACACACAAACTCATAGTAAAGTCCAGAAAAGTGAATTTTAACTAAAAACTAATAAAAATATAATAAAAACTAACTAAAACATATTAAAAACATACTAAAAACAATGCCAAAAAGCGTATAAATTATCCGCTCATCACAATACCAAACTTAAATTGTTGCTTGTCCCCAAGCAACTGAAAATCTAATAAGATAAAAAGAAGAGAATATGCAATGAATTCCAAAAACATCTATGAAGATCAGTATTAATTAGATGAGCGGGGCTTTTAGCTTTTTGTCTCTGAACAGTTTTGGCATCTCACTCTATCCTTTGAAATTCAGAATGATTGGCTTCTATAGGAACTCAGAATCCAGATAATGTTATTGATTCTCCTAGTTAAGTATGATGATTCTTGAACACAGCTACTTTATGAGTCTTGGCCGTGGCCCAAAGCACTCTGTCTTCCAGTATTACCACCGGATACATACATGCCACAGACACATAATTGGGTGAACCTTTTCAGATTGTGACTCAGCTTTGCTAGAGTCCCCAATTAGAGGTGTCCAGGGTTCTTAAGCACACTCTTTTTGCCTTGGATCACGACTTTATTTTTTTTCTTTTTCTTTTTCCTTCCTTTTTTTTCTTTTTTTTTTTTGTATTCACTGCTTTTTCTTGCTTCAAAAATCATTTTTATGATTTTTCAGATCCTCAGTAACATGTCTCCTTTTTCATCATTCTTTCAAGAGCCAACATTCATGAACAACAGATTCAAAAGATATATGCACTGTTCAAGCATACATTCAGAAACCAAAAGTATTGCCACCACATCAAAATAACTAATCTGTTATAAAATTCAAAATTCATGCAATTCTTCTCTTTTTCAATTAAGAACATTTTTCATTTAAGAAAGGTGATGGATTCATAGGACATTCATAACCTTAAGGCATAGACACTAAGACACTAATGATCATGTAATAAGACACAAACATAGATAAACATAAGCATGAAAATTTGAAAAACAGGAGAATAAAGAACAAGGAAATTAAAGAACGGGTCCACCTTAGTGATGGCGGCTTGTTCTTCCTCTTGAAGATCTTATGGAGTGCTTGAGCTCCTCAATGTCTCTTCCTTGCCTTTGTTGCTCCTTTCTCATGATTCTTTGATCTTCTCTAATTTCATGGAGGAGGATGGAATGTTCTTGGTGCTCCACCCTTAGTTGTCCCATGTTGGAACTCAATTCTCCTAGGGAGGTGTTGATTTGCTCCCAATATTTTTGTGGAGGAAAGTACATCCCTTGAGGCATCTCAAGGATTTCATGATGAGGAATTTCCTCATGCTCATGTCTATGAGTGGGATCTCCTGTTTGCATTGAGCTCCTTCCACACAGATATCCATGAGGACTTGGTCCAACCTTTGATTAAAGTTGACCTTTTTTGAGTTTGAAAAGGGACCTCAGGGATCACCTTCTTCTTGGCCACAACTTCATAGAAGTGGTCTTGATGCACCCTTGAGATGAATCTCTCCATCTCCCATGACTCGGAGGTGGAGGCTTTTGCCTTCCCTTTCCCCTTTCTAGAGGTTTCTCTGGCCTTAGGTGCCATAAATGGTTATGGAAAAACAAAAAGCAATGCTTTTACCACACCAAACTTAGAAGGTTTGCTCGTCCTCGAGAAAAAGAAGAAAGAAGAGAGTAGAAGAAGAAGAAATAAAGGAGATGGAGGGGGCTTTGTGTTTCGGCCAAGTGGGAGAAGTAGTGTTTAGGTTGTCTGAAAATGAAGGAGTGAAGATGGGTTTATATAGGAGTGGAGAGGGGGTGTATGGTTCGGCCATGTATGGGTGGGTTTGGGAGGGAAAGTGGTTTGAATTTGAATGGTGAGGTAGGTGGGGTTTTATGAAGGATGGATGTGAGTGGTGAAGAGAATGGTAGGATTTGATAGGTGAGGGGTTTTTGGGGAAGAGGTGTTGAGGTGATTGGTGAATGGAGAAGAAGAAGAGAGAGAGTGGTGGGGTAGGTGGGGATCCTGTGGGGTCCACAGATCCTGAGGTGTCAAGGATAATTCATCCCTGCACTAAGTGGTGAGCAAAAATGCTCTTTCTGCCCATCCTGGCGTTAAACGCCGGGCTGGTACCCATTTCTGGTGTTTAACGCTAGTCTGGTGCCCCTTTCTGGCGTTAAACGCCCAGAATGGTGCCAGACTGGGCATTAAACTCCCATTTGTTGCCCTTACTGGCGTTTAAACACCAGCAAGGTTTTCCTCCAGGGTGTGCTGTTTTTCTTTCTGTTTTTCATTCTGTTTTTACTTTTTCAATTGATTTTGTGACTTCCAATGATCATCAACCTATAGAAAACATAAAATAACAAAGGAAAATAGATAAATATAACATTGGGTTGCCTCCCAACAAGCGCTTCTTTAATGTCAGTAGCTTGACAGTGGGCTCTCATGGAGCCTCACAGATACTCAGAGCAATGTTGGAACCTCCCAACACCAAACTTAGAGTTTGAATGTGGGGGTTCAACACCAAACTTAGAAGTTGGTTGTGGCCTCCCAACACCAAACTTAGAGTTTGACTGTGGGGGCTCTGTTTGACTCTATTTTGAGAGAAGCTCTTCATGCTTCCTCTCCATAGTAATAGATGGATATCCTTGAGCCTTAAACACAAAGGATTCTTCATTCACTTGAATGATCAACTCTCCTCTGTCAACATCAATCACAGCCTTTGCTGTGGCTAGGAAGGGTCTGCCAAGGATGATGGATTCATCCATGCACTTCCCAGTCTCTAGGACTATAAAATCAGCAGGGATATAATGGTCTTCAACCTTTACCAGAACATCCTCTACAAGTCCATAAGCTTGTTTTCTTGAATTGTCTGCCATCTCTAGTGAGATTCTTGCAGCTTGTACCTCAAAGATCCCTAGCTTCTCCATTACAGAGAGAGGCATGAGGTTTATGCTTGACCCAAGGTCACACAGAGCCTTCTCAAAGGTCATGGTGCCTATGGCATAAGGTATTGAGAACTTCCCAGGGTCCTGTCTCTTTTGAGGAAATCTCTGCCCAGTCAAGTCATCCAATTCTTTGGTGAGCAAAGGGGGTTCATCCTCCCAAGTCTCATTACCAAATAACTTGTCATTTAGCTTCATGATTGCTCCAAGGTATTTAGCAACTTGCTCTTCAGTGACATCTTCATCCTCTTCAGAAGAAGAATACTCATCAGAGCTCATGAATGGCAGAAGTAAATCCAATGGAATCTTTATGGTCTCATTATGAGCCTCAGATTCCCATGGTTCCTCATTAGGGAACTCATTGGAGGCCAGTGGACGTCCATTGAGGTCTTCCTCAGTGGCGATCACTGCCTCTTCCTCCTCTCCAAGTTCGGCCATGTGGGTCATGTTAATGGCCTTACATTCTCCTTTTGGATTCTTTTCTGTATTGCTTGGAAGAGTACTAGGAGGGAGTTCAGTAATTTTCTTGCTCAGCTGTCCCACTTGTGCCTCCAAATTCCTAATGGAGGACCTTGTTTCAGTCATGAAACTTTGAGTGGTTTTGATTAGATCAGAGACCATGGTTGCTAAGTAAGAGTGGCTCTGCTTAGAATTCTCTGTCTGTTGCTGAGAAGATGATGGAAAAGGCTTGCCATTGCTAAACCTGTTTCTTCCACCATTATTGTTGTTGAAACCTTGTTGAGGTCTCTGTTGATCCTTCCATGAGAGATTTGGATGATTTCTCCATGAAGGATTATAGGTGTTTCTATAGGGTTCTCCCATGTAATTCACCTCTTCCATTGAGGGATTCTCAGGATCATAAGCTTCTTCTTCAGATGAAGCGTCCTTAGTACTGCCTGGTGCAGCTTGCATTCTAGACAGACTTTGAGAGATCATATTGACTTGCTGAGTCAATATTTTATTCTGAGCCAGTATGGCATTCAGAGTATCAATCTCAATAACTCCTTTCTTCTGATTCGTCCCATTGTTCACAGGATTCCTTTCAGAAGTGTACATGAATTGGTTATTTGCAACCATTTCAATGAGTTCTTAAGCTTCTACAGGCATCTTCTTCAGATGAAGAGATCCTCCAGTAGAGCTGTCCAATGACATTTTGGATAGTTCAGACAGACCATCATAGAAAATACCTATGATGCTCCATTCAGAAAGCATGTCAGAAGGACACTTTCTGATAAATTGTTTGTATCTTTCCCAAGCTTCATAGAGGGATTCACCTTCCTTCTGTCTGAAGGTTTGGACTTCCACTCTAAGCTTACTCAATTTTTGAGGTGGAAAGAACTTTGCCAAGAAGGCATTGACTAGCTTTTCCCAAGAGTTCAGGCTTTCTTTAGGTTGTGAGTCCAACCATATCCTAGCTCTGTCTCTTACAGCAAAAGGGAATAGCATAAGTCTGTAGACCTCAGGGTCAACACCATTGGTCTTGACAGTGTCACAGATTTGCAAGAACTCAGCTACAGAGAGTTGTGCTTTAGCTTCTCTTAGCTTTCGCTTCAAGGTCCTTTCAGGTTCAGGGTCAGCCTCAACAAGAATGCTTTTGTCTTTGTTCCTGCTCATATGAAAGAGAAGAGAACAAGAAAATATGGAATCCTCTATGTCACAGTATAGAGATTCCTTGAGGTGTCAGAGGAAAAGAAAAATAGAAGGAAGAGGTAGAAGAATTCGAACTTATCAAGAGAGATGGAGTTCGAATTGTGCATTGAAGAGGAGTGTTAGTCCATAAATTGAAGGATGTGAAAAGAGGAGAAGAAATTTTCGAAAATAAATTAAAAAGATTTTAAAAACATTTTGAAAAATTGAAGAATGATTTTCAAAAAATATGATTGGGAAAGAAATTAAGTGATTTTTGAAAAAGATTTTGAAATTAGAAATCAAAAGATATGATTGAAAAATTAGTTTAAAAAAAATGTGATAAAAAGATATGAATGAAAAGTTATAGTTTTAAAAAAGATATGATTGAAAAACAATTTAAAAAGATTTGATTTTGAAAATTAATGACTTGGCTAACAAGAAATTTAAAAGATATGATTCAGACATTAAACCTTTCTCAATAGAAAAGGCAACATACTTGAAATGTTGAATCAAATTATTAATTATTAGCAAGTATTTTTGAAAATGGAAAGAAATTGATTTTGAAAATATATGATTTGAAAAAGATTTGATTTTGAAAAATTTTGAAAACTTGAAAAAAATTTGAATTAAAAACAAAATCTTCCCTCTTGTGCCATCCTGGCGTTAAACACCCAGAATGGTATACATTCTGACGTTTAACGCCCAAAACTCACCCCTTTTGGGCGTTAAACGCCCAGCCAGGCACCCTGGCTGGCGTTTAAACGCCAGTTTTCCTTCCTCACTAGGCGTTTTGAACACCCAACTTTTTCTGTGTAATTCCTCTGCTGTATGTTCTGAATCTTCAATTCTCTGTATTATTGACTTGAAAAGACACAAAGAAAATTTTTTTTGAATTTTTAATGATGAGGAATAACCAAAATGCAACTAAAATCAAATAAACAATGCATGCAAGACACCAAACTTAGAAGTTTGTATACTATTGACACTAACAAATTGAGAATGCATATGAGAAACAACAAAACACTCAAGACAAGAGAATTTAAAGATCAAAACAAGGAAATCATCAAGAACAACTTGAAGATCAATTAAGACACATGAATGAATTCGAAAAATGCAAGAAGAACAGAAATATGCAATTGACACCAAACTTAAAGTGAGACACTAGACTCAATAAGAAACATAAAATATTTTTGGTTTTTATGATTTCGTAATTTTTTTTGGATTTTTTCGAAAATCGAGTGCAAAAGAAAATAAGGATATCAAAATTCTTAATGAGAATTCCAAGAATCATGCAATGTTAGTCTAAAGCTTTAGTCTAAAGAAATTAGACATGGCTAGCCAAGCTTCAGCAGGACATTACATTCAAGAGCTAAATTGATGAGAATCAATCAGCTTTGGTGATGATAAGAACATCACCTTGAAACACTAGAATTCATTCGTAAGAACTCTGAAGAAAAATACCTAATCTAAGCAACAAGATGAACCGTCAGTTGTCCAAACTCAAACAATCCCCGGCAACGGCGCCAAAAACTTGGTGCACGGAATTGTGATCATCAATGGCGCCATCAACATGGTACGCTCAATTGCAATCTCAACTCTTTATCACAACTTTGCACAACTAACCAGCAAGTGCACTGGGTCGTCCAAGTAATAAACCTTACGCGAGTAAGGGTCGATCCCACGGAGATTGTTGGTATGAAGCAAGCTATGGTCACCTTGTAAATCTCAGTCAGGCGAATTCAAATGGTTATGGATGATTTATGAATAAAGCATAAAATAAAGATAGAGATACTTATGTAATTCATTGGTGAGAATTTCAGATAAGCATATGGAGATGCTTTGTCCCTTCCGTCTCTCTGCTTTCCTACTGTCTTCATCCAATCCTTCTTACTCCTTTCCATGGCAAGTTGTATGTTGGGCATCACCGTTGTCAATGGCTACAGTCCCGTCCTCTCAGTGAAAATGTTCAATGCGCTCTGTCACAGCACGGCTATTCAGCTATCGGTTCTCGATCATGTCGGAATAGAATCCGGTGATTCTTTTACGTCTGTCACTAACACCCCACAATCGCGAGTTTGAAGCTCGTCACAGTCATTCAATCCTTGAATCCTACTCAGAATACCACAGACAAGGTTTAGACCTTCCGGATTCTCTTGAAAGCTGCCATCAATTCTAGCTTATACCATGAAGATTCTGATTAAGGAATCCAAGAGATATCCACTCAATCTAAGGTTGAACAGAGGTGGTTGTCAGGCACACGTTCATAGGTGACAATGATGATGAGTGTCACGGATCATCACATTCATCAAGTTGAGGAACAAGTCATATCTTAGAACAAGAACAAGCTGAATTGAATAGAAGAACAATAGTAATTGTATTAATACTCGAGGTACAGCAGAGCTCCACACCTTAATCTATAGTGTGTAGAAACTCCACCGTTGAAAATACATAAGAACAAGGTCTAGGCATGGCCGAATGGCCAGCCTCCCAATGATCTAAGAACTAGACGTCCAAAGATGATCCTAAGATCTAAAGTGATCAAAAGATCCAAAAGATCCAAAGATTAAAATACAATAGCAAAAGGTCCTATTTGTAGAGAACTAGTAGCTTAGGGTTTACAAAAAATGAGTAAATGACATAAAAATCCACTTCCGGGCCCACTTGGTGTGTGCTTGGACTGAGCATTGAAGCTTTCATGTGTAGAGACTTTTCTTGGAGTTAAACGCCAGCTTTTGTGCCAGTTTGGGCGTTTAACTCCCATTCTTGTGCCAGTTCCGACGTTAAACGCCAGAATTCTTGAGCTGACTTGGAACGCCTGTTTGGGCCATCAAATCTCGGGCAAAGTATCGACTATTATGGATTGCTGGAAAGCCTAGGAGGTCTACTTTCTAACGCAATTGAGAACGCGTCAATTGGGCTTCTGTAGCTCTAGAAAATCCACTTTGAGTGCAGGGCGGTCAGAATCCAACAGCATCTGCAGTCCTTTTCAGCCTCTGAATCAGATTTTTGCTCAGGTCCCTCAATTTCAGCCAAAAAATACCTAAAATCACAGAGAAAAAACACACAAACTCATAGTAAAGTCCAGAAAAGTGAATTTTAACTAAAAACTAATAAAAATATAATAAAAACTAACTAAAACATACTAAAAACAATGCCAAAAAAGCGTATAAATTATCCGCTCATCAAGCAACAATTTAAGTTTAGTGTTGTGATGAGCGGATAATTTATAGGCTTTTGGCATTGTTTTTAGGTAGTTTTTAGTAGTATCTAGCTACTTTTAGGGATATTTTTATTAGTTTTTATGCAAAATTCACATTTCTGGACTTTACTATGAGTTTGTGTGTTTTTCTATGATTTCATGTATTTTCTGGCTGAAATTGAGGAACCTGAGCAAAAATCTGATTCAGGCTGAAAAAGGACTGCTGATGCTGTTGGATTCTGACCTCCCTGCACTCGAAATAGATTTTATGGAGCTACAAAACTCCAAATGGCACACTCTTAATTGCGTTGAAAAGTAGACATCCAGGGCTTTCCAGAAATATATAATAGTTCATACTTTGTTCGAGCTTAGATGACGCAAACTGGTGTTCAACGCCAATTTCATGCTGCATTCTAGAGTAAAATGCCAGAAACACGTCACAAACCAGAGTTAAACGCCAAAAACACGTTACAACTTGGCGTTTAACCCCAAGAGAAGCCTCTGCACATGTAAAGCTCAAGCTCATCCCAAGCACACACCAAAGTGGGCCCCGGAAGTAAATTTTTGCACTTAGACTTATTTTTGTAAATCCTAGTAGCTAGTCTAGTATAAATAGGACTTTCTACTATTGTATTTTCATCTTTGGATGTTTAGTCCTTAGACCAGAGTTTAGTTCTTAGACTTTGGGGGCTGGCCATTCGGCCATGCCTGGACCATCACTTATGTATTTTCAACGGTGGAGTTTTTACACACCATAGATTAAGGTGTGGAGCTCTGCTGTACCTCGAGAATTAATGCAATTACTATTGTTCTTCTATTCAATTCAAGCTTATTCTTATCCTAAGATATTTGCTGCACTTCAACCTGATGGATGTGATGATCCGTGACACTCATCATCATCCGTCCTTATGAATGCGTGCCTGACAACCACTTCCATTCTACAAGCGAGAGCTAGAGTGTGTATCTTTTGGATTTCTTAATCAGAATCTTCGTGGTATACGCTAGAATCCATTGGCAGCATTCTTGAGAATCCGGAAAGTCTAAACCTTGTCTGTGGTCTTCCGAGTAGGATTCAAGGATTGAATGACTGTGACGAGCTTTAAACTCGCGAGTGTTGGGCGTAGTGACAGACGCAAAAGGATCAATGGATCCTATTCCGACATGATCGAGAACCGACAGATGATTAGTCGTGCTGTGACAAAGCATTTGAACCATTTTCACTGAGAGGATGGGAAGTAGCCATTGACAACGGTGACACCCTACATACAGCTTGCCATAGAAAGGAGTAAGAATAATTGGATGAAAGCAGTAGGAAATCAGAGATTCAGAAGGAACAAAGCATCTCCATACACTTATCTGAAATTTCCACCAATAATTTACATAAGTATCTCTATCTCTATTTTATGCTTTATTTATCTTTATATTTGAAAATCATTATAACCATTTGAATCCACTTAACTGAGATTTACAAGATGACCATAGCTTGCTTCATACCAACAATCTCGGTGGGATCGACCCTTACTCACGTAAGGTATTACTTGGACGACCCAGTGCACTTGCTGGTTAGTTGTGCGAAGTTGTGACAAAGTGTGATTCACGTTTGAGAGCTCCAAGTCTATTGGCACCATTGTTGATGATCACAATTTTGTGCACCAGTTATCTTCTCTGAATAGTGTAGAGGCTACTGCTTTGATAGCCACAGCTAAATATAGGACGATCTCTTCTCCCGTTTCAAGCCAGGTAAGAATTGAAGGCTGAGACAAGAATTTTACAAATTTTTGGAAGAACTTGTTCATATTCCTTGGTCCATGTGCAGTCATACCTCTTTTGTAGTAAAACGAAGCTAAAGTTGCATGTCTACCATTTAATTGAACCTCCTTTCAAGCAGGCCGGGTTAGCTTTAATGCCCATTTTAAATGAGTACGAACCTCGAAAATCTTTTTGCTTCTACAGCGAAGCTGCATTTTGTAGGATTTAACCTCATCCTGTGCTACCTTATGGTCTAGAATGCTTCTGTCAAGTCGGATAATAAGTCATCTTCATTCTTTCCCGAAGAGGCTTTAATTGTACTATCTTCAGCAAGTCCTCTTGTGATAACGTGGACATGCCAATCCAGAGTTTTTATAGACTTCTAGTGATTTTTCTCTGTCTTTGCACTCCTACATTCTTTTATGGTCTAGCGTCATTATATCAATGTATCTGTCCAACTGGCTTTCTCTAGCCAGTCTTTTAATCACATTTTGCAAATCATAGTACTCATTAGTAGTGTGGTATTAGACTTGATGGTACTCACAGTAATTTGTACGACTTCCTTCATTATTGCTTTGGATTGGTAGAGAATGAGGTATCATTTCTGTGGCATATTGTTCTGTATATACTCACTAGAGAAATACATAATAGAATGTAGAAGTAATACATTCAAGGTTAGTCAAAAATCTTGTCTTCCTTTTATTTTTGATTTTTCTCGTTACCTCAGAACATCTGTCTTTTTCGGTAATGACTTTGATGTCTCCTTCATGAAAGTGACTACACCACAAGGAAAACTTACATTTATGTTGTCCCCAGTTTTACTGTACTTGTTTGGTTGTGCAATTATACTTTTGTATCAGTTGAGTTTCCTTCTAGTTGAACATTCTTTTTGTTAGTTGCATTGGCTTTCGAGTTGATTTTGGTTTGCTTTCTACAATGACCTTGGGACGGTGATTTCTTCTTCTTTGTTTTTTTGGAGGGCGTCCACCTTTAATGGAGTGCAAATAGCATCAAATTCTATAGCATGACCATTTTTTCTTCATTCTCTTGATTTTTTATTGATTGATACTAA
The DNA here is from genome assembly GCF_014773155.1 of Arachis stenosperma. Taxonomy (NCBI): domain Eukaryota; kingdom Viridiplantae; phylum Streptophyta; class Magnoliopsida; order Fabales; family Fabaceae; genus Arachis; species Arachis stenosperma. The sequence goes on along the minus strand of NC_080377.1, from coordinate 76,101,445 downwards.
TGTTTTCGGAATTCACTACCCACATATAAAGTGAATCCGTTCTTTGGCAAGCGCACCAAATATCGTCAAGTAATAACCCACTATGAGTGGAATTGTATTCACAGAGATTAATTGGATTAAGCAAGCAATAGTTGATTAACTAGCCTAGTTAGACAAGCACCATTGGATGATAAGCAACAAGGAATTATAAATAACATGAAAATAAAGGAAAACAATAAAGTGCAAGAAAGTAAATGGCAAGGAAAGTAAAGTACAAGAAAGTAAAGTGCTAGAAATGTAAAGTGCAGTGACCACAAAGTAAATAAAAGAAAGAAAGATAAAATAAACATTGGGATCAAGAGATATTGCATTCTCCGGATTAATTGATTTCATCTCATCTTCAATCATGCAACCCATTGACCTCTTGGCAATCATGATTGATTGAGCCCCAATTCCTTGGTGACTCAATCTCTCAAATCTTGATCAATAGCCAATTCCTTGGTCTAATTGCTCATGAGAAGAGATGAAGCTTGTTCCCTGATTATACCACACATCCTCATAGGTCAAAGTAGAGGGAGGATTATATGTCACCATATCCAAACACCAAAACCCAGATCCTACTCAAGTGTGAGAAAGGATTTCAAGCATGGTTTTATGATTCCTCTTCCAAGGTTCACATAAAACCCAAATACATTCAATCTCTTTTCCAAGATAATTGAATGCTAACATGAAGAACAAAATCCCTTCTAGTAAATCAAAGAGAGATGAAGAGAAGAAGAAGAATAAAAACAATCAATCTATTGAAAAACAATAGAGCTCTCTTTCCCAATGGAAAGAGTTAGTAATTCATAACTAAATTATTTACAAAGTAAGAAAGAAAAGAAAGGAAGCTGATGATGAATAGAGAGGGTCCAAAGACTCCCCCAAATCCAGCATGCCTAATTCTATGAAACTAAGGCCTTTATATAGGCTCTTCCTAAATTACAAACTTAAATGAAATTAAAAGCAAATTACAATGAAATGAAAATAAACTATTCTAGATGCTTCTTATGACCTTGATTGGTTGACAATTGTGGCTTGAATGAGAGTTGGAATGGGCTTGGTTGAAGGTTGGAGGCTGCAGGGAGAAGTTGGCGTGTGGTTCTAAGTGCCACTCCCACTTGATTTTGCCCTTTGGAGTATGACCCACTTTGCAACGTTGAAAGTATGGAGTTGGTTGGGCCTCAAAATGAATGTCCACTATATAGTATTACATATTGTTGGAAATTCCTGAATGTTAGCTTTCCAACGCCTTTGAAATCAACTCATTTGGACCTTTGTAGCTCAAGTTATGCCCATTTGAAGGTGAAGAGGTCTGTCAGTCAGGTAGCCCAGCGTGCCACGCCCAAAACTGGCGTGCCATGCCTCAGTGATGCACCAAAATCTCCTCTCTGGTCATTAGAACTGGCGTGCCACGCCCAGAATTCCAAGTGGCACGCCCATTATGAAAATAGAGCTGGCGTGCCACGCCTTCGATATCAAGTGACACGCCCAGGTTTTACAATGCTGAATTAATGGCCTTTTTCACCTCCAGCTTTAACGTCCACCATAGAATGTTATATATCGTTGGAAAGCTCTTGATGTCAACTTTCCAACGCTACCAAAAGCACCTTATTTAGACCTCTATAACTCAAGTTATGTCCCTTTGAAGATGAAGCGGTCAAACTGGTAACTCTGCAGTGACGTATTTTTCTTCTTGTGTTTTCGGGGTCAATATCTTTCTCAATTCTAGTGTCCATTATAAAGTGTTATATATAGTTGAAAAGCCCTGGATGTCTACTTTCTAATGGCACTAGAATCATTCCATTTGAAGTTTTTTAGCTCAAGATATCTCCATTTGAATGAAAAGAGGTCAGGCTGGCATATGCCCTGGCATGCCATGCCAATGCTTGGCGTGCCACGCCCATAGTGGGGCTCAAAATCACTCCTCTGAAAGTTAAGCCTGGTGTGCTATGCCCAAGACACCAAGTGGCACGCCCAAGTTGGAACTTCATTCTTTCAAGCTTGGCATGCCACGCCTAGAACCCAAGTGGCACACCCAAGTCACAATTTAGGTTGGCATGCCACGCCTTCGACATCAAGTGACACGCCCAGCTTTATTTGCTTGTTTTGTGCTCTTTTTGCTTCTTTTTCCACCTGAAATTTAACACAATCCCATTTCAAAACAATATACCATAATATATATCATTTGGTTCATGAAATTGCATTGATTCAATGAGATTATACTTTTTTTATGGCCATTTTAGATAAGAAAAAGCTAAGGGTACATGATGCGCAGTCATCAGACGCTGATTCAATTTGTGAATAACCAAGGAAAGATGTGCCATAAGTATCTCTGATTAGGCTGCATTCAGTTGAATGCTGTATTTTCTAGCATGAACATAAGTTGGGAAAAATGGTTTCATTATTTTTACCAACATTACTTTCCATTCTTCCTTCAATTACAGACCCAATATGGAACATTTTATTTATTTATTTATTTTCACAATGCCTATATATTTAGAACATGCAACTGTTCCATTACCATGATGGATATCTGTAGTTGATTTTCCTGTCTGGTGTGTAAGTAGAGATTCAGTACCCAAGATCAGAAAAATGACGTCAGCATTAGAAGCCCGGTAGATGCGACTTGGAGGACCGGGAGTCAGCGGCGGTCAAAAGCTCCGTCATGATTTTTCCCGAGATTGTAACGTCAGCACAGTAGCAAATTTTGAGCTTGGGAAGAAAACCAAGTTTTATGTTGTTATTCATCCTATTGCGTGAGAAGCGGCAGTTCGCCATGAATAATGGAAGAGCAGGTGCAAGAGAGAGTGAAAACTTTGATTCTGTGGCCACCATGGAAAGGTCGGATCCACCGAAAAATTTGGAAGTGATTCATGCATCTTTGTTGTAGAAAAATCATTATATGTCAACAGCGCACCTTCTGATATTTGTTTATAAAAAGTGCCTTATTTTCCTGTGGAATTTAGTTCTTCATAAAAACTTTGGATTCTTGTTAGACCAAAAAAAACTAATAATCAAGCTATTTAAACTGGATGCATAGGAAAGTCGGCGCATATATTGTTGAGGAAATGATTATAATGTACCCCAATGATATTGATGCCACTAACCTTTGGATGTTTAAAAAAGGAAGAATATTTTTTCTTTAAGCCACCCATTTCAGGTACTGGATCATTTTAAAATAATTGTGCTACTGATTTTAATATTCTTGTATCCTATTCATTTTGAGCAGTTGGCTGATCATCTTGTTGATCATCCGCCATTATCAAGGGTTGATGAGCTCCAGGTCTCCGACAACGACACTAATGTTCCGAGAGTTATCTGAAATGGATGGATTTGGGCCTAAACATGAAGTCCAGACTCCTTTTGGAGTAGTGTCTGATGTCTTCTGCTGTTGAGATGCCATCGTCCATGTTCCTCGTGAGGAAGTTGGAGTGGTACTTGCAAGGAACTCTGATGCTTAAGTTAGCAAGGATTTTAGGCAGGTTTTTAGTAGATTTGAGTTCGAAGAATACCTGAGGGTGCCAGAGTATTTATAAGTGTAGATGTAGAGTCAATAACTATCTTTAGAGTAGTTTCACCTTTGATGGTAAGTTTGTTACTCCCTTTTGTTAGAGAAGTTACTACAATATCCTTTTTAGATGAGTAGGATAAAGGACTTGGTTGAGAGTCATCTTATTTAAATAAGAGATATCAAGTTGGTGTCGCATGGACTGACCTTTATGAGGTCAGATAGGTCTCAAAGTGTGATCTAGACTCTTACTCTATAGATTAGACTTTTAATCATGTTAGCCTGACTCTCATAATGAGCCAGTATATAAACAAAAGCTTTGTTTATTTAAGAGAAACTCGTTAAATTAAACAAGTTAGTTTGTTTATTTTTTAATTTTTGTCTAAATAGACCATTTTTAATTAAAAACACACAAAAAATTAATTCTTGAACTAAAATAGTCACTTTTGTCTTTTTAATAGATTATTAAACTAAAATTTAAAATATTTTTATTAGAACTTGAGATATTTATATTGGATAGTAAAAAAAAGTAAAAAATAGAAGAAATAATAAGAAAAATTAAATCGCCGAATGGGTCATCTTGCATATCATTTAGGTTTTAACTAGGAGTAAGCACGGGTAGCGGGTATCCGATTACCTGTTTGAACCCGAACCGAATTAATTAATTGGTTTTAGAACTAACGGATAATCGGGTCTGACCCAAACTAAACCAATGGCTCTCTTTAGTAATTAGTTCGGGTAGCAGTTCTAAAGATGTAGAAATCGAACCAACCCGTGGACCCGACCATGTATTAGTTAAATAAAAAAATAAAAATTTAAAATATATATGCCTTTTAATAAAGGATTACGGAGTGAAGATTTTGAAAAATTATTTCTTTGAAGAATTATTTCTATTGTACTTTTGTATTTAGCTTTTAATGTGTTTGGTATTTAATATGTTTGGATTTTAATATGTTTAGATTTTAATGTATTTAGTGCTTAACATATTTGGATTATTTCTATTGATTTTGTATATTTATTGTACTTACAAATTTTTAAGATAAAAATTTTGTTTTTTTATGAATTTTTATTTTATCAGGTACCCAATTATTCAAATCGAATCAATCTATTTTTAATCGGTTTGATTTAGTTTAAATATATATACACAAAAAAAATATAAATCTAAACTAAATTGAACCAATTGCGATTTAATTAGTTCAATTTTAATTTCACTATAAATCCGAACTAACTCGACCTTTGTTCACTCCTAGTTCTAACACGTTTATTTCGTGAATTAATCAAGCTAAACCTGTTAAACGTCTTATTTTTACGAATTTAAATTTAGAGTTAGAAAACTCACCTACCGTTTAATTACACTTAGTCATTTTTGTGGTTTGATAACTTTAATTCACATCTAAGGTATGATATTTGTATGTAGTATGTAGCTGTATCCCCTAATATTAAAATACAATTCAAATAAATTATAAAAAATTAAGTTACATAAATACCAACAACTATCATATATAAGGTTTTTTTTTTATCAAAAGAACAATGTAATATGATCAATAAATATTATTATTTTTTATTAATATTTAATTAACAATAATTTATACTCATATTTATAGATATTTTATACATAAAAATATATAATTTATATTTATATTTATTAAAATTTTATATCATAAATCAATATATTTTATACTCATAAATTAATACAATTTATATTTATATTTTTAAAAATTTATACATATAAATTTGTAAAATAACAATACAATATTTATATTAATCAAAAATACTAAAAATTACTGCCCCAAGAATTTCTCTTTACCAAAATAATAAGTCCTTCTTTCAGTAAGGGTGAATTTGAATTAAAACCTAGGCATATATAATCGATAAAGAATATGAAAAAAAGTCTTCTATATATGCATGTGAGAGAGAGGCTTTCTCTTAACATACAATGTATGTGTTTGCATTATTCATGCTCATGTGAGAGTTGGATGTGATCAGCACTTAAGTCAGCGCACTTGTTTTCCTAAATGGCCTTTTCTTGCTCAGAACAAAAAAGAAGGTTCAACAGAATCACATAATTAACCCTCCCATTTAATTTGTCTATTGTATTTTCCATCCATTGCAATCAAATGCTTTTGATCTGTACTATTATACAATTAAAATCAACCTAAGTGGGTTATTACATGTGCACACACATAATCATTAATCAATGCAACAAAGCATATGCATGTATTTGTTTGTGATACATTATTCTGTGAACCCTAAAGATATATAATGCATACTTAGCTTTTTCATAGCAACTCCATTGGGAGTGAAGTTTCGTCTAAGTTGAAAGAATAATAAGACATAGATTGACACGTTGGTTTACTAGGCTGGACCTTACATGATATAATCATGGCACGTAAGCACAATTAGGTTTTAATATAGAGGTAGCCCTAGAGGGTCTAGAATTGGTTTCAATTGTTTAATTGTAATTTTGTCAACATTGTCATTTGTAAACTTTTTTATTTTTATTATATCAACGGCAATATGTAGCGGGCCGGCGTGGCTTCAAATCATGAATATTTTATTGATCTTTGGTGGGATTCTACATTTTATTGCAACAAAACTCATGTTTCTTGCTTAATTATGTTACCTATGCTAGTTAATGGTGTCTCACAAAGGAAAGGAAAATCATTGGTGCTTTGACATATTAAAGTAAGAAATTCTACTTTATATTGAAATCACTAACTACCGTTGAAGAGAAGTAGCTAGCAGTCTAGCACAATGTGAAAGGAAAGATTGAAAGCTTAGGAGCGATTAATTAATTAGTTAAAGATATTGATATATATGAAAGAGAAAGTTTTGATTTATTTTTTGGTACATGATAGATAATGAAGGCTAAACTTAACCCTACATGTATATTATTCAATTTCCTTGCTATATATTGAACCATTTCTAGTGAGTTAATTACTCCAATTTTACTTTCATTTTAATTAACTTAATTATCAAATCTATCACTCTCTTTTTTTTTTCCTTAATTTAATGAATTTATTTCTCTATCTTAGATTTATTAACCATATATGAAAAAAGGTTTTGTTGGTGTTTCTCTTAAACATACGTTTAAATTTTTAGAAAAAATATAAAAATTTTAGAATTTAATTTTTATTACTCTTCACAAAAAAAAAGATAATATAAGATAAATAAAAAAAATTACAAAAGAATTTACACAAACCAAAAACTTACATAAAGAAGTATATATTAGAAATATAAACATTTATATATGGATGCATAAACAAGATTTCGAATTTATTAGATATTGTATATGTAGATGAGAAGAAAAACACTAGTATTAGGATGTGAAAGTTAGAGGAAAGTAAATTTAAGTTACAACTAATAAATGATATTGAAAAAATAACAATTGAACGCCGACCACGACGGACTTAGAGGAGCGAGTAGTGATCTTGAACCCAAAATTTTAAGAAATTATTTATACATGAGATATGTATTTAAAAAATAAAAAAAATATTATATAATTTAATAGTTTTATATGTATTGTTTTTTATTATATAATAGATTTATGTCTTAATTATTTAATTCACTAATATTTTTTATTTAACTAATTTAATATTTAATATCCTCAAGTCTTTGTATTTTTTAAATTAATTTTTATATAATAATCTCTATATTTATTTAAAAAAAAGTCATTTATTTTTTTATATTAATATATTTAACATTTATATTATTATATTAATAATGACTTATGTAGTTATATTTTAGTAATCACATTATATACTTTAGATATTATTTTCTTATAAAAAATACTCATTTTTCTTTTAAATTTACGTTGTTAAAAAAATTTATAAAGATATCTTATATCTTATATTCTATAAGGGTATTGTATCTTTCAAATAATTTATAATTTATTTTTAATTTTTTTAAAATTTTTGAAAGAAATAATTTAATTAATAAGACATGTGATAATTTTTAACTAAATACACTATAAATTATTGGTATTTTATAATGTACTATTAATATTGTTATATTTTTTATATATTTATTATATTAAAAATAAAATTGTAAAAAAAAATTATAATTATATATATATATATATATATTGATAAATTTTTTAAAAAACTAACTATAATAATTATATGTTAATTATTTTTCTAAAATAAAAAAAATTATCTAAAATTTGACCTCTCCATATTAAAATTTCTGGATCCGTCTCACGCCGACTACATCTTAATAGTTATTCTCTTGTACATTTTATTTGGGTTTGTGTTCATCTCTTATATTTGTTTCCTTCAGATATTCTCTCTAATTTTACTTTGTTAAAATAATAAAAATAAACACACAAAATTATATTTTTTAATTAATATTAATTAATTTTTTGTATAAATTTTTTTAACCCTTATTTTTTTAAGTATTTAGGGTTTATAATTTAAATTAAGAAAGTCATTTAAAAAATTTGGCTGAAAAAAAATTAACCCCTAACAAAAAAAAAATTATGTACTCGGTGATCTAATAATTGAAGAAAGCAAATAAACAAACCGGAAAAGAAGTATCCTTAGCTTGATGAAGAGGCGATAAAAAAAAAAGAAGTTAATACTCATAAATAGTTTAAAGTAAAGTTGATGAAAATTAAAGTGAGAGGGAATTCTTCAGAAAAAAAATAGTAGAATTAGCTCATTATCATAAATCTTTTACTTTTGGAATAATGTGACTTCGATGAAAACGAAGTTTGTTGAAAAGAAATAGCACAACAGAATTAAAGAGGGCGTGTGCTACTGCAGACCTCGCTAAGCGAGCTAATAGTATTCTTGAGAAACAGAAAAAAAGACGATATAATAAACCAAAGAAAAGAGTTGGTAAATTATAGTGGATGAACAACAAGGTTTCAACTTTCAACACATGAAAAATATTTTAATATAAAATAGTCATAGAAGAAGAGAGCAAATCATATCACATAAAGAAAAAAGAATACATAAAAGCATAAAACTTACCTCACTTTTATATGCGCGTCTCCGTATTTGTAATGATAATGGACGGCCGAGCTAGCTAGCAGATCCAAACAAACATCATAATATAAGATTCCCATTGCATTATAATTTATTATGGCAGTTGATTGATTTTTCTAATAAATTTCGTACAAATTCAATAATAAACATTTTTTAAATAAATAAATAAATTATAATCTAATGGAATTTGATCTGTTAATAGGTAGACTATCTATTATCATTACAATTATATATATATATATATGTTTTACAATAATATTCTGCATTTAAATGATTTTCCTAATTAAGTCCATTCAAGTGATTTAAATTTACTTGCGCAACTGTCGCTTCTTTTTTTTCGTTATCTTTTTTCTCTCGTTATTATCATTTTTAACAATTTTAAATTGAATAGAATAGAATAAAATCTAATGCAATTAAATAAAGTGATAATAAATAATTTTATTCTTTTTTTTACTAAAATTAGCATTGTGTATGAATTTGAATTTAGATAGAATACAAAAGTTTCTAAATTTATAGAATGTACAATTTTCAATTCATTTATTATTACACAATAATATTGTTATAATAATATTTTTTTAACAATTTTAAATTCAATAAAATGAAATGTAATTAAATAAAATAATAATAAATAATTTCATCCTTTTTTACTAAAATCAATGTTATTTATAAATTTGAATTTAAATAAAATATAAGAGTTTCTAAGTTTATAAAATACATAATTTTCTATTCATTTATCACTGCACAATGGTATTGTACAATAATATTTTGGTTCACTTGTTAATAGGAAATATGTTTGGCTACAGTTAACTTAAAGAATGTGCAGTTCTTTTTGTACTGGAGATTAAAATTAAACGGTCTCTTTTAACCTTCATGATCTTTATCAATTACACATGATATGTCATAAGTCATATGTCAAAGTTGATTGCATTTAATTATAAGATGAATAGATAAACTATATTTTAAGCTGCAATTAAGGTAGACTAGAAGAATCAAAGGTGGAATGATTGGTAGGACGTGGCAGCAGTGAGGTTGTATGTAGGGTCGTTGCATTATCAAAGATTCAAGAATGGTGTGAATGTCAATGTGAATTTGATGCACTCACCAATCACCATTTTAAGTGGTGTTGATGAATAATTTATCCTAAAAATTAGGATATTTTTTAAGACAAATTAAATAGAATGAAATTTAATGGAATTGAATAAAGTGATTATGAATAATTTTATTTTTTTTTTATTAAAAAAATTGGTCAATATTTATTAGTAGCATCAAGTGAACTTTAATTAACATACGAATGAATCAAAATTAGTTCAAATTTGAACAAATAGTCAAAAAGACTCAATCATCAATAAAAACACATCGAATTCATTTTTGGATCCGAATGAACCTCAATAAAATAATAAATAAACCGAAATTACTTAAAGAATACAAAATTTGGTCAATACTTATCAGTAGTATCAAGTGAACCTCAATTAACACACAAATGAACCAAAATTAGTTCAAATTTGAATAAGCAGTCAAAAAGACTCAATCATAAACAAAAATACATTGAATTCATTTTTGGATCTAAATAAATCTCAATAAAATAAGAAATAAACTGAAATTACTTAAGGAATAAAAAATTTGGTCAATACTTATCAATAACAGCAAGTGAACCTCAATTAATTCAAAAATAAATCAAAATTAGTTCATTTTTGAATAAACAGTCAAAAAGACTTAATCATCAACAAAAACACATCAAATTTATTTCTGGATCCAAATGAAACGAAATTGTTTAATAATAGCACTAGAAAAAATCAAAACCAATAAAAATATTAGTAAAATATTAGTGTTGTTGGTGATGACGATAACGAATGAGAAAGATAATGAAAAAGGAGAGGAGGAGGAGGAGGAGGAGGAGGAGGAGGAGGAGGAGGAGGAAAAAAAGGAGAAGAAGCAGAAGCAGGAGGAGGAGGAGGAGAAGGAGAAGAAGGATGAGGAGGAGGAGGAGAAAGAGAAGATGGATAGTTTTTCATATTAAAGCATGAAGAGTAACGTTTGTTTGGGGAATTTCGGGCATGTGTACATACTCTTTTAATAAGAGTGGTTTTTGTTGGTGTTGGGTCTACTTTGTTAGACTTTGATGGTAATAAAACTTAGATGTGTAGCAGATCTGTATGTTTTAAAAGACAATATTGCATAGTTAATAATATAATCAATATTTAATAAAAAAATCAAAAATTTTTAAAATTAAAAACATTCAAAATTTAATTAAAAAAGTATTCAAAATTCAAATTCATCCAAATGTTTATTTTTAGTGGCTTTCATACTAAACTTAACAACCTAATATAATATTGGCTAAAATTATCTCTAATAGTATTAGTTCTGATCTGGCCCTATAACTAGAACATCTAAATATAGCTCGACACACAAAAGGCAACTTACACTATACACGTAAGCCCTAGGACTTTGTCAACAAATAAAAACCCTACTTTGTAGCAACTACTGAAAAACATGATTAGCCTAATATCTCGAAAACTGAAGATAAGTTAGCAACGGTTAAATTGTTCAGATATGATTTAATTTCTATATAACACAACAAGGTACAAGGTAAAGATGTCATCTAAAATCATAAAAAACTCGTATTTACTTATCACTTTCTTGAAATATTTTCTGACTTGAACGTCATAATACTTTTGTAGGTACCCACACCACTCGATGTTCTTGAACAGTCGAAGTATACCTCATCCGATCAAAAATAGTAAAAGGAGACTTCTCACTGTTCACAATCGAGCTATACCTCACCTATATCTTGCATACAGAAATATTTGGTGCCCATCGTTGGGATGAATTTAATATAACCCCATCATTTGTCTTTGCATTTTCCTTTTCTCTTTTTTACATGATTCTAACAATGGCATATGAACAAAATCCTCCCCCTCCTCTTCTGACTTAGGCTAAGTTATTGGCTCTGAATGTGGCACTACAAGTAGAGGTCCAAAGGGTGACTGAGATGTTGAACCACCTGCAATAAAATAGCCTAGAGGAAGAGGAAGACAGGAAGAACGTCAACAACGGTAACAACTGTGATGACCATAATATGGAAACCAATAACTGGTAGAGGTGTAGAAAGTAAGGAAAACCCCTTATCACATGAAATTATGAACTTTCAGATGTCCAAAAACTTTACCTTATCGATGACACTAAAACCCTACGACGGTCTTGCTAACCTTAATATATATGACACAAAGTTCCAATCCATGATGTTGTTGAACGGCATCTCTGACCTAATACTTTGTCATTTATTTCATACTTTTCTAGAAGGTGTTGCTTTGATTTGGTTTTCCTCTTTGTCTACAAGTTCTATCTCAAGCTTTGATGAGTTCGCCGACCTGTTTGTCAACAACTTCATGGAATCAAAGATCTAAGTACATGACTCTAACTACCTCGGTACAATCAAACAAGATCAACATAAAAGTCTCAAAGATTATATGACCATGTTCACTAAAATAGCCATGGAGATTCCAAACCTCAACCTAGATGTACATTTACATGCGCTAAAGAGTGGCTTCCGACATGAAAAGTTTTAGGAAGCTATAGTTGTAGCCAAGCCAAAGACCTTGGTTGAATTCAAAGAGAAGGCGGTAGGATAGATGGAAATCGAAGAACTATGCGAAGCTCAAAAACTAGAAAAAGCAACCCCAAACCAAGACGAGGATAGACATGGTAGACATCAACCAAATCGAGGTGACAAAAAGCCATTCAAGTTGACACCTCATTTTGACTCTTACACTTGATTCAATAATAAAAGAGAATATATAATCAAACCTCCGAAAAAAGTTGGCACTTACCAAGACCAAAAGCATGCCGATAAATCAAAATATTGTTCATTCCCTTAGAAATATGGCCACACTGTCGACGCCTATATGGTAGCTAAAGTCCTACTAGAAAAACTAGCTCGGTAGGGCCTCCTCAACAATTATATAATAGATCAAACACATCGAACACCCAATTATTCCATAACTCGAGGGACATCCACACCTAAAACAAGCAAGGACAGAGGAAAAGAAACTAGTGTGCCAATGCAAATGGGAGCGAGGTAAAATTAATTGTATTTCAGGAAATTTCATCAAAGGAGGTTACACAAAATCGCCCAGGAAGTGTTCACACAGGACAATGCTCATAGTGGAGGACAGTTTAACCCAACAAGGCACTCAGATCGATACGTCTTCAATCATTTTCGGAGCATTTGACTTCAAATCACCATATAAGAACCTGGATGACCACCCCCTGTCATTATATCCGTCATCACTGGAGATCTGTTAGTTAAAGTACTTCTTGACCCTGGTAGTAATGCCAATTGGGCTGCACATGGATCATATATGGCACAAAATTTTGATCGAAGTGTAACTTTGCAAATAAAATCAGATCAGATATCAGATATATCTGATTGAAAAAATAAGAAATAAAAAATATTCCAAAAATTTGAAAATAATAAAGAAAATAAAAAATGTTTCAAAAATTCAAAGAAAATATTCAAAATTAAAAAAAAAGGGGCAAAATGAACTAGAATAAGATCTACATTCAAAAACAAAGAATTAACAAAATTAAAGAAAATAATATTAGAACCTTAAATTAAAACTAAACATCAATATTTACATCAAAATAAATCAATTATAGCCACCACAACACTACATTAAAAATTTAGAACAAAAAGAAAGCACACATCAGACAACGAATATAGTAAAGTACATAGGAGAACAACGTAAAAAACAAAGACAAAAGTGAAGAACAGAAGCAGATCGAAGGCAACCAGATTTGATGAACTAGGCAACCAGATCAAAGGCAAGCAGAACAGAGGACAAGAACAGATAAGTGCAAGGAATTGGCGAGGAACACATATGAGAATGGATAGGAAGAGAACACCAGAAGGGAAGAAGAACAACAAAGAAGCTAAGGCAGACAAATGAGAGAACCAAATCAAGAATCGACTAGGCAAGAAGAATGAAATCCCTGGTGTAGCGGCACAGAAGAAATAGAGGTCGGTGAGGAAGAGAAGATGAATGGCGAGGAAGAAAAGAGGATGAGAATCTGTGGATAACGCTTCATCTTTGGCATGGTAGCGCAGATGATGGACGATGGTGGTTAATCAATAATGAGGTCTGAGAAGTGAGAAGAGAGATGGAGGGAGACTTAGATATGCAACGCTAACAAGAAATGAGATTTACGGTTTCTAAAAGACTCATAATGCTAACTATATATATTTTTAATTATATATTTATTTATTATGTGTGCAAATATGCGGATCAAATCCGCGGATATAAGGGTGATATCCGCGATCTGATCCCATTAAAGTGAGGATCGGATAATATTCACAATTTGCAGATCAGATATGGATAAATATTGTAGATTTGTAGATATTATCTGATCCAGATTCACCCCTCAGTGCCGACGTTCTTTTCTACTCTACCTATCAGAAGATAAAGATGCATGACAAAGTATTACAACCATCAACAGAGGAACTAGTAGGCTTTTCTAGAGAATGAGTACCAATCTTAGGGTAAGCTTGGCTAAGAACTACATTAGGAGAGCACCCACACACTATGGCAGTCGACACTTAGTTCCTGGTCATCGACAATCACAGTCCATACAACATCATCCTTGATAGACCATCTCTTAATTCATTTGGTGGCATAGTATTCATTATTGACCTTAGTGCAGTGTTTAGGGTTTATGGTTTAGCGCTTAGAACAATGTTATAACCACTAAGCATGCCAATCAATGAGAAGCAAGACAGTATTACAACATTGGCAAGTCTAAAATCGACCTCACCTTGGTTACAATCCCTTACAACCTTGATAGAAAGTTTGGAAAAGGTAAATATGTGTGTTGATAATAAATTCACATATATTGGTAATGCTTTAGATGTAGGTCAAAAGGGACAATTGATCATGCTACTCCGCACAAATGTCGACCTCTTTGCATGGATGCCAACAAATGTGCCTGGTATTGACCCACACATAATCTGCCACAGGTTATTCATTGATCCATCCATCCGACCTATAGCATAGAAAAAGAGGAATCTAGGCACAAAAAAGAAGGTAGCAGCTCTACAAGAGACACATAAGTTTCTCAATGGAGGCTTTATACGAGAAATCAGATCCACCACCTGGTTTGCCAATGTGACCAAGGTTAAGAAGAATTCGGAGTAGTGGCGCACGTGTGTTAATTTCACTGACTTGAACAAATCTTGCCCCAAAGATACATGCCCACTACCATGCATTGATAAGTTGGGCAATAATACCTTAGGTTTTACTACTTTAATCTTTATGGATGCCTACTTAGGCTATAATCAAATATTAATGCACCACAATGACTAGGATAAAACAATATTCATCACCAAAAATGGTAACTTTTGTTATAAGGTAATGTCATTTCTAGTTAAGAATGTAGGTGCGACATATCAACGCCTCTTGGATAAGGTCTTTTAGAACCAGATCGGCCGAAACATGGAAGTATACATCGATGACATGGTGATAAACCCATATTTTATGATATAATTTGTACTGAATTTAAGTGTTTTATTCAATCCTTCACCCACTTATGCATGTGAAATTGCATGGTTTTACCTTCCCTTCCTTATTATGAGATGTATGTAAAAAACATGTTTTCTAGGCTTTAAAAGTATTAATTTTAATTATCTTTTATTGCCATTCGATGCTGTGATTTGTGTGTTGAGTAATTTCGGATCTTCTAAGGCAGGAATGATTTAAAGGATGAAAAGGAAACATGCGAAATGGAAGGAAAGCATAAAACGGAGTTTTTAAAGAAACTGGCAGCGACGCGATCGCATAGGCGACGCGACCGCATGCCAGTGCGAAATGGCAGTGACGCGATCGCATGATTGACGCGATCGCGTGCCACAAGCGAAACGCATATGACGCGGACGCATGACTGAAGCGACCGCGTGACAAGGAAAATTCCACATGACACGACTGCATGACCCATGCGGACGCGTGATAGAGGCCACGCACCAGAAATTACAGAAAGCGATCCCAGCGATTTATGAAGCCCTTTTTGGCCCAAATCCAAGTCCAGAAAGCACAGACCAGAGGTTATGAAGTGGGAGAATGCATCCGAAAGGAAAAAAGAGAGCTAGTCAATTAGTTACTTTTCATAGTTTAGATGTAGTTTTAGTGAGAGAGGTTCTCTCCTCTCTCTTAGGATTTAGAAATTAGGATTCTTTAGAATTTAAGGATTTAATTCAACTCTTCATATCAGGTTCAATATTCCTTTATTTTGACCTCTCTTCTACTTTGAGATACTTTAATGCTTTTATTTATGTTTGATTTATGTTGCCCAATTGGCTTATGAATATTTTCCATGTTAGATTTGACTGCTTTGGATGAATGTTATTTGAGGTATTCTAGATATTTATGATTTTAATTTAGCTTTCTACATTCCTGGCTTTGGTTAAGAAATCAGTAACTCTTGAGTTATCAAACTCAACGTGATCTATAATCGCTATCTTTGCTAATTAGCTTGAACTTCTATAATCCCAATCTTTTTCTAGGAATTAACTAGGATTTGAAG
Source organism: Arachis stenosperma (assembly GCF_014773155.1). NCBI lineage: Eukaryota > Viridiplantae > Streptophyta > Magnoliopsida > Fabales > Fabaceae > Arachis > Arachis stenosperma. The sequence goes on along the minus strand of NC_080377.1, from coordinate 76,085,359 downwards.
ATCAAACTAATTAGCCACTTGACCTTTTTTCGCACCAGCAGAGGTTAACTAAGTGGAATTAAGATTCAATTTTCATCATCATTGATAAGGATAACTAGGATAGGACTTCCAATTTCTCATACCTTGCCAAGAGTTTATTTTACAATCATTTATTTATTTTATTTGTCATTTATCATACTTGTTCCTAATTCTCAAAACCCCCAATTTACAAAACTCATAACCAATAATAAGAACACACCTCCCTGCAATTCCTTGAGAAGACGACTCGAGGTTTAAATACTTCGGTTATCAATTTATTTAGGGGTTTGTTACTTGTGACAACCAAAACGTTTGTACGAAGGGATTTCTGTTGGTTCAGAATCTATACTTACAATGCGACTTTATAAAATTCTTTACTAGCAAAAATCTCGACGTCAAAATGGCATCGTTGCCGAGGAATTGCAAACATGTGCCTTATTATTGGTTATTGTAAATATTTTTCAAAAAAAGTATTTTTCTTTTACTTGTTTATTTGTCTTATCTCTTCCCTCTTATTTCTGATAGCTATTATGAATTCTCACCCCTCTCGTTTTGAGTTTGGTTTTAATTTTGTTGCAAGGAATGGAAGCTATAATAGGACTATGCATCAAGGTCTAAGCAATCAAAGATGGATGGAGCCACGAGGATCTTATCACCCCTTTAGGCAACAACATCCTCCTAGATATCATGGACAAAAACCATTTTACAATGCATGCCCAACTGATAGATTTGGTGGACCGCCTTGTAACTACCAACAAGCCCCACCCTGTGCTCAGAGACCATCCTCTCGACATAACTTCGAACCACCACACTCACAAGCTTCTTTTCACCATTCACTACCACATGATCCTTATCCACCCCAACGCCAATCCAATTACTCTCAAGAACCACCACTCCCCTATACACCATGTTCAAATTCATCAAGCCAAGAATCACAGGTTCGCTTTGAAGAATCAGTCAACCAATTTAATGCAACCCTTCATCAAATGGAGCAAGCAATAAATCAATTACCTTCCAGACGTTCGGACACTCAACAGACTCCCATGGCTTCATGTGGAGAATCTAATGAAGAATGTATTGTGAAGAAGACACGAGAAGCTCCAGTGGACAGTATAGAGCATAACTTCGTACTGGAACAAGTAGAGGAAGCTGTCATTGTAGAAGAAGAAGAGTTGGTTAAAAATTTAGGAGATGCTGAACCTCCACAGGAATACAGAGTTGTAGAGAATTCCGTCGAAGACGTTGCAATTAATGCTCAGGAGGATAGTGCACAACTCCCAAGGCAGGTATCTTATGAGAAACTGGACGGAGTGATCCAAGACTCAAGTTTTCTTGATGATGATAGTCACCACTCGAGTTCTCCTGGTAATGCACTTGCATCTGCAAGTGAATTCTTTGAGACAGAAGAATCTTCCCCAAGTGAATACGAAGATGATGCAGAGGTTGACTTTTCTCAACCTCCCAATTATGACTCAAGTGATGAAGAAGATATCGGTGACATTGATCAAGACATGGTTGAATTGGAAGAAGATTGCCCAGAAGTGGAGGAATTCACTGAAGACCACAAGGGAGTAGAGCTTGCAGAACCACTAAAAACACCTATCCCAAGGCCATTACCGCCCAACACAGATTTCAAGTGGGTAAAATCCTTGACTTTCACTTTTATTTTTCCACTTGAATATGGTTTACTTGAGACAGATGGCCAGCTTAAAGCTCTTTGCGGCTTTAAAAGCAAACGGGAAATGACCCGCACTCAGAGCTGGTGCACAAGACTCAATAAGGTTTCACACTTCAATTTGAGGTGCAAGAATTGGTGTCAAGCTCAATTGGAAGGATCTCGAAGGCTGTTTGGTCACTGCAGTGAGGATTCAGATCACTCATCACCCTGCTGGAAGGATGCAGATCAAGACAAAAATGGGTGTAAAAGTAGAATTTGGGATCCTGGAATCTATTCCGACAGTCGTCACCCCGGGAGCCTGAGAATATGTTTGAAGCTGCTCAGAAGCTTTACATGCCTAGTTTGGGACCCCGGAGGATGCTGGCATTCCAAACACTGGTGGATATTCCTGGATGAATTCAAGCACAAGCCACCCTAGCAGGAAGCTCATCAAATGTCCAACTTAAGGACTTTAAGTAAAAGTTCTAGGTGGGAGACAACCCACCATGGTATGATCGTTCCTTTTACAGCTTTTATTATTAGTCTATTTTGTTCGTTTTTGAATTTTGTTTGAACCTGAATTTGTGCGTAATGATAAACCCCGTTTTGACGGTTTATCTTGTATTGATTTTAAGAGATTTTATCACCTTTTACCCACATTTATTCAATGAAATAGCATGGTTTTGTGATTGTCTCCTTATTTGTTCTTAGATGTGAAAACATGCTTTTAGACCCTTAATTTGATGATTTTTATTCACCTTTGATTCCACTAGATGCCTTGATATGTTTGTTAGTGATTTCAGATTGAAAAGGCTAGGACTGGATCAAAGGAGTGAAGAGGAAAGCATGCAAAGTGGAGAAATCATGAAAAGTCAAAGAAGTTGAACTCGCCCATGGATGCGCGCGCGCACCTGGCGCTTGCGTGCACCTTGCGAATCACCCCATGGACGCGTACGCGTGCTGTGGCCGTACGCGTCGGTGTTGGTTTATGATTTTTTTAATAAAAACGTGGCCAACGAATTCTCAAGGGTTGTGGGGCCCAATTGCAACCAACTTTGGCGCCAAAGATGCTATTTAAAGCCAAGGATTGAAGAGCAAAAGAAAATTAATTCATTTTTACACATTAGGATTATTTAGAAGTAGTTTCTAGAGAGAGAAGCTCTCTCTTCTCTCTAGGTTTAGGATTAGGATTAGGTTTAGTTCTTAGATCTAGATTTCAATTCATCTTCTTCTACTTCTATCTTTCAATTCCTTGTTGTTACATTCATTCTTCTTCTATTCTTTTGTTGTAATCTCTTTTATGTTGTTCTTGTATTTTGTTATAGATCTACTATTGTTCCTTCTCTTTTCTTTCAATTCAATTCAAGGTAATTCAATAATACTTGTGTTTCTTTTAATTGTTGTTGTTAATTCCTTTCAATAATTGTTGTTAGATTTCATTCTTGTTGTCAATTTACTATGCTTTTCTTTTGTGCCTTCCAAGTGTTTGATGAAATGCTTGGTTGGATTTTAGTGTAGGTTTTATTCCTCTTGGCCTAGGTAGAGTAATTAGTGACTATTGAGTTATCTAATTCCTTTGTTGATTGATAATTAGAAGTTGCTAATTGATTTGAATGCCTCTAAAGCTAGTCTTTCCTTTAGGAGTTGATTAGGACTTGAGGAATCAAATTGATTCATCCACTTGACTTTTCTCCATGGTTAGAGGTTAACTAAGTGGGAGTAATGGACAATTTGTTATCACAATTGAGGAGGATAACTAGGATAGGACTTCTAGTTCTCATGTCTTGCTAAGAGCTTTGTTAGTTGTTAGTTTATTTTCTTTGCCATTTATATTTCTTGTCTAAAATCTCAAAAACCCCAAAATAACTCATAACCAATAACAAGACACTTTATTGTAATTCCTAGGGAGAACGACCCGAGGTTCAATACTTCGGTTTATAAATTTAGGAGTTTGTTACTTGTGACAAACAATCTTTTGTATGAAAGGATTATTGCTTGGTTTAGAAACTATACTTTACAACGAGATTTCATTAGTGAATTTTTAAGCCATCAAAAATCCAATCATCAAAATGGCGCCATTGCCGGGAGTTGCAATGGTGTTGTGTTATTGGTTATTGTATATATGTGAATATTGTGAATATATTTCCTTTTGCTTTATTTGCTAGTTGTAGAATTTTGTTTCTCTTGATTTCTATTAGCTTTTGAATTTTATTTTCTCTTTTCATTATGAATTCTCGCTTTGGCTATGAGTGTAGTTACAACTATGTTGTAGGTAATGAGAGCTTCAATGAGAATGTGTATCAAGAATGGGATAATCAAGGGTGGGAAGAGCCATATGCTTATGATCAATCCTCATGGCAACAACCCCCACCAACGCACTATGAAGAAGAGCCATTCTATGATGCATATCAATCCAATGGCTATGGTGAATCACCTTGTGACTTTCAAGAACCACCACCATATGCCTATGAACCATATCCTCAACATAACTCTCAACCATACTCACAAGCCCCTTCTTACCAACCACCTTCATATGACCCTAATCCATATCCATCCTACCAACAACCATATGAGCCATATGAACCACATATAGAGCCACCACAATTCCAACATCAACATTTTCAAGAGCCACCTCCTCCACATTATTACCAAGATGAACCACCCCCAATATATGAAAATTTTCAACCACAAGATGAATTCTACCTTCCACCACAACCTCACATGGAAGAATATTCATGTCCATCGATCCAAGAGCCATATGATCACTATCATGATATCCAAGCGGAACAAGAGTCAAGGGATCATCTCAAGGAAGCATTGGATCAATTTCAAGCAACCATGGAGTGTGTTGTGCAACAAGTGGAAAGAGTGGAGAATATTGAACCACCACAACTCTACCAAGAAGAATCATCTTCCCAAAATGATGAATCCTTCCATCCACCCCAACCTCCAATGGATGACATCCTTGGTGTTCTTGTTCAAGGGCAAGAAGAGATGAAAAGGGATGTGCAAAATTTCATGGCCGCCTTGGATGCGGTAACAAATCAATTAGCCTCCCAATGCTTGAACACTCAAGGAACTCCCATGACTACATGTGGAGAATTGAATGAAGAACATAGCATGAAGGAGAGATTGGAAACTCCGGTGGGAAATGAAGGAAGTTGCTTTGTATTGGAACAATTGGAGGAAGCTTTAATTATTGAAGACAAGGAAGAAGTGGTAGAAGACTTAGGAGATGCGAAACCTCCATGGGAACATAGAGTTGAAGAAAACCCCTCCAAGATGATTGAAATTGATGCTAGGGAGGAAAGTGCACACCTTCCAAGGCATATTCCATATGAAGACTTGGATGGGATAGAGAAAGAATTGAGTTCCCTTGGTGATGAAGATCAAGCATCAAGTCTTAGTGGTGAAGAATCCTTTGAGCATGAAGAACCTTCTCCGGTTGGATTTGAAAGCGTTGAGGAGGTAAATTTTTCTCACCCTCCCTATTATGATTTGAGAAAAGGAAAAGGTTTAGATAAAATTGTCGAACAAAGGATTGAGATTAAGAGATCTTGTGAAGAGGTGGAAGTCCCTAGAAATAGAAGAACGAGGGTTAGTTATGCTTTGTCAAGATCTTTGGAAGCATCTTTGCCTAAGTTGCCATCTACACCTTCATTTGAGTGGGTGAAATTCATTTCTATTAGCTTTATTATCCCACTTGAATATGGTTTGCTTGAAACGGATGGCCAACTTAGGGAAGTTTGTGGGATGAAGCGTAAGCGGAAAAGGTTTTGTGGTGGGCGTTGCAAATCAAGGCTCATTATGGTTGATGCATCAAACATGAGATATAAAGGTTGGAGTAGTGCTTAAATAGATGGGTCTAGGAGGATTGTTGGCCACTATATAGAGAATTCACCTTACTTACCACCCGGATGGACTAATAATGATGATCAACTTCAAGACGGGTGTGAAAATAAAGTGTGGGATCCCGGATTAGAAAAAGAGGATCAACATTGGAGCCCCAAGCTTGTGAAGAACTCCATCAACACTTGGCTTAACCCATAGGAAATCTTGGGGCACAATGGAGAACCAAGCATTGGTGGGAGTTCCAAGATGAATATAAGCATAAGCCACCTTGATGAGGAGCTCCCCATAAGTCCAACTTAAGGACAATAAATAAAAGTGTTAGGTGGGAGACACCCCACCATGGTAACATCTTTTCATTTTCTCTTTTGTAAATAGTGTAGAATTTAGTTGATTTCATATTTTGTTTAGTTAGTTGAGTATATTTGGTAGTTTAGTATGGTAAATAAGGTTTTAGGGTGTTATGGTAGCTGTTTGGAGGTTTGGAATGCTTGGATTGGTGCAAAAACATAGAAAAATTTTGAAAAATAGAGCACCATCCACGCGTACGCGCACTGTGTGCGTACACGTGCATCTAGGGTTTTGGACCATTCACGCGAGCGCGCCATGCGTGCGTACGCATGGATTGAGAAGTTCCACCTTCCAACCAAAAACCCGAGAGTTAGGCCTGCACTGTGCGGAAATTGAGCCTGAGGCATAACCCACTCGCGCGCACGCGCACACGACGCGTACGCGCCACTCTCGAAATAAACCATCGGCGCGCGCGCGTCATGTACGCGTACGCGCGGATGCCCTCATTTCAAACAATTCTTTTCCTCTCTTCTTTCCATTTCTTTCCTTCTCCTTTCTTCTTCCCTTCTTCTACCCCTCATCCAACACCTCCAAACACTATTGATAACCATTTATTTTAGTTAACTAATTAGTTAGTCAGTTAGTTGATAGTTAGTTTTAGTTAGTTCTTCATTTCATTTTCTCTTTATCATTGCAAGTGTTGGATTGATATCCTTGTTTACCGTTGATTGCTGCTGAGTATTAAAAAGGGATGTTTTCTTAACATCATTATGTTTATAATCTTTGTTGGATTCTATGATTGAGGTTATACTTTGCTACTTGGTTTTGAGTTCTTCATGCTTACCTTTTGAAAATGCCAAGTGATGAGAATTGCCTTCGAGCTTGTAACTCTTCTTGAATTACATGATTTGGCCACCATGTGATTTGAGCCCTATTCTGTGATTAGGCAACCTCTTGATGGATGATGTTGTGCATTTACCTTAATGCATTGTATTTCATAATCATATGCATCCATATATGCTTTAGCTTGAATGCTTTCATGCTTCTTTAATGCTTGTTTTACCTTACAAGTTCACTTAAAGCATCTCAAGCAGACTAGGATAAGTGAAATGCATGCTTCTTTTGTGACATCGCCCTTTTATGCTAATGTGTGTTCTAAAAGGCGCCCAATTTAGAATTCACACACTTATTTGTCACTAATGTCACACTAATTCACTCACTCAATTCTAGTAATTTACCTTATTCCAACAATGTATGTTTCCTTGCTTTTATTTCTTCTCATCTTATGGTGTTATATTTTTGTTTTTCTTGACAATACACCACAAGCAAATATGGAAGCTGAAGAAAGAACACGCAGCAATCTGGAGATTCGCCGTACCCCCTTGCTCATCTTTGAGTGCATCGAGGACGGTGCAAACTTTTAAGTGTGGGGAGGTCGTCCAACCAGTCGGCGATTTTGGGTGACAAATTTCTAATTCCAACACTTTTGCATTCCATTTTAGGTTTTTAGCATATATATACACAATAAGCTTAGTCAAAATAATGAAATTTTTCAAGAATTCTATATATAGGACACCAATTGATTTGAGTAAAAACTTTTCATAGAACTTGCTTGAATTATATATATATATTGTGGAACATGAATTTTTAAGCTAAGAACACAAGCAAGTGAGATTTGAGCCTAATGGTGTGGTTACATCTTATAACCACTTATTTTCCTTCTTGTGTGCATTATTCTCTTTCTATGATTGTAATCTTTGAATTGTTTGATTCTTTATATCCATTATTTTATGTATTCATGCATTTATATGATTGAGGCCGTCATTTCATTTAGCTTACTTACCCAAATAGCCTTACCTTTTATCTTCCATTGTTAGCCAATTTGCGCCTACGATTAACCCACTTGTTCTTAATTTAGCACATTACAAGCCTAAAGCGAAAAATAATAAATGTCCTTATTTGGATCTTTGATTAGCTTAGGCTAGTGTGTGTGAGCATCATTCAAGAGTGGAAAAACTTGGGACATTGGTTGGGAAAAAGGGGTGTATTTTGTATTTTTATTGAAATTATTGGGAATTGGGTACATACTCATGTATTGATCAAATGTAAAACCGTATGCATTGATGCTCTTGTATATAGAAAGAAAAAAAATGAGAAAAACAAAAGAAAAAGAAAAGAAAAAGAAAATAATATGGAAAAGAAAAAAAAAACAAAATAGAAAAAAAAGAAAGGAAAAAAATAATAAATAAATAAATAAAAAGGGGACAAAATGCCCCAAAGCAAAGTGTAGCTCAATAAAGATCAATGCATAAGTGTTGCGAAATGAAAAGAAAGTGCATGAGTATGTGAAAAAGTGAAGGATGGGTAGTTAGGTTAGCACTTAATTGTATAGGTTGTTATATAGGTTAGGTGGGAAGTCTAAGCTTATCAAAGATTCAAACTTCAAGCTCACTTGACCAAATATGCATCCTACCTTGACCCTAGCCCCATTACAACCAAAGAAAAGACCTCATGATACTTGTATGCATGCATGGAATAAATGTTGATTGTTAGAAGAAAAATAAATCTTAGAAAGCATGATTAGGAGAGAATTGAGTGAATCAACCCTAAACACTTGAGCGAATAGAGTGCAAACACATTCGGTGAGGGTTTGATGCTCAATTACATGTTTCCGCCTACAATCATCACTTTTCATGCAAGTTTGTAAAAATATTTAATAGCTCAATTCAATTGCGAATTAGACTTGCTAGTCCTTAGCCCTTGTGCATATATGCCTCTTGGGAATTGATTTATTTTGACCAAGCAATTGCATTCATTTAAATAGTTGCAATTAGATAGGTTGCATATAGTTTAGTTTCCATTGAATAAATGCCATGCCCTTTACTTCATTCTTAGTTTAAGCATGAGGACATGCTTGGTTTAAGTGTGGGGAGGTTGATAAACCCCGTTTTGACGGTTTATCTTGTATTAATTTTAAGAGATTTTATCACCTTTTACCTACATTTATTCAACGAAATAGCATGGTTTTGTGATTGTCTCCTTATTTGTGCTTAGATGTGAAAACATGCTTTTAGACCCTTAATTTGATGATTTTTATTCACCTTTGATTCCACTAGATGCCTTGATATGTTTGTTAGTGATTTCAGATTGAAAAGGCTAGGAATGGATCAAAGGAGTAAAGAGGAAAGCATGCAAAGTGGAGAAATCATGAAAAGTCAAAGAAGTTGAACTCGCCCATGGACGCGCGCGTGCACCTGGCGCTTGCGCGCACCTTGCGAATCACCCCATGGACGCGTACGCGTGCTGTGCGCGTACGCGTCGGTGTTGGTTTATGATTTTTTTAATAAAAACGTGGCCAACGAATTCTCAAGGGTTGTGGGGCCCAATTGCAACCAACTTTGGCGCCAAAGATGCTATTTAAAGCCAAGGATTGAAGAGCAAAAGAAAATTAATTCATTTTTACACATTAGGATTAATTAGAAGTAGTTTCTAGAGAGAGAAGCTCTCACTTCTCTCTAGGTTTAGGATTAGGTTTAGGTTTAGTTCTTAGATCTAGATTTCAATTCATCTTCTTCTACTTCTATCTTTCAATTCCTTGTTGTTACATTCATTCTTCTTCTATTCTTTTGTTGTAATCTCTTTTATGTTGTTCTTGTATTTTGTTGTAGATCTACTATTGTTCCTTCTCTTTTCTTTTAATTCAATTCAAGGTAATTCAATAATACTTGTGTTTCTTTTAATTGTTGTTGTTAATTCCTTTCAATAATTGTTGTTAGATTTCATTCTTGTTGTCAATTTACTATGCTTTTCTTTTGTGCCTTCCAAGTGTTTGATGAAATGCTTGGTTGGATTTTAGTATAGGTTTTGTTCCTCTTGGCCTAGGTAGAGTAATTAGTGACTCTTGAGTTATCTAATTCCTTTGTTGATTGATAATTAGAAGTTGCTAATTGATTTGAATGCCTCTAAAGCTAGTCTTTCCTTTAGGAGTTGATTAGGACTTGAGGAATCAAATTGATTCATCCACTTGACTTTCCTCCATAGTTAGAGGTTAACTAAGTGGGAGTAATGGACAATTTGTTATCACAATTGAGGAGGATAATTAGGATAGGACTTCTAATTCTCATATCTTTCCAAGAGCTTTGTTAGTTGTTAGTTTATTTTCTTTGCCATTTATATTTCTTGTCTAAAATCTTAAAAACCCCAAATATAACTCACAACCAATAACAAGATACTTCATTACAATTCCTAGGGAGAACGACCTGAGGTTCCAATACTTCGGTTTATAAATTTAGGGGTTTATTTTAGTGACAAACAACTTTTTGTATGAAAAGATTATTGTCTGATTTAGGAACTATACTTGCAACGAGAATTCACTTGTGAAATTCTAAACCATCAAAAATCCAATCATCACATAACATTCACTGCATTCTGCATTCTGCATACTGCATAAAAAAAATTGGTGAACGCTGACACGTCCGCGTCACAAGTGCTTCAAGAGAATAGGAAAGTGAACAGAGAGTCACGCTGAAGCGAGGTTGGAGGCGTGCCCGTAACACAACTGTGCCACGCGACCGCGTGCCACCACGCGATCGTGTCACTTGCGAAACGGCCTCCCATGCGTCCGCGTCACTCACGCAAACGCGTGAGCTAGATATTGATGTAAAGATCCAACGCCCAGAAAGTTGGGCTGGAATCATGCGGCTATTGCACGTTTAGCACCAACACGCCATGCGAACGCGTCCCCGACGCGAACGCTTCACTTACACAACACCTATCCCACGCGAAGGCGTGAGCGACGCGATTGCGTCGCGCGGATATTTTGAACCCCAAACCAAACAGAGAGTTGCGCTGAAATGAGGCAAGAATTGTGCGTTTAGCACAATTTCTATCGACGCGATCGCGTGCCTCATGCGACCGCGTCATTCGTCCCTTTTACACATTCCTTGCGATCACGTCCTCCACGCGATCGCGTCAACCCTTTTGCATCTATGTCACGTGATCGCGCACCTCACGCGTTCGCGTGGGCTCACGATCACTAACCCCAAGTCACGCGAACCCTACCCTTCGCGCGACCCAAACCCTACCCCTCTCTCTCTCTCTAACCTCTGCAACTCTCTCTCTCTCTCAACCCACCACTTCCGCCACCACCCACTGACAAACCCCAATTTGACGGTTTATCTTGTATTGAATTTAGGGGATTTTATCAGCTTTTACCCACATTTATTCAATGAAATAGCATGGTTTTGTATATTCTCCTTTAATTGTGCTTAAGAGTGAAAACATGCTTTTTAGGTCTTAAAATAGCTAAATTTAATTCTCCTTGATTCTATTAGATGCCTTGATATGTTTGCTAAGTGATTTCAGATTTAGAAGGCAAAGCTTGGATCAAGGGAATGAAGAAAGAAGCATGAAAAGTTGGAGAACTCATGAAGAAATGAAAGAACCGGAAAGCTGTCAAGCCTGACTCTTCGCACTTAATTGACCATAACTTGAGCTACAGAGGTCCAAATGATGCGGTTCCAGTTGGGTGGAAAGCTAACATCCGGGGCTTCGAAATGATAAATTTTGCCATATGTTGCTTCGCGTTCAGGGGCGCGCACGCGCACTTTGCGCGCGCGCGCGATTCTGTCCATGGCCCACTTTAATGAAATCGTCCCAGCGGTTTTAGGAGCCTTGTGGGCCCAATCCAATCATTCTGAGCTATTTAAGTCAAGGATTGAAGGGGAATCAAATACTGGAGATACTTTAGATACTTTGCATTAGCTTAGTTTAGGAGTTAGAGTTAGTTCTTTTGTTTCTTTTAATAATGCAATTTGAGATAATTCATGTGATTGTGATGTTGTTGATTGTTGTTTTGTTAATTCTTTGTAATTGTTGGTTTTGATTCCTTTATTCTTACAAATAAAATGCTTTCTTTCATTACCCTCCAAGTGTTTGATGAAATGCTTGAGAGGATGTTAGAGTAGGATTTTATGTTCTTGGCTTGAGAAGATAACTTAGGATTTCTTGAGTCACTAGTGTCCACTTGTTGTTAGTTGATAGCCTTAACTCTAGCCTTCATTAATCCAATTAGTGGAAAGCTAGGACTTAGGACTAGGATTGATAACTCACTTGACTTTCCTTTGTTAATTGATTTAAGGATACTAAGTGGGATTAATCCCTGCAACTACCATACTTGTGGCTAGTGATAATGATGAAGACCCTTGGCTTGAGAAGATACTTAGGATTTCTTGAGTCACTAGTGTCCACTTGATTGTTAGTTGATAGCCATTAACTCTAGCCTTCATTAATCCAATTAGTGAAAGCTAGGACTTATGGACTAGATTGATATAACTCACTTGACTTCCTTTGTTAATTGATTTAAGGATGACTAATGGGATTAATCCCTGCAACTACCATACTTGTGGCTAGTGATAATGATGAAGACCTTGACAACCAAATCTTGCCAAGACCATTTTGTTAATAAAGTTTTCTTACATTTACTATTCATGTTTCTCATCTAAAACCCCAAAATACTCACAACCATAACAAGACACTTTATTGTAAATCCTAGGGAGAACGACCCGAGGTTTAAATACTTCGGTTTATAGATTTTAGGGGTTTGTACTTGTGACAAACAAATTTTTGTATGAAAGGATTATTGTTGGTTTAGAGACTATACTTCGACGAGATTTCATTTGTAAAATTCTAAACCGTCAAAAATCCAATCGTCAAAATGGCGCCGTTGCCGGGGATTTGCAATGGTGTTGCGTTATTGGTTATTGTATATATGTGAATATTGTGAATAGCTTGATTTTTTTTGATTGCTTGTTAGTCTTTGCTAGTCTTAGTATTTTGTTTCATTATCTCTTATTAGTTTTTGTTTCTTATTTGCTCTTGCTATCATGAATTCTCACCTTGGCTATGAGTTTGGTTATAAACATGTTGTTGGAAATGAGGACTATAATGAAGATGTGTATCAAGGATGGGACACTCAAAGGTGGGAGGAACCATATGCTTATGATCAATCCTCATGGCAACAACCCCAACCAATGCACTATGAAGAAGAGCCATTCCATGATGCATACCAATCCAATGGCTATGGTGAATCTCCTTGTGACTTTCAAGAACCACCACCATATGCCTATGAACCATATCCTCAACATAACTCTCAACCATACTCACAAGCCTCTTATCACCAAAACCCTCCATATGACCCCAATCCTTATCCACCATACCCACCACCTTATGAGCCATATGAACCATACATGGAACCACCACCATTCCAACACAATTACTCTCAAGAACCACCTCAATGCACACCATCTCCATACCCTTACCAAGAAGAACCACCTTCCTACTATAAACCCTCTCTCCAAAATAATGAACCCTCTTATCCACCCCAAGCCCCAATAGATGACTCTCTCACATTGCTACTTCAAGGACAAGCGGATATGCAAAGGAACACCCTAGAGTTTGTGACCAACTTGACCAAGGCAGTGTCTACCTTAGCCTACAAATTTTTGAACACTCAAGGTGCTTCCGTGGCCACATGTGAAGAATCTATTGAAGATCATATCATGAAGGAGAGATTGGGAAACCCGGTGGAAAATGAGGGAGGCTATTTTGTATTAGAGCAATTGGAGGAGCCTATGGTTATTGAAGAAAAGGAAGAAGTGGTTGAAGATTTAGGAGACGTTGAGAGTCCATGGGAATGTAGCATCATGGAAAACTCCTCCAAGAAGCTTGACATTGATGTTGAGGAGGGTGCGCAACCTCTAAAGCACATCATGGTTGAAGACTTTGAAGAGGTTGATCAAGAGATGGATTCAATTATTGATGAGTTCCTATCCACAATTGAATCCTCTCCCATTGAGCTTGACATAGAGGGTAAGGAAGAAGATACCTCACCTCCCATACCCTTGGTAAGCCACGAAGACAATATTAAATTGGAAGGAAGCTACCAAGAGGAAGAGGTTGTGGTTGATATAAGTTGTCAAGAGGTGGAAGTTACAAGGGAAGAGCACAAGAGCGTAGACATCGCAATGGCTAAGTGTGGGGAGGTCCCCCTTCCCAAGCCACCATCACCATAACATTCAAGTGGGTAAAATTTCTATCCCTAAGCTTCACTTTCTCACTTGAATATGGGTTGATTGAAAATGATGGTCAACTTAGAGCTCTTTGTGGAGTGAAGAGTAAGAGGGAGTGGTGTAATGGTTGGAAAAAGAATGTAGGCTCATTAAGGTTAAACCCTCAAGGCATAAATACTATGGTTGGAGGAATGCTAAATTGTATGGGTCTAGAAGGAGAATTTGGTACATAAAGGAGAATTCTATATGCCTACCACCCAAGTTGAATCATGATGATCAACTAGAAGATGGGTGTGAAATAAGATATGGGATCCCGGATCACAACATGAAGACCATTTTTGGGAGCTCATATCTTGGGGAGAACCTCACCCAAGTTTGGTGAAGATGGTTGGAAATTCTGTCAACCAATTGAGAAGCAAAGATCCTTGGAGATTCAAGGATGAGTACAACATAAGCCACCATGACAATAAGCTCCTCAAATGTCCACTTAAGGACTTAAACTAAAAGTGCTAGGTGGGAGACACCCCACCATGGTAACATCTTTTCATTTCTTTCTTTGTACATATTGGTAGAATTAGTTTAATTTCATGTTTTTATTGGTTTGTTAAGTTTAGTTAGAATATAATATGATAAATAAGGTTTTAGGGTGTTTTGGTAGCTGTTTGGAGGATTGAAAGGCTTGGATTGGTGTAAGAACTTAGAAAAATTTTTGAAAAACAGAACACCATCCACGCGTGCGCGCACCTAACGCGTACGCGCACCTGAGCATTTTTCGACCACCCACGCGGACGCGCACTGTACGCGTACGCGTGGATGCAAAAAAATTCGACTCCAGCCAAAAACCCGAGAGTTAGGCCTGCACTGTGCGAACATTGGGCCTAAGGCACCAATCTATGCACGCGTGCGCGCACTTGGCGCGTACGCGCACATGATCTTAAATTGGCATGCACGCGCACGCACACTGTGCGCGCGCGCGTCGATTGCACAATTTGCACTCTCGGTACTTTTACCCGAGAGTTGTGCCAGACTTGGGCCGACATTATGCCTCCGGCCTAACTCGATGCACGCGTGCGCGCACCTGGCGCGTACGCGTCCTTCAACCAATATGCACATCGACGCGTAAGCACGCATGACGCGCACGCGTCGATAAAAAAAAAAGAGTTTTTTTCTCATATTCCATTTTCTTTTGCTTATCACATTCGCATACTTCTACTCTTCCTATTTTCATTTAGTTTTTGTAGCATGTTTTCGTTTTTTTTTTAGTCGTTTTAATAATGGTGTTGCATCTTCCTACTCAATTGTTGAGGATTCATTGCATTACTTTGGTGCTTCTTGACTTGTTTCATATTGTTGGGTGATGTTTCTCTTCAAATCAATGCTCAATATTTTATGCACTTGTGTTCTTTGTGCATTGATATGACCTTCTATTGTCTTTCATGGCCCACTCTCTCTTGTTCGAACTTGATGCTCATCATGCTCTTCATGCTTTGACCTTACTCTTACATCAAGTATCATTGATATGCCATTTTCTCTTACTGTTTCCTCCTCTACATGTTGTAGCTACCATGTAGTGTGAGAACCATACCTTTATTTGGCATTAGCCCCCGCCTATATTCTATTTGCTTTAATATCTTTGTTATAGGCTTAACTTTCTTTCTTTTACTTTCCTTTTAGGTTAGCCACCAAGGAGGGAGAAAGGAAAAGCTTTCAAAGGGGGCACTAAACAAGTCATCCGCACAACCTTTTGAAGGAGCTCATCAATTGTAGCAACCCGTCCACCTTGCTCTTCTTTGCATGCACCGAGGACGGTGCAATCTTCAAGTGTGGGGAGGTCGTCCGACCGATCTCCATGGGTAACAATTTCCTTTTCAACACCAAATTTTTACTTTCTTTTTTAGATTAGCTATTGCATTGCATGATAGGCTGCATGTTAGTTAGAATTTTTACATATTTTTACCACTTCTTTTTATTAGGACTACTTGGTTAGGATGATGATTTCTTTCCCAAGAAACCATTTTAGGGCAACCTACCAATCTGAAAAATATTTTTGTTAAACTTGCTTGAAAGAATGTATTTTGGAACATGGTTTTTGAGTTAAGAACACAAGCTTGCGAGATTCGAGCCTAATGGTGTGGTAACATCTTATAACCACTTATTTTTCCTTCTTGTGTGCATTATTCTCTTTCTATGATTGTAATCTTTGATTTGTTTGATTCTTTATGTCCATTATTTTGTGTATTCATGCATTTATATGATTGAGGCCATCATTTCGTTAGCTCACTTACCCAAATGGCCTTACCTTTTATCTTCCTTTGTTAGCCAAATTTGAGCCTACGCTTAACCCACTTGTTCTTTAATTTAGCACATTACAAGCCTTAAAGCGAAAAACAATAAATGTCCTTAATTTGGATCTTTGATTGGCTTAGGCTAGTGTGTGTGAGTATCACTCAAGTGTGGGAACTTTGGGACATTGGTTGGGATAAAAGGGTGTTTGTGTTTTGTATTTTTATATTGGGGAATTAGTACATACTCATGTATTGATTAAATGTATAGACCTTATGCATTAATATTCTTGTGTATAGTTTGAAAGAAAAAGAAAAATGAAAAGAAAAAGAAATAAAAGTGAAAAAGAAAAGAAAAGAAAAGAAAAGAAAAAAATGTATATAGAAAAAGAAAGAAAAAAAAAAGAAAAGCAATAAAGGGGACAAAATGCCCCAAAGTGAAGCTCAATAAGAATCAATGCATAAGTATTGTGAAATGAAAAGAGAATGCATGAGTATGCGAAAAAGTGAGGAATGGGTAGTTAGATTAGTACTTAATTGTATAGGTCATTATATAGGTTAGGTGGAAAGTTTAAGTTAATCAAAGATTCAAATCCTAAGTCCACTAGCCATATATGATCCTACCTTGACCCTAGCCCCATTACAACCTAAAGAAAAGACCTCATGATACATGTATGCGTGCATTGAATAATTGTTGATTGTTAGATGAAAAACAAATCTTGGAAAGCATGATTAGGGGAGAATTGAGAGAATCAACCCCAAACACCGAGTGACTAGAGTGCAAACACTCCCGGTGAGGGTTCGATGCTCAATTCCTTGATTCCCGGCTTTCATGAGCGTTCTTCTCGCAAGTCTATTTGAACTTCATTTCCACACTTGAATTGGTAGGATTCATGAATCGTCATATGACCGTAGCCCTACCCGTTTATACATGCACTTGGAGGATTGATTTATTTTTAACCAAGTAGGTAAAACCATTTTGCATTTAGTTGCATATAGTTTAGGTTGCATATAGCTCATTTACATAGAATAAATGTTGATGCCCTTTGCTTTCTCTTGGCTTAAGCATGAGGACATGCTTGGTTTAAGTGTGGGGAGGTTGACAAACCCCAATTTGACGGTTTATCTTGTATTGAATTTAGGGGATTTTATCACCTTTTACCCACATTTATTCAATGAAATAGCATGGTTTTGTATATTCTCCTTTAATTGTGCTTAAGAGTGAAAACATGCTTTTTAGGTCTTAAAATAGCTAAATTTAATTCTCCTTGATTCTATTAGATGCCTTGATATGTTTGCTAAGTGATTTCAGATTTAGAAGGCAAAGCTTGGATCAAGGGAATGAAGAAAGAAGCATGAAAAGTTGGAGAACTCATGAAGAAATGAAAGAACCGGAAAGCTGTCAAGCCTGACCTCTTCGCACTTAATTGACCATAACTTGAGCTACAGAGGTCCAAATGATGCGGTTCCAGTTGGGTTGGAAAGCTAACATCCGGGGCTTCGAAATGATATAAATTTTGCCATATGTTGCTTCGCTTTCAGGGGCGCGCACGCGCACTTTGCGCGCGCGCGCCGATTCTGTCCGTGGCCCACTTTAATGAAATCGTCCCCAGCGGTTTTAGTAGCCTTGTGGGCCCAATCCAACTCATTTCTGATGCTATTTAAGTCAAGGATTGAAGGGGAATCAACATACTTGGAGATACTTTAGATACTTTTGATCATTAGCTTAGTTTTAGGAGTTAGAGTTAGTTTTAGAGAGAGAAGCTCTCACTTCTCTCTAGGATTAGGAATTAGGGTTAGATTAGGATCTCATAGTTCTAGGTTTAATTCAAGTCTCCTTCTAGTTCTACCTTCAAGTGGTGATTGCTACACTTTGGTTCTTCTTTCTATCCCTATCCTCTTGTTGTAATTTCTCTTATTTTGTTTCTAGGTTTTGTAATTGAGATATTCTTGTTCTTTTGTTTTCTTTTAATAATGCAATTTGAGATAATTCATGTGATTGTGATGTTGTTGATTGTTGTTTTGTTAATTCTTTGTAATTGTTGGTTGTTGATTCCTTTTATTCTTACAAATAAAAATGCTTTCTTTCATTACCCTCCAAGTGTTTGATGAAATGCTTGAGAGGATGTTAGAGTAGGATTTTATGTTCTTGGCTTGAGAAGATAACTTAGGATTTCTTGAGTCACTAGTGTCCACTTGATTGTTAGTTGATAGCCATTAACTCTAGCCTTCATTAATCCAATTAGTGGAAAGCTAGGACTTATGGACTAGGATTGATATAACTCACTTGACTTTCCTTTGTTAATTGATTTAAGGATGACTAAGTGGGATTAATCCCTGCAACTACCATACTTGTGGCTAGTGATAATGATGAAGACCCTTGACAACCAAATCTTGCCAAGACCATTTTGTTAATAAAGTTTTCTTACCATTTACTATTCATGTTTCTCATCTAAAACCCCAAAATAACTCACAACCAATAACAAGACACTTTATTGTAAATCCTAGGGAGAACGACCCGAGGTTTAAATACTTCGGTTTATAGATTTTAGGGGTTTGTACTTGTGACAAACAAATTTTTGTATGAAAGGATTATTGTTGGTTTAGAGACTATACTTCGACGAGATTTCATTTGTAAAATTCTAAACCGTCAAAAATCCAATCGTCACCCACGACCACCGCCGCACCTCCGACGACCACCCCCTTCTCTCTTTTCCTTCTCTTTCTTTTTTTCCCATTCTCTCACTCTCACCCACCCCCATACCCCACCGCCGCCACTTCCTCCCACCGCCGCTGCCTCACCTGCCAAGCCCCAACCTTCTTTTCCTTTCCCCCCTCTTCTTTCCTTTCCCTCTCTTTCTCTCTTTCGCGTCTGCCTCCCACCCCCGCAGGCTCCCCACCGCCTCCGACGACCACTGCACCACCGTGCACCGCCCAGCACCGCCACCCTTCCGCCCTCATCACTGCCCCATATCATCCCTCTTTACGCACCGGTTCTGCCATACGGTGATCCATTCCTGTGACTCTTTCGTTCGTTTTTCAATTTCTTTTCCGAATAGGCTAGGTAGAGATGCATGTTTGTAGTGGATTCTAGGTGGTTAGGTAGCTAGGATCTGGATAGTGGATTTAGGCCTGATAATTGCACCGTTCCTGTTATCTGTTACCTATTTTGTAATTTTATTCTGGCTGTGTTATTCGTACTGTTCATCTGATATGTTCATGCTGTTAAACTATTCTTTAATATTCCTACTGTTTGTGACTGTTTGCAGCATCTGTTAACCTCATTTGAACTATTTTTCTTGATATCTGTTTTCCGGGAACGTTCAATTTTAGCCGGAATGCTGCCCAATTTTCTGCAAATTAATTTTGTCCTTTTACATTCAGATATTGGTTTTGGCATTTCTCATTTTCGTCTTGCTCTACGAATACCAAACCAATTCTTGAATGACTGGGCCAGCATTCTTATTATTTTTATTTTCCTGATCATTAATATAGACTCTTGATGATGTAATTCTACTCTTTACTACTTCTATATCTATGTAAATCATCATCCATACCCTGTTATCCATGCTTGAATATGAGTTGCCTGTTGCTTCAATTTGTGTAATTCTTGTTACTTAGACACCAATCTTCATGCCACTTACTCTAACTTCCTTTTTACTGACTCACTGATTTTTAACTTTCTCACTTCCCATTTCTCCTTTTCAACTAATTTCACTCAAGGCATGATTATTGTTTTTCTATTTAACAAGCTTTTCACTTCTAACATATTTTGGAATGCGATTTCTCATCTTAGCTTTTTAACTCCAAAACATTACAAAAATATGCATCTACTTAACTCATTTTATTTTTCTACTATTCTTTTGCCACTTACTGCTTATCTTGTTATATGCCTTCTTATTTTCCTGCTTTTACTTCTTGTTATATCTTAGATATTCTGTTTTTTAGGATGTCTGACTCTCAAGGCAGGGGAAAGGGCAAAGTTACCACTGGCAAACGGAAAAGAAATGAATTCTCTGGTTCCATCCTGGGCATTTTACATGATGATTCCTGGCGGGAGAAGAACTTTACCCCGCAGAAAAAGGCTGATCAGTTGGTACCTTCAGCTGACCCGATAAAATTTACAAACAAATACTGTGAGGTGAAATACCCAACCTTTGCCACCGGCAGGAACCTACACCTGGAAAGGACCCTCAAAATTCCAGAAGAACTTCAGTAGTACACCTTAGATCAGATCAAACAAAGAGGCTGGTTCTTCCTGGAGAGGAACCTAACTGAGGTCAATTCATCCTGGGTTAGAGAATTCTACAGTAATTACTTTCTCTCTTCCCTGGATGCAGTCTAGCTCAGAGGCAAACAGATTCTGGTTACTGAGGAAGCAATTGAAGAAATCCTCCACCTTCCACCTAAATCAGATCAGCCAGATGGTTACCAGAGAGCTGAGGAAGATATGAGATTTATGAAGTTTGATTGGGATGCAGTGAAGAAGGACATCACCCTTGATCCTACTGTTCCTTGGGTTATGGGTACAAGCACATTGGTACCAAAGGGAATCAGGCTTATATATCTAAATAATGAGGCTCGTCTATGGCAACAGATTCTGAGCAACTATGTGATGCCGAGTACTCATGAGACAGGGGTGCCAGCTGCCATGATTACCCTCATCTGGTGTGTGATGACGGGTAAGGACCTTTATCTAGCTCGCTTCATCCGGTATTACATGGCCAGGGTCCATGTTAGAGGCACCCTCTCTTTTCCTTACCTGATTACTCAGTTGGGTCGCCGAGCTGAGGTACCTTGGGAGGCTGTTGATGAAAAGCCACCTACCGCAAAGTACCGAAAGATCATCCCTCACAGTCGGAAGTTCCTGGCTTTCGGCTACCGTCTTCCATTTCTCACTGACACTACTGAGGCCACTACTTCTTCAGCTACCCCTTCTGCCCCTACTGGCCCAGCACCACCCACTGCAACCCCACCTGCTCCTGAGCCCGTCTACCGTTTGATGCGCCGCTTCTTTGACCGCCTCGATCAGATGGAACGCCATCACCAGCAGCAGATTGAGAGATCTGACCGCCGCACCAGGCGACTTTTTGCGAGGTCTGAGCGTCGCCACAAGCGACGCTATGAGCACCTCAAGCTGATGATCCGCTCTGGTGGTGACATTCCCTCCGAGCCCGACACGCCATCCGACACTTCTGAGGAGGAGGTGAGCGATCATGAGGAAGCACCTACCCAGGCTGAGCAAGGAGGTCCCAGCCACACTGCACCACATCATGAGGAGCATGATAAACCACTATTTTATGGTTTATCTTGTGCTCAATTGAGTGGATTTTATCAACTCTTTACCCACTTATTCATACTATTTGCATGTTTTACATTTCCCCTCCTAATTATGTGCTTTGATTGAAAACATGCTTCTTTGGACTTATATTTGCTTATTATTAATCCTCTCTTATTACCATTAGATGCCTTGATATGTGTGTTAAGTGTTTTCAGATATTATAAGGCAGGAATGGCTTGGAGGATGGAAAGGAAGCATGCAAAAGTGGAAGGAATGCAAGAAGTTGGAGAAACTGCTATGCTGTCCAGCCTGACCTCTTCGCACTCAAACGAATATAACTTTAGCTACTAAGTTCCAAACGACGCGGTTCTAGTTGCGTTGGAAAGCTAACATCCGGGGCTTCGATTTGATATATAATTTGCCATAGTTGCCCTAACGCCAGGCAACGCGAACGCGTGGCTCACGCGGACGCGTGACCTGGCCAACACCCAATCCGCGCGGTCGCGTGGACAACGCGGCCGCGTCACTTTTCCGCGACCTGTACGGACCAGAAAGCACTGGAAGTGATTTCTAGGCTGTTTCTGACCTAGTTTTCGACCCAGAGAACACAGATTAGAGGCTATAAAGTGGGGGAATGCATCCATTCATCATCATGCTCTCATAATTTACTTTTCATGTTTTAAATGTAGCTTTGGAGAGAGAGGTTCTCTCTCCTCTCTCTCTCTCTCTTAGGATTTAGGTAGTGTTTTTAGAAATTAGGATTTAGGACTTCTCTTAGCTTTCTAGAGTGACTCTCGATCCAGGTTCAATATTCCTATTTTCTATTTAAATCTCTCTTTTATATTTTGATTACTCTGAAGCTTTTATTATGTTTGATTGATGTTGTCCAATTGGCTGTTGATGACATTTTTTTTTTAATGATATTTGAGGTATTTTAGTTTATGATTGTCCCTTTTCATTATTCCCAATCTGAGGATATTGTTATTCTAGTAGATTTAGTTTTTTCCCTTTTGGCTTTGGTTAAATAATTGGTGACTCTAGAGTTATCAAACTCATTGTTGATTGAAAATTGGAATTCATCCACTTAACTTACCTTCATAGTTAGAGGTTAACAAAGTGGGAGAAAAATCCAATTCTCATCACAATTGATAAGGATAACTAGGAAAGGACCTCCAGTTCTTATACCTTGCCAAAGGTTTATTTTACAGCTATTATTTTATTTTATTTTACTTATCATATAATATATTCGCACTTTACCTCCTAAACCCCAATTTACAACTCATAACCAATAATAAGAACATACCTCCTTGCAATTCCTTGAGAAGACGACCCGAGGTTTAAATACTCGGTTATCAATTTTAAAGGGGTTTGTTACTTGTGACAACCAAAACGTTTGTATGAAAGGACTTTTGAAGGTTTAGAAACTATACTTGCAACGAGGATTTATCCGCAAATTTCTAGACCACGCAAAAGTTCTCTCATCAAAATGGCGCCGTTGCCGGGGAATTGCAAACGTGTGCCTTATTATTGGTTATTGTAAATATTTTTTAAAAAAAATTTTAAATTTTTTCCTATCTTTTTCAAAAATTATATCTTTTTCGAAATATTTTCTTTTTTATTAATTTTTGTTTTTATTTTCTCTAACTACTATGAATTCTCACCCTTCTCGCTTTGAGTTTAGTTCTAACTTTGTTGAAGGAAATAGAGACCACAGCAGGAATATGCATCAAGGTCAGACCAATCAAGGATGGATGGAGCCAAGAGGATCTAATCAACCCTTTAGGCAACAACACCATCCTAGATATCATGGACAAAGACCAGGCTACAATGCATCCCAAGCTGATAGATATGGTGGACCACCTTGTAACTACCAACAAGCTCCACTCTATGCTCAGAGATCATCCTTTCAACACAACCTCAACCCACCACACTCACAAGCCCCTTTCCGCCATTCACCTCCATATGACCCTAACCCTCAACCACCATACCAACCACCTTATGAGCCATATGAACCATATATAGAACCACCCCAATTCCAACCCAATTACTCACAAGAACCACCACTTCAATATTCACCATCTCTATATCCATCAATCCAAGAGCATTATGATCCTACTTATGAAAACCGAGTGAATCAAGAGGCAAAGGATTGTCTCAAGGAAACAATGGATCGATTTTAGGCAACCACTCAACAACTGGGGCAAGTATTAATTCAATGGGCTTCTAGACGCTTAAATACACAAGGATCAGCCACAGCTCCATGTGGACAGTCTAGTGAAGAGCATAGCATAAAGGAGATACCAAAAACCTCAGTGAACAAGACAGAGAATGAATTCGTACTAGAACAAGTAGAAGAAGCTGTCATTGTTCAAGAAGAAGAAGAAGTGGTTGAAAACTTAGGAGATGCAGAACCTCCATGGGAAAGTCAAGACACTGAGCCTCCTTCCAAGACAGTTGAAATTGATGCTGAGGAGGGTGTACAACTTCCAATGCATATCACAGTAGAAGACTTGGAAGAGGTTGATCAAGTGATGGAGATTCAAGAAGAAGAAGCACAACCTCCTATGCCCTTGGAAGGCAATGAAAAGGAGATTGAATTGAAAGAAAGCTACCAAGAGGAAGATGTTGAAATTGAAGAAGTTTGCAAAGAGGTGGTAATTATCAGAGAAGAGCACAAGGGAGTGGAGCTTGCAATTTCATTAAAGATACCTCCCCCTAAGTCGCCATCATCCTTCACAACATTCAAGTGGGTAAAATTCATATCCCATAGCTTTCTAATCCCACTTTAATATGGGCTACTGGAGACGGATGGTCAACTTAGAGCTCTTTGTGGCATTAAGAGTAAAAGGAAGATGGTCAGTGGTAAGAATTGTCCTGCAAGGTTCATCATGGTTGGAAGCTTTAAGCTTAAACGTAAAGGTTGGTATAGAGCTCAACTGAATGGGTCTAGGAAGTTGTTTGGCCGCTTACGTGAGAATTCAGACTGCTTGCCACCCGGATGGAACAATATTGCTCAACCAAAAGACGGGTGCAAAGGCAAGGTCTGGGACCCCGGAATCCATTCTACCAATCACCACTCTTGGGGCCTTGTCACTTGCTTTAACTTACTTGAAGGCCTTCTGCGCCTAGTTTGGGACCCCGGAGGCTATTGGAAGTACAAACATTGGTGGGGATTCCTGGATCAGTATAAGCACAAGGCACCATAGCAGGAAGCTCATCAAATGTCCAACTTAAGGACTATAACTAAAAGTGCTGGGTGGAAGACAACCCACCATGGTATGATCGTTTCTCTTTATTTAGTTTTTGTTTGTTTTCAAGTTTTATTTTATTTATTATATTGAACCTGGAATTTTGCATCTCATTCACATTAAGCATTGCATTCTGCATTCTGCATTTTTCAGTTATTAAAAAAAAATTTTCGCTACGCGACGCAACCGCATCAACGACATGTCCGCGTCGCAAGGGGAGAAGAGAAAAATAAAAACGAACAGAGAGTCACGCTGGAGCGTGGCTGGAGGCGTGCCAGTGGCACAAATCGACCCACGCGATCGCGTCGCTGACGCGTCCGCGTCACATGGGCATAATGGCCTCCCACGCGACTGCGTGACCCACGCGGCCGCGTGCCTTAATTTTCGACATAAAAAGGGTGTATGGCCGAAAGTTGTGCTGGAGTTGGGCTGGACTCGTGCTGGAAGCCCAAGCCCTCCCACGCGAACGCTTGCCTCACGCGTCCGCGTCATTTTTAAAAGATGGCCACTCACGCGATCGCGTCGACCACGCGATCGCGTCACCCAGAATTTTGGCAAAAAGAGTTTCAAACAGAGAATTGCGCGACCGCGAGGCTGCACTCGCGCTAATCGCACAAAACAGGCCACGCGATCGCGTGTCCCACACGTCCGCGTCACCTGACCTTCTTGCGCACCACGCGACCGCGTCACTCATGCGACCACGTCACAAGCGGCGCACAGAATATCCAGATTAGCCAATTTTCTTATTCTTTCTTCTCTATTCCTTATTTTTCTTCTCTTTTCTTATTTCTTTCTTCTTCCTTCCTTATTTTCCTTCACCTCCATTCTAATTGCATATTTCATTCATTGCATCTTAATTTTGTGCATATTTTTATTTTATTTTCTAAAATTAATTATTTTTCTCTTGGTGTTAAAATTTTCTTATTTCACTGTTGCAATTTTCTCTTGAATTAATTTGGGTGCTTCATAACTTGTTTTATTCTGATTGGGTAATATTATTTAAATCAATGCTAATTTTTATATCACTGCTATTCCTTTTGCATTGACATGAACTTACATTGTCTTTCATTATCCACTCTCTTCCCTATGTTGCAAATTTTTTGATCTGCCATGTACTTCTATTATTTTCTCACTTGCATGTTGTAGCTACCATGTAATTGAGACCCTTATTATCTGGCATTAATACCCATATTTTATTTATTTTCTATCTTTATTTTTGGGTTACTGTTTCTTTTCCCTCTTCTTTCAGGATGGCCACCACAAAGGGAGAGGAAAAGCTTCTTAATGGGAGAGACAAACAAGCCCATCTGCACAATCCTTAGAGAAAAGCAACAGTTGAAACAACCCATCCACCTGCAAATCTCAACATGCACCGAGGACGGTGCAACCTTTAAGTGTGGGGAGGTCGATACCGATCTCCGTGGGTTAGTACTTTCTTTTCAACACCAATAATCTTATTTTCTTTATTTGTTCATTGTTGCATCTGCATATTTGATTGCATATTTATTTGATAATTTTGTGCATTTAGTTACTACTTGGTTAAAATAATAAATTTCTTTTTAGACCCTATTTTTGAAAATTTTCACTAATTTAAATTGAAAATTTTTATTAAAAAATTTGTTTGAAATTATAATTGGAACATAGTTTTTGAGCCAAAGAACACACAACCTGTGAGATTTGAGCTTATTTACATGGTTACATTATTTAACCATAAACATTTTATTCTTGTGTGTTTACTTCTCTATGATTGCAATCTTAGCTTTGTTTCATTCTATATATCCAATATTTAGTGTATTTAAATGCTTGCATATGATTGAGGCCATTGTTAATTCTAGCTCACTTATCCCAAAATTAGCCTACCTTTTACATCACCCTTGTTAGCCCCCTTGAGCTTTTAATTCCCTCTTATTCTATAAATCACAACACTAGCCTTAAGCAGAGAAACAAATTTAAAATCCCAAGTTGAATCCTTGGTTAGCTTAAGATAGAAGTTGTGTAATTGTTTAAGTGTGGAAAACCTATTGGGAACATGGATGATAAAAACAAAGGGTAGGAATTTGAAAAGAATGAAATAATTCAAAATAAAATTTTTGGGAAGCATGCTCATGTGAAGTCAAAATAATTAAATTACCATGTGCATTGAAAAAAAAATATATTAAATAAGGGGATACAAAAAAAAAGTAATATTACCCCCAATGCAAAATAAAAAGGATCAATGCACATGGGACGAAATTCAAAATTAAATTTGATACATGAGCATGTAATACAAAAGTAGGAAAAATTATGGGAAGCTAAGTATAATTTTAAATTTTTTATATAGTATGTATATAGGTGAGATCTTAGAGTACTCAAGGATTCACTTTATAAAGCTCACTTAGCCATATATATACCCTTACCCTTACCTTAGCCCCATTACAACCTTGAAAAGACCTCATGATGTTTGCATTGATGCATTAAATATTGTTGATTGGTTAGATGAAGAACAAAGTGTTAAAAAGCATGACTAGGGAAGAGTAGAGTGATTGACCCTAGACACTTGAGAGATTAGAAGTGCATATACATTTCCTGTGAGGGTTCAATGCTTGATTCTATGTTCCCTGCTTTCATGAGCTATCTTCTCACAAGTTTACTTGTCTTTATTTTATATGATTTGAATTAGTGGAATTTGAATTATTTTTGTCTTTGAGAATTTATTTATTTTTAACCAAGTAGGTAGAAACATCTCAGCATATAGTTGCATTCATAGGTTGCATTTCATACATTTTACCATTCCTCTTCATCTTTATAGCTTCACTTGAGCTTAGCATGAGGACATGCTTTTGTTTAAGTGTGGGGAGGTTGATAAACCACTATTTTATGGTTTATCTTGTGCTCAATTGAGTGGATTTTATCAACTCTTTACCCACTTATTCATACTATTTGCATGTTTTACATTTCCCCTCCTAATTATGTGCTTTGATTGAAAACATGCTTCTTTGGACTTATATTTGCTTATTATTAATCCTCTCTTATTACCATTAGATGTCTTGATATGTGTGTTAAGTATTTTCAGATATTATAAGGCAGGAATGGCTTGGAGGATGGAAAGGAAGCATGCAAAAGTGGAAGGAATGCAAGAAGTTGGAGAAACTGCTAAGTTGTCCAGCCTGACCTCTTCGCACTCAAACGGCTATAACTTTAGCTACAGAGGTCCAAACGATGCGGTTCCAGTTGCGTTGGAAAGCTAACGTTCGGGGCTTCGATTTGATATATAATTTGCCATAGTTGCCCTGACGCCAGGCGACGCGAATGCGTGGCTCACGCGGACGCGTGACCTGGCTAACACCCAATCCGCGCGGTCGCGTGGATGACGCGGCCGCGTCACTTTTCCGCGACCTGTACGGACCAGAAAGCGCTGGAAGTGATTTCTGGGCTGTTTCTGACCCAGTTTTTGGCCCAGAGAACACAGATTAGAGGCTATAAAGTGGGGAAATGCATCCATTCATCATCATGCTCTCATAATTTACTTTTCATGTTTTAAATGTAGCTTTGGAGAGAGAGGTTCTCTCCTCTCTCTCTCTCTTAGGATTTAGGTAGTGTTTTTAGAAATTAGGATTTAGAACTTCTCTTAGCTTTCTAGAGTGACTCTCGATCCAGGTTCAATATTCCTATTTTCTATTTAAATCTCTCTTTTATATTTTGATTACTCTGAAGCTTTTATTATGTTTGATTGATGTTGCCCAATTGGCTGTTGATGACATTTTTATTTAATGATATTTGAGGTATTTTAGTTTATGATTGTCCCTTTTCATTATTCCCAATCTGAGGATATTGTTATTCTAGTAGATTTAGTTTTTCCCCTTTTGGCTTTGGTTAAATAATTGGTGACTCTAGAGTTATCAAACTCATTGTTGATTGAAAATTGGAATTCATCCACTTAACTTACCTTCATAGTTAGAGGTTAACAAAGTGGGAGAAAAAACCAATTCTCATCACAATTGATAAGGATAACTAGGAAAGGACCTCCAGTTCTTATACCTTGCCAAAGGTTTATTTTACAGCTATTATTTTATTTTATTTTACTTATCATATAATATATTCACACTTTACCTCCTAAACCCCAATTTACAACTCATAACCAATAATAAGAACATACCTCCCTGCAATTCCTTGAGAAGACGACCCGAGGTTTAAATACTCGGTTATCAATTTTAAAGGGGTTTGTTACTTGTGACAACCAAAACGTTTGTATGAAAGGACTTTTGAAGGTTTAGAAACTATACTTGCAACGAGGATTTATCCGCAAATTTCTAGACCATGCAAAAGTTCTCTCATCAGAGCACCACCAGCTACAGACTGCAGATCCGGAGATTCCTCTACGGACAGAGCCCCCGCTTCAGCAGACCACTCCTCCGATCCTCACAGCAACTGCAGACCCTCCTCCTACCATCGAGGCACCAGCAGCCCATCCTTCCGGAGATGACACTCCTTCACACCCAGCTTGAGTGAGCATCGAGGATGATGCTATTATTTAAGTGTGGGGAGGTTGCCATCTCTGGCATATATTTATTTTGGTGAACCACTACAAACTCTCTTCTTATTTTGTTCATTTTCTGTATTTTTGCATATTTTTTTCTTTTTTCTTTTTTATTGTACTTTTTGCATTATGCACTTTGAGCTATATGTATACTATCTTGGATATTTTAGCTTGAGTTTCACATTAGTTTAGTAGTTATATTTTAAGTGGATTAATTAGTATAGTTTACCTTTTTTAGCATATGATAGTTGATTTGATTGAAAATAAAAAGGAAGTAAGCTAGAAACTTTAACAGAATAAAAACAATCCACACCTTGTATATATAGCATTACATGTTAGTTAGTTAACAACATTTCATCAAGGAGGAACACTGAAAGTTTAAAGCCATCCAATATATATTTTACATTGAGAATAATGGGAACTCTTGATTTCTACCTGCATGACATATATAAGTGATATATGATTTTTAAGTTAGAGAACACACAGCCTGTGAGTTTTAAGCTTAATTGTATGGTTACATTTAAACCATAATATTTTATTCCTGTGTGTTTCGCCCTTCTTATTTATTCTGGTGTTCTTTACTTTGTTTTAATCTATATGTCCGATTATAGAACATAGATACGTACCAAGAAAGTGATTGAGGCCATCGTTTGATTCTAGCTCACCACTCCCAAATTAGCCTACCTTTTACATCACCCTTGTTAGCCCCCTTGAGCCTTTTAATCCCCTTCTTCCTTATAACCACATTACTAGCCTTAAGCAGAAAAACAAAATAAAAATCCCAAGTTGAATCCTTAGTTAGCTTAAGATAGATTTTGTGTAAAATTTAAGTGTAGGGAACTTTATGGGAACATGGGATGATAGAAAAGTAGGAAATTAAATTAAACAAGTTATGTGAAAATAATTTGGGAAGCATGCTCATGTGAAGTCAAAATAAATTAATTACCATGTGTAAAAAAAAAAAAGCAATGCACATAGAATACAAATAAATAGAAAAAAATCAGAATATGAGCATGTAATATAAAAATAGGAGAAATATGGGGAAAATAGGTGAAGAAGCTTTGCTTTACAAAATATGTATGTTAGGTGAGATCTTAGACTAATCAAGGATTCACTTAATTAGCTCACTTAGCCTTATACATATATCCTTACGTTTACCTTGGCCCCATTACAACCTTAATCAAAGACCTCATGATTTTTGTATGCCTATATTCTATAATTGTTGATTGGATAGATGAAGAACAAAGTTATGGAAAACAAGAATAAAAAGAAGAATAGAGTGATTAACCCAATAAACACTGAATGACTAGAGAGTAAACACAAAATCCAGTAAGGGTTCAATAGCTCATCACCATATATCTCTACTCCTATTATTAATTATCTTGCAAGTTTGAAAAATATTTTATTTACCCATCTCAATTGTAAAAGTGCCTTAACATTATCTAAGGTTGGCTATGCATATATGATTCCTTGAGAATGTGAATTAATTTACCTACATGTAAAGTTTTATATATAAGTGGATAATAACTAGATTTGCATGACTCATTTAGGTAGATGCATTTAGAATAGATTGCATTGCATGAGATTCCACCACTTTACCTTACTCTTTATCTTGGATTTAGCATGAGGACATGCTATTGTTTAAGTGTGGGGAGGTTGATAAACCCATATTTTATGATATAATTTGTGCTGAATTTAAGTGTTTTATTCAATCCTTCACCCACTTATGCATGTGAAATTGCATGGTTTTACCTTCCCTTCCTTATTATGAGATGTATGTAAAAAACATGTTTTCTAGGCTTTAAAAGTATTAATTTTAATTATCTTTTATTGCCATTCGATCCATGATTCGTGTGTTGAGTAATTTCAGATCTTCTAAGGCAGGAATGACTTAAAGGATGAAAAGGAAAGATGCGAAAATGAAAGGAAAGCATAAAATGGAGTTTTTGAAGAAACTGGCAACGACGCGATCGCATGGGCGACGCGGCCTCATGCCAGCGCGAAATGGCAGTGACGCGATCACATGATTGATGCGATCGCGCGCCACAAGCAAAACGCATATGACGCGGACGCATGACTGAAGCGACCGCGTGACAAGGAAAATTCCACATGACGCGACCGCGTGACCCACACGGACGCGTGACAGAGGCCA
Organism: Arachis stenosperma; assembly: GCF_014773155.1. Classification (NCBI taxonomy): domain Eukaryota; kingdom Viridiplantae; phylum Streptophyta; class Magnoliopsida; order Fabales; family Fabaceae; genus Arachis; species Arachis stenosperma. The sequence goes on along the minus strand of NC_080377.1, from coordinate 76,053,996 downwards.
CGCACCAGAAATTACAGAAAGCGATCTCAGCAATTTTTGAAGCCCTTTTTGGCTCAAATCCAAGTCCAGAAAGCACAGACCAGAGGTTATGAAGTGGGGGAATGCATCCGAAAGGAAAAAAGAGAGCTAGTCAATTAGTTACTTTTCATAGTTTAGATGTAGTTTTAGTGAGAGAGGTTCTCTCCTCTCTCTTAGGATTTAGAAATTAGGATTCTTTAGAATTTAAGGATTTAATTCAACTCTTCATATCAGGTTCAGTATTCCTTTATTTTGACCTCTCTTCTACTTTGAGATACTTTAATGCTTTTATTTATGTTTGATTTATGTTGCCCAATTGGCTTATGAATATTTTCCATGTTAAATTTGACTGCTTTGAATGAATGTTATTTGAGATATTCCAGATATTTATGATTTTAATTTAGCTTTCTACATTCCTGGCTTTGGTTAAGAAATCAGTAACTCTTGAGTTATCAAACTCAACGTGATCGATAATCGCTATCTTTGCTAATTAGCTTGAACTTCTATAATCCCAATCTTTCTCTAGGAATTAACTAGGATTTGAAGATCAAACTAATTAGCCACTTGACCTTCCTTCGCACCAGCAGAGGTTAACTAAGTGGAATTAAGATTCAATTTTCATCATCATTGATAAGGATAACTAGGATAGGACTTCCAATTTCTCATACCTTGCCAAGAGTTTATTTTACAGTCATTTATTTATTTTATTTGTCATTTATCATACTTGTTCCTCATTCTCAAAACCCCCAATTTACAAAACTCATAACCAATAATAAGAACACACCTCCCTACAATTCCTTGAGAAGACGACCCGAGGTTTAAATACTTCGGTTATCAATTTATTTAGGGGTTTGTTACTTGTGACAAACAAAACGTTTGTACGAAGGGATTTCTGTTGGTTCAGAATCTATACTTACAACGCGACTTTATAAAATTCTTTACTAGTAAAAATCTCGACGTCACATGGTAACCAAAACCTCGATCGAAGGACGTCAGTGTGAGGACCTCGCTAAAAATTTACCCAGCTGTTCCACTTCAACATGTGACTTAATTTAGAAAAATGTGCATTTGGTGTCCAGAGTGAAAAATTCCTAGGTTTTATGCTCACTTCTAGAGGCATTGAAATGAATTTGGACAAGTGCTAAGCAGTACTAGAGATGCAAAGTCCCAAGACAATCAAAGAAGTTCAACAATTAACAGATTGACTGGCAGCACTCTTAAAATTCTAGCCATATATGGCCCGCAAGTCATACCACTTTTTCCAATCAATATGAAAACAAAACAGTTTGACTGGACCGAAAGATGTGAAGGGACTTTTCAAGAATTCAAGAGGATACTAACAACACTTCCTATTCTACACAAACCAAGAGCTAGTAAAATACCTAGGTGTGGGAACCAAAAATATTACATCGGAATTACACTCGCATCACATTAAGTGCAAAGCCATTGGATGAAATTAACATATATATATGGCACAATCCGGCTAGCTATAATCTATCTCTCTTCAGTCTTCACTATACATATTGTATATTTTACGACCGCCAAAGATTTGCACTAGGTTTTTGACAAAATTGTAATGGAAGCTCCTTTGTCATTGTAAAAAGAGTTTTACACTAACATCTAATTATGTATTTTCACATTAATAAAAGAACTATTTTTACATTTATTATTTAAAAATTCATTAAAATACATAAATTTAATTAAATAATTAACACAATAATGTTATAATATTGTTATATTATATGTGGTGTGGATGTCAAGTTTGGAGATGCCTCGTGCATCATACCAAACTAATTTAATGTCAAACATGGTAACTTAAGTTGTCTATAAAAAGCCATCATGTAGCAAGAACATATACAATACAATATCATATAAAAGAAGTTTAAACAAGAGTGCTTCTTTAGTGATATACTAGTGTTAAACATGTACGATGCACAAGCTTATATTTAAATTTAACATGATTGGTAAAATAACATTTTATAATCATAAATTTCTCGAGTTTAGTATAACACTATTATCGTCATTATATAACAAACGTAATGAATATACTATTTTATCTTTATTCTAAGTAAAATACAAATGGAACAGTTTGATACCATAATATTATTGAACTATAAGAAAAGAGACCTGAAAAAATAAGAACATATATATCTGTATTAGTAGCATGTCAATTTTACACTAAACTTTATACCAAAAGGCTAATGAAAATTTATCAACAACCTAGTACTTTACTAACCTCATTAGAAAAGCAATTGGCATATGATGTTGTGCTTCCTGTTACACATTTCATCTCAAGTCTGAAGGCAGAGTTATAGATAAATTAGTTATATCTACAGTAAATATTTGTACAAAAGTGTAAATCATAATGTTATTAAAATGAAAATACTATTTTTCTTACCAAAATATTATTAAAAATTCTTTAAACACAACATTTATCATTGATGACTTTAGATTGTCGTCTTCATCCAGAATTAGAACCTTGAGGCCACTGTGACTCTTAATTGTTGACAAAGCAACATAAAATTAGGCTTAAACTTTAAGAAAACAAACAAACATAAAATTTATCTTTTTGAATAAATACATTGGCACCTTTTACTTTCTTCCCTTCAATAACTGAGAATGTCTTTGAGGTTGGAAGCAAACCATTGATGTAGTCAACATCTTGAGATTACAATTAATTATCAATTATTTTATATAAATTAGATACCACTAATGAACAAGGAATCAAAAAGTTAATTAGTTTTTAATAAAAATTATAATTGTAACTGCAACCACAATTTGAATAAGATGAGCTTCTTTGAATTTATTTATGAGGTCTATATCGTCAGTTATCTTCCTAACTTTATAAGAAGAAGAAAAATATGGATTATCAGATATTTAGACTTCAACAATAAAAAAGAAGGTCTTGTCAATTAGGCTGAGCAAAAGTATAGGTGTATCTGATAGATTTTCTTTCTACAGGATATCATTTGACATATTAATAATAAAAAAGAGTAAAGTATCATTTTTCCCGCAACGTTTGGGGTAAGTCCTATTTGTGTCTCTAACGTTTAAATCGTCCTATTTGTATTCCTAACGTTTGTAAAAGTGATTCAATGTTATCCTACTGTCAATTACACATCATGAGCTTTAGTTGGAGTTCTAAAAATCTATTCTTGAAGTTAGAATACAAATGTCTAGGACAAAACCGATTATCCACTCCAGATAATAGCTCATCCAAAGTTGAAACTAATCCCTGCAACATTTACATAATTCACTTTCTTACATAATTGAATCTGAACACAAATAGTGGAAACAATATTGAAATTGAACACATCTAAGTTAGACCTAATTAAGAATGAATACATTCAAGTGAGAATAATTGAAAAGTACAATATGATCTGTTAGTATAATTGACGGCAGGATAAATTGAATCACTTTTATATGTTAGGAATACAAATATGACGATTTAAACGTTAGAAACACAAATAGGATTTACCTCAAATATTGGAGATAAAAATGATATTTTACTCTAATAAAAAATATAAAAACTATTATTAAAAATACCTTCACTAATATTTTTGAAATAAATATTGGTTAAAACTTACCAATAGGAGTGAATCAAGTTGTTAGAAAATTATTTAATTTTCTAATTGTTTGTGGGCAATAGATATATTAATTATAATCACAAATTATGCTTTTTCAAATTAAATGTCTTATTGATGCACGAAAACTTGTCTCTCAACAAATTTCCTACCGGCAAGTGCACCGGATTATCGTCAAGTAAAACTCACTATAGAGTGAGGTCAAATCCCACAGGAATTGGTTGGTTGATCAAATTTAATTGGAGAATTGTTCTAGTTGAACTGAATCAAAATTGAATTGAAGTTGCAGAAATTAAATTGGCGGAAAAACTTAAAGTACAAGAAATATAAATAACTGAAGGTAAATGGCAAAAATTAAACGGCAGAAAAGGAATTGCATGAAATTAAAGTGTAGAAGCTTAAATTGCAAGAAATTAAAAGGGAATGGGGCTGTTAAGCACCAAGGTAAATTGCAGGATTAAAAGAATGGGTATGATCAAAAGTAGGAGAGCTCATTGGGGTCAAGCGATGTGATAATCCTCTGGATCAAATTCATGTTCATCTCTTCCTCAATCAATACATTTATTGATCTCCTTGGCAATCTTAGGTGATTAGATACCAATTCCTTGGCAATCTAATCTCTCTAAGCATGAACAATTGCCCAATTCCTTGATTTAAGTGCTCATGGGAAGAGATGAAGTATGGTCACTGATTATACCACACATATTCATAGACCAAAGTATTGGTAGGATTACATGTCACAATATCCATCGAAACCCCAATCTAATCCAATGTGAGAAAGCATTTCTAGCATAATCTCCTTATTCCTCTTCCAAGGTTCAGAGGAGATCCAATTATGAATAGCTTCTTTTCCAAGATAACTATCCAATTGGATAAAGAACAAAAGTTTTCTAGCAAAATCAAGAGAAAAGAGAGAAGAAGAAGAATGAAAACTAATATTGATCCATTGAATTACACAGAGCTCCCTAACCCAATGAAGGGGGGTTTAATTCATCATAGATCAATTCAAATTACAGAAAGAAAAAGTGTAGAAAACAGAAAGAAGTATAGAGAAGGAATTTCCCCAATTGGGTTTCTGAAATGGCTAACCCCCTAAAAGGAAAAGAAAAAGAAAATACATAATGCTAAAAGAAAAGTGCAGAGAAAGTGAAATCAGGAGTCTGAACTCCCAGAGCCCCCCTCAGGGCCTCCAGAGAGCTCCCTTCAGTCTTCAACAATTATTTTATTTATACTATTCTTCTCATCTTCAATTGGATCTTCATGTACTTGGATGTGAGCTGTGGCCTTGATTGAAATAGTTAGGAGTGGTTCTTTGATGATGGACGTTGGCAACTAACGTTCATATTCTGTATTGGTGTATTTTGGAATGAATTTAGCCTTAACGTTGGTGTCCACATTTGTATAAAAACGTTGGGTCAAACGTTACTTGGAAAAAATGAAGTCTGGGTGTTGCCAGCAACGTTTGATTCCACGTTGGTGCACCAACGTTCGTGCAGGCATGAGAGGCGTGGCTCACGCGTACGCGTGCATGACCAATTTTGCCAATCCACACGTGCGCATCGTCCACGTGTACGCATTGAACAGGTTTTCGCGTGTATGCGTCGCTCAGGCGTGTGCGCGTAAGGCCACAATGCGCATCCATGCGTACGCGTCGATTCAATTTTCCCAATTTCAGTTTTAGCATTCTTATCGCAGGCGTTGGAGTTAACGTTGGCTCACCAACGTTCCCACCAATGTTGGCCTTTCCACGCGTACGCATCACCTACACGTACGCGTGGATTATCAAAATTGCACGATCCACACGTGCGCGTCGATGCTAAATTCTCAAATTTCCAAATAGTAAGTTGTATTGAAAACCGTTGGAGGTAACGTTGATTTACCAATGTTCCCTCCAACGTTGGCACCAGATTCAGAACGTTGCCTTGCCCCCTTTGCTTACTCTTCCTCTGCTTCTTTCTACCTATTATCAATCAAACATATGCATCAAAGCTTTGCTAGATTCACAAGATTATGCATCATTCATAATAAACAATAAATCTAGCATAAATCTCATAAAAATGCACAAAATTAACAATGTTTGAATGAATCAAGGCATGCATGAAATTCTTATCCAAATACTTACTTATTGCCTAAGAAATACATGAAACCTAATGAAAACAATTGAAAAAGGCTAATGAAACTAGTTTAAGATGCCTTGGCATCACTTATATAATGGTGATCCCATTTATTATTCTAAATGCCAAATTGAATAAGTCATAATTACTTTTGATTTGGAATTAAATAAGAATAAAACCAGATATTATCTTTTGAGCTTTAGATAATTATCTTTTGGATTTTAGATATATTATCTTTAGGACTTTATATACTATTTTTATTTGGGTTTTAGGATTTAATAGGTGCCACGCTCAAATATAAATAGTGCCTTCAGAGTTTTAGTGTCCAATATACCAAAGCCGCTTTTGTCGCTCTTTTCCCATCAGAGGAGTCACAATTCATCCCTATTAGGGATACAGAAGACTTTGGTTGAGGAAGATCGAAAGAACCACAAGACTGAGACAATCCTTCATCAATTTCTGACTAATAATTTCTAATTTCTGTGGATAAAGATACACTTCCGCATTATGATATATTTTTGGTGATTCAATATAGATCATCTGGATTAATAAAATAATTTATTCTAATAAGTGGTATCAAAGCCATTCATAATTGAATCATTGAGAAATATTAAGTTTTAATTTCATTGTATCAAAATATATTTGTGTCATTGCTCTCTGTCTGGATCGAATTTAATTTTATAGATCCGATGAATTTATTATTTGTTTTAATGTGCATACATAGACTCTATAAATTGCAGTGCTTTCTTCATATATTGGTTTATTTGTTCATAAAATAATGTATTTCGTACATGTGAATGCACTGCGCCCTAACACATGATCAAGTAATATATATGTGTGGGTAATGATCATGCATACATAGATACCTTTATTCATTATTTGTTCATGGATTCATTTTGTTATATAAAGATGAAAACAATTGATAATAAGTTGCTGATAATATATGGCATATGAAACTAATCAACATTCCTTTTTTTATAAAATGCTAAAAGAACCATATCAAGCAAATATATATATAAAAAAAGAATGCCGATTAATTTCATATGCCATATATATCAGTAAATTATTATTAATTGTTTTTTTCTTTATACATAAAAAAAACTAATCTATGAACAAATAATGAAAAAGGTATCTATGTGTGCATGATCATTATCTACACATATATATTACTTGATCATGTGTCAGTGCACAGTGCATTCACAGTACGAAATACATTACTTTATGAACAAATAAATCAATATATAAAGAAAGCACTACAATTTACAGAGTTTATGTATGCACATTAAAACAAATAATAAATTCACCGGATCCATAAAATTAAATTCAATCCAAACAGAGAGCAACGATGCAAATATATTTTGATCCAATGAAATTAAAACTTAATATTCTCAATGATTCAATTATGAATGGCTTTGATACCACTTATTGAAATAAATTATTTTATTAATCCAAATCATCCATATTGAATTACCAAAAATATATCACAATGCAAAAGCGTACCTTTACTGATACAAATCAGAAATTGATGGAAAGATTGTCTCATTCTTGTGGTTCTTTCGATCTTCCTCAACCAAAGCCTTCTATATCCCTAATAGGGTTGAATTGTGACTCATCTGATAGAGAAAGAGCGACAAAGGCAGCTTTGATATATTGGGGACCGAAACTCTAAATGTACTATTTTTATTTGGGCTTTAGGGTTTAATAGGTGTCATGCTCAAATATAAATAGTGCCTTCGGGGTTTCGGTCCCCAATATACCAAAGCCGCCTTTGTCGCTTTTTTCCATTAGAGAGGTCACAATGCAGCCCTATTAGGGATACAGAAGGTTTTAGTTGAAGAAGATAAAAAGAACCACAAGACTAAGACAATTCTTTCATTAATTTTTGACTTCTAATTTTTTATTCCTATGAGTAAAGGTACGCTTCCGCATTATGATATATTTTTGGTGATTTAATATGGATGATATGGATTAATAAAATAATTTATTCCAACAAGTGGTATCAGAGTTATTCATAATTAAATCATTGAGAAATTAAGTTTTAATTTCATTGGATCAAAATATATTTGCGTCGTTGCTCTCTATTTGGATCGAATTTAATTTTATGGCTCCAGTGAATTTATTATTTGTTTTAATGTGCATACATAGACTCTGTAAATTGCAGTGCTTTCTTTATATATTGATTTATTTGTTCATAAAGTAATGTATTTCATAGATGTGAATGCACTGCGCCCTGATACATGATCAAGGAATATATATATGTGAATAATGATCATGCACACATAGATACCTTTCTTCATTATTTGTTCATGGATTCTTTTTTATATATAAAAAAAAGAAAACAATTGATAATAAGTTGCTGATAATATATGGCATATGAAATTAATGGGCATTCCTTTTTTTATATATATTTGCTTGATATGGTTCTTTTAGCCTTTTATATAAAAAAAGATTATTATGTATATGTCACTTATGCCAATATTAATCTACCTAAAGGAAGATTTATATTTAGCCAAGTTATATGTATACATTAATAATATTTGAATAATAGAAAATAATGTTCATTATTTATGCAAACAATAATCGGCCCAAAAGAAGGTTATTGTTTGGCCAAATAATGAGCATTACACACTTTTGTTTACTTTTTATTAATTATGCGATCAATAATCAACCTAAAGGAAGGTTATTATTTGGCCAATTAATAAAAAATATATGTGTTAATAAATAGGTTGCAAAGTTTAAGTTTCCATGTGCGCATTTAATCGGTCCAAAGAAAGGTTTAATGTGTGATAGGAATTTTGACAATATTTGATTACTACAATGAGAGTATCACTTACAATTAATTTTTCTATCCAAAGATTGAAAATTAATGTTATTCTAGATATCTCAATATGGATTTTTTTCCATTATTTAACTAATGTTTACTGCATATTTTTTATTCTAATCCAGAATCTTTGGCTTTAGCTACCAATGTTTCTGCAAAATTAGCAGTATTCCTTGGTTGTATGGATCTGGATATAACTCTTTGAGAGGAGAAACCCACTTCCACTCTAGAAAATCTCAATAAGGTTAAAATAGAGAAGTGGGAGATATCCAATCGAATGAGCATTATGATCATGAAACGCTCAATTCCTGAGGTATTTCGGGGCTCAATTACTGAGGATAAAGATGCCAAAGAGTTCCTAAAAGATGTTGAAAAATTCTTTGCTAAGAATGAAAAGGCGGAGGCAAGTAGCCTTTTGAGCACTGTCTCCATGAGGTATAAAGGTAAAGGGAACATAAGGGAGTACATTATGGAAATGTCTCATTTTGCTTCAAAATTGAAAGCACTAAAGTTAGAGTTGTCTAAAGATTTACTTGTATATTTCATTTTGATCTCCTTTCCTGTACACTTTGGAAAATTCAAAGTGAGTTATAACACTCTAAAGGACACTTGATCCTTAAATGAGCTTATATCTCACTGTGTGCAAGAAGAAGAAAGGCTACAACAAGATAAGACTGAAAGTGCTCATATGACTTCATCTTCTCAGTATAAAAGAAAGCGTGACACTACTGCGGATGCACCTTCTCGGTAGAAAAAGGCTAAGAAACAGGATCAAGCTTCAACCTATTTCTTCTGTAAGAAGGTGGGACACATAAAGAAGGATTGTACCAAATATGCCACTTGACGTGTAAAGAAGGATATGATTCTTACTTTTGTTTGTTCTGAGGATAGTTTAAGTTATACACCTGTTGATACTTGGTGGGTAGATTCTGCTGCTACTACTCATATAACTATTACTATGCAGGGTTGCCTGTGGAGCCGACTACCAAGTGATGCCGAAAGATACATCTATGTGGCAGACATCAATATAGTTGCAGTCGAAACTATAGGAACCTTTAAATTATGTTCCACGAATGGATTTTACTTGGATTTATTTGAGACATTTTATGTACCGTCATTTAGACGGAACTTAGTTTCTATTTCTCGTTTGGACAAATCAGGTTATTTTTGTTCGTTTGGAAACAATAAAGTCAGTCTCTTATAATTTGAATAATATTCACTCTGGTCGTTTGGTGGATAATCTATATAGTCTTGATTTGAATTCCTATAATAATGAAATACTGCAAACAGGTACAAAACAAAAACTAAATGAGAATTTAGCATCATTATGGCACAAAAGCATAGGTCACATCTCTAAACAGAGAATTCAGAGGCTTGTTGCGGATGGAATTCTTGAACTCCTAAATTTGGCGGACTTTGAAGTCTGCATTGAGTTCATAAAGGGGAAAAGGAGAAATGAAAGGAAATTAGGTACCGAGAGAGCTAAAGATGTCTTAGAACTGATACATATCGATATATGTGGCACATTCTCTATTGTCTCTTAGAATGGACAACGGTATTTTATTACATTCATAGATGATTACTCTCGTTATGTGTATATATATTTAATTCATGAAAGGTCCCAAGCCTTGGATGTTTTCAAGTCTTTCAAAGTTGAAGTTGAACTTTAATTTGGAAAGAAAATTAAAGTTGTCATATCTGATCATGGTGGTGACTACTATGGAAGATATGACGGTTCAGGTGAATAATGTCCCGGGCCTTTTGCTCTTTCCTAGAGAAATACGGCATTGTTCCGCAATACACCATGCCAGGCAAACCTAGCATGAATAGTATTACAGAGCGAAGGAACCAAACTCTTAAGGACATGGTGAGAAGTATGATTAGTCATTCTTCCTTACCTGAATCACTCTGGGGAGAAGCCTTAAAGACTGCAGCATACATCCTTAATAGGGTGCCAAGCAAAGTAGTTAACAAAATTCCTTATGAAGTTTGGACTGGTATAAAGCATTTGCACATTTGGGGATGTCCAACTGAGGTGCGACCTTATAGGCTGCATGAAAAAAATTGGACTCAAAAAAAATTAGTTGTTACTTTGTTAGTTACGCTGAGCGTTCACGGGAGTACAAGTTTTACAATCTTGCATCAAGGTCTATTTTTGAAACAAAAAATGCGAGATTTCTTGAGGATATTGAGTTTGGGGAAAGAAAATATTAGGAATGTTGCTTTTGATTAGGATTCTGTAACTGACAATGATCAGGTCTTTGTGCCTATTATTGTTTAAGATACAATTATAGTATAAGAGCACAATGAGAATCCAACTGTAGATCCAGTTACAGTACAAGAGAATAATGAGAATATTATTGTTGCTTAAGATGCTGCCACAGTACAGAAAAATAATGAGAATCCCCCTCAACCCCAACCTATACAGCAAGCTCAACAACCTCAAGAAATGTCATTAAGGAGATCCAATAGAGAAAGGAGAAAATCCATCTATGGTCCTCAAACAAGCTTCCCGTCAATGGTATCACGAGTTTAATCAAGTCATTACCACAAATGGTTTTGAGGTAAATATTATAGATGAATGTGTATATTGCAAGTTCAGTAATACATATTTTTGGTCTTATATGTTGATGACATTCTACTTGCCAGTAACGATATAAGCTTGTTGCCTGAAACTAAGAAATTTCTATCGAACAAATTCGAAATGAAAAATCTTGGTGATGCCTCTTTTGTATTAGGAATTGAGATACTTAGAGATCGCTCTCAAAGTATTCTTGGATTATCACAAAAGAACAATATAAAAAAATTTAAGTAGATATGGCATGAAAAGTTGTAGACCAATGGACACACTCGTAGCTAAAGGAGACAAGTTCAGTCTCAAGAAATGTCCCAAAATGATTTTGAGAGGATAACAATGCATAATAAACCTTTTGCATCAGCACTGGGGAGCTTAATGTATGCTCAAGTCTACAAACGTCCCGATATATCACTCATAGTGGGAGTGTTGTGTAGATACTTGAGCAATCCTAGCATGGATTATTGGATGGTTGTTAAACGCATAATGTGTTATCTAATGAAAACAAAGGATTACATGCTTACTTATCGGATATCAGAAAATTTGGAGATCATTGGGTACTCTGATTCCAATTTTATGGCATATAGTTGCAAAACTTTGTCATTAAGCTTCGTATAGTAGATGACACTGAAAGACCATTAAAGATATTTTGTGACAATAAGTCAGCAATACCATACTCCAACAACAATAAGAGCTTGACAAAATTGAAGCATATAGACATCAAGTTCTTAGTTGTTGATGAGCGGATCATTTATACGCTTTTTGGCATTGTTTTTAGGTAGTTTTTAGTAAGTTCAAGCTACTTTTAAGGATGTTTTCATTAGTTTTTATGTTAAATTCATATTTCTGGACTTTACTATGAGTTTGTGTGTTTTTCTGTGATTTCAGGTAATTTCTGGCTGAAATTGAGGGACTTGAGCAAAACTCTGAAAAAGGCTGACAAAAGGACTGCTGATGCTGTTGGAATCTGATCTCCCTGCACTCAAAGTGGATTTTCTGGAGCTACAGAACTCCAATTGGCGCGCTCTCAACGGCGTTGGAAAGTAGACATCCAGGGCTTTCCAGCAATATATAATAGTCTATACTTTATTCGGAAATTGACGACGTAACTTGGCGTTGAACGCCAAGTACATGCTGCTGTCTGGAGTTAAACGCCAGAAAAACGTCATGATCCGGAGTTGAACGCCCAAAACACGTCATAACTTGGAGTTCAACTCCAAGAGAAGCCTCAGCTCGTGGATTGATCAAGCTCAGCCCAAACATACACCAAGTGGGCCCCGGAAGTGGATTTATGCATCAATTACTTACTCATGTAAACCCTAGTAGCTAGTTTATTATAAATAGGATTTTTTACTAGTGTATTAGACATCTTGGGACGTTTAGTTCTTAGATCATGGGGGCTGGCCATTCGGCCATGCCTGAACCTTTTACTTATGTATTTTCAACAGTGGAGTTTCTGCACACCATAGATTAAGGGTGTGGAGCTCTGCTGTACCTCAAGTTTCAATACAATTACTATTACTTTCTATTCAATTCTCTTTTATTCTTATTCCAAGATATACGTTGCACAACACTTTGATGAATGTGATGATCCGTGACACTCATCATCATTCTCACTTATGAACGCGCGTGATTGACAACCACTTCCATTCCACCTTAGGCCGGGCGCATATCTCTTAGATTCCCCAACAGAATCTTCGTGGTATAAGCTAGATAGATGGCGGCATTCATGGGGATCCGGAAAGTCTAACCTTGTCTGTGGTATTCCGAGTAGGATCCTGGGAATCCGGAAAGTCTAACCTTGTCTGTGGTATTCCGAGTAGGATTCCGGTATTGAATGACTGTGACGAGCTTCAAACTCCTGAAGGCTGGGCGTTAGTGACAGACGCAAAAGAATCAATGGATTCTATTCCAACCTGATTGAGAACCGACAGATGATTAGCCGTGCTGTGACAGAGCATTTGGAACGTTTTCACTGAGAGGATGGGATGTAGCTATCAACCAAGGGTGATGCCTCTAGACGATTAGCCGTGCAGTGACAGCGCATAGGACCATTTTCCCGAGAGGATTGAAAGTAGCCATTGATGATAGTGATGCCCTACATACAGCTTGCCATGGAAAGGAGTAAGAAGGATTGGAAGAGCGAATAGTGAAGTAGAGTTTCAAGAGGAGCACAGCATCTCCATATGCCTATCTGAAATTCCCACTCTTGATTTACATAAGTATTTCTGTCCCTTTTATTTTCTTTTTATATTTGATTTTTTAAATTCCATAATTTTATCCTCCTGACTGGGATTTACAAGGTGACCATAGCTTGCTTCATACCAACAATCTCTGTGGGATCGACCCTTACTCACGTAAGGTTTATTACTTGGACGACCCAGTACACTTGCTGGTTAGTTGAACGGAGTTGTGAATTCAACTGGTGCCATAATAATGATTTCATACAAATACAAAAGAATATGGATCACAATTTCGTCCACCAAGTTTTTGGCGCCGTTGCCGGGGATTGTTCGAGTATGGACAACTGACGGTTCATCTTGTTGCTCAGATTAGGTAATTTTCTTTTCAAAATCTTTTTCAAAATTTTTTTTCTTTTCTTTTTCGTTTTTCTAATAATATTTTTCGAAAAAATTAAAGAAAATACAAAAAATCATAAAATCATAAAAACCAAAAATATTTTGTGTTTCTTGTTTGAGTCTTGAGTCAATTTTTAAGTTTGGTGTCAATTGCATGCTTTAAAAATTTTTCTTGCATTTTTTCGAAAATTCCATGCATTCATAGTGTTCTTCATGATCTTCAAGTTGTTCTTGGTAAGTCTTCTTGTTTGATCTTGATGTTTTCTTGTTTTGTGTTGTTTGTTGTTTTTCATGTGCATTTTTCGTTTGTTAGAGTCCATGCATTAAAGATTTCTAAGTTTGGTGTCTTGCATGTTTTCTTTGCATCAAAAATTTTCAAAAATATGTTCTTGATGTTCATCATGATCTTCAAAGTGTTCTTGGTGTTCATCTTGACATTCATAGTGTTCTTGCATGCATTTTGTGTTTTGATCCAAAATTTTTATGTTTTGGGTCATGTTTGTGTTTTTCTCTCTCCTCATTAAAAATTCAAAAATAAAAAAAATATCTTTTCCTTATTTCCCTCCAAAATTTCGAAAATTTGAGTTGACTTAGTCAAAAATTTTCAAAATTAGTTGTTTCTTACAAGTCAAGTCAAATTTTCAATTTTAAAAAAAAAATCTTATCTTTTCAAAATCTTTTTAAAAAATCATATCTTTTTTATTTTTTTTATTATTTTCGAAAAATTCCAAAAATCTTTTTCAAATTATTTTCAAAATCTTTTTCTTATCTTTTATATCTAATTTTCGAAAATTAGCTAACAATTAATGTGATTGGTTCAAAAACTTGAAGTTTGTTACTTTCTTGTTAAGAAAGGTTCAATCTTTAAGTTCTAGAATCTTATCTTGTAGTTTCTTGTTAGTGAAGTAAATAATTTCAAAATTTTTGAATTAAATCTTTTTATATCTTATTTTATCTTTTTCAAAAAATTTTTTATCTTTTTCAAAATTTGATTTCAAAATATCTTATCTAACTTCTTATCTTCTTATCTTTTTAAAATTTGATTTCAAATTTTTTTCAATCAACTAACTAACTTTTTGTTTGTTTCTTATCTTTTTCAAAACCACCTAACTACTTTTCCCTCTCTAATTTTCGAAAATACCTCTCTCCTTTTCAAAAAATTCTTTTTAATTAATTAAGTGTTTCATGTTTTAATTTTAATTACATTTTATCTCTAATTTTCGAAAATTACTAATCTCTTTTTCAAAACTATTTTCGAAATTTCCCTTCTCTTTTCTTATTCTATTTAATTATTTATTTACTAACACTTCTCTTCACCTCTCTTCATCCAAAAATCTGAATCCATCCTTCTTCACTCTTCTACTACTAACATAAAGGAATCTCTATACTGTGACATAGAGGATTCCTCTTTCTTTTCTTGTTTTCTTCTCTTTCATATGAGCAGGAACAGGGAAAAAGGCACTCTTGTTGAAATTGATCCAGAACCTGAAAGGACTCTGAAGAGGAAATTAAGAGAAGCTAAATTAAATTATTCTAAAGGTAACCTTTCAGAAATTTTCGAACAAGAGAAGGAGATGGCAGCCGAAAATAATAATAATGCAAGGAGAATGCTTGGTGACTTCACAAAACCAACGTCCAAATTTGATGGAAGAAGCATCTCCATTCCTGCCATTGGAGCCAACAACTTTGAGCTGAAACCTCAGCTAGTTGCTTTAATGCAACAAAACTGCAAGTTTTATGGACTTCCATCTGAAGATCCTTATTAGTTTTTAACTGAGTTCTTGCAGATCTGTGAGACTGTAAAAATGAATGGAGTTGATCCTGAAGTCTACAGACTCATGCTTTTCCCTTTTGCTGTAAGAGACAGAGCTAGAATATGGTTGGATTCACAACCTAAGGATAGCCTGGACTCCTGGGATAAGCTGGTCACAGCCTTCTTGGATAAATTCTTTCCTCCTCAAAAGCTGAGCAAGTTGAGAGTGGATGTTCAAACCTTCAAACAAAAAGATGGTGAATCCCTCTATGAAACTTGGGAAAGATACAAGCAGCTGACCAAAAGATGTCCATCTGACATGTTTTCAGAATGGACCATATTAGATATATTCTATTATGGACTATCTGAATTTTCGAAAATGTCATTGGACCACTCTGCAGGTGGATCTATTCACCTGAAGAAAACGCCTGAAGAGGCTCAAGAACTCATTGACATGGTTGCAAACAACCAGTTCATGTACACCTCTGAGAGGAATTCCGTGAATAATGGGATACCTCAGAAGAAGGGAGTTCTTGAAATTGATGCTCTGAATGCCATATTGGCTCAGAACAAAGTGTTGACTCAGCAAGTCAACATGATCTCTCAAAATCTGAATGGATGGCAACATGCATCCAACAGTACTAGAGAGGCAGCTTCTGAAGAAGCTTATGATCCTGAGAACCCTGCCATGGCAGAGGTTAATTACATGGGTGAATCTTATGGAAACACCTATAACTCATCATGGAGAAATCATCCAAATTTCTCATGGAAGGATCAACAAAAACCTCAACAAGGTTTTAACAATGGTGGATGCAATAGGCTGAGCAATAGTAAGCCATATCCATCATCTTCTCAGCAACAGATAGATAATTCTGAACAAAACACTTCTAATTTAGCCAATATGGTCTCGGATCTGTCAAAGGCCACTTTCAGTTTCATGAATAAAACAAGATCCTCCATTAGAAATCTGGAGGCACAAGTGGGCCAGCTGAGTAAGAAAGTCATTGAAACTCCTCCCAGTATCCTCCCAAGTAATACAAAAGAGAATCCAAAAGGAGAGTGCAAGGCCATTGATGTGATCAATGTGGCCGAATGCACAAGGGAGGAGGAGGACGAAAATCCTAGTGAGAAAGACCTCCTGGGACGTCCCTCAAGCAAGAAGGAGTTTCCTATTAATGATCCAGAGGAATCTGAGGCTCATATAAAGACCATAGAGATTCCATTAAATCTCCTTCTGCCATTCATGAGCTCTGAAGACTATTCTTCCTCTGAAGAGGATGAAGATGTGACTGAAGAGCAAGTTGCTCAATACTTAGGAGCTATCATGAAGCTGAATGCCAAGTTGTTTGGTAATGAGACTTGGGAAAGTGAACCTCCCTTGCTCATTAGTGAACTAGATACTTGGATTCAGAAAACCCTACCTCAAAAGAAACAAGATCCTGGCAAATTCTTAATACCTTGTACCATAGGCACCATGACCTTTGCAAAAGCTCTGTGTGATCTGGGGTCAGGGATAAATCTTATGCCACTCTCTGTAATGGAGAAGCTGGGGATCATTGAGGTACAACCTGCCTTGTTATCATTGCAATTGGCAGACAAGTCATTGAGACAAGCTTATGGGTTAGTAGAGGACGTGCTAGTAAAGGTTGAAGGCCTTTACATCCCTGCTGATTTCATAATCCTAGACACTAGGAAGGAAGATGATGAATGCATCATCCTTGGAAAACCTTTCCTAGCCACAGCAAAAGCTGTGATAGATGTCAACAGAGGTGAATTAGTCCTTCAATTGAATGGGGACTACCTTGTGTTTAAGGCACATGGCCATCCCTCTGTGACAATAGAGAGTAAGCATGAAAAGCTTCTCTCAGTTCAGAGTCAAGAAAAGTCCCCACAGTCAAACTCTAAGTTTGGTGTTGGGAGGCCACAACCAAACTCTAAGTTTGGTGTTAAGACCCCATATCCAAACTCTAAGTTTGGTGTGGGCAACTATACAACATTAACCTGATCACCTTGTGGCTCCATGAGAGCCACTGTCAAGCTATTGACATTAAAGAAGCGCTTGTTGGGAGGCAACCCAATTTTATCTAATTTTTATTTTATTATATTGTTATTTTATGTTTTATTAGGTACATGATCATGAGGAGTCACGAAAAAATCATAAAAATTAAAAACAGAATCAAAAACAGCAGAAGAA
This sequence comes from Arachis stenosperma, assembly GCF_014773155.1. Classification (NCBI taxonomy): domain Eukaryota; kingdom Viridiplantae; phylum Streptophyta; class Magnoliopsida; order Fabales; family Fabaceae; genus Arachis; species Arachis stenosperma. Next base: position 76,036,358 of record NC_080377.1, on the reverse strand, counting down.
AAAATTTACACCCTGGAGGACGCACAGGCTGGCGTTCAACGCCAGTAAGGTGCATCTGGCCGGCGTTCAACGCCAGAACAGAGCACCATTCTGGTGCTGAACACCAGAAACAAGCAACATTCTGGCGCTGAACGCCAGGAATGTGCCCAGAGAAGAAAAGCTGGCGCTGAACGCCAGTAACAAGCATGAAACTGGCGTTCAACGCCAGAAACATGCTTTACATGGGCGTTGAACGCCCAAAACGTGCACCAATGGGCATTTAAACGCCAGAATGGTGCCAAGGCATTTTACATGCCTATTTGGTGCAAGGATGGAATTCCTTGACACCTCAGGACCTGTGGGCTCCACAGGATCATCTCAGGATCTGTGGACCCCACAGGATCCCCACCTACCATATTCCCACCTTACCTCATAATCCTAATTACACTCTCCTAATCCCCATGTCACTCTTCCCAACTACCCCATTCACCACTCACATCCATCCACTCTTCCCCATAAATCCCACCTACCTTCAAAATTTAAAAACATTTTTCCTACCCATTCCCACCCAAAATGGCCGAACATAACCTCCCCCCTCTCCCTATAAATACCCTTCCATTCTACTTCATTTTCACACAACACAACCCCTTCTTCTCCCACATAGCCAAACCTACTTCTCTCCCTTTCCTCCATATTTTCTTCTTCTTCTTCTTCTCCTCTTTCTTTTATTGCTCGAGGGCGAGCAATATTTTAACTTTGGTGTGGTAAAAGCATAAGCTTTTTTTTGTTTTTCCATTACCAATGGCACCTAAGGCCGGAGTATCCTCCAGAAAAGGAAAAGGGAAGACAAAAGCTTCCACCTCCGAGTCATGGGAGATGGAAAGATTCATCTCTAAGAGCCATCAAGACCACTTCTATGATGTTGTGGCAAAGAAGAAGGTAATCCCTGAGGTCCCTTTCAAGCTCAAAAAGAATGAATATCCGGAGATCCGACATGAAATCCAAAGAAGAGGTTGGGAAGTCCTAGCCAACCCCATGCAACAAGTCGGAATCTTAATGGTTCAAGAGCTCTATGCCAATGCATGGATCACTAGAAACCATGATCAAAGTATGAACCCGAGTCCAAAGAATTATCTCACAATGGTTCGGGGGAAATACTTAGATTTTAGTCCGAAAAATGTAAGGTTGGCGTTTCACTTGCCCATGATGCAAGGAGATGAACGCCCCTACACTAGAAGGGTCAACTTTAATCAAAGGTTGGACCAAGTCCTTATGGACATATGTGTGGAAGGAGCTCAATGGAAGAGAGACTCCAAAGGCAAGCCAGTCCAACTAAGAAGACTGGACCTCAAGCCTGTGGCTAGAGGATGGTTGGAGTTCATTCAACGCTCCATCATTCCTACTAGCAACCGATCTGAAGTTACTGTGGATCGAGCCATCATGATTCATGGCATCATGATTGGAGAGGAAGTAGAAGTTCATGAGGTCATCTCCAATGAAATCTACAAAATAGCCGACAAGCCCTCACCTATGGCACGGCTAGCTTTTCCTCATCTTATCTGCCATCTATGTTACTCAGCTGGAGCCATCATAGAAGGAGACATCCTCATTGAAGAGGATAAGCCCATCACCAAGAAGAGGATGGAGCAAGCAAGAGAAGCCCTTCACGGTTCTCAAGAGATGCATGAGGAAGCTCATCATCAAGAAATCCCTGAGATGCCTCAAGGGATGCACTTTCCTCCCAACAACTATTGGGAGCAACTCAACACCTCCTTAGAAGATTTAAGCCACAATGTGGAACAATTAAGGGTGGAACATCATGAGCACTCCATCATTCTCCAAAAAATAAGAGAAGATCAAAGGGCAATGAGGGAGGAGCAACAAAGGCAAGGAAGGGACATAGAAGAGCTTAAGAACATCATTGGTCCTTCAAGAAGAAGACGCCACTAAAGGTGGATTCATTCCTTGTTCTTTATTTCTTTCTGTTTTCGGTTTTTAATGTTGTGTTTATTTATGTTTTGTGCCTTTACTTCATGATCATTAGTATGTAGTAATTATGTCTTAAAGCTATGAATAAAATCCATTAATCCTTCACCTCTCTTAAATGAAAAATATTTTAATTCAAAAGAACAAGAAGTACATGAATTTCGAATTTATCCTTGAATTTAATTTAATTATATTGATGTGGTGACAACACTTTTTGTTTTCTGAATGAATGCTTGAACAGTGCATATGTCTTTTGATCTTGTTGTTTATGAATGTTAAAATTGTTGGCTCTTGAAAGAATGATGAACAAAGAGAAATGTTATTGATGATCTGAAAAATAATGAAATTGATTCTTGAAGTAAGAAAAAGCAGTGAATAGCAAAAGCTTACGAAAAAAAAAAGAAGAGAAGGAGCAGTAGAAAAAGCCAATAGCCCTTAAAACCAAAAGGCAAGGGTAAAAAGGATCCAAGGCTTTGAGCATCAATGGATAGGAGGGCCCAAGGAAACAAAATCCAGGCCTAAGCGGCTAAATCAAGTTGTCCCTAACCATGTGCTTGTGTCATGAAGGTCCAAGTAAAAAGCTTGAGACTGAGTGGTTAAAGTCGTGATCCAAAGCAAAAGAGTGTGCTTAAGAGCTCTGGACACCACTAACTGGGGACTCTAGCAAAGCTGAGTCACAATCTGAAAAGGTTCACCCAGTTATGTGTCTGTGGCATTTATGTATCTGGTGGTAATATTGGAAAACAAAGTGCTTAGGGCCACGGCCAAGACTCATAAGTAGCTGTGTTCAAGAATCAACATACTTAACTAGGAAAGTCAATAACACTATCCAAAATTCTAAGTTCCTAAAGAAGCCAATCATTCAGAACTTCAAAGGAAAAAGTGAGATGTCAAAACTGTTCAGAAGCAAAAAGCTACAAGTCCCGCTCATCTAATTATAATTAATATTCATTGATATTCTGGAATTTATAGTATATTCTCCTATTTGATTTTCAGTTGCTTGGGGACAAGCAACAATTTAAGTTTGGTGTTGTGATGAGCGGATAATTTATACGCTTTTTGGCATTGTTTTTAGGTAGTTTTTAGTAAGTTCAAGCTACTTTTAAGGATGTTTTCATTAGTTTTTATATTAAATTCACATTTCTGGACTTTACTATGAGTTTGTGTATTTTTCTATGATTTCAGGTAATTTCTGGCTGAAATTGAGGGACTTGAGCAAAACTCTGAAAAAGGCTGACAAAAGGACTGCTGATGCTGTTGGAATCTGACCTCCCTGCACTCAAAGTGGATTTTCTGGAGCTACAGAACTCCAATTGGCGCGCTCTCAACGGCGTTGAAAAGTAGACATCCAGGGCTTTCCAGCAATATATAATAGTCCATACTTTATTCGGAAATTGACGACGTAACTTGGCGTTGAACGCCAAGTATATGCTGCTGTCTGGAGTTAAACGCCAGAAAAACGTCATGATCCGGAGTTGAACGCCCAAAACACGTCATAACTTGGAGTTCAACTCCAAGAGAAGCCTCAGCTCGTGGATTGATCAAGCTCAGCCCAAACATACACCAAGTGGGCCCCGGAAGTGGATTTATGCATCAATTACTTACTCATGTAAACCCTAGTAGCTAGTTTATTATAAATAGGACTTTTTACTAGTGTATTAGACATATTGGGACGTTTAGTTCTCAGAACATGGGGGCTGGCCATTCGGCCATGCCTGAACCTTTTACTTATGTATTTTCAACAGTGGAGTTTCTGCACACCATAGATTAAGGGTGTGGAGCTCTGCTGTACCTCAAGTTTCAATACAATTACTATTACTTTCTATTCAATTCTCTTTTATTCTTATTCCAAGATATACGTTGCACAACACTTTGATGAATGTGATGATCCGTGACACTCATCATCATTCTCACTTATGAACGCGCGTGATTGACAACCACTTCCGTTCTACCTTAGGCCGGGCGCATATTTCTTAGATTCCCCAACAGAATCTTCGTGGTATAAGCTAGATAGATGGCGGCATTCATGGGGATCTGGAAAGTCTAACCTTGTCTGTGGTATTCCGAGTAGGATCCTGGGAATCCGGAAAGTCTAACCTTGTCTGTAGTATTCCGAGTAGGATTCCGGTATTGAATGACTGTGACGAGCTTCAAACTCCTGAAGGCTGGGCGTTAGTGACAGACGCAAAAGAATCAATGGATTCTATTCCAACCTGATTGAGAACCGACAGATGATTAGCCGTGCTGTGACAGAGCATTTGGAACGTTTTCACTGAGAGGATGGGATGTAGCTATCAACCAAGGGTGATGCCTCCAGACGATTAGCCGTGCAGTGACAGCGCATAGGACCATTTTCCCGAGAGGATTGAAAGTAGCCATTGATGATAGTGATGCCCTACATACAGCTTGCCATGGAAAGGAGTAAGAAGGATTGGAAGAGCGAATAGTGAAGTAGAGTTTCAAGAGGAGCACAGCATCTCCATATGCCTATCTGAAATTCCCACTCTTGATTTACATAAGTATTTTTGTCCCTTTTATTTTCTTTTTATATTTGATTTTCTAAATTCCATAATTTTATCCTCCTGACTGGGATTTACAAGGTGACCATAGCTTGCTTCATACCAACAATCTCTGTGGGATCGACCCTTACTCACGTAAGGTTTATTACTTGGACGACCCAGTACACTTGCTGGTTAGTTGAACGGAGTTGTGAATTCAACTGGTGCCATAATAATGATTTCATACAAATACAAAAGAATATGGATCACAATTTCGTCCACCAGTTGTCAAGGAGAAAGTTTAAGAATAACAGATTTTCATAGGACATATAGGAACAGAGTATATGCTAGCAAACCCATTACCAAGGGATTGATCCCTAAAGTCTTTCATGAGCACATTACTCAAATGGGTGTCAATATTTGTGATGCCTTGGTTTAGTAGGAGTTTATTTTATGCTATATGTCCCATGACAGATGTTGAATTATTTTTCTGCAAAATTAAGTTTATGGTTTATTTCATCTTATGTGAAATGTCCATTTTGAAATATTTGTTTTGTGTGTTGATCTCAATAAAGTTTTAAAGTTGGACCAGCTGAAAATAGACATGCATGAGATCACTTGGCATGTAATTTCCATATTACTCATCCAAATTTGATCTATGCCGTTAAATACATTAGTATGGTGATCATCGTGGTTTAGTCATGACACTAATGTGATAAAAGCAGTGGTAATTCCTTATCTAATGTATGAGACGGACCAGATTGTTAAAGTAATAAAGAAAATAACATTCAGATGAGCGCATAAAGTTTATAAGATGTGATTATGTCTAGAAAGAATATATGTATAGCCCAAGTGTGAGATTGTTAGGAAATTATTTAATTTCCTAATTTGTTTATGGGCAATACATATATTAATTATAATCACAAATTATGCTATTTCAAATTAAATGACTTATATAATAGTGATATCATTTATTGTTATAAATACTAAATTGAATAAGTCATAATTACTTTTGATTTAGAATTAAATGAGAATAAAACCAAATATTATCTTTTGAACTTTAGATAATTATCTTTTGGATTTTAGATATATTATCTTTTGGACTTTAGATACTATTTTTATTTAGGCTTTAGGGTTTAATGGGTGTCATGCTCAAATATAAATAGTGCCTTCAGGGTTTTTGTCTCCAATATACCAAAGCCGCCTTTGTTGCTCTTTCCCTATCAGAGGAGTCACAATTCAGCCCTATTAGGGATACAGAAGGCTTTGGTTGAGGAAGATTAAAAGAACCACAAGACTGAGACAATCCTTTTATCGATTTCTGACTTCTAAAATCTGATTTCTATGAGTAAAGGTAAGCTTCCACATAATGATATATTTTTGGTGATTCAACATGGATGATCTGGATTAATAAAATAATTTATTCCAACACAAGTATCTCTACACAGCTCTTTCTCAAAACTTATTTTACCTCCTTATCAAAAACTACGAAACATGCATTGTCATAGACATCAACGACACCAAACTTGATTCGGTACCTGCTTAATAAAATAATCATCATAAAAAAAGTTAAATATAGATTTATTCAATATATACTCCGTTGTGATTAGACTTTAAATTAAAAAATAAAAAAAAATCTTGGAATTAGGGATAAAAAGAAACGATCACAACTTAAACATTTAAAAATTTTTGTAAAAGCATAGGTAAATCTATTGCATTCATATTGGCCATACCACTAGTCTGGAATATCTATAGTATAATTTATGGTAGCCAAGACAATAGAAACGATATTCTAAAAAAATTTACTGATTTAAATTCCCTATATGTGGTAGGTTTTTAAATATAAAAGATACAACTAAATAAATAAGATAAATAAATAAATGTAATCTATGTGCAACGTATTGAAATTATTTTTTTTAATTTTTTTAACTGCTCAACAGTTTTGTCTTGATAAATTTTTAAGAATGCATCCTCATTTAAAATTTTACCGATATTACTCCTAGGTCTTTTAGATCTTGCAAAGCTAAATAAATAAAGCGAAAAAATTACGTTAGATAACACACGTAGTCTTAAACTCAAGAATTAAAAGAAAAAACATACACACCTATTTTTAAATTGAACGACATTTTTATATTCAAGATTGAAGAACATCTTTATGTCATACATGAAATTTTGTAAAACAATCTTTCTTAAAAAATTTAATTTAATACAAAATGAGTAAAAACTCATATAAAAAATTCAAATTGTGGAACTCATTTAACTCGTATGTATAATTATAAAAAAATGCACGCTCCATTATTTTTTATGTCAAATAAAATATCTAATATTAAATATATTTTTTTAATTAACAATTAGATACATAGAACTTAAAATTATAATTAAAACAAAAACTAATTACAACTTATAAACTAATCATCAATAAAATAGTACCAAACTATATACATATTTTATATTTTTAAATTTAAAAATTAATAATATATTAAAATTTCAAACACAATTTAAAAAATTAATAATTAATTAATTATTTTAAATTCATAAAAATCAAACCACGTAAACAATCTTTTTTATAAATTATGCTTAATTAATTAATTTATCATTTTAAATTTATAAAATCGAACGACATAAAGATTTTTTTTGTAAACTATATTCAATTGGTGTTTGTTAGAAAAAACATTTTAAATTTTTTTAAAATACTAAATTAATTCAATTTTGTCAAAACAAAACAAAATTAAGCATAGAAGAATATCAAATTAATTTTGTTTAAATAGCATAAATAACCTCACATTTTAATAAAATTAATAATTTTATTTAATTTAATATAATATTTTGTAGTTAGAATATTTGCTTATAAAGTATATACATTTTTTAAAAATACTCTTAAACACATTTGCTTACTTAAAAATTTTAAAAATATATATATTTTAAATTTAAATTTAAAATTTTAAGCATAGTACTTTAATTAAAATTAGAATTAGATTTTCTTAAATAAGTACACGTTAAAAATTAATAACTAACTTAATTATATCAACAATAATTCATATGAAAAATTTATAACTTTATGACATTAAATACTAAATTAGAAATTAATAAAATATCAACGGTGTAAATCGAATTGAAAAATAAAACCACAAGTAATAATCAAATAATTTTAGCTTATACTTAAAAAAAATTAAATTCCAAACATAAAAATCGAAAAGAACCAAAAGAAAAATAACAACTCAAGAAAAAATAATATTTTCACCAAAATAAATATATGTTTGGCATTATTTTATTAGATAGACTCTAAAAAGGGATTTCAAAATATGTGCATCCAAATTTTCAAATTTCATTCTCAATCTTGATATTTTTGCAAGTTGAGGTATCTCCTTTCACCCCCAAATCTTCCGACTCCAAGAATAGTCTCTTAGTTGATGTAATATCATTTTTCAACAGTTTGGATTCACCATTATCCGCAATTTCATTAGAGAATTCAAACAATAAATTCTATACAAAATACTATATTAAATTAAAGACATCCTTCTTTTAATATAAATTCAATAATATTTTTGAATAAAATTAGGCTCTAACTTTAAGAAAACAAACAAATAAAAAATTTATTTTTTGAACAAATACCTTGACACATTCTACTTCTTCGCCTTCAATGACTGAAGATGTCTTTGAGATTGGAAGTAAACCACCGGTGTAGTCAACATTTTGAGATTACAATTAGTTATTAATTATTATTTATAAATTAGATACTACTAGAGACCAAGAAAGCAAAAAATGAATTAATTTTTAATAGAAAGTACACTTATAACTGTACCCACAATTTGAATAGGGTAAGCCTCTTTGAATTTATTTACGAGGTCCACATCATTAGTCATCTTACTAACTTTATAAAAAGGTAAAAAAATATAAATTATCATATATTTGGACTTCAATGATGAAGAAAAAGGTCTTATCAATTAGATTGAGTAAAAAAATGTAGGTATATTCAACAGATCTTATTTATGCAGGATATTATTTAGCATATTAGTAATAAAAAATATAAAAATTATTATTAAAAATACCTCCACTAATTTTTTTAGAAAAAAATATTGGTTGAAATCTATTAATAAAAGTGGATCAGATATTTTTACACAGCTCTTTTTCAAAATTTATTTTACCTCTTTGTCAAAGACTATGAAACATGTACAGTTAGAGTCATTAATGACTCCAAACTTGATTTAATACCAAAATTAACAATTAAGCTAAAATTTTAAACACAATTAAAAAAATAATAATTAATTAATTAATTATTTTAAATACATAAAAATCAAACGACGTAAAAAATATTTTTTTTGTAAATTATGCTTATTATTTATATTTATAATATTAGCATGACATTATAACTTAAAAACTAACCACCAATAAAATAGTATCAAACTATATATATATATATATATATATATATATTTAAATTTAAAAATTAACAACTAAGTTAAAATTTCAAACACAATTTAAAAAAATTAATTAATTAATTAATCATTTTAAATTCATCAAATCAAACGATGTAAAGAATGCTTTTATTTTTGTAAATTATGCTTATTATTTATGTTTTTAATATTAACATATCATTACAACTTAAAAATTAACCACTAATAAAATAGTATCAAATTATATACATATCTTATATTTTTAAAATTTAAAAATTAGCAATTAAATTAAAATTTCAAACACAATTTAAAAATTAATAATTAATTAATTAATTATTTTAAATTCATAAAAATTACACGACATAAAGAATGTTTTTTTTAAATTATACTTATTATTTATGTTTTTAATATTAACATGCTAATAATAACATTTTATATAAAAAAATTGAAAAAAGATCTCTTCACCGATAATAAAATTTTTTTAATAAATTAAAAATCTTTCAAGCAAAAAAAAAGTTTAATATTACAAAAATATTCATAATAAACTAAGTTGAAATAACAATTTATAAAGATGAGAATAAACTTCTGAAATAAATTCAAATACATAAGTTTACATGAAGTAAGGGTGAACGCGGATCGGATCGAATCGGATATGGCCAAAATTTCGATCCTATCTACACTAAAATCATCGGATCGGATCGGATTCAATATCCTTAATTTTTAAGCTTGGAATACGCGGATATGCAGATACTTACACAAAATTTACAATCCAATCCGATTAGTGCGCTAATCGGATCCATAACCGCAATTTTCGAATTGGATTCGGATAAATACCGCATATATACGGATCGAATCCGATCCATGAGCACCCCTAACATGAAGTCAATATCAAAATTTCTAGAGTTTGTTTTATTCATATATTATGTGTAAGTGTTTATATTTATAAAAACAAATATATGATTTCCCATCATTAACCTTTAATTCAACAACATTGTACTTGGTAAATTTGCCATCATTTTCAATAGTCCTCTCACTCTCAATTCGAGTAAGATATCCAACATACTCATGATGTGTAGTCTTAAAGTTATCCATATTATTGATCCCAACATCAAAATATCTTATTTGATAAGATATTTCTTTTCTTAGTAAATTCACGAATCAAGACACAAGAACTTTCTTAACTGAGATGTGTATTTTTTCTTCCTAGAATTGATAAACAAAAATAAAAAAATAATTAAATAAGGATAAACAAACACATTTAAAATATGAATAATATAAATTAAATATTACTTAAAAAATTGGTAGGAAATTTATGTCTTCATCGAGCCGAACAATTTCAATTGAATATGACAATGAAGAACTTTCGTAGTTTGATAGTGTCCATAACCTTATCACTCGTATAAATACACACAAATTTTTAACTGTAGGACTGATCTCAGCAATTTTGTGAATATAAACTGCGAAAAAAAAAGATAGAAAAATTTTAAATAATTAATTGTATTGAGCAAGGAGTTATTGTACTATGTATCTTTAATTTGTATTTTTACAGTGGACTCATAGTTAAGATTTTTTGAAATCTAATTGATTTTGATTTCAATAACTAACTATTTAAAACGCTTTTGAAATTTGGTTTTCATAATAAAAACGATTTAAACCAATTAAGTTAGATTTTAACTTTTTAAAAATTTATAACCACAATTTAAAAGAATGAAATTAGTTTCTAACAATTTGACATGTTGACGGTTTTAAAATATAAACTATTAAAAATACTTTGACATGTGAACGAATTTGAATTACAACTACTCAAAACACTGATTTTTAATTTGAATGATGAAAACTTTAAAAATATGAAGTTAGTTTTTAACTTTTAAAAAAATTATAACCACAATTTTCTTGTGTACTATAATTTAAAAATTTTAAAAGTAATAATTTAAATAAATAATTATAAATAAAAATTTTAAATTAGTTCAACAATATTAAAAATTAAATATTAACAACTTAAGAAAATATATTTAATTTAAAAATAAAAAATAATAAGCAAATAACTTAACCTAAGTAAAATAACCTAAGTAAATAACTTAAAATTAAAAATAAAAATTAAAAAAATTTCTGGTGATTAAATTTATAAATAAAATAAATATAAACTTATTATTAGTCATTTTTTTAAAGAATAATATTGTCAATAAAATGCAACTAAAATTTAAAAATTTAAAAAATAACCATCTAAATAAATAATTTTTAATTTATAAATAATTTTTTTAAATTAGTTCAATAATATTAAAAAATAAATACCTAACAATTTAAAAAACGTATTTTAAAATTTAAAAAGTAACAATCTAATCAAATAATCCATTAATTGATAAAAAAATTAAAAATTTCTAGTAACGACACCTAAGCAAATAAATTCCCAAACTCAACGTATGTAGTTTGCATAAAAACTTCTCATTTGTATTACTATTACTATTACTATTAAGATACATATTATATAGTGATATATTATTATTGAAAGTATCTTATAAAATCTCAATTATAATGTGATACACATATTAAAGAATATTAATAAAGATATCTTATTTCTCTTTGTTTTATTTTTATATCTATTTCTCTTCTCTATTTATTTATTTTATAACAAAAAATTTTTATCTCCAAATTAAACTCTATTTATAATGAAAAACAATCTAATATTTTTTTGTATTTTATAAATATGATTTCATTTAAAATATTATTTATACACTAAAATTAGTCATAATATATTATATAGAAATAAAAATATATATTATTTAATTTTATTTTTAATATATATTTTATATTAATAACTGATTTTGGTGGTATTTTAGTATATATTTATATCTCATCATCTCATTATACTTTTCCATTATTATTGATTGGATACCCTAATGCAACAATATGAGATTATAAGTAAGGTTCTAAAAATTAGACCAATTATTAAATCATTCTAGTCACTGGTTTAGTAGTCTAATTGATTTAACTGTATTTAACCAAAAAAATCACTTTATAATAAAATAAATAAATCCTCTAAAATATCCGGTTTAGTTTCAGAATATTATACCAATTACTAGCCTATGCAAAGACTATTAAGATAACATATCCAATTACTGATTCCATGTTTCATTAATGGCATAAAATCTCATTCCTAGAGAGATTTTCTGTAAAAATTCAAAATCTATATTAAAAGCTTGGTTTAGTTAAGGCCGTGTAAAATGAAAATTGAAACTGAAGAGCAACCATATACAGAAATTTAAATGAAAACGCAACAAAGTCAAAGTCCAAATTCAAAAATCAACAACAATATGGAACTAGCCAAAGCATTCCAAATTTCAAATAATCACAGACTAACAAATCATGAAAACAGAAAATATAGATATTCACACTACAAGAAAAATACCCATTCAGCCACACTTTTTTTAAACTACATTTGAAAAGCGTAGCCTATTCATAGAATAGGCTACGCTTTTCTCCGTGTTGCCTTTTTATAAGAGAAAAGGATACACAAATGCGGCATCATTCAAAAAGCGTAGCCTTAGGTATTATAGAAATCACTTATAAAGCGTAGCCATAGGTTGATATCTATAGGTTCACTTTTCATATCAAAGGAGACGCTTTTAAAGGGTAGCCTATTTGTTAAGTTTTGGGTGCACTTTAAAAGCGTAGCCTAATGTATCTAGGCCAAATGCACCCAAACACTTAGTAATTTTTCTTTTCCTTATCACCAAATCACACTCACCTTCGAATACCCTCACTTTCGCCTTCTGATCAGAAAAAAGTTTCGCCCCTCACCTTCGCAAATCACCTTCGAATTAATTGTTGAAAACCCTTCCCTAACACACCCACACACTCACACTCATTCTCACCATCACTCACCACTGCCACCACGCCCCCTTTCACACACACACACCAGATCCGAGAGAAAGAGTGAACCAGAGGGAGGAGAGGAGGGAGACGGAGATGAGAGAGCGCGATCGAGAGAATAGAGAGTGAGAGGGGGTCACCGCCGCAACGTCGCTGCAGCCGCCGCCATTGCCGTCGCAGAGCAGGGAGCCCGGAGGGGAGAGAGAGACGATTTGCAGACGAGATGGAGAGAGAGGACGAAGATGCGACACAAGAGAGGAGGCTGTTCCGCCGTGCACTGTCGTCGCTCCTGGGGTCGATTGAAGCCGCCGCCGCAGCTAGGGCTTGCCGTGCTCCTGTCCGTACTCCTAACCTCTGTCTCTCTCTCTCTCCCTCTTCAACTTTCATTTCATTCTCATTTCAATTTTAGTTTCGATGTCTCTGTAGGCAACAATATATTTTAGAAGTTGTATTGGATTGGAAGAGAGGGAAGGGGAGTGTTTGAACTTTCAATTTCATTAATTTTTGCTGAATTTCTGTGCCTGTGGGTGAATACTGGATTGTGAAGGATGGTTAGGATTGTGAATACAGAAGTTTGGACCTCTTCATATATGGTATCCTTTCTTTTTTTAATTCCCACAAGAGCTTAGGATTGGTTAAACAGAGCAAATTGAAACTTTGAATGTTCCCCTCATGCAGGGAACAATGCTGATCGATTCCTGCATTGGAGCACTAGGTTCCAAATTGTTCTAGGCGTGGAAAGGGGATTGCAGTACCTTCATGAGGATTCACATCTAAGAATTGTTCACCAAGACATCAAAGCAAGCAACATTCTTCTTGATCATAAGTTTCATCCCAAGATTGGAGACTTTGGCCTTGCCAGGTTCTTCCCTGAAGACCAAGCTTATCTTAGCACACAATTTGCTGGAACATTGTAAGTCCAATTATTAAATATTTTAATTACTATGTATGCTAGCTGCATATTCACCATGTTACTCATGTTATATTTCAGTTTTCTATTTATGTTTTTTTTGTCATAAATTGGATAGCCTATAATTTTGAGTATTATAATATCACAACACACACCTATACTACACACACAGTTATACACAAAATATTAAGAGTTCTCATCCACTATTGACCCTAATCAAGTCTCAAACCTGAGTACGCAACACATATCATAGGGGAGTGGTGTGAGCTTATGAATGAATCTGGTTTGCCATGTTACCAGGTTTAGTTATTAAGTAATTGAGCTGAGCTGTAAGTTTGACAAATGAAATGGTTTCCTGCCAGCGCCAAAAGGGCTGTTTTCGCCGGAGCCAGAACATTATCGAGGACCAAAGCTAAAAGTTGCCATCATTGGAGCTGGGCTTTCTGGCATATCAACTACAGTGAAACTCTTGGATCAAGGACACGAGGTTTAGCTCCTTTAATCTTTAATATCACACTTCCTCCATTTCATATTTTATAAGTCATTTTGATACTTTGATTTATGAATATATGTGAAAAGTCAAAGCGACTTATCAGTATGGAACGAAGAAAATGTTATTTTGAAATTGGATGTTATGGTGTACATGGTAAACTTGATTTTTGAAGCAAAGGGGAGTGATTTGGTCAGTTTCTTAACACAATTATGGTGTTAAATTTATTAGGATATTCTAGCTAATGCATTTTATCTAGTATGTTTACTTCTAATTGCTCTCGATCAGGTGGATATATATGAGTCGAGGACTTTTATTGGTGGGAAAGTTGGTTCTGTTGTTGATAAGAAAAGAAACCAAATTGAAATGGGATTTCTTACAAATAGAAGTTGGTAAACAGACTTGATTGATCCCGTCTTTGAAATTCTCCAACCCCTCTGTTTATTTATGGTCTGAGAAGTTAAAAAATATTAAATATATAACCCTAGGAAACTTTGTCTAAGCAAAATTGATCAATTTTTCATGCCCATTGTGTTTAGGATTTGAAAAGCAAAATATTAAATATATTGAAGTGCCTGTCTTTTCCTTAGGGACATTACCATCCTAAAATTCTGAAAGCCTTAACAGAGCAGGCAGAAAAGCTGACGCTGAGCTCTCGAGCCTTTTACAATGATCGGTTTCCACCATTTGCTGAGCATTTGACAAGTATGCTTGGTTATGATATGGTTCTTCCCATGAACACTGGTGCTGAAGGAGTGGAAACAGCTCTGAAATTAGCAAGAAAGTGGGGTTATGAAAAGAAAAGAATTCCCAAAGATGAGGTATAACAATGAGATCATCTTAACAGTAGTCATATCTTAATGTTTTACATTTTCCAAGGTTGAGGTTGAAGTGAATGTTTGCTTAGTGTGGGTCTGTGGCCTAGTACACAAGGAATATCTCATGACATGCTAAGCTGAAATCCACAATACTTTATGACTTTATTTTTCCTCCCCCAACCCCGTTTTCTCTGTGGATATTAATAGTATTTGCAAAACTAAAGGGAGAAATGCTTTAGCTATGGCCTGAAGAATCTGTTTTGACATATGTTCTCAATAAATATTTTGGAAACTAAATGCTTGTAAGATGTATTGGTACTCCTCCTCTGCAAAGATAAAATGAAGGAAGTCTACTCTTCAAAATATAGCATCTTCTTTTCTGTTTATGAGATGCAGATTTGAATTTTCCTGGTGTTTGTCTATTTATGTTCACGGATACTTGTGGCAGGCTATTATTGTGTCATGTTGTGGCTGCTTCCATGGCCGTACACTAGCTGTTATATCTATGAGTTGTGACAATGAAGCTACCCGGGGTTCTGGTCCTTTATTGCCTGGCCATCTTAAAGTTGATTTTGGTGATGCAGAAGCCCTTGAAAGAATTTTTAAAGGTTCTTAGTGCTCCCATACTTTGCTTTACATTTTCATCACTATATTTTAGTTTAAATTGACTGATCTTTGATTTTTTTTTTCTGTGAAAAAATTCAGAAAAAGGAGAACACATAGCTGGCTTTCTTTTGGAACCCATCCAGGGTGAAGCTGGGGTATGATCTTTTGAGAACACTTAATCTGCTTGGCAACACTCACCTTGTTGGTTGAATTGAAAATTGAGATGCTAAAGAAGTTGCTATATACATTATACCCTGATGTTATAGTTTGATGGTGTTATTTCTGGTCTCACCATTTGATTGTTTTATATTATGTTTACATGCAGTGGGAAATCCTTGTTGCTTCTTCAAATTCTTTGGCTAAGAAAAAGATAGGTGTGCTTATAGATTTCATTTTGGTCAAGAGCCATGACATTCGGTTGAATATTCATATTTTTATTATGTTCTGATTTCTCAAAGTACATATCTCGGTTGCATCTTTTGATAGGTTTTTATTATTTATTTGAAGGTAATCATTCCTCCGGATGGCTATTTGAAAGCTGTTAGAGATCTTTGCACCAGATATAATGTGCTGATGATTGCAGACGAAATACAAACTGGGTTAGCAAGAACATGGAAGATGCTGGCTTGTGACCGGGAAGAAGTTCGCCCAGATGTTGTGGTTAGAAAATAGAAATCAGCTTAACCTTGTGAACTGTATATCTTTTTATTCTTTCCCAGCACTATGAGTTGAACCTTATTCTGTCTTTTTACTCAAATACTAGG
Source organism: Arachis stenosperma (assembly GCF_014773155.1). Lineage (NCBI taxonomy): Eukaryota > Viridiplantae > Streptophyta > Magnoliopsida > Fabales > Fabaceae > Arachis > Arachis stenosperma. Next base: position 76,020,043 of record NC_080377.1, on the reverse strand, counting down.
GAAAGCATTGGGTGGAGGAGTTTTTCCTGTGAGTGCAGTTCTTGCAGACAAGGATGTAATGCTTTGTATAAAACCAGGAGAGCATGGAAGGTTTGATTTTATCATACAAATGCTTTTTATAAATGGTCTTTATTATGATTCCTTTATTTACATTTTCTTACCGATAGTTGTGACTGTTGTCTGAAGTTTTATACTTCTGTTTACCACTTGGCAATATTTTTAGTCTTCTGTATAGGTCGAGTAATTTCATTTATTGAAATGAAAGCAAATTTGTTTATTAATTAAACAAGAGAAGAATGCTGAACTTCTTTGTATATTATTGATTACAGTACCTTTGGCGGGAATCCATTGGCCAGTACTGAACTTCTTAAATCCTATGATTATAAAGTTTTACCTAAAGGAGCTAAAGCTACTGTCTCTCTATGGTTCAGGTACAAAACTTAATTATTTTGTTGTATAATTAATTTACCTAGCTATCTATCTTTTGCTTTATAATATCAATTTTAATATATCATTCTGAATTTGAAATCACCTTTGTCAGTTGCATTTGATGAAGATTTTGAAGCTCAACTAGCTGACAACAATGATGCAAGACTGGAAGTGTCTCTATTGGCGAGGAGCCCTGACCAAGAGCTGACTGAAGTTAGTAACTCAATAGTTGAACAAGTTGGCTTATAGTCCCCCCCCCCACAACAAAAATGTCCTTAACATGATGATATTTCTATGATAATAGAAGAACATACTGATTTGCAATTTATTATAAGTGTGTTATTTCTTTGAATTTCTTGAAGCTCATAACTTTGTAGTAAATCGCCACTTCTCTTACCAGGCATTTATAAGTATAATTATTATAAGTGTATTATAAGTATAATTATGTATTTATTTTTATTTTATAATATTCAACTCATTTAAATAAAAATGCAGAATTATTATATATGTAATCATATTATTAACTATTATGTTGTATTAATAATTATTAGATATATATAGAAAAAAAATGAGACCTAAGGCTACACTTATATATAGTAGTTGTAGTATACAAAAAAAAAGAGGGACCTAAGGCTACGCTTATAAAAAGTAGCTATGGTATACAATGTGGCTACCCTTTACAAGTGATGCAGTAGCGTTGAAAAGCGTAGCCTATTCTGGAAAAATGAAAGCTGAAAAGCGTAGCCTTTGGTCCTGGACAGCATCACTTGAAAAGCGTAGCCTATTCCTAAACGTCAAAAGCGTAGCCCTTGGTGCAGAAAAGCGTAGCCTTTGAGAATAGGCAACGGCTGAATAGGAATCACCCCAAAAAGCGTAGCCGTAGCCCAAAAAGCGTAGCCGTAGCCTAAGGCATCATTTTTTTTCACTTTTAGCTACACTTTTCAAGTGTACCTGAATGGGTGTTTTTCTTGTAGTGTCAATTGGATCGCCCAAACTTGGAGGCAACTATCCTCATCAATATGATCAACATAATCACAATCTAGTCATAATTAAGCCACAAAATCACAAAAAACAGCAGGACAGCAGTACATTTATAATGAATAATTACAAACATCAGTAAGAGCTAATCAGCAATCAATTAATCAATGAATGAAAAACTGAAAACACAAATCATTCAAGAATAATTCAAAGATCAATAACTCTTATGAAGAGAGCAAAAAAACGAAGAAGGCGAGTTGGCGACAAACACGACGACTGACGACGGGTGAAGAGCTGCGAAATAGGACTGGAGAGCAAACGTTGGCGAACGAGGGGAGGGCCCTCGAGCACGAACGAACCATGAGGATTGCGAACGACCATGGAAAACCTAGTGGCGATCTTGATAAGCGTGACGGGTGACGGTGGTGAGATGGATGGCAGCGCGATGGAGGCTAGGATTTTCAGAACCTTTTTAAGGAAGAGCTGCAAGATGGACAGATAGCGGCAAAAGCGCGACTAAAGAAGACGAGCAGACGAGTGAGACGACGAAGATGTTGCCTGCGATTGGGGAGAACAAAGAGGCGCACGACGACGAAGGGCATAGCGACAAGGAGATTGGAGAAGCGGCAAGGATTTTGTTCTTTGGTGTTTTGGTAGAGGACTCAGAAGAAGGAATGAGAGTGAGTGAAGGACTTCGAACTCTAGGAGGTGTTCTGCGTTTTTTTCTTTCATATGCATAAAAAGACGTCATTTTATCAGAATCTGCCAGATTCCGGTCCGACCCAACCAGATTTAGGGATTCACTTCCAATTTTCTCTCCAACAGTTTTTCCCTATAAACTGACTCATTTGTGTTAGCGGTTCTTAGTCGGATTCGACCAGCCAGTTTGGTTTTATTTTTAAAACATTAATTATAAAATATTCCAATCAACCACACCTATTCGGTCATGCATATCTCAGTGGATCCCACCAACTAACTCCTCAAACCCTCCACAGATGCCACGGGTCCAGCCTTAAAAAACTCCGCGTGTCCCGCTGGCAACAAATCCCATCCACTACTTAATGTTCCCGCTTCATTACCACTATCACCAGTCCACCACCAACACCTTCTCCTTCTTCTTGTTCAATTAACTTCTACTTCTAAAATATGAACCACCACCATTTTGTTACTTCTCTCAAAACCCTAACCCCACACATCACATGCATGGCGGTGCACCGTAACCTACTCTATGCCGCATCCCTAAACCTCATCAACGTCTTCGACTTCTCTCACTACTACAGCCACGTCGACGCCTTCAACGACACCAACCCGTCCTCCGGTTTCGTCAAATCCATAACCTTCACCGCCACAAAAGTCTTCACCGCACACCAAGATCGAAAGATTCGAATCTGGTTCATCACCTCCTCAAAACGACACCGTTTCCTGTCTTCCCTTCCAACCGTTAAAGACTGCATTCGCCGCTGCATCGTTCCGAGAAACTACGTCAGCGTCCGACGCCACCGTAGGAGCCTCTGGATCCAGCATTGCGACACCGTTTCGGGCTTGGCACTGAACAAAGGCCTCATGTATTCGGTTTCTTGGGACAAGAGCCTCAAGGTTTGGGACTTAAACGGTTACCGGTGTTTGGAGTCCGTTAAGGCGGCGCATGAGGACGCTATTAACGCCGTCGTGGTTGCAACTGACGGAACCGTTTACACGGCTTCGGCGGATGGGTGCATTAAGGTTTGGGAGAGGGATGATAAGGTGAAACGCCACGTGCTCGTGAGCACCGTGGGGAAGAAGAGATCGGCGGTTAATGCGCTTGCATTATCGGACGGTGGGGATTTGTTTTCCGGGGGATGCGATGGCGGGATCTGTAGGTGGGAGAGGAAGTGTAGTGCAAACAAGGGAAACGACGTCGTTTTGGTGGAGAGGTTGAGGGGTCACGGTGGGGCCATTTTGTGTATGATCAGCGTATGTGGTTTGTTGGTAAGTGGGTCATCGGATCGGACGGTCAGGATTTGGCAGAGGGAAAAGGAGAATAGTGGGTTCTGTTGCAGGCTTGTTTTGGAAGGGCACGAGAAACCGGTGAAGTCGTTGGTTGCGTTCTCGAAGGGTGAAGAAGGTGATGATGAGTCAAACGGTGTCGTTACGATCTTAAGTGGAAGCCTTGATGGGGATATTAGGGTGTGGGAGGTGTTTGGTTTGGCTTGAATATAATTTCATTGACTTCTATAAGTTCTAACTACGAAGGCCTGATTTCCTTTCAACATTTTATGTGAGGAATTTATCTTGGCATACAAATATATAAGAATCACATAAATATATGAGAGACATAGTCAGACCGAATCTTAGTAATTAAGTGGTAAAAGATGTAATATATAAAACACAATTTTCAGCTACTTGAAAAATGACATTATTTACCAGTTTGAATCATTGTCCTAGTTGCCTAGGTTGAAAGTAAACTTGAAAATTATATATGGTAATAATCCTGTCGTGAATTTACGCACCCGTATAAGTTGAGTGATTGTATTGTTAGTTTGTTACTTTCTTACAAGCTAGTAGCTAATGATATTGTACACAGAAATGAGCAATGCATATTCCAATATCATCAATAATATTGTTGAATGTTGGTTGATACCTGATAGTCACTAGTCAACTCGTAGATCTCTATAATTTATGTTCAACTTAATCCCTATATTCTCTGCAGAGCAAGCTCGCAAAATGATGAGTTGATTATTTAACATATTCAACCAGTAGTTTATAATATAATTAAATTAGTGTTAGTACTCTGATCTTGGTTGAATTTGTTTGACATTAACCCAGGTTATTATCATAATATGTTTCAGAATGAAGGTATAATGCATGTGTTACATGCAACCATCTTTCTTTTATATATAGAAGATATTCGTCTGATGATACCGGACCATATTGGTAGTGGCTTTAACAATTATGCAAGGTTTTTTTTTATCTCTTTTATTCATCATCCTTTAATTTAAAAATTCAGCCTGTACGGCCTTCTTGCTAGCTAGTACATTATACCTATTATTACATTTTTATTTTATTTTTATTTGTTATCTTATCTTTTTCTTCTAAAAATAAAATTTGTTATGATTGTTTTTTTCTAAAATAATTATGCTTATATTTCTTTATCAGAATCATTTTGAGATTCTGATTGTTTTAGCTTATTTTAAAATTTAAAATTAGTTTAGTAATTAGTATAAATAAATAATAATGTTCTCCCACAAAATAACATATAATAAAAATCTTCATCTTATCTTTTCTTATTTTCATAGTTTTATTACCTACACTAATTATAATTACAGAAAAGTTCTGCATACAAGTCATTACGGCTTGTATGCTTTACAAGTTAATTAACGAATAAATCCCAAAAACGCGATGCAAGGTCTACGTTATTCTTCTTCTTCCTCTTCTTCTTCTTCTTCTTCTTCTTCTTCTTCTTCTTCTTCTTTTCTTTCGTTTCTTGCCTTCTCTTTCTCTTTCTCCTTCTTCTTCTTCTTGCTGCACGTTGTTCTTCCTCTTTTTCTTCTTCATTTACGTGCTTTTCTCTCTGTTTTTTTTCTTTGTTATTCTCGATTTCCATTATTTTTTGACATCAAGCTCTGAAATCGTTTTTGAAGAAGAAGAAGCAGCAGAAGATGATGAGGAGAAAGAGAAAGAGTTCTGAAATATGCATAAGGTGTAATTCAATGAATTTCGGGTGTATTTCTTAAATCCTTTGGGTGTATTTTTGTAATCCTTTGGGTGTATTTCTGTAATCCTTTCGGTGTATTTCTATAATCATTTGGGTGAATTCCTGTAACCGTTTGGGTGTATTTCTGTAATCGTTTGGGTGTATTTCTGAAGTTCCATTATCTTCAAATTTGGCAAGAAAATTGTTTTCATGGAGGAAGAAGAAAAAGAGTCGTTCATAATGCATGGTGAGTAGCGTGCTTTGGAAACAAGAAGTTGTTGAATAGCGTGCGTTTTATTTACTCTTGAATGTGGAAGTGTGTAATGCGTTAATTAAGTGTAATGCGTGTGTTTTATTGGACTTGTAAGACTTATAAGCCAAAAAGACTTGTATGTGTAACAGGCCTCTTATAATTATATATGTAGAAGTAATTAAATTAATAAAAGAAGAAACCTCTAATGTTCACTTTTTTTCGTATCAGAGCCATCGTATATTCTTTGAGGAGGATATATAAGCTATCATCTTTACGGTGAGAAATCACCAATTAAGTTTCTTCTTTAACCTCCTCTCACAATGAATAATCAATCTTCCAATTTAATTTAGAATCCAACCAATCTTTATTACATCCATTCAAGTGAAGATCCTACCTCAGTCTTGGTTACCCATGTTCTAATAAGAAACAACTATCATTCATGGCATAGTTCATTCACTATGGCATAGTTCCTTCCAGCAGTTGCGTCTGTGCCTCCTTCCCCAGTTTCGTCTGCGCTTCTTTCCCGCAGTTCTGTCTACCCTCTTATTATGCTCTACGCTCCCTCTGAAAATTACTCTTACTGCCAGTGACGGATCTAAAAAATTTTGGTAGTGGGGGCAAAATTTATATCACATCATAATTATTTTTATAATAAAAATAATATATGTATATAAAAAATTAAATATTAAATTATTTATTAATTATTATATATATGTGTATAAATATATGTATTGTTTAACTTATTTTTAATGTGTATTTATATTTTAATATATATTTTATACAAATAATTATTTTTTATGTACATATAACATAATTATTGTTATGATTATATTTTATTATTGTAAAATATGATTAGCTTTCAAAATATCTAATATATAAATTACAATACTAAAATAGTAATTTAAATAATAATATATAATTTAAATTTCTATTATTTTAGGTTTTATATTTTAAAAAATTAAATAATTTTTCTGTTAACTACCATCAAAATTTTTCTCTTTTTGTATATATTACTAAATAATTATTTAAAAATTCACTTCCTAACACAATTAGAAGTCGACTCTTATTTAAATTTATAGTTAAAAAAGTTCTTTCAATTAATACAGTTGCTATGCAAAAATTAAAGCTAATTTGAAAAGAAGATAAATAATATTTTTTTGAGTTGATTTTTAAAAAAGAACACTAATTTTGTTTAAATTTGAGAATTGATCATTCTAAGTTTTAACGAATTTCTAATATAAAAATTTTAAATTGACGATTAAATACCAAAAGTTGAGTAAAAATTTATTGTGGGGTCAAATTTAATAATCTAATAGGGGCAAATAAATATTATTATCATATACTACTAAAAAAAATTTCAAATTATAGTGGGGGCGCTTGCCCCCACAACAATGTATGTAGAACCGTCCCTGCTTACTGCGCTCTCTGAAGATTACTCTTATTAGGCCCTCTGAAGATTTTTCTTTTATGACTTCTCTTTTCCGACAGTTCTACCTGCACTCTTACCGTGCTAGATCTACGCGCCTTCTGAAGATCGCGGCTTGCTCTTTCTATCTCAAGCATAGGATTTCCATCTATGTTTCTGCATTACCTTCATCTTTTCTTTTCTTATCCTTTCGAGTCTAATAGACCCACAATTATCGTGCTTTACGCGTTCTTGCCTTCTGAAGATCGCGGCTTACTCTTTCTTCCTCAAGCACAACATCTCCCTCTATATTTCTGCATTACTGTGCTGCACGCATCTTTCTCAACTATTTCATCAGAACTTATCCAAGTTATGGATTATTGACATCTTTCATCCACCAGCTTGCGGCGACATATTAAATTCTTATTTTATTTTTATTTTGTTATCTTATTTTTTTTAGAAACAAAATTTATTATGCTTATATTTTTTTAAGATAGTTATACTTATGAATAAATGACCATTTGTACCCATGAGAGATGAAAACGCTGACATTTGTATCCATGAAAGCTCGAAACTAATCTTGTACCCATGATAGATGCTGTCTGTCTGACAAAAGTACCCTGGCTTGGATATAAGCTTGGTTCGTGGGTTTCCGAACCTACGTGGCACTCCCACCCCCCAAAGCTCCCAGCAGCATCAGATAAGCCAAAATTTTCAAACAGCAACATGAATCAAAACAAACCTAAATCAAAACAAACAAAAGCGGCGGCCTGGTAGTGGCACTGCTTCAATTGCAGTAGCAGAGAGTGAACGCAGCCATGAAACAGGAGAAAACGGAGGGGATAGAAGACACATGCTGCACCCTGTTCTGGTCGTTCCATGGGAGAATGGGAAACGGGGCTGGAATCGCGACGGTGCTAGGTTGGTTCGCGATGGGGAGACGGGATGACAGAGAAGGAAGAAGAAATGGGAAAAGGGGCTCATCGTCGGTGTCGCTGTGGCTTGTCGACGGCGCAGCGGTTCGGCCAGTGAGAGAGAGGGAGGAGAAGGTGGCCGGTTCGTTGGTGTGGCTGAGGAAGACAGAGAACGTGCAAAGGGGAGAAAAGGGAAGAGGGTTGCGGTGGCTCGTAGAGGCCGATGGTGATGGCTGGCGGAGCTAGGGTTCGGACAGGGGAGTGGTGACGGGTTGGAACGCCGTAAGGACGCTGCAGAGAAGGTTGGGTGTCGCGGCTGTTTGGTGACAGACGAGAGGAGATCTAGGAATGGAGAAGGTGGCCGTTGCCGCTCTGGGCTTTGGTGGAGAGGAGGAGCTGGCACTGTGGTTTCTGGGCTCAGCGGAGGTGAGAAGAGGAAAAGAAGAAGAGAAAGGGGAGCGGCGGTGTGGGTTGTCACCGGAGGTTGTGGTGAAGTGAGGTGGCTGTGGCAGTGCTGAGGTGATGGTGATGGAGGTTATGGTGGCTGGAAAGAGACTGTGATGGATGGGGATAATGGTGAAGAAGATAAAGATGATGATGGTGAATGGTTAGCTCAGATATGGTTTTGGGAGGGGGGTGGGAGTGCCACGTAGGTTCGAAAATCCACGAACCAAGCTCAGATCCAAGTCAGGGCACTTTTGTCAGACGGACAACATCTATCATGGGTACAAGATTAGTTTCGAGCTTTCACGGGTACAAATATCAGCGTTTTCATCTCTCATGGGTACAAATGATCATTTATTCTTATACTTATCTTTCTCTAATAGAATTATCTAGAGATTCTGGTTGTTTTAGCTTATTTTAAAATTCAAAATTAATTCAGTAATTAGTATAAATAAATAGTATTGTTCTTCTATAAAACAACAACAACATACAATAAAAAATTTTCATCTTATCTTTTTTTTTTTCATAGTTTAATTACCTACACCAATTATAATTATGTATGTAGAAGTAATTAAATTAAGAAAAGAAAAAACCTCTAATGTTCATTTTTTTTTAATGAAAACTGTTGTCTGGAATATAAAACAAAAATGTTAAAAGAATTCTTTTTCTTTAATTTTTTTCATCAGATTTCATTACATTTTATTATAATTAAAGTTTTTTATACTAAGAATCAAATATATAGGTAATTTAAAAATAAATAAATACGTAAATAGTGCTAACGTAGCCGAATGAATATTCATTCTGCAATCTTGGTTTACTAAACATTATTTTCTGCACAAGCTAAGTCTGAGTGTAACGAACGTGAATACATTGATGGAACAAATATGAGGAAGAAAAATCTGCGTATCATTCAGGCACTTGTTAATAAGAAAAATTTAATCAATTGCTTCTTGACTATCTCTAAAATGGAACTTTGTTATTCTTGCTGAAATAAATGGAGTAACTGTAACTCTCTGGTGCACGAATCTCCATGCTTTATATAACTGAATCAGCAAGTATATTGGGTCATCCAGGTAATATTTAAGTGAGTCATGATCGATGCTACGAAAATTGTGGTTTGAAGCAAGTTATGGTTATCTTGCAGGTCTTAGTCAGGCGGATAGAAGAATTATTGGATTTGTTTAAATGCAGTTTGACTGTTTAAAAGTAAATAAAGAAAAAGGGTAATCAGAACTCAGAAATAGTGTAAACTATGATAAGAAGGTGGTTAAGGATTGGAGATGCTTTCTCCTTCTGGATTAACTCTGGTATTACTGTCTTCTTCAATTGTGAATGATTTCTTCTATGGCAAGCTGTATGTGATTGACGCTGGTTTGAGCAGCCACCAATATTCCTCCACATTTGAACCCCAGAGTTGGTGCGAATCCATTCTGATTGAGGATGAAGCTCCTGCAGTTCATTCTCCTTAGTGATCCTACTCAAAATGCCACAGACAAGGTCAAATCTTCCGAATCAGAGGATGTTGCGCCTTTGGTTCTAACCTCTACCACAAAGACCCTAATCTCTCCATACCTTGGCTGAACTGGTGTCTCGAGAAGTCCCCAACAAAGTCGTGGATTAGCCGTCTAAGAGATGTATAATCAAGCTGGTGGTTTATCATTGTCCAATGAAAGACTCACTCTAAACCCGAGTAGAATGTGATAACCTTATGCCACTTCAACCCATTCATATTGATGAAGAACGAAGATACATCTTAGAATCGGATCAAACACGGATTGAAGAGAAACAGTAATACTTTTATTAATCCATAGAACTCACGGGCTCCTCCCCTCAACCTAAGAGGCTTAGAAACTCATACTGATAGAAAATACAAGCATAGAATTCGAAAATATGATAAAGAATGGACGAAGATCCTTAACAAAGAGTGATCTTCTACTTTAAATACTAAACTAATGACTAGTAAGGGTAAAACAGTCTTTTTAGTGTTAAAATCCACTTCTAGGGCCCACTTGGTGAGTGTTTGGGATGAGCTTTGATGAGATCCACGTACTAGGAGGCTTATAGGGTGTTGAACGCTGGCTAGGGGATCCTCTTTGGGCGTTTGGAGACTGGTCTCCTCCTTTGGGCGCTAAACGCCTAGAATAGGGCAGGAGGCTGGCGTTGGACGCTAGTTTTGGGCCTTCTATTCTGAAGCAAAGTATAAACTATTATACATTGCTGGAAAGCTCTAAAAGTCAGCTTTTCATAGCCATTAAGAACGCTCCATTTGGACTTCTGCAGCTCCAGAGAAGATCTTTCGAGTGCAAAGAGGTTAGATCTGGACAGCATCTGCAGTGCTTTCTCTGTCTCTGAATCAGACTTTTGTTCCAGCTCCTCAATTTCAGCCAGAAATTACCTGAAATTGCATAAAAACACACAAACTCAAAGTAGAATATAAAAATGTGAATTTAACACTAAAACCTATGAAAACTTCATAAAACTTAAACAAAACATACTAAAAACTGTATGAAAACAATGCTAAAAGGTGTATAAAATATCCGCTCATCACAATACCAAACTTAAACTGTTGCTTGTCCCCAGACAACTAAAAACACAGTAGGATAAAAAGAAGAGTAAGATACAATAAATCTCAGAGTTTCCAATGAAGCTCAGTTTCAATTAGATGAGCGGGACTTAGTAGCTTTTTGCTTCTGAATAGTTTTGGCATCTAACTATCCATTGAAACTCAAAATGGTTGGCATCTTTAGGATATTAGAATCCAGATGATATTATTAACTCTCCTAGTTCAGTTCTTTTTTATTCTTGAACACAACTTTTAGAGTCTTGGTCGTGACCCTAAGCACTTTGTTTTCCAGTATTACCACCGGATACATAATGCCACAAAAACTTTAACTGGGTGAAACCTTTCAGATTGTGATTCAGCTTTGCTAGAATCCCCATATAGAAGTGTCCAGAGTTCTTAAGCACACTCTTTTTACTTTAGATTATGACTTTAACCGCTCAGTCTCAAGCTTTTTCACTTGACACCTTTACACCAAAAGCATATGGTTAGGGACAGCTTGGTTGAGCTGCTTAGGCCAGGATTTTATTCCTTGTAGGCCCTCCTAACCATTGATGCTCAAAACCTTGGATCCATTTTACCCTTGCCTTTTGGTTTAAAGGATTGTTGGCTTTTTGCTCTTGCCTTTTGGTTTAAAGAGCTATTGGCTTTTTCTGCTTTTTTTTCCACCAATTTTTTTGCATGCATATATATATAATTTTTTTCTTTTGCAACATGCTTTTTCTTTTTTTTTTGCTGCTTTTTCTTGCTTCAAGAATAATTTTTTTAGGATTTTTCAGATTACCAATAGTACTTTTCCTTTTTCATCATTCTTTCAAGAGCTAACATTCTAAAATTCCAACTTCAAATATGCACTGTTTATTCATACATGCAGAAAACAAAAGCAATGCCATCATATCAAGATAATTGAACTATTCTTATTATATAACTTGAAATTTATGTATATCTCAATTATTTTCAAATAACATTTTCTTTTAAGCAAGGTGAGAGACATATGGAACATTTTATAACTTTAAGACATAGATAGAAATGATCATGCAATAAGAACAAGAGAACAGATAATAAAACATAACAAAAAATAGAAAAAAAATGAAATAAGGAGAGGGGATTAAGAGAACGAATCCACCTTTAATGGTGGTGGCTAGTTCTCCTCCTTGAGGATCCAGTGTAGTGCTTGATCTCTTCAATGTCACTCCCTTGTCTCTATTGTTCTTCCCTCATAGCCCTTTACAGGAGTGGTAGAAGTCAAAAAGCAAAGCTTTTGCAACACCAAACTTAAGGGTTTTGCTCGTCCTCGATCAAATACGATATGTGGGGGTAAGTGGAGAATATGTGGGACCCACTGGTCTTGAGAGACTAGGAAATTCAAATTTTCTGCCCTCTGCACTGGCGTTGAATGCCCAAGGTCTGCTCCATGGCTGGCAATCAACTCTAAAAACACTCCATCTAGAGTGTTCTGTTTTCACTGCTGAATATTTCTATCTCTGTTCTGACTGCTGCACATGATCATGAACCTTTAAAAAAAACTTTAAAGAAAAATAAAACTAAGGAATTAATAGAAATAATTAATTAAGGTTGGGTTGCCTCCCAACAAGCGCTTCTTTAATGTCTTTAGCTGGACTTCATTGTACTTTAACTTAGTATCAATGTTGAACCTCCTGCCTCTATATCTCTTTCAAGGTAATGCTTAGCTCTCTGTCTATTGATAGTGAACCTGTTTTCAGGATCTTTACCTTGAAGTTCTATGTGCCCGTAAGGTGATATACTAGCAATCACATACGGTCCCTTCCAGTGGGATTTGAGTTTCCCAGGGAATAATTTGAGTCTTGAGTTGAAGAGCATGACCTTTTATCGTGGCTCAAAGACTCTATTAGATATCTTCCTGTCATGCCACCTTTTTGCTTTTTCTTTATAGATCTTTGCATTTTCAAATGCATCTAAGTGGAATTTGTCCAACTCATTTAGTTGGAGTAGCCATTTTTCTCCTGCTGCTTTATCATCAAGGTTAAGAAATCTAGTGGCCCAATAGGCCTTATGTTCTAGTTCCACTGGAAAATGACAGGATTTCCCATATACCAGCTGATATGGTGAGGTTCCAATGGGGTTTTGAAAGCTGTTTTGTATGCCTATAGAGCATCATCAAGCTTTCTAGCCCAATTCTTTCTAGAGGTGCTTACTGTCCTCTCTAGGATTCACTTTAGTCTCTATTTGAGACTTCAACTTGCCCATTTGTTTGGAGATGATACGGTGTTGCTACTTTATGGCGAACTCTGTAACGGCTTAAGACAGAATCCAGTCGTCTATTACATAAATGAGTACCTCCATCTCTGATTAGTGTCCTAGGGACACTAAATCTGCTGAAGATTTTCTTTTGGAGGAATTTCATTACTACTTTGGTGTCATTAGTGGGTGATGCTATTGCTTCAACCCACTTAGACACATAGTCTACTACCACAAGGATGTAGGTGTTTGTGTATGAAGGTGCGAAGGGTCCCATGAAATCTATACCCCATACGTCAAACAACTCAATCTCTAGGATTCCTTGCTAAGGCATGTCGTGACCATGAGGGAGGTTGCCAGCCAGTTGGCAACTATCACAGTTACGGACAAATTCTCTAGAGTCCTTAAAAAGAGTGGGCCAATAGAAGCCATTTTAGAGACCTTGGTGGCTGTCTGCTCACCTCCAAAGTGTCCTCCATAGTCTGAGCCATGGCAATGCCATAGGATTCTCTATGCCTCTTTTTCAGACACGCAACTAATACTTTGCATCATGCATGAGTTTCAGGGCTTGCTGCCTGTTAAACTCCTTGGGAATAAACCTTATAGCCTTGTAATTTACAATGTCTACAAACCACGATGCTGTCTGGATGGCATAAAGTTGCTCATCTAGAAATGTTTCAGATATGTTAGTGGATGGAGGAGAAGTCCTTGCCACTGGTTCAATCCGAGACAAGTGGTCAGCCACTTGATTTTTTGTACCTTTTCTGTCTCTAATTTTTATATCAAACTCTTGCAGGAGTAATACCCATCTTATGAGTTTGGGCTTAGATTCCTGCTTAGTGAGTGGATACTTTAGAGCAGCATGGTCAGTATAGATAATGACCTTAGATTCTACTAAGTAGGACCTGAACTTGTCAATGGCATAAACCACTGCAAGTAATTCCTTTTCTATAGTAGTGTAATTCTTCTACGCATCATTTAGTACATGACTAGCATAATAAATGACATACATAAGCTTGTCATATCTCTGCCCCAGAACTGCGCCAATGGCATGATCACTGGCATCACACATCAATTCAAATGGCAAGTCCCAGTTGGGTGCAGAGATGATAGGAGCAGTGACAAGCTTGGCTTTCAGGATTTCAAAGGCATGCATGCATTCTTGGTCAAAGACAAATAGAACATCAATTGCCAAAAGATTAGACAGGGGTTTTGCAATTTTAGAATAATCTTTTATGAACCTCCTGTGTTGAGTTAAGAAATTAACTAAATTAATTAATGATGACAAACATTATTTTTGAGCAAAATAAATAATTAGTGTTGATTAATTATATCTACTTATTAACTAATTATTTATTGTTGCAGGCCAAATGTTAATAGCCCAAATGGAATAAAAGGCATTCAGCAAAGAACATTGGGCTGAAAGCAAAATAAAGATCCCAAGCAAAAGCAAAGGAAGAAACCAAAGAAATTAAATCGGGCCATGCATACTAATACCCGATCCAAGCCCGAACTGGTTTCAGAATTGAAATTCCCTCTCTCTTGCTTAACTAAAAGCAACGTTCTTCTTCCTTCTAATCAAGTCACATCAAGATATCAGAAAAAAAAAGCAAGAAAGAGAAAGAGAAGAAAAGCTTCTTCCATAAGCCATTAACCAAAGAGGCAAGAGAGAGAGAGTTGAAGCTTGAAGCACAGAAGCTAAAACAGAAATCCCAAGCTAAATCAAGCTTAAGAAAGGTAAACCGTATCATCTTGCATGCATCAGATCTTCATCCTTTCTTCCCTACTCTTTGCTCTATCCGAAAATGGCTTTGAAGGGAAAGTTGTTCTCTGCCCTATTCTGCTGTGTATCTACGGTCTTAATCAAAACTTGGGGACCAAGATGGTGTTCAAGGGTTCAGATTTGGTTGACCATTGGAAAACAATTTCAGTTACTCCTTTGTGGCTTTCGGTCAAGTTGGAAAAGTCAGAAGGAAAGGTTCTACTTTGATGATTAAGGCGAAAAAGTGAATCTGTGGTTGGTAAAGCTCAAGGCTCAAGATGTTGACCTTGGAGGAAGAACCAAGGAACATGCTAGGAGATAAAAAGAAGATTGTTGTTCATTCTGAAGCAAGGAGAGAAAACCAGTGAACCTGAGGTGTTTGTTCTGAGAGAGCACTTTGAAGAAGTTCAACTAACTGGACAGTGTAACCTAATCAAAGGTGCATTCCGCCAGTATGAAGAACTGAATCAGAGGCTTGCTAATCTGGTTTTTCGCATAGCACAGAGGCTGTTGATGAAGTCAATCTCCTTCATGTTTTACTGATTGTAATGTACTTTTCTAAGCTTATCTTTCTGTAATTTCTTGAGAGAAAAGGCATTGTGAGAAAGCTTGAGAAAAAGCCATGAGTGAAAAAAGGCTGAGAGATACACTTGAGAGAAAAGCCTAGAGTTGTTTTCTGATTTCTTTAGGTTGGTTAAGTGTCTTGTATCTTGTACCTGAAAGGTATCCCTTTCTTAGTTGGGTTAGCACTAAGAGGTATAGTTAGGTGTTAGCATAGCCAATGTCAAGTTAGGTTAGAACTTGAGTGTGAAATTGGTGTATGTAATACAGTTAACTATAGTGAAATTCTTCCATATTTGTGGAGGAGACTGGATGTAGGTTGCATAGCACAAAGCAACCGAACCAGGATATATGTTGGTGTTAGCTTTTTCTTCTCTGTCATGTTCTGTTTTCTGATATTCATGAGACAAAAATAAATTGTCTCATAAATTTCCGCTGCAGAGTTCAAACAGAATCAGATGTGTAACTTTGATTAAAAAGGGTCAAAACAGCAACTTAAAAGGAAGGCATAGATTCAACCCCCCTTCTTTAAGCCTACCACAACCTTCAATTAGTATCAGGAGCTAAGGTCTCAAGAATCAAGCTTAACCGCTTGGAGCAAAGATCCAATGGCGAACAACTTGGGCACAACCATAGTTGCCTACACCCTCACTGAAGGTCAGTCAAACAACCGACCACCTTTCTTCAACGGGAAGAACTATTCCTACTGGAAAGAAAGGATAAGGATCTTCATCCAATCCATTGACTACAACCTATGGAAGATCGTTGTGAGCGGTCCAAAGATCCCAACAAAAACAAGTGTTGATGGAGTGGTGACTCCAAAAGAAGAAGCTGAATGGAATGAAGATGATAAGAAGAAGATAGAGCTGAATGCTAAAGCAATCAACCTTCTTCAATGTGCTATCAGCTTTGAAGAGTACCAGAAGGTGTCTAGATGCAAGACAGCCAAAGAAATCTGGGAAAAACTCCAGGTTACACACGAAGGCACTAAACAAGTCAAAGAAACGAGGATTGATATGCTGCGAAAAGAGTACGAGATGTTTAGCATGAAGGATGGAGAAAGCATTGATGAAGCGTTTGAGAGATTCTCAATCATAATCAACAACCTTGATGCTATGGGTACAAACTATGCAGAACAAACCTTGGTGAGAAAACTCCTTAGAAGCCTCACAAAAGAGTGGGAAAACACTGCCACTGTCCTAACCGAGAGTAACAACATAAGTCCCATAACCTATGATGAGCTGAGAGGAAAACTCCTTGCCTATGAAGCCACACACACAAACACAGACTCAAAGAAAAAAGGAATAGCCCTCAAGTCACAAATAGAACCAAAAGAGAGTGAGTCTAGTGATGGTATTTCAGATGACGAGCTTTTGTTTTTTGCTAGGAGATTTAGAAGAATGATGAAGAGCAAGGGAAAATACAAAGGTTCAAGTTCAAAGGAGCACAAAATAGACTTGAGCAAGGTAACGTGTCATCATTGCAAGGAGGCTGGACACTTCAAATCAAACTGTCCAAAGCTCAAAAAGGAGGACAAAGGAAAGAAGGAAAGGAAGAGAGTACTCATGGCAGCTTGGGAGGATCTTGAGAATGACTCAAATGAAGAAGAAGAATCAGAAGGAGATAACAAAGACTGCTTCATGGCTGGAAACAACAATCTTGATGAGGTAAATTATTATGATTTGACCATTGAGGACTTGCATGCTATTATTGATGATCTTACCTTAAACACCTCAAAACTGCTTGACAAATACAATGAATGCAGATCTGAAAGAGATGTGCTAAGAGCTGAAAATAATTTTTTAAAAGAAAAAGTGAAGGAAACTGAATGTGCTTTGGACATCATTGAAGAAAACAGATTTCTAAAATCTGAACTTGAAAAATTAAAAGGAAAGCACATTGTGGATCCTTCTCATGAGTTGATTGCTGAAAATGAAAGATTAAATGATAAAATTAAAAGGTTGAATGGTGACTTAGCAAAATTTGCTCAAGGTTCAAGTAACTTGGACAAATTACTTGCAAATCAAAGACCATTGTTTGAAAAATCTGGTTTAGGCTACATAGCCAAGGAAGATGCAGTTTCTAATATGTCCACTATAAAGTTTGTGGCTTCTTCATCAAATACCAAAACTATACTAAACAAAGTTGGTGTTGAAAATGCTCCAACATTTGAAGAAAAATTTGATGAAGTATACACAAGTGAAACTGAGCATTCACCAAAAACTGAACCGAGTTCAAACCGGCCAGGTTTGGGTTATATTTCGAAAAATGAGGATGCTTTCAAGAAACCACCATTTTACAACAAAACCTCATTTTCGAAAGGTAAAAATATTCAAAAAAATTCTGGTGAAGACATTTTTGCAAAGAAGAATAATTATAACAAAAATCAGTTTGTCAAAAGAAATGCATCTCCTCCAAAAACCAGAAAATTCCAATCATTTAATCATTTCAAGCAATATAACTCACCTCAATCTCAGCGGCACACATCAGAAAATCATTGTGTTAATTGCAAGAAATTTGGTCACTCATATGCACAATGCTTCATTGAAAAGAGAGTTGTAGGAAATAAAGTTTACAATGTTGTTTGTGATTTCAATGCTCTTGGGCAACCAAGATGGATTAACTTCAGAGGATCCAAATTAGTTTGGATACCTAAAGCTACTTGAAACTCTTCATGCAGATTTGCCTAGCATCCAAGAACAAAAAGGACATGTGGTACATGGATAGTGGATGTTCAAGGCACATGACTGGAAGGTCAACTTACTTTATCAAACTAAATAAGTATGATGGAGGTTTCGTGACCTTTGGAGATGATGGTAAAGGTAAAATCATTACTGTTGGAAAAGTAGGTAATGAGCAAACTACTTTCATTGATGAAGTGCTTTTGGTATGTGGTTTAAAACACAATCTTTTGAGCATAAGTCAGCTGTGTGATTTAGGATATTTAGTTGTTTTCAAAAGGCTTGAATGCTGTGTTGTAAATGGAAAGACAAATGAAGTAATGTTTGTTGCCAAGCGTTTCAATAATATGTATGGACTTACTCTTGATGAACTAAAAGATCAAAATGTAGCGTGTCTCCATTCTAAAGATTCTGAAAAGTGGTTATGGCACAAGAGATTGGGCCATGCAAGTATGTTTCAAATAAACAAACTTGTAAAGAAAGAATTAATAAGAGGTCTTCCTTTGATAAAGTTTGACAAAGACATCACTTGTGATGCTTGCCAAATGGGAAAACAAACAAAAAGTTCTTTTAAACCAAAGGAAGACATCTCTACTAAAAGACCACTTGAATTGCTACACATTGATTTATTTGGTCCAACAAGAACTCAAAGCCTAGGCGGTAAACATTATGGTTTAGTAATTGTGGATGACTATACTAGGTTTGGTTGGGTTTTATTTCTTGCACACAAAAATGAAGCCTTTTCGGCCTTTGAACCTTTTTGCAAGAAAATTCAAAATGAAAAGGATTTGAAAATCTCTTCTATAAGAAGCGATCATGGAACTGAATTTGAAAATAATTTGTTTGAATCCTTTTGTGAGGAATTTGGAATATCTCACAACTTCTCTTGTCCAAGGACACCACAACAAAATGGTGTTGTGGAAAGAAGAAATAGAAGCATACAAGAGATGACAAGAGCTATGCTTTGTGAGAGTAATGTTCCAAAATTCCTTTGGGCTGAAGCGGTTAACACGGCTTGCCACATTTTGAATAGAACAATCATAAGGAAATTTTTGAAGAAAACCCCTTATGAACTTTGGAAAGGCTACCCACCAAACTTAGATTACTTGCACATCTTTGGATGCAAATGTTTTGTTTTGAATAACAAAGAAAATTTGGGAAAATTTGATCCAAAGGCTTATGAGTGCTTGTTTGTAGGATATTCCACAACTAGTAAAGCATATAGAGTTTATCATCAAGATGCTAGAATTATTGAAGAATCCATACATGTTACATTTTGTGACACTAACTTGGTGCAAAGCATTTTGGAAGATGGTGATGCAGGAAATCAAGCTCAAAAGGATGATGAAGCTGCTCAGAATCATGGAAAAGAAAATTCTGGACAAGCTGAACCAGAAACAGCAAACGCTGAAAATTCAAGAGACAATTCCATTTTGTCTCATGAATCTGAAGGAAATTCTGCAGACAGCATCATACAGAATCCATTGGTGACCGAATCTGCCTCCAAGTCCACCAAACCTCGTGAATGGAGATTCTTGAAGAATTATCCTGAAGAATTTGTAATTGGGGACGTCTCTCATGGAGTGCAAACTAGGTCTTCCACTAGAAAGGCAAATGAAGGTTCAAACATTGCCCTCCTCTCACAAATGGAGCCTCAAAACGTCAAGGAAGCCCTTAGTGACCCCTCTTGGATCAAGGCTATGGAGGATGAGCTTCTTGAGTTTGAAAAGAACCAAGTGTGGACGTTGGTTCCAAGGCCAAGTGGAAAGAAAGTGACCGGCACCAAGTAGATATTCCGGAACAAGTTGGGAGAAGATGGTAGCATTGCAAGAAACAAGGCAAGGCTAGTGGCACAAGGATATGACCAAGAAGAAGGAATAGACTTTGATGAATCCTTTGCCCCTGTAGAACGAATGGAAGCCATTAGACTTCTCCTAGCCTATGCTGCATTTTGTGGTTTTAAATTATATCAAATGAATGTGAAATGTGCATTTTTAAATGGTGTGATAGATAGAGAAGTATATGTGGAGCAGCCTCCTGGTTTTGAAAATAAAGAGCATTCTGATCATGTTTTTAAATTGTCTAAAGCTCTCTATGGTTTAAGACAAGCTCCTAGAGCTTGGTATGAGAGACTTAGCTCTTTTCTTTTGAAAAATGGTTTTCAAAGAGGCACCACTGATACAACTCTATTTATCAAGAATTCTAATGATTCTCTTATCCTAGTCCAAATATATGTTGATGACATTATTTTTGGATCAGCAAATGAATCCCTTTGTACTGAATTTGGAAAGCTCATGACAAGTGAATTTGACATGAGTATGATGGGTGAACTTAATTTTTTCCTTGGGCTACAGATTAAACAAACTGAAAATGGTATTTTCATTCATCAAGAAAAGTATGCCAAGGAATTAGTTAAGAAATTTGGTCTTGAAAATGCCAAAACCATGGGAACTCCCATGCACCCGAATTCTAAATTGGATAAGGGAGAAAATGAGAAAGATGTTGATGAGACTAGGTATAGAGGGATGATTGGTTCTCTTATGTACCTAACCTCCTCTAGACCCGATATTGTGCAAAGTGTTAGATTGTGTTCTAGGTTCCAATCCAAACCTAAGGAGTCACATCTTTCTGCGGTTAAAAGGATCATTAGATATGTTCATGGCACATCCAACTTTGGTCTTTGGTATCCTAAGACTGATGATTTTTCTGCAGTTGGTTATTGTGATGCAGACTTTGCTGGTGACAGAGTTGATAGAAGGAGCACTTCTGGTTTATGTTGCTTCCTTGGAAAGTCCTTAAATGTTTGGTCAAGTAAGAAGCAACCGACAGTGGCCTTATCCACTGCAGAGGCTGAGTATATAGCTGCTTCTTCTTGTTGTTCTCAGCTTTTATGGTTAAAAACACAGCTTGCTGATTACAAATTAAATGCTGAAAATATTCTCTTAATGTGTGATAATATGAGTGCCATCAATATTTCTAAAAATCCAGTTTTGCACTCTAGGACTAAGCATATTGAAGTAAAATTTCACTCAATAAGAGAACATGTCCAAAAGGGGGATATTTGCATTCAATTTGTTAAATCAGAAGAGCAATTAGCAGATATTTTTACTAAACCATTAGCTGAGGATAGATTCTGCATGCTTAGGACTTGTCTAGGAATTTTGAGTTATAATTCTTTATTTAAAAAGTGCTGATGTGTTTGCTGGAGAATTTTGTCTCATAAACAGGTATGAGACAATTCTGGGCAGATGATGAATGTTTCCTTCAAAACAGCGTGTTCTGGGCTTATTGCAAGTGAAAAATCAATCTGGGCCAACATCAATTCAGATCTGGGTAGTCCTATATGTTTCATTAATTCAAACCACATCTGGGCCCAATGTGAATGTTACATTCTTACTTGTGTGTTTAAGTTTTCGTTAAAAGTTTTTTTTTTGGCAACCTTATTTTTTGACTTTGGTCCAAAAGGAGTTTCAATTTAATGCTGATTGTCTTTCAAATTTTAAAATTAATTTTTGAAAATCAAATAAAATCCTTTCTTTTATGAGGTCATGTCTTGTCAAGTCTTTTCAAATGGTGATGCAGTTGCATGGTTTTGGAAATTTGCTTTTGGGTACGGTTACCAACACTCCCTCTCTTCCCTCCATAACTTCTCCTCAACCCTTCGGTTTCTTCCCTCTCACACCACTATCTCTCTTTCATCAAAGGCATTATTTTAACCAAAATGAGGAAGAAAGTCATTGCAAAAAGGGCTCCTCGTGAGAAGATTTACAAACTACCCACAAAGCCTTCCACTCGCTCTCAAGACCGAACCTTTACCCCTTCTCCTTCTCCTCCTACCTCTCCTCCTCGGTGTGACCCCATGGCTCGAACCAAGAACACTCCAAGGTTCCCTGCCTCTGCCAAACCAACTCCACCACCAAAGGCAACGCCTTCCAAACCTGCCTCTTCAAAACCTGGCTCTTCAAAGCCACCCTCATCCAAAGGGAAGCGTCCGGCGACGGAGGAACCTGTTCCTGAGCCACAACAACCCAGGGCAAGGTCAGTTCCTGTGCGTTCATAGAGAGGTAACACTCGAGTCCCTCTCAAAAATGTTAAAGAACTAGAAATTGGACCATTTGATCACAAAGCCCATTTTATGACCTCTCATTCAAACTATAACCCCTATAGATTCAAATCTGCCATGAATAATGATTTTTATGAGGGAGTCATCCAGTATCGTACCCTATGCTCTTCATTTCTCGCTGATCTTCCATCTTTAACAAGAAAAGGTTTTCCTTTTGTTGACAACTTAATTTTTCTGGATTAGAATCACCTTTTTGACATTAAAAAACCTGTTTATCCATTGTTGGTCAAAGAGTTTTATGCAAACATGACTTATCATGAAGGCACTGCTCATTCATATGTCAAGGGCCGAAATATCATTTTAAACAATGAGACCATCAGTGAAGCTTTGAAGTATACTGATGTTGGGCCTTGTGCATACACGTCAGTTAAGTGGGATGAAGGAGTTGGTGTTTCATACAATGATGCCCTGGCTAGTATTTGTGAACATGTTTTCTTAATAGATGGCATTACACCCACACACAAAGCCCTAGGATATGAACGTGCTCAGTTGCACCGAATGGTCAACCACATCATACTTCCTCAAAGTGGTTCATATCAAAGGGTTTCATACACTGACACTCTGGTTTTATATGCCATTCTCACCAAAATTGAAATTTCATTTGCATATTTGATGGTTAGATACATGTTTGATTCTGTTAGAAGTGAAAAGGACAAAGCTCTTCCTTATGGCATGTTTCTAACTTGTATTTTTGAGTATTTTGGTGTTGACTTGACCAATGAGAAATATGAGAACAGACATTCATACCTAAAAGGGGGTGGTTCAGTGAAACAGAACAAAGGACCCACTCGATCTGAACGAGTCGTCCTAGATGATGAAGATGAGAATTTTGTCCCTGAGGATTCTACTGCTCCTTCCACTGAGGGTACTTCCATTTCCACTGGGAAGAAATCCACTCTGCTGAATGTGGTCAGGGATGTTGCTCAAGAGTTTGTCTCCCAATCGAACCACTTGATTGAATTGAGCAAAGACAAAAGGAAGCTGGCTAGCAAGCATGAGAACTTCCTGAAGAAATCAAGGGATAGGGTGGCTGTACTGATGACCTTCATTGATAACCTTCAAAATGATGAAGATGTTGCCACTGATGTTGAAGAGGATGCTGTTTCGGAGGGGAATGGTTCTGATGCATAGGATTTGTCTCATAAAAACTGCTGCTGCTCTCGTTTTGTCTCATGATTTCTGCTTCTTTTGCTATTTTTGAACTATTTCATTTTGGATGACTGTAATAACTCTTAATATTGGTGCACTTTAAACAGCTTAATTAGTACTTTGGTCTGTGCTCTAACTCTTTTCTGCAGGATACAAGCTTTTGTTTTTGTTCCTCTTATCCGCCCTTGATGACAAAATGGGGAGTAAAATTAGCAATAGGATAGGATAGGATAGTAGATCCTAGTACCTCTTACTTATTCTTGCTGCATTAATACTTGTTTTCACATACTGAATTTGTTTGCTGATAATAGTTTGATGTTGGGCTGATTATGTGATGTTGCTCATTTGATATCCCTTATACAAGATATATTGTACATAACTCTTTATCGTGCTTTCTTTAAGAACAATGTGAAACAGGGATAAAGAGGAAAGCATAGATTCAGGGGGAGCTACTGTTGAAAAGGATAGGGGGAGCAACATAAAATCAAAGGGAGTTTTCTAAACCTAACTCAAACTTATTTCCTTTTGATTATTGCTTAAATCATGTTTGTCATCAAGGGGGAGATTGTTGAGTTAAGAAATTAACTAAATTAATTAATGATGACAAACATTATTTTTGAGCAAAATAAATAATTAGTGTTGATTAATTATATCTACTTATTAACTAATTGTTTATTGTTGCAGGCCAAATGTTAATAGCCCAAATGGAATAAAAGGCATTCAGCAAAGAACATTGGGCTGAAAGAAAAATAAAGAGCCCAAGCAAAAGCAAAGGAAGAAACCAAAGAAATTAAATCGGGCCATGCATACTAATACCCGATCCAAGCCCGAACTGGTTTCAGAATTGAAATTCCCTCTCTCTTGCTTAACTAAAAGCAACGTTCTTCTTCCTTCTAATCAAGTCACATCAAGATATCAGAAAAAAAGGCAAGAAAGAGAAAGAGAAGAAAAGCTTCTTCCATAAGCCATTAACCAAAGAGGCAAGAGAGAGAGAGTTGAAGCTTGAAGCACATAAGCTAAAACAGAAATCCCAAGCTAAATCAAGCTTAAGAAAGGTAAACCGTATCATCTTGCATGCATCAGATCTTCATCCTTTCTTCCCTACTCTCTGCTCTATCCGAAAATGGCTTTGAAGGGAAAGTTGTTCTCTGCCCTATTCTGCTGTGTATCTACGGTCTTAATCAAAACTTGGGGACCAAGATGGTGTTCAAGGGTTCAGATTTGGTTGACCATTGGAAAACAATTTCAGTTACTCCTTTGTGGCTTTCGGTCAAGTTGGAAAAGTCAGAAGGAAAGGTTCTACTTTGATGATTAAGGCGAAAAAGTGAATCTGTGGTTGGTAAAGCTCAAGGCTCAAGATGTTGACCTTGGAGGAAGAACCAAGGAACATGCTAGGAGATAAAAAGAAGATTGTTGTTCATTCTGAAGCAAGGAGAGAAAACCAGTGAACCTGAGGTGTTTGTTCTGAGAGAGCACTTTGAAGAAGTTCAACTAACTGGACAGTGTAACCTAATCAAAGGTGCATTCCGCCAGTATGAAGAACTGAATCAGAGGCTTGCTAATCTGGTTTTTCGCATAGCACAGAGGCTGTTGATGAAGTCAATCTCCTTCATGTTTTACTGATTGTAATGTACTTTTCTAAGCTTATCTTTCTGTAATTTCTTGAGAGAAAAGGCATTGTGAGAAAGCTTGAGAAAAAGCCATGAGTGAAAAAAGGCTGAGAGATACACTTGAGAGAAAAGCCTAGAGTTGTTTTCTGATTTCTTTAGGTTGGTTAAGTGTCTTGTATCTTGTACCTGAAAGGTATCCCTTTCTTAGTTGGGTTAGCACTAAGAGGTATAGTTAGGTGTTAGCATAGCCAATGTCAAGTTAGGTTAGAACTTGAGTGTGAAATTGGTGTATGTAATACAGTTAACTATAGTGAAATTCTTCCATATTTGTGGAGGAGACTGGATGTAGGTTGCATAGCACAAAGCAACCGAACCAGGATATATGTTGGTGTTAGCTTTTTCTTCTCTGTCATGTTCTGTTTTCTGATATTTATGAGACAAAAATAAATTGTCTCATAAATTTCCGCTGCAGAGTTCAAACAGAATCAGATGTGTAACTTTGATTAAAAAGGGTCAAAACAGCAACTTAAAAGGAAGGCATAGATTCAACCCCCCTTCTCTAAGCCTACCACAACCTTCATCCTGTAAAATCCTGCATATCCTAAGAAACTTTCGATTGCCTTGACATTAGTTGGTGGAGGTAATTGTTCAATGACTTCCACCTTAGCTTGATCTACTTCTATTCCCTTGCTTGAAATCTGATGCCCAAGAACAATGCCTTCAGTCACCATAAAGTGGAATTTTTTTCAGTTTAAAACTAGGTTTGTTTCTTGACATCTTTTCAGAACTAGGGCCAAATGATTAAGGCAAGAGTCAAATAAGTCTCCAAAGACAGAGAAGTCATCCATGAACACTTCAAGAAACTTGATGAATCCACATTTCATGATATATATTTGCTTTATTTAGGTGGATTTCATAAACTTTTCTTACATTTATCTATTGAAATAGCATAGTTTCATTAATTCTTCATAAATTGTGCTTGAAAGTAATAACATGGTTTTTAGGCCTTTTAATTACTAAATTTTATTCACTTTAATTCCATTTGATGCCTTGATGTATTTTTTTTTTTGAGTAATTTTAAGTTTATAAGGCAAGTATGGAGTGAAGAAGTAAGGAAGGAAAGCATACAAAGTCGAAGAATTCAAGAAATGAAGGATTTGGAAAGCTGCCAATCCTGACTTCTCTGTACTAAATTGATCATAACTTGGGCTACATAGGTCCAAATGAAATGGTTTTAGCGGCATTGAAAAGCTAACGTCTGGAGCTTCAAAACAATATACAATTTGTCATAGTGGACATAAGTTTAAGTGTACGTACGCATACAATATGTGCATATGCACAAGTCGGAATTTAGCAAGTGTGTGTATGCACAAATTCTGGCACGTGAGCTCATTAATTGCAAATTACTGGGAGCGAATTCTGGGCCTCTAAAACCCAGTCCAAATCATTTCTGAAGCTATTTCAAGCCAAAGTGAAGAAGGATGAAGGGGGGAGTACTTAGGTTTATGTTTTTACATGTTTTTGTTTAGTTTTTCTAGAGAGAGAAGCTCCCCATTCTCTCTAGATTTAGGGTTTTTAGTTTACTTTCTCTTTAATTTCAGCATTTAATTCTTGTTTTAATGTAGTTTCATTTATGTTTCTTGCTCTCTTGTCCTGATCATCTTCATTTCTGTTGTTAATTTCTCAATTTTGCCACTTTTATATTTATGAACACTCTTGTTACTTTTAATTTCATTTAATAAAATTTTGATGTTTTATATTTCTTTAATGCTTATTTGAGTTGTTATTATCATTTTATTGTAATTGATAGTTATAGAATTTATTTTTATTGTAATTTATGATATTTTTCCTTTTATGCATGCTAGGTATTTGATAAAATATCTCTTTTAGCTTTTGTATAGTTTTTCACACTCTTGACTTGGAATCAGGTAATTAGGTGAACTTGAGTTACGGATGTCCATTCCATATTGTGTTAGGATTGTTAATTGGTTTGATTTCCATTGACGCTAGTCTTTCACTAAGTTAATTAGTGAGTTGAATAGGACTTATGGATTGAGATGAATTATGCCCTTTTGACTTATCCTCAATGTTAGGATAGATTAATTAGGATTAATTCTATGCAATTACCATGTTTGTGGTCTTTGACTAGGATAGAAATTCTCAATTCTCCAATCCTTGCCAAGAGTCCTTTTTCCCACTTGATTTCCCTTTTTGCTTTACTTGATTTGAGTTTTAATTTCCTCGCATGCTTATTTGCTTTCTTGCATTTTAATTTTTTGCCACTTGCTATCCTCCCACTTTATAGCTGGATTTAATCGCCTTTGTGGTTGCACCACTGGTTTGGCATCATCCTCTAGCAGGATTTTATGCATGCATCGGGTCGGGCTAATGCCCTTAAGGTCACTTATAGTCCACCCAAGGGCAGTCCTATATGTCTTAAGCACTTGAATTAGTGCTTCTTCTTCTTGTGGCTCTAAGGCAGAGCTTATGATCATAGGATAAGTATCTCCATCTCCCAGAAATGCATATTTCAGGAAAGATGGTAATGGCTTGAGCTCAAGCTTTGGAGACTTCTCCTTTTCCTTAGGAATTTCCAAAGGATCCTCTAAGTCAGGCTGTTCATCAGTAAGGATGTCATTCAGCCCTTCCTTGAAACTCTCAGCCATGTTTACTTCTTCCACTAGGGAATCAACGACGTCAATGCTCATGCATTCCTCTGGGGTGTCTTGATGCTGCATGGCTTTTACAACATTCAATATGAACTTTTCCTCATTAACTCTAAGGGTTACTTCCCCTTTTTCAACATCAATGAGGATTCGTCCTGTAACTAGGAAGAGTCTCCCTAGAATCAGGGATGCACTCTTGTGCCCTTCCATGTCCAACACCACAAAGTCAGTGGGAAAAGCAAAGGGTCCAACCCTGACAATCATGTCTTTGATTACTCCTGATGGTATCTTAATAGAACCATCAGCAAGTTGAAGGCATATGCAGGTTGGTTTGACTTTCTCAGTCAAGCAAAGCTTCTTTATTAATGAAGCAGGTATTAGTTTGATGCTTGCTCCAAGGTCACATAGAGCTGTCCTTGTACAAGCATTACATAGAGTGCATAGTATCATAAAGCTTCCAAGGTCCTTAACCTTCTCTGGTAAGCTGTTTTGAATTATTGCACTGCACTCTTCAGTGAGGAAGACTATTTCTGTCTCTCTCCAATCATTCTTATGACTCAAAATGTCCTTCATGAATTTAGCATAAGATGGTAATTGGTGCACGAAATTGTGATCATCAATAATGGCGCCAAAGACTTGGTGCTATCAAACGTGAATCACACTTTGTCACAACTTCGCACAACTAACCAGCAAGTGCACTGGGTCATCCAAGTAATACCTTACGTGAGTAAGGGTCGATCCCACGGAGATTGTTGGTATGAAGCAAGCTATGGTCATCTTGTAAATCTCAGTTAGGCGGATAATAATGGTTATAATGGTTTTCAAATATAAAAATAAATAAAGCCTAAAGTAAAGGTAGAGATACTTATGTAAATCATTGGTGGGAATTTCAGATAAGTGTATGGAGATTCTTTATCCCTTTTGAATCTATGCTTTCCTACTGCTTTCATCTAATCATTCTTACTCCTTTCTATGGCAAGCTGTATGTTGGGTTTCACCGTTGTCAATGGCTACCTCAGGTCTTCTCAGTGAAAATGGTCCAAATGCTCTGTCACAGCACGGCCAATCATCTGTCGGTTCTTGATCATGTCGGAATAGAATCCAGTGATTCTTTTGCATCTGTCACTACACCTAACACTCGTGAGTTTGAAGTCATTCAATCCCTGAATCCTACTCAGAATACCACAGACAATGTTTAGACTTTCCGAATTCTGAAGAATGCTACCAATGGATTCTAGCTTATACCACGAAGATTCTGATTAAGGAATCCAAGAGATATTCACTCTCGCTTTCGCAGGTAGAACGGAGGTGGTTGTCAGGCACGCGTTCATAAGGACGGATGATGATGAGTGTCACGGATCATCACATCCATCAGGTTGAGGTACAAGTGATATCTTAGAACAAGAATAAGCTTGAATTGAATAAAAGAACAATAGTAATTGCATTAATTCTTGAGGTACAGCAGAGCTCCACACCTTAATCTATAGTGTGTAGAAACTCCACCGTTGAAAATACATAAGTGATGGTCCAGGCATGGCCGAATGGCCAGCCCCCAAAGTCTAAGAACTAAACGTCCAAAGATAGATACCAAGATGAAAATACAATAGTAAAAAGTCCTATTTATACTAGACTAGCTACTAGGGTTTACAGAAATAAGTCTAAGTGCAGAAATCCACTTCGGGGCCCACTTTGGTGTGTGCTTGGGCTGAGCTTTGAGCTTTACAGGTGCAGAGGCTTTTCTTGGGGTTAAACGCCAAGTTGTAACATGTTTTTGGCGTTTAACTCTGGTTTGTGACGTGTTTCTGGCGTTTTACTCCAGAATGCAGCATGGAACTGGCGTTGAACGCCAGTTTTCATCATCTAAACTCGAATGAAGTATAAACTGTTATATATTGCTAGAAAGCCTAGATGTCTACTTTCTAACACAGTTGAGAGTGCGCCATTTGGAGTTTTGTAGCTCCAGAAAATATATTTCGAGTGCAGAGAGGTCAGAATCCAACAACATCAGCAGTCCTTTGTCAGCCTCCTATCAGATTTTTGCTCAGGTCCCTCAATTTCAGCCAGAAAATACCTGAAATCACAGAAAAATACACAAACTCATAGTAAAGTCTAGAAATGTGAATTTTGCATAAAAACTAATAAAAATATCCCTAAAAGTAGCTAGATTCTACTAAGAACTACCTAAAAATAATGCCAAAAAGCGTATAAATTATCCGCTCATCAGTAATGGCTTGCGCTCAAGCTTTGGAGGCATCTCCTTTTCCTTAGAAATTTCCAAAGGATCCTCCAAGTCAGGCTGTTCATCAGTAAGGATGTCATTCAGCCCTTTCTTGAGACTCTCAGCCATGTTTACTTCTTCCACTAGGGAATCAATGACGTCAATGCTCATGCATTCCTCTGGGGTGTCTTGATGCTTGATGAGTGGATAATTTATACGGTTTTTGGCATTGGTTTTAGGGTTTTTAGTATATTTTAGTTACCTTTTATTATATTTTTATTAGTTTTTATTCAAAAAATACATTTCTGGACTTTACTATGAGTTTGTGTATTTTTCTGTAATTTCAGGTATTTTGTGGCTAAAGTTGAGGGACCTGAGCAAAAATCTGATTTAGAGGCTGAGAAAGGACTGCAGATGCTGTTGGATTATGACCTCCCTGCACTCAAACGCATTTTTTTGGAGCTACAGAAGTCCAAATTGGCAAATGTATAATAGTTCATACTTTGCCCGAGATTTGATGGCGCAAACTGGCATTTAACGCCAGCCAGAGACCCTTTTCTGGCCTAAAACGCCGGAACTGGCACCAGAACTGGAGTTAAACACCCAAATTGGCATCCAAGTTGGCGTTTAACTCTAGAAAAGGTCTATGCACATGCAAAGCTCAATGCTCAGCCCAAGCACACACCAAGTGGGCTCCAAAAGTGGATTTCTGCACTATTTGCACTTAGTTACTTATTTTCTGTAATCCTTAGTAACTAGTTTAGTATAAATAGCACTTTTTACTATTGTATTCAGATCTTATGCCATTATTCACATTTGGGAGGTTGGCAATTCGGCTATGCCTAGACCTTTTTCTCTTATGTATTTTCCAACGGTGGAGTTTCTACACCTCAGAGATTAAGGTGCGGAGCTTTGCTGTTCTTCATGAATTAATGAAAGTACTATTGTTTATCTTTCAATTCACGCTTACTTCTTCTCCAAGATATACTCTCGTACTTAATTCAGTTAAGTCAGAATGAAGGGGTGACCCGTGACAATCACCCACTATCTTCGTTACTCGCTTAGCCAAGATCCGCGTGCTTGACAACCACAATCGGTATACATGATGTTCAACGTAGTCATTAGACGACAGCTGGAGTATAGTCTCTTGGGTCTCTGATCCATGGATTTGACTTGCCTCTCCTGAAAATAGAGCATTCGAATCAGTGAGATTAGAACCTTCGTGGTAGAGGCTAGAACCAATTGGCAGCATTCCCGAGATCCGGTAAGTCTAAACCTTGTCTGTGGTATTCTGAGTAGGATCTGGGATGGGATGACTGTGATGAGCTTTAAACTCACGAATGTTGGGCACAGTGACAGTGTGCAAAAGGATAGAGAGATCCTATTCCGACACAAGTGAGAACCGACAGATGATTAGCCGTGCTGTAGCAGTGCCTGGTATTTTTCATCTGAGACGAGAGATCCGACAGTTGATTAGCCGTACAGAAACTGTACTGGACCATTTTCACTGAGAGGATGAATGGTAGCCATTGACAACGGTGATCCACCAACATACAGCTTGCCATGGAACGGAGCACGCATGATTGGATAAAGACAATAGGAAAGCAGAGGTTCAGAAGCAACAAAGCATCTCCAAACGCCTATCTGAAATTTTCACCAATGAATTACACGAGTATCTTTATTTTAATTTACGTTTTATTTATCTTTCAATTATCAAAACTCATAACCAATTGAATCCACATGACTAAGATTTACAGGATGACCATAGCTTGCTTCAAGCTGACAATCTCCGTGGGATCGACCCTTACTCGCGTAAGGTTTTATTACTTGGACGACCCATTGCACTTGCTGGTTAGTTATACCGGAGTTGTGAAAAGTGTGATCACAATTCCGTGCACCAAGTTTTTGGCGCCATTGCTGGGGATTGTTTGAGTTTGGACAACTGACGGTTCATCTTGTTGCTTAGATTAGGGAACCTTCTTTCTTGTTTCAACCTTTATTTTCTTTTCAAAATGTTTTTTTAAATATTTCAAAAAATTTAATAAAATCATAAAAACAAAAAAAATTGTGTTTCTTGTTTGAGTCTTGTGTCAAATTTTAAGTTTGGTGTCAACTGCAATTTTTTTTAATTTAATTTTTCTTAGATTTTCCAAAATTCATGCATTGTGTTCTTCTTTGATCTTCAAGTTGTTCTTGATGATTTTCATTGTTTGATTTTTAATTTTTCTTATTTTGTGTCTTTTCTTGTTTTTCTGGTGCATTTTCGAATTGTTAGTGTCCCTAGTACAAAATTTCTTAAGTTTGGTGTCTTGCATGTCTTTCTTTTCTTAAAAATTTTCAAAAATATGTTCTTGATGTTCATCATGATCTTTAAAGTGTTCTTGGTGTTCATCTTGACATTCAAAGTGTTCTTGCATGCATTATTTGTTTTGATCTTAAATTTCTATGTTTTGTTTCATTTTGTTGTCTTTCTCTCTCATTAAAAATTCAAAAGTAAGAAAAAAATATCTTTTCCTTATTCTTCTCATAATTTTCAAAATTTTGAGTTGACTTGATCAAAAATTTTTTAAAAATTTAGTTGTTTCTTGTTAGTCAAGTCAAAATTTTAATTTAAAAACTTTATCTTGTCAAATCTTTTTCAAAATCAATTCTTTTCATTTTTTTATGATTTTCGAATTTCATTCTTAAAATTTTTCAAAATCTTTTTCATTTTTCTTTTAATGTTTTCGAAAATGCACAACAATTCAAAAATTTTTTCTTAATTTTATTTCATATTTTTGAAAATCATTGCTAACAATTAATGTTTTGATTCAAAAATTCCAAATTTGTTACTTTCTTGTTAAGAAAGGTTCAATCCTTGAATTCTAGAATCATATCTTTTAGTTTCTTGTTAGTCAAGTCATCAACTTTAATTTTAAAAATCAAATATTTTTAATTTCTTTTTCAAAATAAATTTCAATCATATCTTTTTAAAAATTTTAATTTCAAAATCTTTTTCTAACTTCTTATCTTTTCAAAATTTATTTTCAAATCTTTTTCAACTAACTACTTGACTTGTTTGTTTTAATTTTAAAAAGTTTACTATTTCTTATCTTTTTCAAAACCACCTAACTACTTTTTCACTTCTAATTTTTGAAAATCACTAACCACTTTTTCAAAAATCTTTTTAATTAACTAATTGTTTTAGGTTTTAATTTTCTTGTATTTCTTTTTCAAATTTTCGAAACTAACTTAATTAATTAAATAAAAATAAAAATATTTTTCTTTTCCCTCTTCTTAAAATTCTAAAATCATTTTTCTCATCTCTTTCTATTTATTTTATTTATTTACTAACAATTCTCTTCTACTCATCTAATAGTTCGAACCCTCTCCCTCTCTCTGTATTCGAATTCTTCTTATTCTCTCTCTACCTCATTCTTCTATTCTTCTTTTTCTCTAACACATAAAGGAATCTCTATACTGTGACATAGAGGATTCCACTACTCTATTTGTTCTCTTCTTTTTCATTTGATCAGAAACAGGGATAAAAACATTCTTGTTGAAGCTGATACTGAACTTGAAAGGACTCTGAAGAGGAAGCTAAGAGAAGCTAAAGTACAACACTCTGAAGAGGACCTTACAGCAAATTTCGAAAAAGAGACAGACATGGCAGCCGAACCTGAGAACAATGGTGAAGATGCAAGGAAGATGCTTGGTGACTTTACTGCACTAACTTCCAACTTCTATGGAAGAAAAATCTCAATTCCTGCAATTGGAACAAACAACTTTGAGCTTAAGCCTTAATTAGTTTCTCTAATACAGCAGAATTGCAAGTTTTATGGACTTCCATTGGAAGATCCTCATCAGTTCTTAGCTGAATTCTGGCAAATCTGTGACACTGTTAAGACCAATGGGGTTGATCCCGAGGTCTACAGACTTATGCTTTTCCCCTTTGTTGTAAGAGACAGAGCTAGGATATGGTTAGACTCATAACCTAGGGAAAGCCTTAACTCTTGGGAAAAGTTGGTCAATACTTTCTTGGCCAAATTCTTTCCATCTCAAAAGATGAGCAAGCTTAGAGTGGAAGTCCAAACTTTCAGACAGAAGGAAGGTGAATCCCTCTATGAAGCTTGGGAAAGATACAAGCAATTGATTAAAAGGTGTCTTTCTGACATGCTTTCAGAATAGAGCATCTTATGTATATTCTATGATGGTCTGTCTGAGTTGTCTAAGATATCATTGGACCACTCTGCTGGTGGATCTCTTTATCTGAAGAAAATCCCTGCAGAAGCCCAGGAACTCATTGAGATGGTTGCAAATAACCAGTTTATGTATACTTCTGAAAGAAATCCTGTGAATAATGGGATGACTCAGAAGAAAGGAGTTCTTGAGATTGATACTCTGAATGCCATATTGGCTCAGAACAAAATATTGACTCAGCAAGTCAATATGATTTCTCAGAATCTGACTGGATTGCAAGCTACATCGGGCAGTACTAAAGAAGCCTCCTCTGAAGGAGAAGCTTACGACCCTGAGAATCCTACAATGGAAGAGGTGAATTACATGGGAGAATCCTATGGAAACACCTATAATCCTTCATGGAGAAATCATCCAAATTTTTCATGGAAGGATCAACAGAAGCCTCAACAAGGCTTCAATAATAATAATGGTGGGAGAAATAGGTTTGGCAATAGCAAGCCTTTTCCATCATCTTCTTAGCAACAGATAGAGAATTCTGAGCAGAGCCTCTCTAGCTTAGCAACCATAGTCTCTGATCTATCTAAGACCACTCTCAGTTTCATGACTGAAACAAGGTCCTCCATCAGAAATTTGGAGACACAAGTGGGTCAGCTGAGTAAAAGAGTTACTGAAATCCCTCATAGTACTCTCCCAAGAAATACATAAGAGAATCCAAAGAGAGAATGCAAGGCCATCAATATATCCAAAGTGGCCGAACCTATAGAGGAGGAAGAGGCAGTGATTTCCAGTGAGGAAGACCTCAATGGACATCCACTGACCATTAAGGAGTTACCTAATGAGGAACCAAAGGAATCTGAGGCTCATACAGAGACCATAGAGATTCCACTAAACTTACTGTTCCCATTCATGAGCTCTGATGAGTATTCTTCCTCTAAAGAGGATGAAGATATTTTTGAAGAGCAAGTTGCTCGGTATCTAGGAGCAATCATGAAGCTGAATGCCAAGTTATTTGGTAATGAGACTTGGGAAGATGAACCTCTATTGCTCAACAATGAATTGAATGCCTTGGTTCAGCAGAAATTACCTCAGAAGAAACCGGATCCTGGAAGGTTCTTAATACCATGTACCATAGGCACCATGACCTTTGAGAAGGCTCTGTGTGACATGGGGTCAGGTATAAACCTCATGCCACTCTCTGTAATGGAGAAACTAGGGATTTTTGAGATACAAGCTGTAAGAATCTCACTAGAAATGGCAGACAAATCAATGAAATAGGCTTATGAACTTGTAGAGGATGTCTTAGTGAAGGTTGAAGGCCTTTACATCCCTGCTAACTTCATAATCCTAGTCATTGGGAAGGATGAGGATGAATCCATCATCTTTGGAAGACCCTTCCTAGCCACAGCAAGGGATGTGATTGATGTGGATAGAGGAGAGTTAGTCCTTCAATTGAATGAGGACTACCTTGTGTTTAAAGCTCAAGGATCTTCTTCTGTAAACATGGAGAAGAATCATGAAAAGCTTCATCCAATTCTCTCCATACAGAGTCAAGTAGAGCCCCCACATTCAAAACTCTAAGTTTGATGTTGGGAGGCCACAATCATGCTCTGAGTATCTGTGAAGCTCTGTAAGAGCTTACTGTCAAGCTATTGACATTAAAGAAACGCTTATTGGGAGGCAACCCAATCTTATTTATCTATGTTAATTAATTTTTCATTTCATTTTCCATTGTTAGTTTATGTTTTCTTTAGGTTGATGATCATGTTGAGTCACAAAAATAGCTACAAAATTAAAGCGGAATAAAAAACAGCATAAAAAATAGCACACCCTAGAGGATAGGCTTACTGGCGTTTAAACGCCAGTAAGGATAGCAGAATGGGCATTAAACGCCAGAATTGGCAGACAAACTGGCATTTAACACCAGAAAAGGTGTTTGGCTGGCGTTAAACGCCAGTAAGGATAAGCAGAATGGGCGTTTAACGCCCAATCTGGCAGCATTCTGGGCGTTAAACGCCATAATTGGCAGACAAACTAGCGTTTAACGCCAAATAAGGGTGTCTGGCTGGCATTAAACGCCAATAAGGATAGCAGAATGGGCATTTAACACTCAGTCTGGCAGCATTCTGGGTGTTAAATGCCAAAATTGGTAGACAGACTGGCATTAAACGCCAGAAAGGGGCATCAACCTGGCGTTTAACGCCAGAAAAGGCAGCAGACTGGCGTTTAAATGCCAGAAAAGGATGTCTAGGGGCGTTTAAATGCCAGAAAGGTGCAGGGACCAGACTTCCTTAACACCTCAGGATCTATGGACCCCATAGGATCCCCACCTATCCCAACTCACTCTCTCTCCTCTTCCCACCTTTCCATAACATTCTTCCCCAAACACCATTCACCTATCTCTTTACCACTCACATCCATCCACTATTCCCTAAAAACCCATCATAAAACCCCACACACCTCACCATTCAAATTCAAAACATTTCCTTCCCAAACCCAACCCTTCTTACACGAATTCTCTCTCTCTCTTACCCTATAAATACCCCTCCTTACCACCTTCAATTTTACACATCATAAACACTTAAACCCCCCTTGGCCAAATTCATAACATCCCTCTGTCTCCTCCATTTCTTCTTCTTCCCCTCCTTTCTTTCTTCTTTTGCTCGAGGACGAGCAAATCTTTTAAGTTTGGTGTGGGAAAAAGCTTTGCTTTTTGTTTTTCCATAACCATTAATGGCACCTAAGGCTGGAGAAACCTCTAGAAAGAGGAAAGGGAAGGCAGTTACTTCCACCTTCGAGTCATGGGAGATGGAGAGATTTATCTCAAAAGTCCATCAAGACCACGTCTTTGAAGTTGTGGCCAAAAAAAGGGTGATCCCCGAGGTCCCCTTCATGCTCAAAAAGAGTGAATATCCGGAGATCCGACGTGAGATTCGGAGAAGAGGTTGGGAAACTCTCACCAACCCCATCCAACAAGTCGAAATCTTAATGGTTCAAGAGTTCTATGCTAATGCATGGATCACTAAGAACCATGATCAAAGTGTGAACCCAAACCCAAAGAATCGACTCACAATGGTTCGGGGGAAATACTTGGATTTCAGTCCAGAAACTGTGAGGTTGGCATTCAACTTGCCAATGATGCAATGAGATCCTCATCCTTTCACTAGAAGAGTCAACTTTGATCAAAGGCTGGACCAAGTCCTCACAGACATTGGTGTGGAAGAAGCACAATGGAAGAGAGACTCAAAGGCAAGCCGGTTCAATTGAGAAGGCCTGACCTCAAACCCGTGGCTAGAGGATGGTTGGAGTTCATCTAACGCTCTATCATTCCTACTAGCAACCGGTCCGAAGTAACTATGGATCGAGTTATCATGATCCATAGTATTATGATTGGAGAGGAAGTGGAAGTTCATGAGATCATACCTCTAGAACTATACAAGGTGGCTGACAAGCCCTCCACTTTGGCAAGGTTATCCTTTTCTCATCTCATCTGTCACCTATGCAATTCAGCTGGAATTGTCATAGAGGAAGACTTCCTCATTGAAGAGGACAAGCCCATCACTTAAAAGAGGATGGAAAAAATAAGAGAGCCTGCTCATGGACTTCAATAAGAGCATGAGGAAATTCCTCATCAAGAAATCCCTGAGATGCCTCAAAGGATACACTTTCCTCCACAAAGCTATTGGGAGCAACTCAATACCTCGTTAGGAGATTTGAGTTCCAACATGGAGCAACTAAGGATGGAGCACCAAGAGCACTCCATTATCCTCCATGAAATCAGAGAGGACCAAAGAGCCATAAGGGAGGAGCAACAAAGGCAAGGAAGAGATATTGAGGAGCTAAAGCACTCCATAAGATCTTCAAGAGGAAGAACTAGCCGCCGTCACTAAGGTGGACCCGTTCTTTAATTTTCTTGTTATTTGTTTTTCTATTTTTCGTTTCCTATGTTTTATGTTTTATCTGTGTTTTTGTCTTTATTACATGATCATTAGTGTTTAGAGTCTATGTCTTAAAGCTATGAATGATTCCATGAATCTCGCACCTTTCTTAAATGAAAAATGTTTTTATTTGCGAAAGAACAAGAAGTGTATGAATTTCGAAATTTATCTTGAAATTAGTTTAATTATTTTGATGTAGTGGCAATACTTGTTGCTTTCTGAATGTATGCTTAAACAGTGTATGTTTGAAATTGGAATTAAGAAAAGTTGACTCTTGAAAGAATAATGAAAAAGGATACATGTTATTGGTGATCTGAAAAATCATAAAACTGATTCTTGAAGCAAGAAAAAGCAGTGAAAAGCAAAAGCTTGTGAAAAAAAAAGAAAGAGCAAGCAAAAAAACTAGTAACCCTTTAAACTAAAAGGCAAGGGTAAAGAGGATCCAAGGCTTTGAGCACCAGTGGATAGGAGGGCCCAAAAGGAATAAAATCCTGGCCTAAGCGGCTAAATCAAGCTGTCCCTAACCATGTG
This sequence comes from Arachis stenosperma, assembly GCF_014773155.1. Taxonomy (NCBI): domain Eukaryota; kingdom Viridiplantae; phylum Streptophyta; class Magnoliopsida; order Fabales; family Fabaceae; genus Arachis; species Arachis stenosperma. The sequence continues at coordinate 75,981,752 of NC_080377.1, read as the reverse complement.
CTTTTGTCATGAAGGTCCAAGTGAAAAGCTTGAGACTGAGTGGTAAAAGTCGTGATCCCAAGCAAAAGAGTGTGCTTAAGAACTCTAGGCACCTCTAACTGGTGACTCTAGCAAAGCTGAGTCACAATCTGAAAAGGTTCAGGCAGTTATGTGTCCGTGGTATTTATGTATCCGGTGGTAATACTGGAAAACAAAATGATAAGGGTCACGGCCAAGACTCATAAAAGAGCTGTGTTCAAGAATCAAAAAGAACTTAACTAGGAAAATCAATAACATTATCTGTATTTCTGAGTTCCTAAAGAGGCCAACAATAATTCTGAACTCCAATGGATAGATAGATGCCAAAACTATTCAGAGACGAAAAGCTACTAGTCCCGCTCATCTAATTCAAACTAATCTTCATTGATATTTTTGAAATTTATTGTATTTTCTCTTCTTTTTTTATCTTATTTTGTTTTTGATTGCTTGGGGACAAGCAACAATTTAAGTTTGGTGTTGTGATGAGCGGATAATTTATACGCTTTTGGCATTATTTTTAGGTAGTTTTAGTATGTTTTAGTTACTTTTTATTATATTTTTATTAGTTTTTATGAAAAATAACATTTCTAGACTTTACTATGAGTTTGTGTATTTTCTGGCTGAAGTTGAGGGACCTGAGAAAAAATCTTATTCAGAGGCTGAGAAAGAATTGCAGATGCTGTTGGATTCTGACCTCCCTGCACTCAAACGCGTTTTTCTAGAGCTATAGAAGTCCAATTGGCGCGTTCTTAATTTGGCTGGAAAGCTAACATCTTGGGCTTTCCAGCAATGTATAATAGTTTATACTTTGTCCGAGATTTGATGGCCCAAACTGGCGTTTAACGCCAACCAGAGACCCTTTTCTGGCATAAAACACCGGAACTGGCACCAGAACTGGAGTTAAACGCCCAAAATGGCATCCAAGCTGGCGTTTAACTCTAGAAAAGGCCTATGCACGTGCAAAGCTTAATGCTCAGCCCAAGCACACACCAAGTGGGCCCCAGAAGTAGATTTCTGCACTTAGTTACTTATTTTCTGTAATCATTAGTAACTAGTTTAGAATAAATAACACTTTTTACTATTGTATTCAGATCTTATGCCATTTTTCACATTTGGGAGGCTGGCCATTTGGCCTTGCCTAGACCTTTTTCTCTTATGTATTTTCCAACGGTGGAGTTTCTACACCTCATAGATTAAGGTGTGGAGCTCTACTGTTCTTCATGAATTAATGCAAGTACTATTGTTTCTGTTTCAATTCACACTTACTTCTTCTCCAAGATATACTCTCGTACTTAATTCAGTTAAGTTAGAATGAAGGGGTGACGCGTGACAATCACCCACTATTTTCGTTACTCGCTTAGCCAAGATCCGCGTGCCTGACAACCACAAGCGGTCTACATGATGTTCAACGTAGTCATTAGACGACAGTCGGAGTATAGTCTCTTGGGTCTCTAATCCACGGATTTGACTTGCCTCTCCTGACAATAGAGCATTCAAATCTGTGAGATTAGAACCTTCGTGGTAGAGGCTAGAACCAATTGGCAGCATTTCCGAGATCCGAAAAGTCTAAACCTTGTATGTGGTATTTCGAGTAGGATCTGGGACGGGATGACTGTGACGAGCTTCAAACTCATGAATGTTGGGCGCAGTGACAGTGTGCAAAAGGATTGAGAGATCCTATTCTGACACAAGTGAGAACTGACAGATGATTAGCCGTGTGGTAGCTGTGCCTGGTATTTTTCATCCGAGACGAGAGATCCGACAGTTGATTAGCCATACAGAAACTATACCTAGACCATTTTCACTGAGAGGATGGATGGTAGCCATTTACAACGATGATCCACCAACATACAGCTTGCCATGGAAGGGAGCACGCATGATTGGATGAAGATAATAGGAAAGCAGAGGTTCAGAAGCAACAAAGCATCTCCAAACGCTTATCTGAAATTCCCACTAATGAATTACATAAGTATCTTTATTTTAATTTACGTTTTATTTATCTTTCAATTATCAAAACTCATAACCAATTGAATCCGCCTGACTAAGATTTACAGGATGACCATAGCTTACTTCAAGCCGGCAATCTCTGTGGGATCGACCCTTACTTGCATAAGGTTTTATTACTTGGAGGACCTAGTACACTTGCTGGTTAGTTGTACTGGAGTTGTGAAAAGTGTGATCACAATTTTGTGCACCAATGCTGCATGGCTTTTACAACATTCAGTACGAACTTTTCCTCATTAACTCTCAGGGTTACTTCCCCTTTTTCAACATCAATGAGGGTTCGTCCCTTAACTAGGAAGTGTCTCCCTAGAATCAGGGATGCACTCTTGTGCCCTTCCATGTCCAACACCACCAAGTCAGTAGGAAAAGCAAAGGGTCAAACCCTGACAATCATGTCTTCGATTACTCCTTATGGTATCTTAATAGAACCATCAGCAAGTTGAAGGCATATGCAGGTTGGTTTGACTTTCTCAGTCAAGCAAAGCTTCTTTATTAATGAAGCAAGTATTAGGTTGATGGTTGCTCCAAGGTCACATAGAGCTGTCCTTGTACAAGCATTACCTAGAGTGCATAGTATCATAAAGCTTCCAAGGTCCTTAACCTTCTCGAGTAAGCTGTTTTGAATGATTGCATTGCACTCTTCAGTGAGGAAGACTGTTTCTATCTCTCCCCAATCCTTCTTATGACTCAGAATTTCCTTCATGAATTTAGCATAAGAAGGTATCTGTTCAAGAGCCTCTACAAAAGGGATCTTAATTTTTAATGTTCTGAGATAATCCGCAAAGCGGACAAACTGTTTATCTTTTTCCTCTTGACAGAGTTTCTGAGGAAATGGCATTTTAGCCTTATACTCATCAATCTTGGTTAATGAAGGCCGAGTGTCGTGTGTGTTGGAAGGGGGGTTACTAGCTTGCTTAGGAGGGTCGTTATCAGTATTTGACTGGCCTCCCTTGCTTGGGTGCTCAACACCCATATTGCTGCCCCCTTCCTGGCATTTAACATCGATGCTACTATTCCCTTTTGGGCGTTCAACGCCAGGGATGGATACCCCTTCTTGGCGTTGAACACGAATGACATTCCTCCTTGGGCATTCAATACCTTCAGAGATGTCTTAGACATCAGTCTAGTGTTTCTCTGTTAGCTTTTCTTTCCTTGATCTCTTATTGCACTGAGGTTGGGTGTTTAAGGATTTCCCACTCCTCAGTTGAATAGCCTGACATTTCTCTGTTATCTGCTTGGATAACTACTGCCTTGTTTGACTCAGCTGGGCTTTTACATTCCTGTTAGAAGCCTGAGTTTCTCGCAAAGCCTCTTGCAGTTCCAGTAGTTACTGGGTAAGGGCGTGCAATTGCTGAGTCAATGGGCAATCTGGATCTGAAGGGTTAGGTTCAGTAGATATGTCCTTAACCTCTCCTTTCATAGAAGTCTCAGCAGCTGAGTACAGATGCTGATTAGTGGCAACTATCTCAATAAGCTTGCGAGCCTCTTCAATGGTCTTTCTCATGTATATGAAACCACCAGCAGAGTGGTTCAGAGACATTTTAGCCATGTCTGAAAGCCCATAGTAGAAGATGTCTAATTGTACCCATCTTGAAAATATTTCAGTGGGACATTTTCTTAGCATCCTTCTATACCTTTCCCAGGCATTATAAAGAGATTCACTATCTCCTTGTTTGAAGCCTTAATGTCTAGTCTCAGCTGGGTCATCTTTCTTGGAGGGAAGTATTGATTTAAAAACTTGTCTGCTAACTGTTTCCAAGTTTTCAAGCTATCTTTGGGCTGGTTATCCAACCACCTCTTTGCTTGGTCCTTTACAGCAAAAGAAAAAAGTAATAGTTTGTAGACATCTTGGTTTACTCCCTCATTGTGCACTGTGTCAACAATCTTTAAGAAATCTGTCAGAAACTCAGTAGGTTCTTCCTGTGAAAGCCCAGAGTACTGGCAGTTCTGCTGTACCAGAATAATGAGTTGAGGGTTTAGTTCAAAGCTACTTGCTCTGATGGGAGGTATGCTAATACTTCTTCCATAGAAGTCAGCAGTGGAATTTGTATAAGACCCCAGAGTTCTTCTGAACTCTTCATTCCCATTTGGATTCATGATGAAGAAAGGTAGAAGAAGAGAATGAGTGTGGGATAAAAATTAAAAATATTTTTGTTTTTATTTTATTTATTAATTAAATTTGAAAATAAAAGTTAATTAATTAAAAAAATTGTGAATTAATTAATGAAATTTTGAAAATAGAAGAGAGAGAGAGAGAGAGAGAGAGAGAGAAGGGAATTTTTGAAAATAGGAGAGAGAAGAATTTGTTAGGAAGTTTTGAGAAAGAACAGAGAGAAGATAAGTAACTAGTTAGGAAAATTTTGAAAACAAGATAAGATATAAGATTAGAAAAGATTTGAATTTAAAAATATTTGAAAAAGTCAACAAGATAAGATAAGAATTAAGAAGATTTGAAAAAGATTTAATTTTAAAATTTAAAAGAAGATAAGATAGAAAAGATAAGATAAGTTAGGTAAGAAAGATAAGATAAGGAAGTTAAGAAAAGATAAGTTTTAAAATTAAAAAGATTTGAATTTAAAATTTGAAATTTGAATTTTAAGTTTTGAATTTTGAATTTTGAATTTTGGATTTGAAATTTTAAATTTTGAATTTGAAACAATATAAGATAAAGATTTGAAAAAGATTTGAATTTTGAGAAGTTTAATTATTTTAAATTTAAAATAAGATAAGATAAGATTTTTGAATTTTGAAGTTTGAATTTTAAATTTTTGAATTTTAAAGAAAGATAAAAAGATAAGATAAGATTTTGAAAAAGATATCATTTTTGAAAAGATTTGATTTTGAAATTTGAAAACTAAGATAAGATAAGATAAAAATTTAAAAATAAATCTGAATTTTTAATGGAATTTTCGAAATTTTTAATTAAAATAAAGATTGGAAATATATATATATATATATTTTTAATTTAAAGAGGAAAGAGAAAAACAATAAAAAGACACCAAACTTAAAATTTTTAGATCCAAAGGGACCTAGTGTGCGAAAATTAACAAGAAAAACACAAAGAGACACTAAAATTAAAAATTTTAAGATCAAAACAAAAAGAAAACCAAGAACACTTTGAAGATTAAGAAGAACACGAAGAACAAAACTCAAAGAATTCAAAGAACACAAGAAAATGCAAAATATACCAAATTTAAAAATTTTAAAACCAAACACACAATTTTTGAAAATTTGAAGGAAAAACACCGAAAGATATCAAACTTAAAAATTTTAAGATCAAAACAAAAAGAAAAGACAAGAACATCTTGAAGGTCAAGACGAACACCAAGAACACTATTCAAGAAATTCAAGCCAATAAAACCAAACAAAGGACACCAAATTTAAAGATTGACACAAGATTTAAATAAAGAAACTATTTTCGAAAATTTTTTTGAAAGAAACACTAAAAAATTTCGAAAACTTCAACAAGAACAAAAACAAAAGACTTAAACAAAAAACAAAGATTAAACAAAGAAAAGAAAAATTTTTGAAAAAGTTTTTTGATTTTTTTTTAAAATAAAGAAGAAGAAAATAAAAACAAAAGCTAACAAAATTAAAGACAATACCTAATCTAGGGAACAAGATAATCTGTCAGTTGTCCAAACTCGAACAATTTCCTGCAACGGTGCCAAAAACTTGGTGCACGATTCCCCACGCTTTGTACAATTGAACCAGCAAGTACACTGGGTCGTTTAAGTAATACCTGAGTGAGTTAGCGTCGATTCCACGAGGATTGTGGTTTGAAGCAAGCTGTGGTTATCTTTTAGGTCTTAGTCAGGAGGATAGAAGAGTTGTTGGATTTGTTTAAATGCAGTTTGACTGTTTAAAAGTAAATAAAGAAAAAGGGTAATCAGAACTCAGAAGTAGTGTAAACTATGATAAGAAGGTGGTTAAGGATTGGAGATGCTTTGTCCTTCTGGATTAACTCTAGTATTACTGTCTTCTTCAATTGTGAATGATTTCTTCTACGACAAGCTATATATGATTGACGTTGCTTTGAGCAACCACCAATACTCCTCCTGATCTGAATCTCAGGGTTAGTACGGATCCATTCTGATTGAGGGTAAAGCTCCTATCGTTCATTCTCCTTAGTGATCCTACTCAAAATGCCACAGACAAGGTCGAATCTTCCGGATCAGAAGATGCTGAGCCTTTGGTTCTAGCCTCTACCACAGAGACCCTAATCTCCCCATAACTCGGCTGAACTGGTGTTTCGAGAAGTCTCCAACAAAATCGTGGATTAGCCGTCTAAGAGATGTATAATCAAGCTGGTGGTTCATCATTGTCCGATGAAAGACTCACTCTGAACCCATGTAGAATATGAAAACCTTATTCCACTTCAACGCATTCATATTGATGAAGAACGAATATACATCTTAGAATTGGATCAAACACGGATTGAAGAGAAACATTAATACTTTTATTAATCCATAGAACTCAGCAGGGCTCCTCCTCTCAACCTAAGAGGCTTAGAAACTCATACTGGTAGAAAATACAAGCATGAAATTCGAAAATATGGTAAAGGATGGACGAAGATCCTTAAAAAAGAGTGATCTTCTACTTTAAATACTAAACTAATTACTAGTAAGGGTAAAACAGTCTTTTTAGTTCTAAAATCCACTTCTAAGGCCCACTTTGTGAGTGTTTGGGATGAACTTTGATGAGATCACGTACTAGGAGGCTTATAGGGCATTGAACGCTGGCTAGGAGATCCTCTTTGGGCGTTTGGACACTGGTCTCCTCCTTTGGGCCTTCTATTCTGAAGCAAAGTATAAACTTTTATACATTGATGGAAAGCTTTGAAAGTCAGCTTTCCATAGCCATTAAGAACGCTCCATTTGGACTTCTGTAGCTCCAGATAAGCTCTTTCAAGTGCAAAAAGCTCAAATTTGGACAGCATCTGTAGTGCTTTCTCTGTCTCTGAATCATACTTTTGTTCCAACTCCTCAATTTCAGGCAAAAATTACCTGAAATTGCATAAAAATACACAAACTCAAAGTAGAATCTAAAAATGTGAATTTAACACTAAAACCTATGAAAACTTCATAAAACTTAAATAAAACATGCTAAAAACTATATGAAAACAATGCCAAAAAAGCGTATAAAATATTTCGCTCATCACTCTCATCAGTTGTTGATAGCAAATTTAATAAACTTTTCCTACAAACTTGTAAAATTTGTGAATGAAATAAATCAAAACTTCTATGTATTCTTCTATTCCTCAACCCCTACCCTCATAAAATTGTTATCCTGGACTAACTATTTTCATAATAATGTGTAGTGTATAACTAGTAGTTGTTGATCATTACAAGAAAATGAAATATTTATAACAAAAAATTTGTTTACAAATTATAGTTTTTTTAATAATAATTTATTATTATTATTATTATTATTATTATTATTATTATTATTATTATTATTATTATTATTATTATTATTATTATAGAATAAGAATATTTTGTAATAACAAAAAATATGTTACAAAACGTTTTAATATTTTGTAACAACAACATGCTTTCTTTTATTACAAATTATGTTGGCTTTCGTATCTAATTGTTGTGTTGTTGCAAAATATTATAATATTTTATAACAAAAGATTATATTGTTGCAAAAATTTAAAATATTTTATAATAAAATATATGTTTATTTCAAAAATTCTATATATTTTGTAACAAAAAATTAATTTGTCACAAAATACAATATTTTTATAATAAGTTATTTATTTGTCACAAAATTTAAAGATTTATTGTAACTAATAAAAAATTTTGTTTTAAGATATAAAATGTAAGGCTTTGGATTTTTGAAATTAAAATAATGAGTTAAATATAATTTATTATATTTGTTTAAGATTTTATATTCATAAAATTACTTCACTAAAAATATTTAAGTCAAATTGATGATATTTTGGGTTTAAAATTATTTTGGACTCATATAAATTCCATCATAAGTTGGTATTTTTATTTAAAATTTAAAATTTTAGTAATTAAGAAATAATGAGAATTTGATAATTTAATTTGAAAAATTAGAATTTGTAGTTTAATTTTATGAACCAAAAAAATTAATTAGATTATCTCTAATTTTAAATTAAAGCATTCATTTGAAATCAATTAGTAAGTTGATAAATAAATAATATTCTTAAAACAGTTTTAATAGATTATATATGATTTTCATTACTACTATAATATCTAATTTTATGCAAATTCTTGTATTACCCTTATTCTTTTTAGCTAAATGATATATTTTTTCTTTATACTAAAACAGTGTCATTTCGGTCATTAAAAAAAGAGAGAGAAACCCTAAGCTAAGCTCTGCACAACACTCACACTCCTTCTCTTTTCTCTCACCTCTGCCTCTCGGTTGAGCTCCTCCTTCATTCCTTCTCCTTCCTCTCACCTCTACTTCTGGGTCGAGCTCTTCCTTCACTCTCTTACTTGCTCCATCCAACCACCACACTGTCACTGCTGCCGTTGCAACTGCTCAAAGCTGTCTTCCCAACTATGGTCGTCTCTGCCACTGTTCGAACTTCAAAACCATCGTCGCCACTAGAAATCATCTCGCCTCGCCTCGTTCCTCCATCGTGCTCTAGCCCTTCAGCCACGTCATCCTTTTCCGTCCTGCTTTTTGTCCCCCTCTGTGCTTTAGCCCACTCAGGAGCTTCCTTCTTCGTGTTGTCAGCATTCTCCAAGACTCGAAATCTCCAACCCTTGTTTGCCGTCCTGCTCACCGTCATCCATCGAAGGTCAATACTTACTGCTAATGCTTGTTCTTCATTTTTTTGTTGCTCCATTCAGAAATCAAACTCTCTTCATGCTTGTTCTTCGAGGATCAGTGATCATTGTCCTGCTCGTTGCCTAGTCTCAATCTCTGTCGTAATTCTATCCCTCTGCTCAGATTGCTCAAAATGAAGACAATGGCTTCATTTTGTTTTTAATTTTAATTCTTTGTTCTTTATTCTTTGCTCAGAACATTGATTTTTGTTTAGGATGTTGCTAGTGCTACTCAATTTGAAAATTGAATAATTAGATCTGCTTCTGTACTGCATTGTACATTTGTACTCTGTTTTTTTATTTTGGATTGAACCATTGAATGATTAGTTGATTTAGTTTACCAGTTAACCTTTTTAGTCTTTATTAAAATTGTGCAGATGTTTTGTGTTTTGTGTCTCAATTATGCTTAGATTGTGACTTTTTTGATAATTTGATTATGCTTAGATTGAATGATTAATTGATTATTGATTAGCTATGGTTGTTTTGCTATTTTGTACTTTGTGATTTTTATATATATAGTGATGTGCTTTAGAGAGCGATGTGCTGCATTGTGACAATCTTGATAACTTAATTGTGCTTTGATTGAATGATTTATGATATGGGGTTGAAAATGATGATTATGAGTGTTGATAATGAATTATGAAGCCTGTTGATGTTGATAAATATTAAGGATAGTGAAATGATGCTTTGAGTTGTAATAATTGAGAATTAGATGTATATAAGTGAGAATTTTTGGATGAAATTGATGAAATTGCATGTTGATAGGTTGTGGAATGACTGGATAGTATATGAATATAATTTTTGATAAACTTAGGACTGGTTTGGATGTAGAGCAATTGGTTTTGAATTGAGAGTTTTGGTAAAATTGAGTTTTTAAGGTTTTTGATAGAAACAGATTTTGGCCAACTTTGGCAGATCATATCTTGAGCTTCAGTTTTTGAAATTGATTAAATTTTGTATCACATTAAAGATAATTCAAATATCTTTAAAACAGTATAGATTTCGTGGAAATCAGAATTTTGTAGAAAAAGATATGATCATTGTAAGTTCTAGTTTGTGTGCCCACGCACACACCTGTGCCTACGCTACGAGCAGAACGAGTGTTGTGACTCGTGTGTACGCACGCACACCCTGTGAAATCTGCAAGTTGTGCATACGCACAACATCATGCGTTCGCACAACTGGGAAGAACCTTTTGTTGAGTGCGTACGCACAACCCTATATGTACGCACAAGCCCTGCTTTTCAAATAAATATGTTGTTTTTAACCGTATTACCTTCCCCACAAGCTTGAAAACTTCCATAACTCTTGTTTAAGATCCCTTAGCTTGTTTTTAGGCTTTGAAACATAGAGAATACCATAAGTAAATTTAACTAGATATTTTTCTGGTAATAAGTTAGAAGATGGAGACTTAGGTTTCTGGTGTACGGAGGATGGACTAGTTGGGTATTTGACAGTGTACTATATTGATGATGAACTTGTGATATTGAGGATGGATGATGAGTTTGAGTATTGGAAATAAATGATTATGGTTAATGAGATGAGTATAAGCGGACTTGTGCTATGAGCAGTGATCTCTGAGAGTGAGTATGTGATTGTGATATGCATTGTTCTCTGTCGCAGGAGCTATGGCAGTCTCCCGCCTATGTTGAGATGTAAGGGTTGAAACTGGGCTTCCCACTCACATTTCTCGCTAGTTGCACGGTGGTAGGGCACTGATGACCGAATTTTTGTGTAGTAAAGAAATTCACAAATAAATTTTCGTTGCAAGTATAGCTTCTAAACCAACTAAAATCCTTTTATACAAAAAATTGGTTGTCACAAGTAACAAATCCTATAAAAATAATAACCGAGTATTCAAACCTCGAGTCGTCTCTCAATAAATTGCAGGGAAGTGTGTTACTATTGGTTATGGGTTTTTTCAGAGAATTTTTAGAGTGAGAAATGATAAAATAATTAATTATAATTTAAAGCAAGAAAAATTAACAAGAGGTTTTATGCAATTGAAATAAAAAGCCTTGGCTAGGAGAAGATTAATCGGAAGTTCTATCATTGTTGAATTTTCCAAGATTAGTAATAATAGGTTGTTGTCTCTACTTAGTTAACCCTCAATGAATGAAGGAAAGTCAAGTAATTGAGCTAACTCCAATTCACAAGTCCTAATCCTCTCCCTTGGGAAGGATTAGTGATGAGCGGATAATTTGTACCCTTTTTGGCATTGTTTTTAGTATGTTTTTAGTAGTTTTAGTTGAGTTTTTAGTATATTTTTATTAGTTTTTAGTTAAAATTCACTTTTCTGGACTTTACTATGAGTTTGTGTGTTTTTCTGTGATTTCAGGTATTTTCTGGCTGAAATTGAGGGTTCTGAGCAAAAATCTGATTCAGAGACTGAAAAGGACTGCAGATGCTGTTGGATTCTGACCTCCTTGCACTCGAAGTGGATTTTCTGGAGCTACAGAAGCCCAATTGGCGCGCTCTCAACGGCGTTGGAAATTAGACATCCTGGGCTTTCCAGCAATATATAATAGTCCATACTTTGCCCAAGATTTGATGGCCCAAACCGGCGTGGCAAATCAGCCTCAGAAATTCCAGCGTTTAACGCTGGAACTGGCATAAAACTTGGAGTTAAACGCCCAAACTGGCATAAAAGCTGGCGTTTAACTCCAGAAAAGGTCTCTACACGAAAATGCTTCATTGCTCAGCCCAAGCACACACCAAGTGGGCCCGGAAGTGGATTTTTCTGTCATTTACTCATTTCTGTAAACCTTAGGTTACTAGTTTACTATTAATAGGATCTTTTGACATTGTATCAGTACCTCATGACACTTTACACGTTTCTTTGTGTACCTTCCATAGTATGAGTCTCTAAACCCCATGGTTGGGGGTGAGGAGCTCTGCTGTGTCTTGATGGATTAATGCAATTACTACTGTTTCTTATTCAATCATGCTTGCTTCCATTCTAAGATATCACTTGTTCTTAACCCGGATGAATGTGATGATCTGTGACACTCATCATATTCTCAACTATGAACGTGTGCCTGACAACCACCTCCGTTCTACCTTAGATTAAGTAGATATCTCTTGGATTCCTTAACCAGAATCTTCGTGGTATAAGCTAGAACTGATGGCGGCATTCAAGAGAATCCGGAAGGTCTAAACCTTGTCTGTGGTATTCTGAGTAGGATTCAATGATTGAATGACTGTGACGTGCTTCAAACTCCTAGCAGGCGGGGCGTTAGTGACAGACGCAAAAGAATCACTGGATTCTATTCCGGCCTGACCGAGAACCGACAACTGATTAGCCATATGCTGTGACAGAGCATAGGAACATTTTCACTGAGAGGATGGGAGGTAGCCACTGACAACGGTGAAACCCTACATACAGCTTGCCATGGAAGGAGCCTTGCGTGTTTGATGAAGAAGACAGTAGGAAAGCAGAAATTCAGAAGATGGAGCATCTCCAAAACCCCAACCTATTCTCCATTACTGCAATACAAGTAACCATTTCATGTTCTTTTGCTTTTTACAATCAATCCTGATAATTTCTGATATCCTGACTAAGATTTACAAGATAACCATAGCTTGCTTCAAGCCGACAATCTCCGTGGGATCGACCCTTGCCCACGCAAGGTATTACTTGGACGACCCAGTGCACTTGCTGGTTAGTTGTGCGGGATTGCAAAAGTGTGATTGCAATTTCGTGCACCAAGTTTTTGGCGCCGTTGCCGGGGATTGTTCGAGTTTGGACAACTGACGGCTTATCTTGTTGCTTAGATTAGGACTGTTTTATTTTTATTGGTTTAGAGTCTTTTAGTTGAGTCTAGTTCATATTTTAAGTTTGGTGTCAATTGCATGCTTTTACTTTTCTTTTAATTTTCGATTTTGCATGTCCTTAGTCCCTTTTTGATTCGTAAAAATTCTAAGTTTGGTGTCCTCTTTGTGTTTTTCTCTTAAAAATTTTCGAAAAATTAGTGTTTGATTTTCTAAAAATTTTAAGTTTGGTGTCTTTTGTGTTTTTCTCTTTCCTCTTTTCAAAAATCAAATCTTTTTCATAAAAATTTTTCAATCATATCTTTTTAATTGCTATCTTCAAAATCTTTTTAATCACTTAATTGATTCAGTTCTCAATTTGCTTTGATCTTATTTTCTTTTTGATTTTCGAATTTTTATTTTAACTTTATTTTATTTTATTTTATTTTTTTCGTTAATTCAAAAAAAAACAAAAAAAAAACAAAATTTATCTGTTTGCAATCATTATCATTTCCCTTTTGTCCATTATGGACATAAGTGGGATTGATCAGTCCAAAAGGACTCTGGGGTCATATGCTAACCCCATTACAGCTGCATATGGGAGTAGCATTTGTACACCTCCCATCAAAGCAAGCAGCTTTGAGCTAAATCCTCAACTCATTATCATAGTGCAGCAAAATTGCCAATATTCCGGTCTTCCACAGGAAGAACCTACTGAGTTTCTGGCACAGTTCTTACAAATTGCTGACACAGTACATGATAAAGAGGTGGATCAGGATGTCTACAGACTATTACTGTTTCCATTTGCTGTAAAAGATCAAGCTAAAAGGTGGTTAAATAACCAACCTACAGCAAGCATAAAGACATGGAAACAGTTGTCAGACAAATTCCTGAATCATTTTTACCCCCCAAAGAGGATGACACAGCTAAGGCTGGACATCCAAGGCTTTAAACAAGAGGATAATGAATCCCTTTACAATGCCTGGGAGAGGTATAGAGGTATGCTAAGGAAATGTCCCTCTGAAATGTTTTCAGAGTGGGTACAGTTAGACATTTTCTACTATGGGCTTACAGAAAAAGCTCAGATGTCCTTAGACCACTCAGCTGGTGGATCTATACACATGAGGAAGACAATTGAAGAAGCTCAAGAGCTTATAGACACTGTTGCTAGAAACCAATATTTGTACTCTAGCAATGAGTTCTCTCCAAAAGAGGAAGCCATGACAGTAGTCACTGACCCTAATCCTCAAGAACAGATAATTGAGCTTAATCAACAATTGCTCCTGATGACAGAGCAGTTAGCAGAATTTAAAGAGATGCTCTATGAAACTAAAGTTGCTAACAAGAACATTGAACTGCAGTTGAATCAGGCAAAATAGCAAATATCTAAACAGATAACAGAGGAGTGTCAAGCAGTTCAACTGAGGAGTGGGAAGACACTGAATACCACTGCTCAAAAGAGCAAAAAGCCAAACAGGGAACAAGTGACAGAGGATAACCAAACCACTGTTCAAAATCCCTCTGAGGACAGTAAGAGCCCAGAGAGGAATGTTATTGGCGTTCAAACGCCAGAAAGGGAAGGAAAGTTGGCGTTAAACGCCCATTCCTTGCCCAGTTCTGGCGTTCAAACGCCAGAAAAGGGAGAGAAGTTGGCGTTTAACGCCCAAACTTCACCCATTTCTGGCGTTCAAACGCCAAGGGAAGATCAGACACCTGAGAGTGCTGACAGTAATCCCTCTAAAAAGGCTTCTTCAACCACTTCTGTAAGGAATAAACCTGCAGCATCTAAGGTTGAAGAATATCAAGCCAAGATGCCTTATCCTCAGAAACTCTGCAAAGCAGAACAGGATAAGCAATTTGCCCGCTTTGCAGACTATTTAAGGACTCTTGAAATAAAGATTCCGTTTGCAGAGGCACTTGAGCAAATACCTTCTTATGCTAAGTTCATGAAGGAAATCTTAAGTCATAAGAAGGATTGGAGAGAAACTGAAAAAGTGTTTCTCACTGAAGAATGCAGTGCAGTCATTCTGGAAAGCTTACCAGAAAAGCTTCAAGATCCTGGAAGCTTTCTGATACCATGCACATTAGAAGGCGCTTGCACCAAGACAGCCCTATGTGATCTTGGAGCAAGCATCAATCTAATACCTGCATCCACTATCAGAAAGCTTGGGTTGACTGGAGAAGTCAAACCAACCAGGATATGCCTCCAACTTGCTGATGGCTCCATTAAACATCCATCAGGCATAATAGAGGATATGATTGTCAAGGTTGGGCCATTCGCCTTTCCAACTGACTTTGTGGTGCTGGAAATGGAGGAGCACAAGAGTGCAACTCTCATTCTAGGAAGACCTTTCCTAGCAACTGGATGAACTCTCATTGATGTACAAAAAGGGAAAGTGACCTTAAGAGTCAATGAGGATGAGTTCAAGTTAAATGCTGTAAAAGCTATGCAGCACCCAAACACACCAATTGACTGCATGGGCACTGACATTATTGACTCTCTGGTAGAAGAGATCAATATGGCTGAAAGCCTAGAATCAGAGCTTGAGGACATCTTTAAAGATGCTCAACCTGATCAAGAAGAACTAGAGGAAGCAAAGGAATTTTCGAAAATTCCTCAGGAGGAGGATAAACCTCCCAAACCTGAACTCAAACCACTACCACCATCCCTGAAATATGCATTTCTGGGAGGGGGTGAAACTTTTCCAGTGATTATAAGCTCTGCTTTAAATCCACAGGAAGAGGAAGCACTGATTCAAGTGCTGAGGACACACAAGACAGCTCTTGGGTGGTCCATAAGTGATCTTAAGGGCATTAGCCCAGCTAGATGTATGCACAAGATCCTGTTGGAGGATAATGCCAAACCAGTGGTCCAACCACAGAGGAGGCTAAATCCAGCCATGAAGGAGGTGGTGCAGAAAGAGGTCACTAAATTACTAGAGGCTGGGATTATTTATCCTATCTCTGATAGCCCCTGGGTGAGCCCTGTCCAAGTTGTCCCCAAAAAGGGAGGCATGACAGTGGTTCATAATGAAAAAAATGAACTGGTTCCTACAAGAACAGTCACAGGGTGGCGTATGTGTATTGACTACAGAAGACTCAATACAGCCACCAGAAAGGATCATTTTCCTTTACCATTCATAGACCAAATGCTAGAAAGACTAGCTGGTCATGATTATTACTGCTTTTTGGATGGCTATTCAGGTTACAACCAAATTGCAGTAGATCCTCAGGACCAAGAGAAAACAGCATTTACTTGCCCTTCTGGCGTGTTTGCCTACAGAAGGATGCCTTTTGGTCTGTGCAATGCACCTGCAACCTTTCAGAGGTGCATGCTCTCTATCTTCTCAGATATGGTAGAGAAATTTCTGGAAGTCTTCATGGACGACTTTTCAGTGTATGGAGACTCATTCAGCTCCTGTCTTAATCACCTAGCACTTGTCCTGAAAAGGTGCCAAGAGACTAACCTGGTCTTAAACTGGGAGAAATGTCACTTTATGGTGACTGAAGGAATTGTCCTTGGGCACAAAATTTCAAGCAGGGGAATAGAGGTGGATAAGGCAAAGGTAGAGGTAATTGAAAAATTACCACCACCTGCCAATGTTAAGGCAATCAGAAGCTTTCTGGGGCATGCAGGATTCTACAGAAGGTTTATAAAAGATTTTTCAAAAATTGCAAAACCTTTAAGTAACCTGCTAGCTGCTGACACACCATTAGTGTTTGACACACAGTGTCTACAGGCATTTGAGATCCTGAAAGCTAAGCTGGTCACAGCACCAGTCATCTCTGCACCAGATTGGGCATTGCCATTTGAATTAATGTGTGATGCCAGTGACCATGCCATTGGTGCAGTGTTGGGACAGAGGCATAACAAACTTCTGCATGTCATTTATTATGCTAGCCATGTTCTAAATGATGCACAGAAGAATTACACAACCACAGAAAAAGAATTACTTGCAGTGGTCTACGCCATTGACAAGTTTAGATCTTATCTAGTAGGATCCAAAGTGATTGTGTACACTGACCATGCTGCTCTTAAATACTTACTCACAAAGCAGGATTCAAAACCCAGGCTAATAAGATGGGTGTTGCTTCTGCAAGAGTTTGATATAGAAATAAGAGACAGAAAAGGGACAGAGAACCAAGTAGCTGATCATCTGTCCCGAATAGAACCAGTAGCTGGGGCGTCCCTCCCTTTTGCTGAGATCTCGGAGACTTTCCCAGATGAGCAACTCTTTGCCATCCAGGAAGCTCCTTGGTTTGCAGATATTGCAAATTATAAAGCTGTGAGGTTCATACCCCAGGAGTACAGCAAAGTGCAAAGAAAGAAATTAATTTCAGATGCCAAGTACTACCTCTGGGATGAACCATATCTCTTTAAGAGATGTGCTGACGGAGTGATCCGCAGATGTGTACCCAGAGAAGAAGCACAGAGGATCCTATGGCATTGCCATGGATCACAGTATGGAGGACATTTTGGAAGTGAGCGAACAGCCACTAAAGTCCTCCAGTGTGGCTTCTACTGGCCTACTCTCTATAAAGATTCCCGAGAGTTTGTGCGAAACTGTGACAGTTGCCAAAGAGCTGGTAACTTGCCTCACAGATATGCCATGCCTCAACAAGGGATATTAGAGATAGAATTGTTTGATGTATGGGGAATTGACTTCATGGGTCCATTCCCACCATCATACTCAAACACTTACATTCTGGTGGCAGTGGACTACGTATCTAAGTGGGTAGAAGCAATTGCTACACCCACTAATGATACCAAGACCGTGCTAAATTCCTCCAGAAACACATCTTCAGCAGGTTTGGTGTTCCCAGAGTACTAATCAGTGATGGGGGCACTCATTTCTGCAATAGACAGCTATCTCTGCTATGGTTAGATATGGAATCAGCCATAAAGTGGCAACTCCGTATCATCCACAGACAAATGGGCAAGCTGAAGTCTCTAACAGAGAGCTAAAAAGAATCCTAGAACGGACTGTGATAGCCCGGAGAAAGGATTGGGCAAAGAGCTTGGATGATGCTCTATGGGCATACAGAACAGCATTCAAGACTCCTATAGGAACCTCTCCATACCAACTGGTGTATGGGAAGGCCTGTCATCTGCCCGTGGAACTGGAACATAAAGCCTACTGGGCAACCAGATTCCTAAACATGGATGCACAGTTAGCTGGTGAAAAGAGACTGCTCCAGCTAAATGAGCTAGAGGAGTTCAGACTCAATGCCTTTGAAAATGCAAAAATTTATAAGGAAAAGGCAAAGAAATGGCATGACAAGAAGTTGTCAACCAGAGTCTTTGAGCCAGGGCAAAAAGTTCTGCTCTTCAACTCTAGGCTCAAATTGTTTCCGGGAAAACTCAAATCCCGGTGGAGGGGTCCGTATGTGATTACAGGAGTTTCACCATATGGATATGTTAAGCTTCAGGATATTGATTCTGACAAAAAGTTCATTGTTAATGGACAGAGAATCAAGCATTATCTTGAAGGCAATTTTGAGCAGGAATGCTCAAAACTGAGACTTGACTGATTCTCAGTGAAGGTCCAGCTAAAGACAGTAAAGAAGCGCTTGCTGGGAGGCAACCCAGTCATTAGTAGGTTATATGTGTTGTTTTTACAAAGGCAAGTATCAAAAATGAAGGAATTCACAGAGTTACAGAAGGATTCAGCTCAAAAAGCAGAGAAAATGAGCTTACTGGCGAAAAAACGCCAGTAAGGGGCATTTTGGGCGTTAAACGCCAGAATGGGTACCATTCTGAGCGTTTAACGCCAGGAATGGTGCCATTTTGGGCGTTAAACGCCAGAATGGGCACCATTCTGGGCGTTTAACGCCAGGTGTGCAGCATCCTGGGCGTTTTGGAAAAACGCCCAGTGATAAAGGAATTCTGGCGTTTAACGCCAGTCAAGGCACCTGGCTGGGCGTTAAACGCCCAAAAGGGGCATCAAATGGGCGTTAAACGCCAGAATGGGTGCCATTCTGGGCGTTTAACGCCAGAAAGGTGGGGGGACCACAATTTTGTTTTCAAACCAAATTTTTTCAAACTTTCCTTTTCTTACCCATACTTTTCTACAAAATCACACTTCAACCACTCATCATTCACTTTCAAATCTTCAAAAATCAAAACCATTCTTCAAATCTATTTCAAATCAATTCCAAATATTGTTCAAAAAAAAACCCACCTTTCTCTCAAATTCTTTCCATATCTCCTCAAATCTCCTCTCAAATTTTTCTTTTCTTTTCGAAATCTTCCCCCCCACCTTATAAATACACGTTTGTCCCCCTCATTCCACCACACCATTCGAATTTTCTCTTCCTCTCTCTTTCTTCTCTCCTTTCTTTTGCTTGAGGACAAGCAAACCTCTAAGTTTGGTGTGCTTTTCCGTGATCACTAAGCCAAGATTCATCAAGATCATGGCTCCTAAAGGAAAACAAACCAATTTAAGAGGAAAGAAAGAGAATAATCCAAAGAATCTTTAGAACCAAGAGAAGTTCTTAACCAAAGAACATGAAGACCATTATCACAAGATAATGGGTCTGAGGTCAGTGATCCCAGAAGTGAAATTTGATCTGAAAGAAGATGAATATCCGGGGATCCAAGAGCAAATTCGAAACAGGGGATGGGAAGTTCTAACCAATCCTGAGATAAAGGTTGGAAGGAACATGGTTCAGGAATTCTACTCAAATCTGTGGTTAACAGATAAGCAGAGAATGACTGGAACTGCTTACCATACCTACAGAACCATGGTCAGAGGGAAAGTTATGTACTTCCATCTGGACAAAATAAGAGAAATCTTCAAATTGCCTCAACTGCAAGATGATCCTGACTCCTTTAATAGGAGGATGGTGAGAGCAGATAAAGGGTTGGATCAAGTTCTAGAGGACATATGCCTCCCTGGAACTAAATGGATAACCAATTCTAAGGGTGTCCCAAACCAACTCAAGAGGGGAGACCTCAAACCAATTGCAAGAGGTTGGCTAGACTTTATTGGGCGCTCCATACTACCCACTAGCAACCGTTCTGAGGTCACCATCAAGAGAGCAGTGATGATTCATTGTATTATGCTTGGAAGAGAAGTGGAGGTTCATCATGTGATTGCTTGTGAGATCTACACAATTGCAAATAAGAATTCCACTGAAGCCAAATTGGCTTACCCAAGCTTGATCTCCTTGCTCTGTAAAGAGGCTGGGGTGAAGATGGGAGTGGATGAATTCATACCCATTGAACATCCAATCACCAAGAAGTCAATGGAAGGACAAATGCAAGACAACTCTATCAAAAGGAGGGCGCAGGAGTTCCTCCCTGAATTCCCTGAAATTGGCTACTGGGCCAGCCTAGAAGCATCTATCACCAAGTTGCAAGAAACTATGGAGCAACTGAAGGAAGAACAGCAGAATCAGAACTGCATGCTCTGCAAACTGCTGAAGGAACAAGAGAAGCAGGGGCGTGAACTCCAAGAGATGAAACGCCAAAAGCTCTCCTCTCAAGCTGAGGGAGCATCCACTTCTCAAAATCAAGGTTGTTGAGTCCTAACTCTGTGAAAACCTCTATCATTAGGAGCCTATTTTTGCGTTTTTTTTTTCTTTTGTTTTCTATTCCTATTTTATTTTTTTTAGTCTCATCTTATATCTATATTTGAGTCTTGTTTTTAATTCATAATTAATAAAATCTATGCCTTAAAGTTATGAATGTCCTATGAATCCATCACCTCTCTTAAATGAAAAATGCTTTAATCACAAAAGAACAAGAAGTACAGGATTTCGAAATTTATCCTTGAAACTAGTTGAATTAGTTTGATGTGGTGACAATACTTTTTGTTTTCTGAATGCATGCTTGAACAGTGCATATGTCTTTTGAATTTGTTGTTTTAAGAATGTTAAAATTGTTGGCTCTTGAAAGGATGATGGAGAAGGAGAACTGTTATTGAGGATCTGAAAAATCATCAAAGTGATTCTTGAAGCAAGAAAAAGCAGTGAAAAAAAAAATTTTCGAAAAAAAAAGGGAGAAAAAGAAAGAAATAAAGTTGTGAACCAAGGCAAAAAGAGTGTGCTTAAGAACCCTGGACACCTCTGATTGGGGACTCTAGCAAAGCTGAGTCACAATCTAAAAAGGTTCACCCAATTATGTGTCTGTGGCATGTATGTATCCGGTGGTAATACTGGAAGACAGAGTGCTTTGGGCCACAGCCAAGACTCATACACTAGCTATGTTCAAGAATCATCATACTTAACTAGGAGAATCAATAACACTATCTGAGTTCTGAGTTCTTATAGATGCCAATCATTCTGAACATCAAAGGATAGAGTGAGATGCCAAAACTGTTCGGAGGCAAAAAGCTACTAGTCCCGCTCATCTAATTGGAACTATGTTTCTTTGATATTTTGGAGTCTATAGTATATTCTCTTCTTTTTATCCTATTTTGATTTTCAGTTGCTTGGGGACAAGCAACAATTTAAGTTTGGTGTTGTGATGAGCGGATAATTTGTACCCTTTTTGGCATTGTTTTTAGTATGTTTTTAGTAGTTTTAGTTGAGTTTTTAGTATATTTTTATTAGTTTTTAGTTAAAATTCACTTTTCTAGACTTTACTATGAGTTTGTGTGTTTTTCTGTGATTTCAGGTATTTTCTGGCTGAAATTGAGGGTTCTGAGCAAAAATCTGATTCAGAGACTGAAAAGGACTGCAGATGCTGTTGGATTCTGACCTCCCTGCACTCAAAGTGGATTTTCTGGAGCTACAGAAGCCCCATTGGCGCGCTCTCAACGGCGTTGGAAAGTAGACATCCTGGGCTTTCCAGCAATATATAATAGTCCATACTTTGCCCAAGATTTGATGGCCCAAACCGGCGTGGCAAATCAGCCTCAGAAATTCCAGCGTTTAACGCTGGAACTGGCATAAAACTTGGAGTTAAACGCCCAAACTGGCATAAAAGCTGGCGTTTAACTCCAGAAAAGGTCTCTACACGAAAATGCCTCATTGCTCAGCCCAAGCACACACCAAGTGGGCCCGGAAGTGGATTTTTCTGTCATTTACTCATTTCTGTAAACCTTAGGTTACTAGTTTACTATTAATAGGATCTTTTGACATTGTATCAGTACCTCATGACACTTTACATGTTTCTTTGTGTACCTTCCACAGTATGAGTCTCTAAACCCCATGGTTGGGGGTCAGGAGCTCTGCTGTGTCTTGATGGATTAATGCAATTACTACTGTTTCTTATTCAATCATGCTTGCTTCCATTCTAAGATATCACTTGTTCTTAACCCGGATGAATGTGATGATCCGTGACACTCATCATATTCTCAACTATGAACGTGTGCCTGACAACCACCTCCGTTCTACCTTAGATTAAGTAGATATCTCTTGGATTCCTTAACCAGAATCTTCGTGGTATAAGCTAGAACTGATGGCAGCATTCAAGAGAATCCGGAAGGTCTAAACCTTGTCTGTGGTATTCTGAGTAGGATTCAATGATTGAATGACTGTGACGTGCTTCAAACTCCTAGCAGGCGGGGCGTTAGTGACAAACGCAAAAGAATCACTGGATTCTATTCCGGCCTGACCGAGAACCGACAGCTGATTAGCCATATGCTGTGACAGAGCATAGGAACATTTTCACTGAGAGGATGGGAGGTAGCCACTGACAACGGTGAAACCCTACATACAGCTTGCCATGGAAGGAGCCTTGCGTGTTTGATGAAGAAGACAGTAGGAAAGCAGAAATTCAGAAGATGGAGCATCTCCAAAACCCCAACCTATTCTCCATTACTGCAATACAAGTAACCATTTCATGTTCTTTTGCTTTTTACAATCAATCCTGATAATTTTTGATATCTTGACTAAGATTTACAAGATAACCATAGCTTGCTTCAAGCCGACAATCTCCGTGGGATCGACCCTTGCCCACGCAAGGTATTACTTGGACGACCCAGTGCACTTGCTGGTTAGTTGTGCGGGATTGCAAAAGTGTGATTGCAATTTCGTGCACCAATTAGCGTTAGTGACTAGAGAGCCAGCCAACAACTTCCAATTACCAATTAACGCTTGAGTATTCCAACTCAAAGGTCTCCTATTAATCAACTCCCAAGTCAAGTTGGGAGCCTACTCCATTGACATGGATGCCAATTTCACATACATATTCAAGGGGTAGAAAAAAGACATAATAATCAAATTAATTGGAAGCAAACAAACAGATAATGAAATTAAATGGAAAATTATTCTTTGCATTAACAAATCCCAAAATCAGAAATATTCATATGTAACTCGTGAATAAGATAAATAGAAATTAAAAGAGTAAGTAAATAGGAAACAAACTATAATGATAAAGACTTCAACGGAGGTAGTAACTCTGTCAATATCCAACTCCAAAGCATAAAACTAGGAATCCTAAAACTCTAGAAACTACATCTAAAACCTAAAATTGTGATTAATGGAAAATGTCCTATTGATTCCCTCACTCTGCAGCCTCTAATATGTGTTTTCGAGCTTGGAACTGGGCCAAAAACAGCCTAGAAATCGCCCCCAACAATTTCTGATACGCTGAACTTGTGCACAATCCATGCATACGCGTGCTTTGCACGTGCGCATCCCTAAACGCCAAGTCAACTATAGCAAATTGTATATCGTTGCGAAGCCCCATATGTTAGCTTTCCAACGCAATTAGAACCGCCTCATTTGAACTTCCGTAGCTCAAGTTATGATCGATTGAGTGCGAAGAGGTCAGGGTTGACAGCTTTGCAATTCCTTCAACTTCTTGTATTCCTTCCACTTTTGCATGCTTCCTTTCCATCCTCTAAGCCATTCCTGCCCTATAAAACCTGAAAAAACTTAACACACATATCACAGTATTGAATGGTAATAAGAGAGTATTAAGATTAGCAAAATTAAGGCCAAAGAAGAATGTTTTCAATCATAGCACGAAATCAGGAATGAAAGTGTAAAACATGCGGATTCTGTGAATAAGTATGAGAATAGTGGATAAAATCCACACAATTTAGCACAAGATGTACCACGAATTAGTGATGCATCAGGAACTATCCCACGGAATGATGCGACATCCAGAGGAACGTGGTAGGGCACTCTCCCTCGGAACGTTTCCCTATGAATGGAGAAGGTGGTAGGGCACTCATCCCTCAGAATTATTCCTCTTGAGTATACATTTTTCTCTCTGGTTGCAAGGTGGTAGAACATTATCCCACGGAATCATGCAGCATCCAGAGGAAGGTGGTAGGGCACTCTTCCTTGGAACGTTTCCCTCTGAATAGAGAATGTGGTAGGGCACTCATCCCTCGAAATTATTCCTCCTGAGTATGCGCAACAGAGAGACAAATCCAGGAGTTGCCGACCGGATTTTGTGTCGGGTTTGGCACTATAACCGACATGTGATATCACTAGCCAAATAGGATAGGCATTCATCATATGCATCTCTTATATGCTTGTTTGATTTTATTACTTACAGTTTGCCTAAATGTATAATATGCCTACCTGCTTCTTGAATTACTTGCTATACAAGAATATTACCTATGTATTATTTGTTTGCATATACTTGTGATTTTATCTGGCGTTGAGGAGAATTGAAAGACAGTGGTGATGTCGCACGGAGGTTAGATTGGCGAAGGCTGTGGGATACAACGGTGTGATTAGTATTAGCTAGAAATCCTTTAAGTTTAGATAACCCTGTTTATTGTTTATGGTTTAAGTTATTTATTCTAAGATTGAATATCTGTATTTAATGTGAAGTTCTAGGATTTTTTTTGGCATTTTGGAACCTTATATCTTACATATTGGGCACTGTTACTATACTGAGAACCTCCGATTATCATACCATATGTTGTTGTTATTTTTCAGATGCAGGTCGCAACCCACCACGGTGAGTTTGCGGATATGGTGACAGAGCGGAGGATGGTCTTCCTTATGTTTTATCCTACTTTATTTTGTTGTAGTATTCTCTCACCTTTTGTACATTTAACGTTGTTGCCTTAGAGGCTTTATTTTTGGAAAACTTTGAGAGATAGGTCGTTGCTGTTTTAAATTTCAAAACTTTATTGTGTTCGGTTTGACTAGCCGGCCTAAACTCTGCAAGTTGTGACTGGTCCTCTTTTTGTATATCTTACTTATATATATATATATATCTTGCTTACTTTAATCATTACCTTGTGTATCTTGGAGCTATCTACAAGGTTTTATATGTATTATAATTTGTTCTGTTCGTACCTACGTGCTTAGTTACCGTGTGGGAATGTTTCGCATTTTGTAATTTCGTTTTATGCGACTTTGAGATTTATTCCTTCATCAGACTTCCTAGTTATATATATTCTTGGACATATATTATATGTTATAAGCTTTAGAACTGTCGTGGCACTTTGTTATCCTTTGCCTTACGGCTAGAGGTAAGACTTAGGGTAACGGAGTGTTACATAAGGAGGACGCTTGACTCATATACTGCACCCACTTCTGACTTTTATGGGCGCAGTATAGCTATACCTGCCATTGGTGCAGATAATTTTGAGCTTAAGCCTTAATTGATCACTCTGGTGTAGCAGAATTGCCAGTTTCATGGACTCTCGCAGGAAGATATAATCTTATTCATCTCTAACTTCTTACAGATCTGTGACACTGTGGAGATGAATGGAGTGAATCTTAAAGTCTACAAGCTCATGCTCTTCCCATTTGATGTAAGGGATAGAGCAAAGCAGTGGCTTGATTCTCAGCCCAAGGAGAGCCTAGACACGTAGGACAAGGTGGTCATTGGATTTTTGACCAAATTTTTCCACTTCAAAAGCTGACTAAGCTTAGGGTGAATGTCCAGACCTTTAGACAGAAAGATGGAGAGTCCCTTTACGAAGCCTGGGAGAGATACAAGCTGATGATCAGGAGGTGTCCTCCTGACATGTTTTCTGAATGGACCAGGCTGTAGATCTTTTATGATGGCCTCTCTGAGATGGCCAAGATGTTACTGGACAACTCTGTAGGTGGTTCCTTGCACACGAAGAAGACGCCTGAAGAGGCAAATGAGCTTATTGAGATGGTTGCTAACAACCAATATCTATACATTTCTGAAAGGAACCCTGTGAACTCTGGGACTGTGATGACAAGTCATCTTATGCTAGCTTTTCAAGCATTTTTCACTTGTTTCATTAGGTTTTATGCACTTTCTTGTACTATAACTAAGTGATTTGGAATGGATTTTCATGGTTATGTTAAATCAATCAACCATTATTTAATTAACACAAAATCATAAGGTTTAAGTTAGAATTAGTTCATTTTATGAAGGATTTAGAAACCTTGTGAATTTGGTGATACTTTGATATGTTTATTTGGTTGCTTGTAGGAGAAGAAAAGAAAGAACCATGAAAGCGTGCTCAACCAAAGTGTGGCCCATGATACTAAAGCGTAGCGCTCAACTAAGGAACAAGGAGCGCTCACTAAGCCAGCGCAACGTTCAAAGAGTGAACGCTAGTGGAGAGGCCAAGACACAAGTCCAAGCATAGCGCTCGAATGTACACAACGGAGCGCTCAACAAAAAGCACTCAAACAAGGCCAGCGCTCAATTGAAGAGAGCGCTACGTTCAATTAATTGAACGTTTTCGGGCATGTCTCAAAAGAGAAGCTAGGCGCAACACTCACAAAGTGGTAGCGCCAAGGATCAAAGAGAGGGCAAGGCGCTACAAGGCACCAGCGCTCAAATACCTGAGTGCTACGTTCAAACTAGTGAACGTTTTCATGGCCCATGAAGAGAAAAGCAAAGCTTGCACAAGGCAGCAAAGTAGCGCTATGTTAGAAACTTCCAACTGAGCGCTGAGGAAATTGCAAGCATACAAGGAAACCCACAAAGTGAAACATCCAGGGTTCAAAAAGGGAACCAAACACGAAAGGGGCGCTACGTTCAAAACTCTCTACTGAGCGCTATGTTTGGGCACGAGGAAGGCTCGAAAGGGAAGCACAAGAAGCTTGTGTAGCGCTACGTTCATTCTCCTCACTGAGCGCTCCACTGGAGCTAGCACCCTTGGTCCACTTTCAATCAAAAGCCATCTTAAATCCACTTCTTCACCAATTTGAAAAGCCCACTCCAAGTTCTGAAAACCAAAAATAGAAAGTGTATAAATAGGAGTT
Organism: Arachis stenosperma; assembly: GCF_014773155.1. Taxonomy (NCBI): domain Eukaryota; kingdom Viridiplantae; phylum Streptophyta; class Magnoliopsida; order Fabales; family Fabaceae; genus Arachis; species Arachis stenosperma. Next base: position 75,955,062 of record NC_080377.1, on the reverse strand, counting down.
AATTTGATTTGTAAAGGACCTTTTGCTCATTTTTAGTTGGACCTTTAGCTCATTTATTTAGTTTTCACTTTTAATTTCCATTTGTCTTTGAATTTGGGATTTAGGAATTGGATCTAGCCTGCTATTTTCATTTTCTTTTCTTCTGCAACTTCCACTTTATGTTCTGGGTTTTGAATTGAGATTGAAGAGCTCCATTGATTCTAAATCTGAGAATCACCTTTTACTTTTCTTCTCAATAGTTCTAAGAATTGGATCTAAATCTCCTTTGCTATTTTCATTTTTAATTCATCTGCAATTTCTTTTCTATTTGATTAAAGGAGCAATTGAGATCTATATCTACTTTCTAATCTCATTGCTCTTCTTCGATCATCAATTTCTCTTTTAGAATTTCATAATTGAGCTAAGTTTACTTTTTGTTTGTTTCTTCAAGTAATTTTATATTTCTATTTGGCGAATGAGTTGAATTTCTTCATTTCACAGCTTTCTGATTTATTTTAGCTTGCATTTTCTTGTTCAATTCTGAATCCCAGCACCCAAATCCCTTTACTCTTCAAGCAATTTAAGTTTCTCAGCAATTTAGCTTCAGTAATTTACATTTCTTGCACTTTAAGTTTCTATAATTTACTTTTCTTGAAATCTAAGTTTTAGCTCTTTTTCTTTCTTACACTTTAAGTTTCTGCAATTTACTTCTTCTGCACTTTAGTTTTCAGCCAATTTACATTATGCACTTTAGTTTACTTTCAATTTCACTTCTGTTAATCAAAATCACTCAATTCATCAAATATTTGCTTAACTAAATTTATCACCTAAATAAAGTTGCTCAATCCATCAATCCCTGTGGGATCGACCTCACTCTTGTGAGTAATTACTACTTAATGCGACCTGGTACACTTGCCGGTGAGTTTGTGTGGAATCGTTTTTCCCTCATCAAGTTTTTGGCACTGTTGCCGGGGATTAACTTAGATTGACAATGATTAAGTAGGGTGATAATCTATATTAAGCATTTTCTTTTTATTTTTACTAAGCACATTAACTGTTTGACACATTGTGTCACCTAACCTTCTAACCACATTCTAGCATTAGAATGTCCATGTTTCATTTGGTTTGTTTGTGATTTTTGCAAGTCATGGAGGCTGAGGTGCGTGAAGAGGGAGTGAGCAACAATGCTCAACCTGCAAGAAGGGTGTTGGCCTCTTACACTATCTCCAATCCTAGACATTATGGGAGCAGCATCCTCACCCCCAAATGTTCATGCAAATGATTTTGAGTTGAAGTCTCAACTAATCACTTTAGTGCAGAACAATTGTGCTTATAGAGGTGACTCTCTTGAAGACCCCAACCAACATTTGTCTGTTTTCTTGAGGATTTGTGAAACTGTTAAGACAAATGAGGTACATCCTGACATCTACAAGTTACTTCTATTCCCATTTTCTTTGAGGGACAATGCTGCTCAATGGCTGGAAACCTTTCCCAAGGAGAGCATCAACAATTGGGATGATTTGGTGAGCAAATTCCTATCCAAGTTCTACCCACCTCAAAGGATCATCAAGCTGAAAACAGAGGTGCAAACCTTCATACAAAAGGAGGGAGAATCACTTTATGAGGCATAGGAACGATATAAGACCCTGATAAGGAAATGTCCACCTGAGATGTTCAGTGAGTGGGTGAAACTTCAAAACGTTTATGAAGGATTGACCCTAAAATCAAGAAAAGCATTAGATTACTCCTCTGGAGGTTCACTTCAGATGATGAAAACTGCCCAAGAAGAACAAGATCTCATTGATATGGTGGCCAACAATCAATATTTTTACTCATCTGAGAGGCACCATGACACAAATCCAAAGAGAGGAGCGATGGGACTTGAAGGAGTAAGTGCAATGCTGACTCAAAACAAGCAGATGCATCAACAACTTCAGCAACAAATAGAGATGATTACTAAGAGAATTGATGGACTGCAACTTGCTGCAGTGAATACACAAAGCCAATCTCAAATCTCACATGGATGGAATTGATCTGAAGGAGGTCTTGGGACACTCAACTATGAGCAACAAAGCCTAAACAGATACAAAACATGAACAACACCTCAAGTTCATGCCAACATGACTTCCACGGTGATACACACAATCCATCTTGGAGAACTCATTCTAACGTGAGGTGAGGGACTTCAACTCCAACACAAACAAACACAATCAATCCCCTACTAACAACAACCACTACACACAACCACAAGACACACATACCCAACCTCATCACACTTACAAACCCCCCCCCCCAAAAAATAACTTCTCCATACCACCACTTAATCCACAAAACAACTCCTCCAATTTTTCAAACAATTTCCACCAACAACCATCACAACCCACACAGCCCCATTGACGATGGGATTTTTGACGATTTAGAATTTCACAAATGAATTCTCGTTGCAAGTATAGTTTCTAAACCAATCACTAATCCTTTCATACAAAAAGTTGTTTGTCTCTAAAACAAACCCCTAAATTTATAAACCGAAGTATTCAAACCTCGGGTCGTTCTCCCTAGGAATTACAATAAAGTGTCTTGTTATTGGTTTGAGTTGTTTTGGGGTTTTGATAAGAGGCATGAAAGTAAATGGCGATAAAAAAAATAAACTAACAACTATAAAAGGCTCTTGGCAAGGTATGAAAATTAGAAGTCCTATCCTAGTTATCCTTCTCAATTGTGATGAGAATTGTTCATTGCTACCACTTAGTTAACCCTTACTAGATAAAGGAAAGTCAAGTGGATGAATTGACTTGAGCCACAAGTTCTAACCAACTCCCAAGGAAAGACTAGCTTTAGTGCACTCCAAACCAATTAGCAATCTCTCCAATTGTCAATCAACAAAGGAATTAGATAACTCAAGTGTCACTAATTACTCTACCTAGGCCAAGAGGAACAAAATCTACACTAAAACTAAAAGAGACATTTTAACAAACACATAAAGTGCAATAAAAGTAAACAACATAAATTGCAAGAATTAAAGAGAGATCTAACTACAAAGGCAAGAGATTAACAATGGAAAAGCAAAGAAGAACAATTATTATGAACTACCTCTTATTGAATTGAAAGAAAATGGAAGGAACAATACTAGATCTACAACAAAATGTAAGAACAACATAAAGGAAATTACAATAAAAGAATAGAAGAAGATGAATGTAACAACTAGAAATTAAGAGGATAGAAGTAGAAGAAGATGAATCTAAAATCTAGATCTAAGAACTAAACCTAATCCTAATTCTAGAGAGAAGTGAGAGCTTCTCTCTCTAGAAACTACTTCTAAAACTAAACTAACTAATGGTTAAAAGTTCTAAAGTGTGAAAAGTATGAAAAGTATGTGAAGTATGTTGATTCCCCTTCAATCCTTGGCTTAAATAGCATCAGAAATGAGTTGAATTGGGCCCACAAGGCTTCTAAAATCGCTGGCCACATGTTGCTTTAAGTGAACTAGGTGGTAGCAACGGCGCGTGCGCGTACTTTGCGCGTGCGCGCCACCATACGTGTAGCAACTATGGCAAATCTTATATCGTTTCGAAGCCCCGGATGTTAGCTTTCTAACCCAACTGGAACCGCATCATTTGGACCTCTGTAGCTCAAGTTATGGTCGTTTAAGTGCGAAGGGGTCGGCTTGACAGCTTTCTGGTTCTTTCATTTCTTCATGACTTCTCCAACTTTTCATGCTTCTTTCTTCATTCCCTTGATCCAATCTTTGCCTTCTAAATCTGAAATCACTTAGCAAACATATCAAGGCATCTAATGGAATCAAGGAGAATTAAATTTAGCTATTTTAAGTCCTAAAAAGCATGTTTTCACTCTTAAGCACAATTAAAGGAGAATATAAAAAACCATGCTATTTCATTGAATAAATGTGGGTAAAAGGTGATAAAATCCCCTAAATTCAATACAAGATAAACTGTCAAAACGGGGTTTGTCACCCATCCAGAATCTCAAAGGAACTCCAACTTAGAAATATTGATGAAAAAACTCATCAAAACTCAAGAGATGGCCCGACAAGATCAAGAAGCTTCAATCAAGAATTTTGAGAGACACATGGAACAAATGGCTAAACAAATTGCTGAGATGGGTGAGAAGCAAGCAAAAGCCTTCCCTTGTGCCACTGAAGGCCCAAGAGACAAAGGAAAAGCTACAAAATAGGAGGAGCAAAGCAATTATAGCAGGAAGTGAGAAGACTATGGACAAGGAAGCTATCATTCAAAGAGAACACCATAGAGAAGCTCCACAAGAAGAGACAGAGGAGAGAAGTAAAGAGGATCAGAAGACCAAGAATGCACAAAGCTCAGAAGGAAACAAGAGCATCAATGAACCACAGTTGCAAGAGAAGAAGGAAATGGTGAATCCATATGTCCCCAAACTTCCATACCCTCAGGTTCAAGAAAGAAAACGAGGATAAGCAATACTCAAAATTTCTGGACATATTCAAAACACTCAACATCAATATTCCTTTCTTAGAAGTACTTGAACAGATGCCATTATATGCCAAATTTATGAAAGAAGTGCTAACAAAGAAAAGATCCTTGAAAGAAGGACAAACTGTTGAGATGACAATGGAGTTTAGCGCTATCCTCCAAAGAGGTTTACCAGAGAAGAAAGATGATCCTAGAAGGTTTTATATACCTTGTACCATAGGAAACATAACTATTGAGAAATCATTATGTGACCTTGGTGCAAGCATAAACTTGATGCCTCTATCTCTTATGAGGAAACTTCAAATTCTTGAGCTGAAATCCACTTGAATAGCTCTTCAAATGGCGGACAAATCCATTAAGCAAGCACTGGGAGTTGTGGAGAATGTGCTGGTAAAAGTGGAAAAATTCTTTCTCCCTACTGACTTTGTTATCTTAGATATGGAAGAGGACCCTAACACTCACATCATCCTGGGGAGGCCTTTTCTAGCTACAGGCAGAGCATTGATAGATGTTGAAAAAGGGAAATTGTTGCTAAGAGTGCATGAGGAGCACCTAGAATCTCATGTCTTCAAGACTTTACATGAGCCCACTCAAGAAGAAGAATGCCAGAAGGATAAGGCCAGAGATTATAGCTCAAAGGAGACAATTAAGGAGTCAAATCCAAGTTGTCTAAACCCATGCTTTAAAGAAGTAGAGATGGTGCAACAGACCAAAGAAGTCATGAAGGAACTATACCCAAAACCCCCAGATAAAAAACCATCAAGGCATGAATCATCTTTTGAGGAAGAAAAGAAGAAGAGGCCAAGAGGATGGAGAAACAAGAAAATCTCCACTGAAAGCTTCTCACCAGGGGATAAAGTGATGTTAAACACCCAACCAATGAAGGTGTCTCCATAATTGTCTGAGTTCTATACTGTGAACCAGATCCTTTCACTTGAACACCTAGAGATCATCAAAGAGGAGACCGGAAGAAAGTTCACAGTAAGAGGAGAAAAGCTAAGGCACTATGATTTTCAACCTCCATGATCAAAGGACAAGATGTCAAGCTAGTGATATTAAAAGAGCGCTTGTTGGGAGGCAACCCAACCAGAGGTAGTTTTCTTTCCCTAAACTATTTCAATAAAAAGGTTAAGTAGACTTATTTGTATTGCAAGGAGCTAAGTTTGGTGTTGAATACCAAAATAATTTAAGGGTGAATGAAGGATGCTAAGTTTGGTGTTCCACCAAAAATCTCATTTGAAAACACATTCTCACCTTCTGCATAAATAGTTGCTAGCTCCAAGCAATCAAAGAAACTACTTAGCCATTGTCTGTTTTCTAGTTTTTAGTTTTGTGACCTTCAGCAAAGGCACAAGGTTTCATATAAATGGTTGACTTGTTGCATAAGAAACATTGGCAAGGAACTAAGTTTGGTGTTCACACACCAAAGTAAGTTCAAAAGCCTACAAACAAATTCTACATATTAACTATTTACCTAAGGGCTTGGGAAACAAGCAACTTCTAAGGATTGTGTAGGAAAACATTCAACCTTGAGAAGGAATCTGCATCATCATCCCAAGGAGGTACAACAGAGAGAAATAATGATGACAGAAGAAAAGCTGAGAGACATTCCCAGGTTGTATTGACACTTAATCCTTTTTGCTGTGTTCTAACTTGGAGATTCCTATATGTCTTGCTGAAGTGTTCAATTAGGTGTAAGTGGAGATGTTTGCTAAGAATGCTAGCCTGCATTGTGCTTATTATCAATCATTTGCTTAAATTCTATTTTTTCCCTTCTGCATGAATAAAAGAAAAATGTTTGACACAGAAAGTGATTGTCCAATGTTGTAGGAATTAGAATGAAATTCAGTGGTGGTACTTGTTTGATTTAATGATTAGCTCAATAATAAAAGTTGCATAATTAAATGTTCCTTGATGCGCTGCTATAAAGCCTTTTATTAATGAATATCCCCTTGAGAATGATCAAAGTAAGAAAGAAAAAGAAAAGAAAAGCCAAGAATTGGCAAAGAAACAAACAATAAGGCTAGACACCAATAGCTTGGACCTTAGGACATATGCCTGTGGTGCTTTTGTACTTGGATATGCTTGGACAATTAGGTTCTGAGGAGTATTTTAAAACTTGGCCACTTGGATTAACTAATCTGGGATTGCCAACCGAAAGTTCATTATCAAGAGCAACCTAGTTACAAAGCATTTAGTGATTCAAAGAGATGATGGGCATTAATGTTCCTAGGAAGAAATTGTAAGCCAAGTGTCTGTGGTGAAGAAGTGTTGAGCAAAAATTGTGCCAAAAGGCTGCCGCAACACTTGCCACCAAGCTTTCATTAAGAAATAAGCTTTCTAAGCAAAAGAAAGAAAGAAAAAGCTAACAGGGATCAATCAAAAAGTAAGGCATTATAGTAGCAACTTGATGCAGGTGGAAATTGTCTCTCAACAAATTTCCTTCGGCAAGTGTACCGAATTTGTCGTCAAGTAAAAACTCACAATAGAGTGAGGTCGAATCCCACAGGGATTGATTGATCAAGCAACTTTAATTAGAAGAATGTTCTAGTTGAGCTAATTCAGAATTTGGGTTGAGAATTGCAGAAAATAAAATGGCGGTAATGTAAATAACAGGAAAAGTAAATGCTAGAATTAAAGAGCTGGAAGTAAATGACTGAAATTAAATTGCAGAATTGTAAATGGGAATGGGGTGTTTGCTCATGAAAGTAAACGCAGGAATTAAAGAGAATGGGTGAGATCAAAATTGGGGAGTTCATTGGGCGCAGGAGATGTTGCAATTCTCCGGATCAAGTTCATTTTCATCTTTTTCTCAATCAATGCACTCATTGATCTCCTTGGCAATCTTAATTAATTGAATTACAACTTCTTGCAATTCAATCTCTCAAATTTTGATCAATAGCCAATTCCTTGGTCAATTGCTCATGAGAAGAGATGAAGTGTGGTCACTGATTATACCACATGCATTTCCCAAATCAAGTATTGAGAGGATTATAGTCACATATCCATCCAAACCCAATTTGGTCCAGCATGAGAAAGCATTTCTAGCTTGATCTCTTCATTCCTCTTTCAAGGTTCAGAAGAGATCCAAGTTTGAATAGTTTCTTTTCCAAGATAACTACCCAATGGGATGAAGATCGAAAGCTTTCAAGTAAAATCAAGAGAAAAGAGAGAAGAAGAATAAGGAAAACTAGTATTGATCCATCAATTTACAACAGAGCTCCCTAACCCAATGAAAAGGGTTTAGTTGTTCATAGCTCTAGAAAATGAAAACAAAGATGGAGAATACATCCTGGAACTAGAAGAACAGAGAAGGTAAAAATACAGAGAGTAATGCTTCCAACTTTCCAGCTTCCAGAACTTCCCACTAATTCAAAGCTACTCATATATATACTACTCTTCTCAGCTTCTAGTTGGTTCTTCAAGTCTTGGGCCTTTGGATCTTGAGTTTGAAGCAGTTCTCTTCTTCATTTGGGCTTGGTTTTACTTGCAGAGAGAAAGTGTGAAGTGGGCAGAGACTTTAGCTCAGGACGTTAGGGGTGTTAACGTTTAGTGAAAGTATGAGTTCGAGAACGTTAGTGACATTCAACATTGTCACTAACGTTCCAATGTACCCCTTTGCCTCACGTTAGAGCCCACGTTAACTAGGTTAACGTGGCTTCTAACGTGGCCTTGCCAACCTTCGAGAACGTTAGTGACATTCAACATTGTCACTAACGTTCCAATGTGCCCCTATGTCTCACGTTAGAGTCCACGTTAACTAGGTTAACGTGGCTTCTAACGTGGCCATTCTTAGCCATCCCCGACGTTAGTGACAATGTTGAGTGTCACTAACGTTGGCTCATCATTCACTCATCAACGTTAGCTTCCACGTCAACTAAGTTAACGTGGAAGTTAACGTGGCTCCTTGGGGTTTTGTGGTTGCTTCCAACGTTAGTGACAATGTTGGGTGTCACTAACGTTGTCGACCACCCTTGCCTCTTACGTTAGCTCCCACGTTAACCAAGTTAACGTGGAAGTTAACGTGGTACATTGCATCTTAGGCCAACGTTAGTGACAATGTTGAATATCACTAACGTTGGCTTCCTTCCCCTTTTTAACGTTAGAGGCCATGTTAACTAAGTTAACGTGGCCACTTACGATCATTGGCCAACGTTAGTGATAATGTTAAGTGTCACTAACGTTGGCTCAAAGTCCCTTCTTCACGTTAGAGTTCACGTTAACTTAGTTAACGTGACTCTTAACGTGGGCAATGATGGCTTCAAGAGCGTTATTGGCAATCATTTTTCTCATTAACTTTACAAGTTACCTCCCATTCCACGTTAGTGGCCACGTTAATTAGATTAACATGACTGCTAAGTGGTTCTTCCTTGCTTCCTTTGGTCCTGAAATCAAGCAATAGAGTGCATCAAAGTTCTAATCCAAGTCATAGGTAATGCAACATACAATTTGTCACTAAACTCATGCAAAATCCTCATGAAATCATGTAAAATGCACAATGTATGCTTGAATCAAGGTGTAAGTGAATATCTACCCAAAACTAGCTTATTTCCTAAGGAAATGCATGAAACTACCTTAAAAACAGTAAAGAAAAGGTCAGTGAAACTGGCCAAGATGCCCTGGCATCACAACTCTAGTGAACTATCAAAGAGACATTCCATATCAGATAGCTAAGAATAATTGAGCTACATTTGTCTGCATAAAACCCCATGAACCAAGTTTAATTATCTGCTAAATAAGGACATGTATGCTTCTCTGTTTTATTTCATTTCTTCTTATGTTTAGTGCTTGCTTGGGGACAAGCAAGATTTAAGTTTGGTGTTGTGATGACAAGTCATCTTATACTAGCTTTTCAAGCATTTTTCACTTGTTTCATTAGGTTTTAAGCACTTTCTTGAACTATAAGTAAGTGATTTGGAGTGGATTTTCATGGTTATGTTAAATCAATCAACCATTATTTAATTAACACAAAATCATAAGGTTTAAGCTAGAATTAGTTAATTTTATGAAGGATTTAGAAACCTTGTGAATTTGGTGATACTTTGATATGTTTATTTGGTTGCTTGTAGGAGAAGAAAAGAAAGAACCATGAAAGCATGCTCAATCAAAGCGTGGCCCATGATACTAAAGCGTAGCGCTAAACCAAGGAACAAGGAGCGCTCACTAAGCCAGCGCAGCGTTCAAAGAGTGAACGCTGGTGGAAAGGCCAAGACACAAGGCCAAGCATAGCGCTCGAATGTACACAACAGAGCGCTCAACAAAAAGCACTCAAACAAGGCCAGCGCTCAATTGAAGAGAGCGCTACGTTCAATTAATTGAACGTTTTTGGGCATGGCTTAAAAGAGAAGCTAGGCGCAACACTCACAAAGTGGTAGCACTAAGGATCGAAGAGAGGGCAAGGCGCTACAAGGCACCAGCGCTCAAATACCTGAGCGCTATGTTCAAACTAGTGAACGTTTTCATGGCCCATGAAGAGAAAAGTAAAGCTTGCACAAGGCAGCAAAGTAGCGCTATGTTGGAAACTTCCAACTGAGCGCTGAGGAAATTTCAAGCATACAAGAAAACCCACAAAGTGAAATAGCCAGGGTTCAAAGAGGGAACCAAGCACGAAAGGGGCATTACGTTCAAAACTCCCCACTGAGCGCTATGTATGGGCACGAGGAAGGCTCGAAGGAGGGGGCACAAGGAGCATGTGTAGCGCTACGTTCATTCTCCTCACTGAGCTCTCCACTGGAGCTAGCACCCTTGGTCCACTTTCAATCAAAAGCCATCTTGGATCCACTTCTTCACCAATTTGAAAAGCCCACTCCAAGTTCTAAAAACCAAAAATAGAAAGTGTATTAATAGGAGTTAATTTGATTTATAAAGGACCTTTTACTCATTTTTAGTTGGATCTTTAGCTCATTTTTTTAGTTTTCACTTTTAATTTCCATTTGTCTTTGAATTTGGGATTTGGGAATTGGATCTAGCCTGCTGTTTTCATTTTCTTTTCTTCTGCAACTTCTACTTTATGTTCTGGGTTTTGAATTGAGATTGAAAAGCTCCATTGATTCTAAATCTGAGAATCACCTTTTACTTTTCTTCTCAATAGTTCTAAGAATTGGATCTAAATCTCCTTTGTTGTTTTCATTTTTAATTCATCTGCAATTTCTTTTCTGTTTGATCAAAGGAGCAATTGAGATCTAGATCTGCTTTCTAATCTCATTGCTCTTCTTCGATCATCAATTTCTCTTTTAGAATTTCATAATTGAGCTAAGTTTACTTTCTCTTTGTTTCTTCAAGTAATTTTACATTTCTGTTTGGTGAATGAGTTGAATTTCTTCATTTAACAGCTTTCTGATTTACTTTAGCTAGCATTTTCTTGTTCAATTCGGAATCCCAGCACCCAAATCCCTTCACTCTTCAAGCAATTTAAGTTTCTCAGCAATTTAGATTCAGCAATTTACATTTCTTGCACTTTAAGTTTCTGCAATTTACTTTTCTTGTAATCTAAGTTTCAGCTATTTTACTTTCTTGCACTTTAAGTTTCTGTAATTTACTTTTTCTGCACTTTAGTTTTCAGCCAATTTACATTCTGCACTTTAGTTTACTTGCAATTTCACTTCTGTTAATCAAAATCACTCAAATCATCAAATATTTGCTTAACTAAATTCATGACCTAACTAAAGTTGCTCAATCCATCAATCCCTGTGGGATCGACCTCACTCTTGTGAGTAATTACTACTTGATGTGACTCGGTACACTTGCCGGTGAGTTTGTGTAGAATCGTTTTTCCCTCATCAGACTACTCAGAAGAAAAGAGTCATAGAGGTGGACACACTGGATACCATTTTGGCTCAAAATAAGATCATGTTCCAGCAAATTAGTATGATCTCTTAGCACTTGATTGGGATGTAAGTCTCAGCTGTTAACACTCAAGATGCATCCTATGACATGACTGAAAGCTACAACCAAGAGGACGCTTATGGCTATGCTCAACCTACCACTGAGCAAATAAATTATATGGGAAATCCCTCCAGAAACCTCAATAATGATCCCTATGCCAATACATTCAATCAGGGATGGAGGAACCACCCTAACTTTGGGTGGAGAGAGCAGCCACAGAAGCCCCAAAAAAATTTCAACAACAACCAGGGTGTCTCCAATCAGAATGGGTTTAACAACCAGCAACTTCATCCATCTCAGCAGCAACAAGGACACTCTCAGAGCCAAGACACTCCTGACTTAGCCACAATAGTTTCTGAACTTTGCAAGACCACTCACAGCTTTTTGCAAGAGACAAGAGCTTCAATTCAGAACTTAGAAGTACAAGTGGGTCAGTTGAGCAAGAGAATACCTGAGAGACCTCCTGACACTCTTCCCAATAACACAGAAGCAAATCCAAGGGAAGAGTGTAAGGCCCTTGCCATGGCCAAGGAGGCCGAGTGGTGCACGAAAATTACACTCAGACTTTGTAATTCCGGACAACTAACCAGCAAGTGCACTAGGTCGTCCAAGTAATACCTTACGTGAGTAAGGGTCGATCCCACAGAGATTGCCGATTTGAAGCAAGCTATGGTTATTTTATTATTCTTAGTCAGGATATCAATAGTGGTTCTTAGATTTAATTGCGAAAAGTAAAACAGCATGAATTAAATGATACTTGTTGTGTAGTAATGAAGAACAGGTTGAGGTTTTGGAGATGCTTTGTCCTCTGAATTTCTGCTTTCCTACTGTCTTCTTCTTCCCGCATGCAGGTCTCCTTCCATGGCAAGCTGTATGTTGGTGGATCACCGTTGTCAATGGCTACCAGCCGTCCTCTCAGGGAAAAGGGTCTATGTACATGGCTAATCATCTGTTGGTTTTCACTAATGTTGGAATAGGATCCATTGATCCTTTTGCACACTGTCACTGCGCCCAGCATTCATGAGTTTGAAGCTCGTCACAGTCATCCCTTTCCAGATCCTACTCGGAATACTAACGATCGGATTTCTATTGGTAAAGAAATTCACAAATATAATCGCGTTGTAAGTATAGTTTCTAAACCAACAAAAATCCTTTCGTACAAAATTTTTGGTTGTCACAAGTAATAAAATCCAATAAAATTTATAAACCGAAATATTTAAACCTCGGGTTGTCTTCTCAAGGAATTGCAGGGAAGTATGATTTATTATTGGTTATGAAAAAAGGTATATTTTAGTGTTTTTAAAATAGAGAACATGCAATTTAAATGGCAAACAAAATCCTAAATCCTTTAAGAGGAATCCTAATCATAAATCCTAAGAAAGAGGAGAGAGCCTCTCTCTCTCTCTCTAAAAACTACATCTAAAAACCTAAAATTATGAATTATCAGCTTATGCTCCGTATGAATTGAGTCACTTCATGTTCCTTGACTTTATTCTGTGTTTCTGTGCCGAAAATTGGGTCAAAACGTGGCCCAAAATTGTCCCCAGCATTTCCTGAATTTTTTGCAGATCGCGCATGTCACGCATACGCATCGGTCACGAGTACGCGTCGTTTGACGATTTTCCTCTCCATGCGTGTGCGTCAGGCACGCGCTCGCGTCAGGCACGCGCTCATGTCGTTTGCGCGAACTCCAATCCACGCGTACGCGTCAAGCACGCGTACGCGTCGCTATGATTTTGTCTAAATCACGCGCACGCGTCAGCCATGCGTGTGCGTCGCTGTTTGCTGGTTGTCTCCTTTATTTCTTGTGCTCCTTCCCTTTTTGCAGGCTTCTTCTCCATTCTCTAAGCCATTCCTGACATATGAAGCCTGAAACACTTAACACACGGATCACGGCATCGAATGGTATAAAGGAAAATTAAAATACACAATAAAAAGATCTCTAGGAAGCAGGTTTTCAACCATGGAATAAGTTTGGGAAGGAATTGTAAAATCATGCAAATCATATGAATAAGTGGGCAAGAATTTGATAAAAACCACTCAATTAAACACAATATAAACCATAAAATAGTGGTTTATCAACCTCCCCACACTTAAACATTAGCATGTCCTCATGCTTAGCTTAAGGAGATAAAATAAATGAGTAGGGAAAAAGCAAGACTCATGCAATGAAACCTATGAATGTGAATGCAACTACATGCTAAGATGTTACTTGGTTAAAAGCAAACAAGTTCTTCAAGACAAATACAAACCAAATTCCACTAATTCAAATCGTACAATAAAAAGCAAGTAAACTTGTAAGAAGATAGCTCATGAAAGCAGGGAGCATAGAATTAAGCACTGAACCCTTACTGGTAGTGTATATTACTCTAACTCTCAAGTGTCTAGGGTCAATCACTCTACTCTTCCCTAGTCATGCTTTCTCAACCTTGTTCTTCATCTAACCAATCAACAAATATTTAGCATACCAATGCAAATATCATGAGGTCTTTTTAGGGTTGTAATGAGGCTGAGGTAAAGGTAAGGATACATGTATGGCCAAGTGAGCTATAATATGAATCTTTGACTAACCTAAGCTCTTACCTAACACACACACATTCTCTATGTAATTCTAAAAATCACACCTAGCCACCCATAATTCCCACTTTTGTATAATTCCCATACTCATGTACCAAATTTTTTTATATTTCTTTACTTTTATCACATGTGCATTGATCTTTATTAAAGCTTAACATTGGGGTAATTTTATCCCCTTATTCACTTACTTATTATTATTATTTTTTGAAATCATAACTTATCAATGCACATGGATTTTTAATTTTTTAGTTATTTTGGTTTTTTTCATGAGTATGTTCCCAAATTCCCAATATTCGAATAAATTAGAAATATGATACATTCCCTTATTAACCCATGTTTCCATAGTTTCCCCACACTTAGTTGATGTACAATCTCTATCTTAAGCTAACCAAAGATTCAATTGGGGTATTTAATTGTTTTTCCGCTTAAGGCTAGTGATGTGGTAAAATATAGAATAAATGGGATTAAAAGGCTCAAAGTGGCTAACAAGGGTGACATAAAAGGGTAGGCTTATTTGGAAAAAGTGAGCTCAAACAAGTAATGGCCTCAATCATATGCAAGCATGTAAATACACTAAATAATGGACATATAGAATGGAACAAAACAAAAATTGCAATCATAGAGAAGAAAACACAAGAATAAAATATTTATGGTTAAATAATGTAACCATATAAATAAGCTCAAAATCTCACAGGTTGTGTGTTCTTTGGCTCAAAAAACCATGTTCTAAATACAACTTTAAACAAATTTAACACAGAGAAATTTTTAATTTTTAATTTAAATTAGTGAAATTTTTCAAAAATAGGGTCCTAGAAAGAAACTTGTTATTTTTCAACTAAGTAGTACTTAAATGCAAACAATCAACTACACATGCAATCTATTATGCAATGCAACAACGAACTAATAAAGAAAATAAGACATTGGTGTTGAGAAAAGAATAACTAACCCATAGAGATCGATATAGACCTCCCTACACTTAAAGATTACACTCGGTGCATGCGGAGATGTGCAGGTGGGCGGGGGTTATGGTCAGTGACGGATCCAAAAAATTTTGGTAGTGGGGGCAAAATTTATATCACATCATAATTATTTTTATAATAAAAATAATATATGTATATAAAAAATTAAATATTAAATTATTTATTAATTATTATATATATGTGTATAAATATATGTATTGTTTAACTTATTTTTAATGTGTATTTATATTTTAATATATATTTTATACAAATAATTATTTTTTATGTACATATAACATAATTATTGTTATGATTATATTTTATTATTGTAAAATATGATTAGCTTTCAAAATATCTAATATATAAATTACAATACTAAAATAGTAATTTAAATAATAATATATAATTTAAATTTCTATTATTTTAGGTTTTATATTTTAAAAAATTAAATAATTTTTCTGTTAACTACCATCAAAATTTCTCTCTTTTGTATATATTACTAAATAATTATTTAAAAATTCACTTCCTAACACAATTAGAAGTCGACTCTTATTTAAATTTATAGTTAAAAAAGTTCTTTCAATTAATACAGTTGCTATGCAAAAATTAAAGCTAATTTGAAAAGAAGATAAATAATATTTTTTTGAGTTGATTTTTAAAAAAGAACACTAATTTTGTTTAAATTTGAGAATTGATCATTCTAAGTTTTAACGAATTTCTAATATAAAAATTTTAAATTGACGATTAAATACCAAAAGTTGAGTAAAAATTTATTGTGGGGTCAAATTTAATAATCTAATAGGGACAAATAAATATTATTATCATATACTACTAAAAAAAATTCCAAATTGTAGTGGGGGCGCTTGCCCCCACAACAATGTATGTAGAACCGTCCCTGGTTATGGTTTCTCAACCGGTGCTCCTTTCGTTCCGCTCTTCGCCGGTGGTTTGTTAGAGGCTTTCTCTTTACCCTTTTTGGTGGCCATCCTGAAAGAGAAAAGAGAAGTAGCATGTAAGTCCAAGGGTTAGAGCAAGGAAGAGGACAGTGCAAGTAATAATCGATGCCCAGGTAAGAAAAATAGTGAACAAAAGACATGGTCGCGATTCCATGTGATCAGTTCGTCAATGGAAATATAGCAAGGCATGGTAAGTATTGGATGCAAGATGTTTATTAGCATGCTGGCAAAGGCATGAGTAGCATAGATCAAGTATCAAAAATTAAAAATGTATTATTACTCGTAACAAACCAACAATTAATATGAATTGTCAAACAACTCCATAATAATCCACAAGCAATAGTATAAGACCCAAATAAAGTTCCAACACCAACATAAAAATGCATGAAAAAGAAAGAAAAAGAGACCATAAATAATTATGCTAAAAAGAAAATTAAGAAGAAAGAAAAATAATTAAATACAGTAATTAAAAGATGAATGAAAGTATGCAAATAAATTAAGTAGAAGAAAGTGAAAGAGAATAGGGATGAGAAGTTAAAGGGATGAAGAAGAAGTAAGTAAGAAAGGAGGAAGGAAAAATTAGGATTGGGGAAGAAAAGATAAGATTTCTAGCGCTGAGCTGGATAAACTGTGCGTCGCATGCGACGCGGACGCGTGGGTCACGCGTTCGCATGGTATCCAAAATCTTCAAGTGTCGCGTGACTTGATTTGCACTAGTGACGCGAGAGCAGCTGCGCGCTCGCGCAACTCTCTATCTCAAACGCCTATTTGCCAAAATTTAGGGTGACGCGTGTGCGTGGGTGACACTCACGCGTGCATGGCCTTTCTTTTAAAATGACGCGAACGCGTGGGGCACGCCTTCGCGTGGTAGGGCTTGTGCTTCTAGCATGGTTCCAGCCCCACTCCATCACACTTGCTGCCATACACTCATTTACGTTGATTTAGCGGGGTCACGCATGCGCGTGGGTGACGTGCACGCGTGGATCGCTGGATTCGCAAACGACGCGGACGCGTCAGAGACGTGTTCGCGTGGGCGTGTTTGTGCCTGAGGCACGCCTCCAGCCACGTTCCCGCGTGACTTTCTGTTCAATTTTTTCTTTTCTTTCTAATGCACCTATGACGCGGACGCATCAGCGATGTTGGCGCGTCACGTGCTTCCCTTTTTTTATGCAAAATGTAGAATACAGTATGCAGATGCGGATGCAGATATTATGAATAATTCCAGGTTCAATAAAATAAAATAAAACTAAAAAACAAACAAAACTAAATAAAATTATAATTGAAAAAAGAACGATCATACCATGGTGGGTTGTCTCCCACCTAGCACTTTTAGTTAAAGTCCTTAAGTTGGACATTTGGTGAGCTCCCTGTTATGGTGACTTGTGCTTAAATTCATCCAAAAATCTCCACCAATGTTTGGAATTCCAGTAGCCTCCGGGATCCCAAACTTTGCTTTTGCACTCGTCTTCAAGTTGATCATCATTGTTCCCGCCGGGTGGCAAGCAATTTGAATTCTCACTGAAGCATCCAAACAGCTTCCTAGACCCAGTCAGTTGAGCTTTACACCAACCTTTACATTTAAACTTTGAGCTTTCCACCATATTTAATCTTGCATGACGACTCCTACCACTAACCATCTTCCTCTTATTCTTAAAGCCACAAAGAGCTCTAAATTACCCATCCATCTCAAGCAAAGCATACTCAAGTGGGATAATTAAGCTCAGAGATGAGAGATTTACCCACTTGAATGAAGGGATGGATGGTGATGGCTTTGGGGGAGAAGTGATGAGCGGATAATTTATACGCTTTTTGGCATTGTTTTTATATAGTTTTTAGTAAGTTTGAGCTACTTTTAGGGATGTTTTCCTTAGTTTTTATGTTAAATTCACATTTCTGGACTTTACTATGAGTTTGTGTGTTTTTCTGTGATTTCAGGTAAATTCTGACTGAAATTGAGGGATTTGAGCAAAACTCTGAAAAAGGCTGACAAAAGGACTGCTGATGCTGTTGGATTCTGACCTCCCTGCACTCGAAATGGATTTTCTGGAGCTACAGAACTCCAAATGGCGCGCTCTCAACGGCGTTGGAAAGTAGACATCCAGGGCTTTCCAGCAATATATAATAGTCCATACTTTATTCGAATATTGACGACGTAACTTGGCGTTAAACGCCAAGTTCATGCTGCTGTCTGGAGTAAAACGCCAGAAAAACGTCATGATTCGAAGTTAAACGCCCAAAACACGTCATAACCTGAAGTTTGACGCCAAGAAATGCCTCTACACGTGGATTGATCAAGCTCAGCCCAAGCACACACCAAGTGGGCCCCGGAAGTGGATTTATGCATCAATTACTTACTCATGTAAACCCTAGTAGCTAGTCTAGTATATATAGGACACTTATCTATTGTATTAGACATCTTTGGTCTCAGTTTTATTTTATTCTTCATCTTAGGAGATCATTGATCACGTTTAGGGGGCTGGCCATTCGGCCATGCCTGGACCTCTTTCACTTATGTATTTTCAACGGTGGAGTTTCTGCACACCATAGATTAAGGGTGTGGAGCTCTGCTGTACCTCAAAGATTAATGAAGTTCTATTTTCTTTTATTCAATTCTCTATCTTATTCTTATTCCAAGATATTCATTCGTACCCAAGAACATGATGAATGTGATGAGCTAATAACTCTCATCATCATTCTCACTCATGAACGCGCGTGATTGACAACCACTTCCGTTCTACATGCAACAAGGCTTGAATGTGTATCTCTTAGATTCCCCAACAGAATCTTCGTGGTATAAGCTAGATAGATGGCGGCATTTGTCTGGATCCGGAAAGTCCAACCTTGTCTGTGGTGTTCCGAGTAGGATCCTGGGAATCCGGAAAGTCTCACCTTGTCTGTGGTATTCCGAGTAGGATTCCGTTCATGAATGACTGTGACGTGCTTCAAACTTTAACCTGCTGGGCGTTGGTGACAAACGCAAAAGAGGGATTCTATTCCAGTAGGAGCGGGAACCAACCGGTGATTGGCCGTACTGTGACAGAGTGCGTGCATTAGCTTTCACTGCGAGGATGGGATGTAGCTATCAACCATGGGTGATGCCTCCAGACTGGTTAGCTGTGCGAGTGACAGCCGCACAGGTTATTTCCCCGAGAGGAATGAAAGTAGCCACAGCTGATAGTGAACCCCTATACAAAGCTTGCCATGGAAAGGAGTAAGAAGGATTGAGTAGAAGGAATAGGAGAGCAGGCGTCCGAGAGCTCTGCAGCACCTCCATTCCGCTTATCTGAAATTCCTACCAATGAATCTACATAAGTATCTCTATCCTTTTTATTATTCCTTTTTATTTAACAATCCAATTATCACTATTACCCTTTAATCTGCCTAACTGAGATTTGCAAGGTGACCATAGCTTGCTTCATACCAACAATCTCTGTGGATTCGACCCTTACTCACGTAAGGTTATTACTTGGACGACCCAGTACACTTGCTGGTTAGTTGAACGGAGTTGTGAATTCCAATAAAGAAAACCTCACACAGGTGCTGCCCCTTAGAAGCCTTCATCTCAAAATAAACAGTGTCCTAAGGGTATATTCATACTAAAGCTCAAAAGATAGATTCCATACAAACTTAAGGATGTTGAATCACAATTTCGTCCACCAAGTTTTTGGCGCCGTTGCCGGGGATTGTTTCGAATTAGAAAAGAAGGAATCACAATTTCGTCCACCAAGTTTTTGGCGCCGTTGCCGGGGAACAATCAATTTCGAACAACAATTTCACAATTGTTTCCAGACCACAATGGTGCCAAGTTTTAATCCGGCAACAACACCAAGTTTTTGGCGCCGTTGCCGGGGATTGTTCGAGTATGGACAACTGACGGTTCATCTTGTTGCTCAGATTAGGTAATTTTCTTTTCAAAAATCTTTTTCAAAATTTTTCTTTTTATTTTTCATTTTTCTTCACATTATTTTCGAAAATAATTAATAAAAATCCAAAAAAAAAATTAGAAAATCATAAAATCCAAAAATATTTTGTGTTTCTTGTTTGAGTCTTGTGTTAATTTTTAAGTTTGGTGTCAATTGCATGCTTTAAAAATTTTTTTCTTGCATTTTTCGAAAATCTCATGCATTCATAGTGTTCTTCATGATCTTCAAGTTGTTCTTGATAAGTCTTCTTGTTTGATCTTGATGATTTCTTGTTTTGTGTCTTTTCTTGTTTTTCATGTGCATTTTTTCATTCATATTTTCCATGCATTAAAAATTTCTAAGTTTGGTGTCTTGCATGTTTTCTTTGCATTAAAAATTTTTCAAAATTATGTTCTTGATGTTCATCATGATCTTTAAAGTGTTCTTGGTGTTCATCTTGACATTCATAGCATTCTTGCATGCATCTTGTGTCTTGATCCAAAATTTTTATGTTTTGGGTCATTTTTGTGTTTTTCTTTAAAAAAAAAAATTTAAAAAATCAAAAATATCTTTTCCTTATTTCTCTCCAAATTTTCGAAATTTTGGGATTGACTTGGTCAAAAATTTTCAAAATTAGTTGTTTCTTACAAGTCAAGTCAAAATTTCAATTTTAAAAATCTTAACTTTTCAAAATCTTTTTCAAAAATCATATCTACTTCATTTTTTATATAATTTTCGAAAATTTCAAAAATTATTTTTCAAAATATTTTCAAAATCTTTTTCTTATCTTTTATATCTAATTTTCGAAAATTAGCTAACAATTAATGTGATTGGTTCAAAAATTTGAAGTTTGTTACTTTCTTGTTAAGAAAGGTTCAATCTTTAAGTTCTAGAATCTTATCTTGTAGTTTCTTGTTAGTTAAGTCATCTTAAAAATCAAATCTTTTTCAAAATATCTTTTTCTTAAAAATCTTTTTATCTTTTAATTTATCTTTTTCAAAAATTTTTATATTTTTCAAAATTTGATTTCAAAATATCTTATCTAACTTACTATCTTCTTATCTTTTTCAAATTTGATTTCAAATCTTTTTCAATTAACTAACTAACTTTTTGTTTGTTTCTTATCTTTTTCAAAACCACCTAACTACTTTTCTCTTTCCTATTTTCGAAAATATCTCTCTCTTTTTCAAAAATTCTTTTTAATTAATTAATTGTTTCATGTTTTAATTTTAATTACATTTTATCTCTAATTTTCGAAAATCTCTAACCCCTTTTCAAACATTATTTTCGAAATTCCTCTTCTCTTTTCTTATTCTATTTAATTATTTAATTACTAACACTTCTCTTCACCTCTCTTCATCCATAAATCCGAATCCATTCTTCATTCTTCTACCACCTTTCTTTTTCTACTAACATAAAGGAATCTCTATACTGTGACATAGAGGATTCCTCTTCTTTTCTTGTTTTCTTCTCTTTCATATGAGCAGGAACAGGGATAAAGTCACTCTTGTTGAAATTGATCCAGAACCTGAAAGGACTCTGAAGAGAAAATTAAGAGAAGCTAAAATACAACAATCCAGAAATAACCTTTCAGAAACACTAGCACAAGAGGTGATGGCCGAAAATAATAATAATGATGCAAGGAGAATGCTTGGTGACTTCACTAAGCCAACATCCAAGTTTGATGGAAGAAGCATCTCCATTCCTGCCATTGGAGCCAATAACTTTGAGCTTAAGCCTCAACTAGTTGCTTTAATGCAACAAAACTGCAAGTTTTATGGACTTCCATCTGAAGATCCTTACCAGTTTTTAACTGAGTTCTTGCAGATCTGTGACACTGTAAAGACAAATGGAGTTAATCCTGAAGTCTACAGACTCTTGCTTTTCCCTTTTGCTGTAAGAGACAGAGCTAGAGTATGGTTGGATTCACAACCTAAGGATAGCCTGGACTCATGGGATAAGCTTGTCACTGCATTCTTGGACAAATTCTTTCCTCCTCAAAAGCTGAGCAAGCTGAGAGTGGATGTTCAAACCTTCAAACAAAAAGATGGTGAATCCCTCTATGAAGCTTGGGAAAGATACAAGCAGCTGACCAAGAGATGTCCATCTGACATGTTTTCAGAATGGACCATATTAGATATATTCTATTATGGTCTCTCTGAATTTTTGAAAATGTCATTGGACCATTCTGCAGGTGGATCTATTCACCTGAAGAAAACGCCTGAAGAGGCTCAAGAACTCATTGACATGGTTGCAAACAACCAATTCATGTACACTTCTGAGAGGAATTCCGTGAATAATGGGGTACCTCAGAAGAAAGGAGTTCTTGAAATTGATGCTCTGAATGCCATATTGGCTCAGAACAAAATGTTGACTCAACAGGTCAACATAATCTCTCAAAATTTGAATGGCTTGCAACATGCATCCAACAGTACTAGAGAGGCAGCTTCTGAAGAAGCTTATGATCCTGAGAACCCTGCCATGGCAGAGGTTAATTACATGGGTGAACCTTATGGAAACACCTATAACCCAACATGGAGAAATCATCCAAATTTCTCATGGAAGGATCAACAAAAACCTCAACAAGGTTTTAACAATGGTGGACGCAACAGGCTGAATAATAGTAAGCCATATCCATCATCTTCTCAGCAACAGACAGAGAACTCTGAACAAAACACTTCTAATTTAGCCAATATAGTCTCTGATCTGTCAAAAGCCACTTTCAGTTTCATGAATGAAACAAGATCCTCCATTAGAAATTTGGAGGCACAAGTGGGCCAGCTGAGTAAGAAAGTCATTGACACTCCTCCCAGTACTCTCCCAAGCAATACAGAAGAGAATCCAAAAGGAGAGTGCAAGGCCATTGATTTAATCAAAGTGGCCGAATGCACCAAGGAGGAAGAGGACGAAAATCCCAGTGAGGAAGACCTCCTGGGACGTCCTTCAAGCAAGAAGGAGTTTCCTATTAAGGATCCTGAGGAATCTGAGGCTCATCTAGAGACCATAGAGATTCCTTTAAATCTCCTTCTGCCATTCATGAGCTCTGAAGAATATTCATCCTCTGAAGAGAATGAAGATGTGACTGAAGAGCAAGTTGCTCAATATTTAGGAGCTATCATGAAACTGAATGCCAAGTTATTTGGTAATGAGACTGGGGAAAGTGAACCTCCCTTGCTCATTAGTGAACTGGATACTTGGATTCAGAGAACTCTACCTCAAAAGAAACAAGATCCTGGCAAGTTCTTAATACCTTGCACCATTGGCACTATGAGCTTTGAAAGAGCTCTATGTGATCTTGGATCAGGAATAAATCTTATGCCACTCTCTGTAATGGAGAAGCTGGGAATCATTGAGGTACAACCTGCCTTGTTCTCATTACAACTGGCAGACAAGTCAGTGAGACAAGCTTATGGGTTAGTAGAGGACGTGCTAGTAAAGGTTGAAGGCCTTTACATCCCTACTGATTTCATAATCCTAGACACTAGGAAGGAAGATGATGAATGCATCATCCTAGGAAGACCTTTCCTAGCCACAGCAGGAGCTGTGATAGATGTCAACAGAGGTGAATTAGTCCTTCAATTGAATGGAGAATATCTTGTGTTTCAAGCACATGGCTATCCCTCTGTGACAAAAGAGAGCAAGCATGAAGAGCTTCTCTCAGTTCAGAGTCAAGAAGAGCCCACACAGTCAAACTCTAAGTTTGGTGTTGTGAGGCCACAACCAAACTCTAAGTTTGGTGTCCAAACCCCATATCCAAACTCTAAGTTTGGTGTTGGGAATACCACACTTAAATTGACCTGATCACCTTGTGGCTCCATGAGAGCCACTGTCAAGCTATTGACATTAAAAGAAGCGCTTGTTGGGAGGCAACCCAATTTTATTCATCTAATTTTATTTTATTTTGTTTCTTTGTTATTTTTGTGTTTTATTAGGTACATGATCATGAGGAGTCACGAAAAAATCAAAAAAATTAAAAACAGAGTCAAAAACAGAAGAAAAAAATTTTTTCACCCTGGAGGACGCACGGGCTGGCGTTCAGCGCCCAGAAGGAGCATCTGGCTGGCGTTCAACGCCAGAACAGAGCATCTTTCTGGCGTTGAACGCCCAAAACAAGCAACAACCCGGCGTTAAACGCCAGGTTGCGCACACAGAGGACAATCTGGCGCTGAACGCCAGAAACAAGCATGAAACTGGCGTTCAACGCCAGAAACATGCATAACATGGGCGTTTAACGCCCAGCACGTGCATCAATGGGCGTTTAAACGCCAGAATGATGCATGAAGGCATGTTACATGCCTATATGGTGAAGGAATGGTATTTGTTTTCACCTCAGGATCTGTGGACCCCACAGGATCCCCACTACAGGATCTGTGGACCCCACAGGATCCCCACTACAGGATCTGTGGACCCCACAGGATCCCCACCTACCACATTTCTTTTAATCCTAATCACACTCTTCTAATCCAAATCTCATTCTCAATGTCACACTTCCCAAAAACCTTCACCTATCACCTCAATTCCTCTTCCCAATTACCCCATTCACCATTCACATCATCCCCTCTTTCCCATACACCCCACCTACCCCCACTACTTTCAAATTCAATTTCCCACCCTTTCCCACCCAATATGGCCGAACCTATACCCTCCCCTCTCCCTATAAATACCCTTCTTTTCTTTTACATTTTCACACAACTCAAACCCACATTCTCCCACATAGCCGAACCCTCTCTTCTCCTTCTCTACCATATTTTCTTCTTCTTCTTCTACTCTTCTTTTCTTTTTGCTTGGGGACAAGCAAATTTTAAGTTTGGTGTGGTAAAAAGCCTAAGCTTTTTGTTTTTCATTCACCATCAATGGCACCCAAGACCGGAGTTTCCTCAAGAAAAGGAAAAGGGAAGGCAAAAGCTTCCACATCCGAGTCATGGGAGAAGGAGAGATTTATCTCCAAAAGCCATCAAGACCACTTCTATGATGTTGTGGCAAAGAAGAAGGTGATCCCTGAGGTCCCTTTCAAGCTCAAAAAGAATGAGTATCCGGAAATCCGACATGAAATCCAAAGAAGAGGTTGGGAAGTCTTAGCCAACCCCATGCAACAAGTCGGATTATTGATGGTTCAAGAGTTCTATGCTAATGCATGGATCACTAGGAACCATGACCAAGGTATGAACCCAAGCCCAAAGAATTATCTCACAATGGTTAGGGGGAAATACTTGGATTTCATTCCGGAAAATGTGAGGTTGGCGTTTCACTCACCCATGATGCAAGGTGATGAACGCCCCTACACAAGAAGGGTCAACTTTAACCAAAGGTTGGACCAAGTCCTTATGGACATATGTGTGGAAGGCGCCCAATGGAGAGTAGACTCCAAGGGCAAGCCAGTCCAACTAAGAAGACTGGACCTCAAGCCTGTAGCTAGAGGATGGTTGGAGTTCATTCAAAGATCCATCATCCCTACAAGCAACCGATCTGAAGTTACTGTGGATCGGGCCATCATGGTTCATAGCATCATGATTGGTGAAGAAGTAGAGGTTCATGAAGTCATAGCCAATGAACTCTACAAAATAGCTGACAAGCCTTCATACATGGCACGGCTAGCATTCCCTCACCTCATATGCCATCTATGTTATTCAGCTGGAGTTATCATAGATGGAGATGTCTCCATTGAAGAAGACAAGCCCATTACCAAGAAAAAGATGGAGCAAACAAGGGAAGCTCCTCACGGCCTCCAAGAAGAACATGAGGAAGTGCATCATCAACAAATGCCTCAAGGAATGCACTTCCCTCCCAACAACTATTGGGAGCAACTCAACACCTCCTTAGAGGATTTGAGCCATAATGTTGAACAACTATGGGTGGAACATCATGAGCACTCCATCATTCTCCAAGAAATAAGAGAAGATCAAAGAGCAATGAGGGAGGAGCAACAAAGGCAAGGAAGGGACATAGAAGAGTTGAAGAACATCATTGGTCCTTCAAGAAGAAGACGCCACTAAGGTGGATTCATTCCTTGTTCTTTATTTCTTTCTGTTTTCGGTTTTTAATGCTATGTTTATTTATGTTTTTGTGTCTCTACTTCATGATCATTAGTATGTAAACCATGCCTTAAAGCTATGAAATAAAATCCATTAGTCCTTCACCTCTCTTAAAAGAAAAATGTTTTAATTCAAAAGAACAAGAAGTGCATAATTTTCGAAATTATTAGTGAATTTAGTTTAATTATATTGATGTGGTGACAATGCTTTTGTTTTCTGAATGAATGAATGAACAGTGCATATGTCTTTTGATCTTGTTGTTTATGAGTGTTTAAAATTGTTGGTTCTTGAAAGAATGATGAACAAAGAGAAATGTTATTGATGATCTGAAAAACATCATGAAATTGATTCTTGAAGCAAGAAAAAGCAGTGAAAAAGAAAGCTTGCGAAAAAAAAAAAAAAAAAAAGAAGGAGCAGTAGAAAAAGCCAATAGCCCTTAAAACCAAAAGGCAAGGGTAAAAAGGATCCAAGGCTTTGAGCATCAATGGATAGGAGGGCCCAAGGAAATAAAATCCAGGCCTAAGCGGCTAAATCAAGCTGTCCCTAACCATGTGCTTGTGTCATGAAGGTCCAAGTGAAAAGCTTGAGACTGAGTGGTTAAAGTCGTGATCCAAAGCAAAAGAGTGTGCTTAAGAGCTCTAGACACCACTAACTGGGGACTTTAGCAAAGCTAAGTCACAATCTGAAAAGGTTCACCCAGTTATGTGTCTGTGGCATTTGTGTATCCGGTGGTAATACTGGAAGACAAAGTGCTTAGGGCCACAGCCAAGACTCATAAGTAGCTGTGTTCAAGAATCAACATGCTTAACTAAGAAAGTCAATAACACTATCCCAAATTCTAAGTTCCCCCAGAGACGCCAATACCTCTAAACTACAAAGGAAAAAGTGAGATGCCAAAACTGTTCAGAAGCAAAAAGCTACAAGTCCCGCTCATGTAATTAAATTAATATTCATTGATATTTTGGACTTTATAGTATACTCTCTTCTTTTTATCCTAGTTGATTTTCAGTTGCTTGGGGACAAGCAACAATTTAAGTTTGGTGTTGTGATGAGCGGATAATTTATACGCTTTTTGGCATTGTTTTTATATAGTTTTTAGTAAGTTTGAGCTACTTTTAGGGATGTTTTCCTTAGTTTTTATGTTAAATTCACATTTCTGGACTTTACTATGAGTTTGTGTGTTTTTCTGTGATTTCAGGTAAATTCTGACTGAAATTGAGGGATTTGAGCAAAACTCTGAAAAAGGCTGACAAAAGGACTGCTGATGCTGTTGGATTCTGACCTCCCTGCACTCGAAATGGATTTTCTGGAGCTACAGAACTCCAAATGGCGCGCTCTCAACGGCGTTGGAAAGTAGACATCCAGGGCTTTCCAGCAATATATAATAGTCCATACTTTATTCGAATATTGACGACGTAACTTGGCGTTAAACGCCAAGTTCATGCTGCTGTCTGGAGTAAAACGCCAGAAAAACGTCATGATTCGAAGTTAAACGCCCAAAACACGTCATAACCTGAAGTTTGACGCCAAGAAATGCCTCTACACGTGGATTGATCAAGCTCAGCCCAAGCACACACCAAGTGGGCCCCGGAAGTGGATTTATGCATCAATTACTTACTCATGTAAACCCTAGTAGCTAGTCTAGTATATATAGGACACTTATCTATTGTATTAGACATCTTTGGTCTCAGTTTTATTTTATTCTTCATCTTAGGAGATCATTGATCACGTTTAGGGAGCTGGCCATTCGGCCATGCCTGGACCTCTTTCACTTATGTATTTTCAACGGTGGAGTTTCTGCACACCATAGATTAAGGGTGTGGAGCTCTGCTGTACCTCAAAGATTAATGAAGTTCTATTTTCTTTTATTCAATTCTCTATCTTATTCTTATTCCAAGATATTCATTCGTACCCAAGAACATGATGAATGTGATGAGCTAATAACTCTCATCATCATTCTCACTCATGAACGCGCGTGATTGACAACCACTTCCGTTCTACATGCAACAAGGCTTGAATGTGTATCTCTTAGATTCCCCAACAGAATCTTCGTGGTATAAGCTAGATAGATGGCGGCATTTGTCTGGATCCGGAAAGTCCAACCTTGTCTGTGGTGTTCCGAGTAGGATCCTGGGAATCCGGAAAGTCTCACCTTGTCTGTGGTATTCCGAGTAGGATTCCGTTCATGAATGACTGTGACGTGCTTCAAACTTTAACCTGCTGGGCGTTGGTGACAAACGCAAAAGAGGGATTCTATTCCAGTAGGAGCGGGAACCAACCGGTGATTGGCCGTACTGTGACAGAGTGCGTGCATTAGCTTTCACTGCGAGGATGGGATGTAGCTATCAACCATGGGTGATGCCTCCAGACTGGTTAGCTGTGCGAGTGACAGCCGCACAGGTTATTTCCCCGAGAGGAATGAAAGTAGCCACAGCTGATAGTGAACCCCTATACAAAGCTTGCCATGGAAAGGAGTAAGAAGGATTGAGTAGAAGGAATAGGAGAGCAGGCGTCCGAGAGCTCTGCAGCACCTCCATTCCGCTTATCTGAAATTCCTACCAATGAATCTACATAAGTATCTCTATCCTTTTATTATTCCTTTTTATTTAACAATCCAATTATCACTATTACCCTTTAATCTGCCTAACTGAGATTTGCAAGGTGACCATAGCTTGCTTCATACCAACAATCTCTGTGGATTCGACCCTTACTCACGTAAGGTTATTACTTGGACGACCCAGTACACTTGCTGGTTAGTTGAACGGAGTTGTGAATTCCAATAAAGAAAACCTCACACAGGTGCTGCCCCTTAGAAGCCTTCATCTCAAAATAAACAGTGTCCTAAGGGTATATTCATACTAAAGCTCAAAAGATAGATTCCATACAAACTTAAGGATGTTGAATCACAATTTCGTCCACCAAGAAGTCTCTAACAACTTTGGCAAGGTGATTTGCAACTCCATTCCCTTGAGTTCTTCCTTGACAACTTTCACCTCTTTGCAAGCTCCTTCAATATCAACCTCTTTCTCTTGGTAGCTTTCTTCCAATTCGATCTCTTCTTCATTGTTCACCAAGGGCATAGGAGGTTGTACTTTTTCTTCTTTAATCTCCATGTCAAGTCAATGGGAGAGGATTCAAATGTAGATAAGAATTCATCAATGATTGAATCCATCTCTTGATCATCCCTTTCAAAGTCTTCAACCATGATATGCCTTGGAGGTTGTACACCCTCATCAACATCAATTGCAAACATCTTAGAAAGAGGCTCTATGACTTGAGTTTCCCATGGAGGTTCTGCATCTCCTAAGTCTTGAACCACTTCTTCCTCTTCAATGGCAGGCATAGCTTCTTCCAATTGTTTCAATACAAAATCGTGTTGCTCACTGTCCACCGGAGTTTCTAACTTCTCCTTCATGCCACGTTCTTCAGTAGATTCTCCATATGAAGCCATGGGGGTTCCTTGAATGTCCAAACGTTGGGAATGTAATCAATTTATCGCTTGATCCAGTTGGCGAAGGGTTGCATGAGGTTTTTCCACTGTTTCCTTGAGACGATTCCTTTATTCTTGTTGCGCTCAGCTATCATAAGTAGGATCATAGTGCTCTTGGATTGATGGATATGGAAATGGTGAATATTGAGGTGGTGGTTCTTGGGAGTAATTAGGTTGGAATTGGGGTGGTTCTATATCTGGTTCATATGGCTCATAAGGTGGTTGGTATGGTGGTTGAGGGTTAGGGTCATATAGAGGTGAATGGCGAAAAAAGGCTTGTGAGTATGGTGGTCCAAAGTCATGTTGAGGGGGGGTTCATAGGCATATGGTAGTGGTTGTTGATAATCAAAAGAGTGCTCACCATAGCCATTGCCTTGATATGCATCACAGAATGGTTGTTGATAGTCCATTGGAGGTGGTTGTTGCCATGAGGGTTGATTAAATCCTTGTGGCTCTTCCCATCTTTGATTGTTCCATCCTTGATGCATGTTCTCATTGTAATCTCCTCTTCCTGCAACATAATTATAACCAGACTCATAGCCAAAGGGGTGAGAGTTCATAGTAGTGAGAGAAAATAAAAACAAAAATTAATAAGAAAGAAAATATTTACAATAACCAATAATAAGGCACACGTTTGCAATTCCCCGGCAACGGCGCCATTTTGACAATCAGATTTCTATCGATAAAGAAATTGACAAATATAATCGCGTTGTAAGTATAGTTTCTAAACCAACAAAAATCCTTTCGTACAAAAGTTTTGGTTGTCACAAGTAACAAAACCCAATAAAATTTATAAACCGAAGTATTTAAACCTCTGATCGTCTTCTCAAGGAATTGCAAGGAAGTATGATTTATTATTGGTTATGGAAAAAGGTATATTTTTTGGTTTTTGAAATAGGGAACAGGTAATTTAAATGGCAAGGAAAATAAATTAATAATTAGAAAAGCTCTCGGCAAGGTATGAGAATTGGAAGTCCTATCCTAGTTATCCTTATCAATTGTGATGAGAATTGGCTTTTGCTCCCACTTAGTCAACCTCTAACTACGAAGGTAAGTCAGATGGATAAATCAATATGAATCCTCAAATCCTAGTCTTTCCCTTGGAAAGGCTAGAGTTAGTGAAATCCAAATTAATTAGCAAGGAATTCCAATTTTTAGTCAACACCTCGAATTTGATAACTCAAGCGTCACCAATTACTTAACCAAAGCCAAAAGGGAAAATTCTAAATTAAATTGAAAAAATCATAAATAGAATAAAGCAATCATAAATATGAAATACCTCAAATTATATTAAATAGAAAATCAATCTAAACATAAAGAGTTCATAAACCAAATTGAGAAAATAAATAAAAAGAACATTGAACCTGGAAATTGAGAAGAAGAAATCCTAAATCCTTTAAGAGGAATCCTAATCCTAAATCCTAAGGGAGAGGAGAGAGGCTCTCTCTCTAAAAACTACATCTAAAAACCTAAAATTATGAATTATCAGCTTATGCTCCGTATGAATTGAGTCTCTGCATGTTTCCTGACTTTATTCTGTGTTTCTGGGCCGAAAACTGGGTCAAAACGCGGCCCAAAATCGTACCCAGCATTTCCTAAATTTTTTGCAGATCGCGCATGTCACACGTACGCGTCGGTCACGCGTACGCGTCGTTTGACGATTTTTCTCTCCATGCGTACGCGTCAGGCACGCGCTCGCGTCGTTTGCGTGAACTCCAATCCACGCATACACGTCAAGCACACGTACGCGTCGCTGTGATTTTGTCCAAATCGCGCGCACACGTCAGCCATGCGTGCACGTCACTGTTCGCTGGTTGTCTCCTTTATTTCTTGTGCTCCTTCCCTTTTTGCAAGCTTTCTCTCCATTCTCTAAGCCATTCCTGCCCTATGAAGCCTGAAACACTTAACACACGGATTACGACACCGAATGGTATAAAGAAAAATTAAAATACACAATAAAAAGATCTCTAGGAAGCAGGTTTTCAACCATGGAATAAGTTTGGGAAGGAATTGTAAAATCATGCAAATTATATGAATAAGTGGGCAAGAATTTGATAAAAACCACTCAATGAAACACAATATAAACCATAAAATAGTGGTTTATCAAATACCACAGACAAGGTTTAGACTTTTTGGATCTCAGGAATGCTGCCAATTGATTCTAGCTTATACCACGAAGACTCTGGTTTCACGGAATTGAATACTCTGTTGTCAGGAGAGGCAGTCAAACTCGTGAACTAGGAACCCAAGAGATATACATTCAATCTAAGGTAGAACGGAAGTGATTGTCAAGCACGCGTTCATAGGTTGAGAATGGTGATGAGTGTCACGGATCATCACATTCATCATGTTGAAGTGCGAATGAATATCTTAGAATAGAAACAAGCATGATTGAATAGAAAACAGACATAATTGCATTAATTCATCGAGACACAGTAGAGCTCCTCACCCCCAACCATGGGGTTTAGAGACTCATGCCGTCAAAGATACAAATTCAGATCTAAAAGTGTCATGAGGTCCAAAATAAATCTCTAAAAGTAGTTTTTATACTCAACTAGTGACCTAGGTTTATAGAAAATGAGTAAACTAAGGTAGATAGTGTAGAAATCCACTTCCGGGGCCCACTTGGTGTGTGTTGGGGATGAGCATTAAAGCTTTCACGTGCATAGGCTATTCCTGGAGTTAAACGCCAAGTTGTAACCTGTTTCTGGCGTTTGACTCTAGCTTGTAACCTGTTTCTGGCGTTTAAGGCCAGAATAGGGCAGAAGGCTGGCGTTGAACGCCAGTTTGCATCGTCTAAACTCGGGCAAAGTATGAACTATTATATATTACTGGAAAGCCCTGGATGTCTACTTTCCAACGCAATTGATAGCGCATCATTTGAACTTCTGTAGCTCCAAAAATTCCATTTCGAGTGCAGGGAGGTCAGAATCCAACAGCATCTGCAGTCTTTTTTCAACATCTGAATCAGATTTTTGCTCAGGTCTCTCAATTTCAGCCAGAAAATACCTGAAATTACAGAAAAATACACAAACTCATAGCAAAGTCTAGAAATGTGATTTTTGCATAAAAACTAATGAAAATATACTAAAAAGTAGCTAGATCCTACTAAAAACTATATGAAAATACCCCCAAAAAATGTATAAAATATCCGCTCATCACAACACCAAACTTAAACTGTTGTTTGTCCCCAAGCAACTAGATAAACAAAATAGGATAGCACGAAGATCAAGAGGTAATCTCAGAGTTTTACATGAGGCTCAATTCTAATTAGATGAGCGGGACTAGTAGCTTTTTACTTCTGAACAGTTTTGGCATCTCACTTCATCCCTTGAAGTTTAGAATGATTGGCATCCATAGGAACTCAGAATTCAGATAGTGTTATTGATTCTCTTAGTTTAGTATGTTGATTCTTGAACACAGCTACTTTATGAGTCTTGGCCGTGGCCCTAAGCACTTTGCCTTCCAGTATTACCACCGGATACATAAATGCCACAGACACATAACTGGGTGAATCTTTTCAGATTGTGACTCAGCTTTGCTAAAGTCCCCAATTATAGGTATCCAGAGTTCTTAAGCACACTCTTTGGATTACGACTTTAACCACTCAGTCTCAAGCTTTTCACTTAGACCTGCATGCCACAAGCACATGGTTAGGGACAGCTTGATTCAGCCGCTTAGGCCAGGATTTTATTCCTTTGGCCCTCCTATCCCTTAATGCTCAAAGCCTTGAATTCTTTTTACCCTTGCCTTTTGGTTTAAAGGGTTATTGGCTTTTTCTACTTGCTTTTCTTTTTCTTTTTTTCTTTTGTGCCAAATTTATTATATTTTTTTCACTGCTTTTTCTTGCTTCAAGAATCAATTTTATGATTTTTTTAGATTATCAATAACATTTCTCTTTTTCATCATTCTTTCAAGAGTCAACAGTTTTAACATTCATAAACAACAAGATAAAAAATATGCACTGT
Source organism: Arachis stenosperma (assembly GCF_014773155.1). Lineage (NCBI taxonomy): Eukaryota > Viridiplantae > Streptophyta > Magnoliopsida > Fabales > Fabaceae > Arachis > Arachis stenosperma. The sequence goes on along the minus strand of NC_080377.1, from coordinate 75,921,851 downwards.
TCAAGCATTCTTTCAGAAAACAAAAAGTGTTGCCACCACATATAAATAATTTGAATTTTTCTTATTAAGAACTCGAAAAAGTTGCCTCCTTATTTTAAAAATATCTGCTATTTTGTTCATGTTTAATGATGATGAGAAAAATAAATTATAGCTTACTTGGAGATGATAAAAATAAAAATAAAAATACTAACTACTACTACTCATATGACTCCTAAAATAGATCTCTAATAGAAGAAGTTATCACAGAGTTAAGATTAGGACTCAAGAACCTCTATTTTGGGAGATGGATGCTCCTTCAATCTGTGGGGTGTCTGGTCCTTCAAGAGACAGCTTCTGGCGCTTCAGCTCCTGTAGCTCACGCCCTTGCTTCTCCTGTTCCTTAAGCAGTTTGCAAAGCATGCTATTTTGATTCTGCTGTTCTTCCTTAAGTTGATCCATAGCTTCTTGCAGCTTGATGACAGATGCTTCTAGGCGGGTCCAGTAGTCAATCTGAGGGATTTCTGGGAGGAACTCCTGCGCCCTCCTCTTGATGGAGTTATTTTGCACTTGTTGTCCTTCCATTGACTTTTTTTGTGATTGGCTGGTCGACTGAGATATACTCATCTACTCCCATCTTTACCCCAGCATCTTTACATAGCAGAGAAATCAAGCTTGGGTAGGCCAATTTGGCTTCAGTGGAGTTCTTGTTTGCAATTGTGTAAAGCTCACAAAAAATCAGATGATGAACCTCCACTTCGTTTTCCAGCATAATGCAATGGACCATCACTGCTCTTTTGATAGTGACCTCAGAGCGGTTGCTGGTGGACAGTATGGAACACCCAATGAAATCCAGCCAGCCTCTAACAACTGGTTTGAGATCCCCTCTCTTGAGTTGATTTGGGACACCCTTTGTGTTGGTTATCCACTTGGCTCCAGGGATGCATATGTGATAAATCCCATTTGTAGGGTTTATCTTGTCCTTGATTTAGGGGATTTTATAACCTTTCACCCACATTTATTCAATGAAATAGCATGGTTTTATAACTTCTCCCTTAATTGTGCTTAAGAGTGAAAACATGCTTTTTAGGTCTTAAAATAGCTAAATTTAATTCTCCTTGATTCCATTATATACCTTGATATGTTTGCTAAGTGATTTTAGATTTAGGAGGCAAGGATTGGACTAAGGGAATGAAGAAAAAAGCATGTAGAAATGGAGAACTCATGAAGAAAGGTAGGAATCGCAAAAGCTGTCAAGCCGACCTCTTCGCACTTAATCGACCATAACTTGAGCTACAGAGGTCCAAATGATGCGGTTTCAGTTGGGTTGGAAAGCTAACATCCGGGGCTTCAAAATGATATAAGATTTGTCATAGTTGCATCACACATAAGGGTGCGCACGCGCACGGTACGCGGACACGCCGATGGTGGCACATGATCCACTTAATGCAACTCGTGGCCATCGATTTTAGAAGCATTGTGGGCCCAATCCAACTCATTTCTGATGCTATTTAAGCCAAGGATTGAAGAGGGATGAACAAGTTAGTTACCATTAGTTTAGTTTAGCTTAGTTTTGGAGGAAAAGTTAGTTTTAGAGAGAGAAGCTCTCACTTCTCTCTAGAATTAGGATTAGGATTAGGTTTAGTTCTTAGATCTAGATTTTAATTCATCTTCTTCTACTTCTATCTTCTCAATTCCTTGTAGTTACATTCATTCTTTTTCCATTCCTTTGTTGTAATCTCTTTTATGTTGTTCTTGTGTTTTGTTGTAGATCTACTTTTGTTTCTTCTACTTTCTTTCAATTCAATCAAGGTAAATCATAATAATTGTGTTTCTTTTGATTTGTCGTTTTTAATTCTTTGCAATAATTGTTGTTAGATTTTGTTCTTGTTGTTGATTTACTATGCTTTCCTTTTATGCCTTCCAAGTGTTTGATGAAATGCTTGGTTGGATTTTAGAGTAGAATTTTATACTCTTGGCTTGGAAAGGTAACTTAGGACCTCTTGAGTTACTAATGTCCAAGTGATTGATGATTGGGAGCCATTGACTCTAGTTCTCATTAATTGAATTAGTGGAGAGTTAGGACCTATGGACTTGGATTGATATATCTCATTCAACTTTCCTTTACCATTAGTTAGAGGATGATTTAGTGAGATTAATCCTTGCCAATTCTCACGTTGTGATTAGTGATTAGGATAGAGATCTTTGACTACCAACCCTTGCCAAGACCTTTGTAGCCATTAATTTACTTTTTGCCATTTATCTTTCATGTTTCTTATTAAAACCCCAAAAATAACTCACAACCAATAACAAGACACTTTATTGTAATTCCTAGGGAGAACGACCCGAGGTTCAATACTTCGGTTTATAAATTTTAGGGATTTGTACTAGTGACAAACAACTTTTTGTATGAAAGGATTATTGATTGGTTTAGAAACTATACCTGCAACGAGAATTCATTTGTGAAATTCTATACCATCAAAAATCCAATCATCAAAATGTCCTCTAGAACTTGGTCAAAGCGCTTATCTACTCTCACCATTCTCCTATTAAAGGATTCTGGATCATCTTGTAGTTGAGGCAGCTTGAAGACCTCTTTTATTTTGTCCAGGTCGAAGTAAATAATCTTCCCCCTGACCATGGTTCGAAAGGTATAGAAAGCGGTTCCAGTCATTCTCTGCCTCTCTATTTGCCACAGATTTGAGTAGAATTCCTAAACCATGTTTCTACCCACCTTTGTCTCAGGATTAGCTAGAATTTTCCAGCCTTTGTTTTGAATCTGCTCTTGGATCTCCGGATATTCGTCTTCTTTCAGAACGAATTTAACTTCTGGGATTACTGACCTTAGACCCATTATTTGTAGTAATGGTCCGAATGTTCTTTGGTTAAGAACCTCTCTTGATTCCAAAGTGATTTTGGATTATTCTCTTTCTTGCCTCTTGAAGTGGTTTGTTTTCCTTTAGGAGCCATGATCTTAGTGAGACTTAGCTCAGTGATCACGCAAAACACACCAAACTTAGAGGTTTGCTTGTCCTCAAGCAAAAAAAACGAAAGGAGAGGAGAAAGAGGAGAGCCAAATTCGAATTGTGGAGGAGAGGGGGTGGCCGAATGTGAATTTAAAAGGAAGGGGTGGGTTCAAAAATTTTTTGAAAAAAGATATGATAGAAGATATGATTTGTAAAAAATAAGTATGAAATGCAAAGGATGTAATTTTAAAATTGAAAAGATATGAGAGGATTTTGAAAAAGATAAAACTAAATTGGAAAAGATAGTATGATGAGTTGAAAAAGATTTGAAAAGATATTAAAAAGATAGATGGATTTTGCAGAAGATTTGAAAAGAAATAAAAAAGATATGAGTTTTGAAAAAAGATTTGAAAAGAAGAAAAGATTTTTAGGATTAAGAGTTATTTTTGAAATTTGAAATTGAAAGATGAGGATTTGTAATATGTTTATGCAAGAAATTATGGATGAAAACATAAAAAAATAAAAAATTGAGTTGGAAAACAAAACTACCTCCCCTCCACATTCCTGGCATTAAACGCCCAAATGTTGCCTGTTTTGGGCGTTTAACACCCAACTGTAGCTTGTTTTGGGTGTTTAACGCCCAGTTGTTACTTGTTTTGGGCGTTTAACGCCCAGCCAAGTACCCTAGCTGGCGTTAAACGCCAGAAAACCTTTGTCACTGGGCATTTTTCTAAACGCCCAGGATGCTGTAAGTTTGGTATTAAATCTACCCTACTAATAATTTGATGAAACATTAAAATGTTAATTTTTTAAACTATTAATTATGTAGAATACTAAATTTGAGATTTAAATACATACAAATTTATTTATAATTAAATTAAAATAAATATATTATATTGCAAAAAATAATTAATTTAATATTATTCATTTTAGCATATATTACTGATTATTTAATTGACATATAAAGAGCGTCAAAAAATTTGTACCTACCAATACTAGAATGAAAAAGTCCCATATATATTTTGTTAATTTCTTTTTTATTTTTTAACCTATTTTATATTAAATAATATTATTTTTTACTGGTTAATAAATTGACATATAACATTGAAAATATAACAACATAAAAATATTTATTAATTAATTTTTTAAATAACTTGACAACCCAATAAATATCTAAACTTTGTGTTATATATTTTTTATTGTTTCAATCTTCATAATTATTTCCTTCTCTTTTTTCTTCTATCTCATGGGCAATATAAATTTTAGTTGATTGTTTTTTTTTCATACATCTTCTATTTTTTAAACTATTTTATTTTAAGTTTTAAGTTTATTTTATTGTATTTTTTCTTTACTTCAAAAATTTTAGGATCATTGCCTCATCTTTAAACAATTCTAATCATATGATCAAAAAAATGGTTCAAGAAAACAAATTTGTATTTGAGCAATTTATTGAGTGTAATTAAAATAAATATATTAAAATATAATAAACAAAATTGTTATTCAACATTTATTAATAGACAACTATTAGAAAAGAAAAAATATTGCATAAATAATAAAAAATGAGTTGACAATATATAAGCTAATTTAGACAACTAAAATAAAATAAAATAAATAACAAAAAAAATATAGAATTCTATTTTTTTGTTCTGTAATGCAAAAATAATATATAATATAATGAACTATAATATTCTCATACATAAGAATATGAAACTTAATATTATCCTTTTTCGGGAGTCCCTTTATCTTTTTTATTTTAATTTTCTTAAAAAAGTAACTTATATCATTTAAAATTAAAAATAATTTAATAAATTGAATATATAAAATTAAAAAATAAAATATTTTTTATCACTAAAATTATGCATAAAAATAAAAAATGCTTTGAATATAAATTTTTATCTTTATTTTAAATTGAATACTATTAAAAAAAAATAAATTTATACATTGTTTATAAATGGTTACTTTGTAAATAATATTTATAAATATGAATAAAATACTAAAATGGTACTTGAAAGTTTATATTGCTGACAAAACAAATCCCAAAAAATACTAATGACAAATAAGTTCTTAAAAACTATATTTTTTTGAACACTTTTTAAATATTTTTTATTCTTAATTTTTAAATTATTTTTATTTATTTTAAAAATAAAAATATAAAAATTGTTAAAAACTATATTTTTTTGAACACTTTCTAAATATTTTTTATTCTTAATTTTTAAATTATTTTTATTTATTTTAAAAATAAAAATATAAAAATTGCCCCCATGCAGGATCGAACTACAGACCTTCAGTTTACAAGACTGACGCTCTACCACTGAGCTATAGGGGCCTGTTTTTGAACTATCTTTAAAACTAATATTTTTGAGATAAAGTTAAAAAATTTTGACAGGAAATTCGATATTTTATTTTTTATATTATCCCTCCAAACTCTGCAACAATACGAGTGAACTGTAATCACATTGCGATGGGGGAAGCAGCCTTTGAGTGTGTAAAACCCGAAAATCCTTCGTTTCCCGTTTAGTACCTGTTTCTCATCGCTGTCAATTGTACATCTAAGACCTAATTTTCTAGTTTCTACTTGCATTTTTTTTTGTTGCAGCCTTTGATACATGCCATTCTGAAGCGCGTTTGGACCGCGCGAACCCTTGGTCTCTCTCTTCTTCTTTCATTTCATTCTTTGGTTTATCGGAATTATTAACTTCAATGTTCATGGTTTCCGTTTTGCAGAGCGTGAAAGAATCGAAGCCAACGAAGCGTTGGATTCTGAGGTTAGCAACTCTATTATCTCCAGTTTCTTACTTTATTTTCATTTTCTGAGTTCTCCTTTTGTTGACTTGTGTTTGTGGTTAGACTAAACAAAATTAACAGTTTAATTGTTACTGGCACAAATTTCGTGTTTGATCTTGTGTATTCTCTTTGAAACTAAATTGAAAATGTTAAGCTAATCTTTTTCTCTATGTTTTCCATGAACCTACAAAGCTTAACAACCAGAATTTCAATTTAGATAATGTGAAACTGTGGGCTTTGACATTTCTATGGTTTGCAATGAAGTTTGTCTTAGTTTTCCTTATAGATCAGAGATCCGTTTAGTAAACACAAAATATAAGGTTTCAGAAAGTCCATAGTTAATTTATTGTTAAGTAAAAATTACCTTGATCTCTTCTTAGATTAGGTAATATTACACACAATACCTTATCTTTTGTACAAGTATACTATACCATATTTTATAAAATGTGACACTGAATTCCCATATAAGTTTAGGCATGACAAAAAAATTAGTTTTGTGTTCATGTGTTATATCGCCTAAATTCAGGAGAGATCTATGTAATGCTCCTTTCTTAATATACTTAGGAATAGACCATATTTGCTTCAAGTGTTTCCATTTCCTTTTGTTTTTTCCCTCTATATTACTTAGGTTCTGTCACATTTGTGATAGTAAGATTATGTAGAACTATTCACCTATAACTTCATTTTCAAAGTAACTTCTGCAATCTATAACATGTTAGCTATTTACTATTGGAATGTGTCAATAATCTGCGCGTCTTTTATTGCTACAGGCAGGAGCTGGAACTTCCAAGAAGAGTCGGCCAACTTCTGGTACTGATACCCATTTGCAATTTATATCATTCTTAGTTGGTAGAAGTTCTATTATCATGTCATGCTATAGTTACGTTACCATGGCAAACTGGACATTTTGAAAAATACACACGCGTCCGTGTTTTCTGATACAGTCAATGGCAATGCACTAAAGCTTTCTTGTGAACTCGTTCGGGTTTTCGTCACAGGTCCGTACTTAAAGAGAAACAATCATGCTTGTTATGACTGTATATAGTGTGTATCATGTTGACAAAAGCCATTTTTTTATGCAGAGGCTGTTCAGCGGGCTGCTGCAGTTGCGGAGGCAGAGGGAAGTACTCAAATAGAACCTTCTCATTTGGAGTTTATTCTGCCTCAGTTACTTCTAGATTTCTAAAGCATTTTAAGATACTTGTTTGTAACTTCTGGTTCCCCCTATCATGATCTATTAGAAAACCAATTATGCTTTGTTGATGGAAGATGTATTTGATACCATCTAATTCCCCACATGTAAGAGTGAAAAAACGTTGGGTTGAGAATTTTCAACTTTTTCCCTAGGGGGGCTAAACTTCTGCTGCTTGATTAACGAATATATAGTTAGCAATGCAGATGGGACGATTTTCTTGTGCTCATCTTTGACAATAATGACTTAGTAGCTCATGAGTTGACATGATAAATATTAAAATGTAATACTATACGTCTATATATGAATACGATGCATAAATTATATCGAAAATAAGTTGGGTCCTTAAAATAATTGAAACAGCTTAAATCAATATATCTCGATAAAGTTAGCTTGTGAGTCAAGCCTTAGGTGTCAAGGATTATACTCTCTAACAAGTAACCTAAATTTGTCCAAATAAGTGATCAACTAAGCTCAAAAGTATTTAAAATGGATACAGGGAATAAGTGTTCTTTAAAGATTTAAAAATCATCTGTCTGTAAATTAAACTCTGACTGTTCTGTTAATCAAATGACGCCGAAATTACACGAAGTCTGCAAGTTACATTTTCCTCTTAGGTGGTGCTATGCATGGTGTGGCACATACGCCCCGTATTATCCTTATTAAATGTTTTGTTACCTTAACACAGTTGAATTAATATGCGAATAAAAAAAAAAAAAAAAGAGGAGTGCAATGTTCCTAATGATGTATTTAACAGAATTATTTTTTTTAAAGAGTATTTTGGTCTCCCAAATCATACTTTTTTTTGGGTACATTTAGATGTATCTTCTTTTGCTGTTTAATAATTAGTGATTGCTATGGTAGTTAAAAGTAGTGTCTAATTTATTAAAAAATTAAAAAATTAATATTTAATTTAAAAAATATATAAATAAATAATTTTTAAATATTTAAATTTTATTAAAAAAATAAGTTAAAAAATTAAATACCAAATTATAAACGTCATAAAATTTATTTATTTATTTATTTATTGTCTAATTCTAGCCTAACTTAAGATATGGATAAAATATCTTTATTTTTTCTTCTTATATTTTTTAGTACCGTGAACAAATTGAACCTAAGGAATGGGCTCACATGTTAGGAGCATAGGAACAGTGTGCGAAGGAAAATGCGCGAAAAGTTAAAACTTATTTTGCCTCCTAAAATTTATATTTGGGCTCAATTTGATTTTAAATTTCAATTCATCCAATTAAGATTCCGAAATATTGAATTGTGACTTATGTTTGTTTTTAGAGTTATTTTTGTTAACTTCATTAATGAAAATTCTATTAACGAAAATATAATGTGGCACATTGACTTGCAAGATGTGTATTACGTGGGATTCAATTTGCCATGGTGAAAGTGTAATGGTTAAATAATGTAGCAAAAATTAATGTTACTCAATTTAATCCACCCAAAGATGTTAAAATTCTAAATTGTAACCCTATTTTTTCAAAACATTTGAAATTTTGTTAGAAATATGATGAGTTCAGGGAACTTTACGAGGTCACGTTCCCATGGTACTTCTGTAAAAAATTGTAACCGTCGGAGATTAGAGAAGATTTCTGATTGGTATGGCTGCAAAATGCATCAAATGTTTCGATAGTTTAGGACGGATGCTAATGCTAAGAGATTCTTTTGTGGATGTCCAAATTATAATGTAAGTTCAATATCTTCTTCTTTAATGTGTTGCTATTGGTACTTTTGTTTATGAGTATTTTAAAAAAATTTTCTTTTTCTTGATTGTCGAGGGATTAACAAAATTCTAGGAAAATGTGGTGTGATTTTTTTTTTAAATGGCTAGATGGCGAGGAAGAATAAAATATAGTGAGAAGAGCACAATCTGTAAATAATAATGATAATTAAAAAATAAATTTAGTATAAAAAATTAACGCAATGAAAGCTGAAATTAGATGTTTAAAAGTATGAATTAGTATTTTAACTTTGGCTATTTGTTTTTGTGTGTTTGTGAGTATTATATTTGGGATAAGTGTGACTAAATGTGGTTAGAAGTGTGTAATTAATATTGTATATGTGTACTGTGAACCAAAGCATTGTAAAAGCAAATATTAAAAAGAAGCATGCTTTAGCTACTCTGGTACATATATATTAATGCAACAGTCAAGAAGTAAAGCTAAATATTAAATCTATTAGGCTATTAGTACTCTTCATAAACTTCAATTCAAGTCTCTAAATTTAGATCCAAAAAAAGATATGCATAACCAATATTCAAAGGTATTGTTTATTATAAATTGGCCAAAATAAACATAATAGAGTATCAACAAAAGACAATCCAAAAAAGACATGAAAAAACAAGTAACAAACAACATAACTATATTCCAATAATATAAGATAAACATAATTAAAAAAGCAACTATTCTAATTAGAATAATCCATCACTTCTAGATATAAATCATTTCTTTTTAGGAGGTTTGAATCCTAGACTCATTGCAGAGACAAACTTCATAAAAGTAGTTATTCTTAGCGATGTTCTAGAATTTACTTTCTGTATTAGATCAATACTTACTGAGTCTGGGATTGGAGATACTTTTCTTTTAGATTGTACTTTATTAGGTTTTCCTTCCGAAGTTATCTATAATTGAATGAGTGAAATACAAGTCCAAATCAGGATGAGACATAATTAAAGTAAATAGATAATTAAAATAAACTTTAATTCCACAAATGTAAAAGTAAATTAGGTGGATCACTTGTTCTCCATCTTCTAGTTGTGAAAAAAGTAGTTGAAATAGCACAATCTTTAAATAAGTAGCAATATCTGTTAGAGCCTCAGAAATAGTAACATCAGTGGCTGGAATAGGGTCATCGTCTCTCTCTTGTATAAACTCATTCTCTGTGGTTTGATTTGTATTAGAAGCCATTTTCTTTTTAGAAATTACAACTACTGCAGTAACAAGAATGGCTGCAACATCATCAGCCTTTTTGTAGTAGTTTCTCTTGGTGTGACCTTTTATCTCACAATAACTATAAGTAAACTCCTTTACTTTCTATTCAATTTGGTTGCTCCAGTCTTGCTCATCTTACTTCCTAAAGACTTTTCATCTACATCCTTTCATCTTTTCTTTTTCAAAGGACTTGACTTCTTCCGAATTTTTGGAACTTGAGGTCTATTATATTGAGACTTCTCCTACAATATTTATCTAGAAATGAAATTTAGAAAATGAATATATGTTTCTCTATAAGAAATCATTGTCAACCAAGTGTGACAGTAATCTTTAAAATTTTCATTCAATTTAGCAATTATAGCACATGCATAAACATATGGTATGTCTAAAACAGTTTATAATTGAATTAGAATATGTCCGAATTATTTGAAGCAAATAATTATAAAACACAAAAATTTAGACAAAAACTTAGACATTATATTCTCATATCAGCCCTCACAAATAACAATAAAAAAGTAGATAAAATTGAACTAAACATTAAACTTTGCCTTTTGCATGTTCGACATGAAGTACCAGCCATTTTGCTTGTAGTCACTCAGATTATTTAATAAAAGCTCTAAAAACCATCACCAGTTCTCTTTGTTCTCTACGTTTATAATAGCGCAAGCAATGATATATATGTGGTTGTTGGTATCTTGTCCAACTGTGGAAAGAATTTATCCTACAAATTGAGTCTTTAAAAAGGCTCCATCTAATTCTATCAGTGGACGATATTTAGTCTTGTAGCCTTTTTTGCATCCATCAAAGTATATATACATTTTTTCAAAAACTATATCTCCTCCACGTTGGGGTATCACTCCTATTTTTACAGTTGAGTCAGAATTATTTTCAAAAGAGTATCTGTACAGTCTCTGACGAGTGTGTATTGTGCTGTCAAATTTTCATAGACAAAATTAAATTCAAAAAAAGACTTTAAAATTAAAATAGAAAATAGAAGAATAGTTGGATACAAAAGTGGCATGGCGATGTGGCGAGAACAAAGAACAGAGATGGCACGACAGACTATCAGCGAGTACAAAAAATAAAAACAAAACAACTAAAAGACATTGTCGTGTTGTATATTCACTAACGAGAGAAAATAGAGCTTCAACAAAGATAACAGAGACAGAAGAGTTAAATAATAGTAACAAAGGAAGTTTGATACGACAATTTATCAAAAAAAGAGAAAGATAGAAATAAAAAAAAAGATAAAAAAAGAAAAAAACAGGTAAAATTTTTTATTCTTTTTAAAATAATTAAGGACATTCTAATAATTTTATTTATTTAAATTTTTATTTTTATTTTAAGTTAAATAAAATATTAAAATATAATTCAGTTAATTATGTTTGATACCTTGTATAATACAAAAATTTAAGAGAAAAAAGACAAATCGATCCCTGATTTTTCGATCCACAATATTTATGCTTTTAAAAATTCAAAAATACATTTAAGTCTCTAACATCTTTTAAATTTAGACATATCAATTCCTGAATTTAATTTATCCAAATTTAAAAACTCTTCAAGTATATATTCATATCAACTAAATCATTTAAATATATTTTTAAATCTTCTATCACTTTACTCATAAAAAAAATAAAGAATCTATTTCTCCTTTTCTCAAAATTTGATTTAGTGTTGATCACTCAATCTCTATTTGCCTTTCTCCAAACACCACCTTAGTTCAAAAGAAGGCCGAAACGCTAAACGCTAAAGACAGTTATTCTGATTTGATCCCTGTATGAAGCTGCGATTGCGATATTCCCGTGTGTCGGTCAGCTAGCTAGCTACTCAGCTCGATCACTCTCTTTCTCTCTGTTGTGTGTTGTAAGTAGAAACCCTAATTTCGCGACGGGAAACACTCTCTCCCATAGGATGGAGGTAATGTAACCTCTTAATCTATCTCCCTGTCTTTCTGAATGTTTCTGTTAATCGTAATCGTTCTTTAATTTTATTTTATTTTTTGGAGTTGTCACGGAATCCTTAACATTGCTTTCAATATTTACTCTTTAACTAAACGTCTAAATAGAAAACTCGTTACTAATTTGATTTCAATCATCATTCCGCTCCTGCATCCTGGAACTGAGCTTATGCATGTTTTGTACTTTGATTTAGCTTAGCTTTGTTCTTCCCTTTCTCTTTTTGGGTGGGTGGGGGGGGGGGGGGGGTTGTTCTTTTTTCTTTTCTGTTTTTAGTTTCCTTTCCAGACACCTAAAAAGGAAAAAAAAAACATCATTTCACTGCTTTGCTTTTCCCTATTTTCCGAGGTATGTTATGGTGCTTTACTGTTAATTTGATTTCCCTTGAAATAGGGCAGAAAATCTTTCACTCAGTTATTGATAGTGAGTGAACTTGATGTATTTTGAATATCTTTTATAAATGGAATATTTTTGGGTGATCTTCAACGGGTTTGAGCTTGACCATTTTCCTCAAGTAGTAAGTAATCAACATTATTCATTTCCGAGAACTTCCCATAGAGGCTTAACCACTACACCAACTCTTCAGTCTGGATTTAACGTTTATGTGGCGGTTGCTTTTGGGTTTTGATGAATACTTTATTACTTTGTATGTTTTCCCCTTTTTTAGACGATGAACTAAGCCCTTGATTCTCTTTTCCCTTTTCTCAAGGGAATGGTGAGTTAAGACAAAAGGAAGAACACAACAGCAACGTTACTTGCTTATGTTTCTTATTCACTTTGTATGTTCGATAAAATAAATAGATAAATACACAAGGATGAATCCAAAGTCCAAACTAAACTTGATATTGCACAAAGTACAGCAATATTGGTCTGGGAATGCCGTAAATCAAAACAAAGGGATGGTGGAGAATTTGCAGCGTTATGGAATAATACAATCAAGAAAGGTAGCTGAAGTAATGGAAACTATTGATAGAGGTTTGTTCGTACCCAATGGAACCCCACCTTATGTTGACAGCCCAATCCCAATAGGCTATAATGCCACTATATCTGCGCCGCACATGCATGCCACCTGCCTTCAATTGCTTGAGGAGAATTTACAACCCGGGATGCATGCGCTGGATGTTGGCTCTGGTATAGTCCATGAACTATAACTATTATTTAAACATAATGTTTTAACTATTCAACAGCAATAGAAAATGCTTATTAGACCGGGTCCTAAATTTCTTTTATATTTTTATTCCATTGCTATTGCCATTCCTGGAGTTTTTTGATAAGTCATGGACTGCATGGGATGAAAAGTTGAAGTTACAGTCCCAGTTTGATGAGATTGATTACTAATGGATTTATGATAATTGTCATTGATAGCTACCATAATTGTAAGGTTGAGCAGAAAACAGTTTATTTAGTTGCATTTCCATGATGGAGTTATAGAATGATTATATGATCTTATGACTTATGATGTAAAATCATTGACTTTCTTTACTGACAAGGAAAAGGTATCTCCAATGGATTTTTCATTAGCCCCAATTCTAGGTGGGTATCGATATTGTATCCGTCAAAATGTTCTATGCAGAATTAAATGTTTATTTTGATATTGAATTCACTGCTTCTTTGCTGTGTACTCTATCTACATTTTATGCTCATATTTCCATACTTTGGGCCTCTTTATAGGAACTGGGTACTTGACGGCATGCTTTGCAATGATGGTTGGACCACAAGGCCGTGCTATTGGTGTGGAGCATATTCCTGAATTGGTTTCCTCCTCAACCGAGAATATTCAGAAGAGTGCTGCTGCGTCACTACTGAAAGATGGTTCACTTTCTGTGCATTCTGGTGGTATGCTTTCTAAACTTGTTCAATTTTCGGACAGCAAAAGTACAGTTTCATTTTATGCATTTGAAGATATAGCCTGCATTTACTTTTTATGATTTGGTGGGTGAAGACGCAATTTTAGGTCATCGGTTGAATAGTTTTATTTTAACTAGTCCTGGAGTCAGTAGATGTGTATGTTTCAAGCGATTGAGCTAACTAAAGTAGAACGAACAGATGAGCGCAAGCAATTATTTTCTTGTTATTTGATGTATCTGTGTGTTGATCATTTTCGTTGTCCAAGTGATAAATTTACATTAGTTTTGCTTCAATTGCATCCGTAATTTTGAATGTTTGAGGAATCGTTTCGGTGACAGATGGGAGGCAAGGTTGGCCAGAGTTTGCTCCTTACGATGCCATTCACGTTGGGGCAGCGGCCAAGGAGATTCCACAACCACTTATTGACCAGTTGAAGCCAGGAGGTAGAATGGTGATTCCTGTTGGAGTCCTATTTCAGGATTTGCAGGTTGTGGATAAGAACTCTGATGGTTCCGTCAGTATCCGGACGGAGACTTCTGTTCGTTATGTGCCTCTAACCAGTAAAGAAGCTCAACTGCAAGGTTAATGGAGTGAAATAGATGGAAACAAATTAATTGTGGAGATAAGTGGTTGGCTGTACCGTATATTGTCCAGGATTTATATAGCTAGAGTTTGTTGTCTTGAGAAAAGAATGAGTTCATGCTGATGATGAGGTGTCATAAATTCATGAATATCTATTTTCTGATCTATCCATCTATCTCTCTATATATATATGAAATAAACAAAACTGTATTTTCTATATGTAAATAATCTCAAGTGTCCAAAACGTATGTTATATATTCAATCTGTTGATATAGATTTTCCAAATTTTATTTTATATCATTAGTCAATTGTTAATGGTTTCCTTTCGGTTCATTAGTAGTTAAATATACTATTCGAAATAAGTTATAGTTAATTATTTATACCGGTTTTGTAGCTGTTATTATTTGTGAAATGTTAGTTCATGTAATAATGTAAGCAAACTGACAATCTATAGCTCGCTTCCATGGTTCGTGGTGCTACATCTTAATTGGATCTACAAAGTTCAGAGCTTTTGCTTGCTTAATAAAGCTTTCAACTTTCCAAATTATTTCTATCTAACTACTTCTTGCTGACAAGGTGTGTCAAGCTACAACCAACTTGTAATTCAACTATTCACAAAAATTCGCAGCATTTATGCTAAATGCTAAAACTACCAAATGCAACGAGAACCAAACTCATGGATTTATATGTAACAGATACGAATGGATAAGTTGATAAAGGATCAGCTTAACACTAAATCTCGGTACTTAAATCGTTGATATCCTCTTGAAATTAAGCACTTGTAAGATTTTGTGCAAGAGTAATGTCAGAACGATATGCTGATAACGTAAGAACTCATTCGCAACTCATTGATTACATTCACCATTGATTATGATGAAAAATAAAAGACAACAAAGAGTTTCTTCAAAATCTCCAGAGATGGAATTATAATCATCATGATCATCATCATTATCTGGATTCTGGACGTTTAATTAACAATGACATTAAAAAACAAGATTGACACTTTGTGAATCACTAAATCTAACCTTAAACCAGCCGCCAAAGAAGAAAAATAAAAACAAGATTGACATGTCCTCAGCCATAAACAAGCAGCACATACACACACAGGATAATTACTCGGATAATGACTCAGAAGCTGCGTCTGGGCCTCTCCTCAGCAACACTCACTCTGAGTGACCGCCCATCCAAGCTCTGCAATATCAGAACCAACCATAAGCAACAAGTAGTCCTCACAATGCTTAGTTTTATTTGTTAAACCTTCATTTCAGAAAGGTTAGCGTTATATCTCCAACGGTCTTCAGTATTATCATTTAAAAAATACAAAGATATCGCCTTCATTATTATTTAAATGACAGGGGAAGATTAAATTACTCTGTTAGTTCTTATAATTTCATTTACCAAATTTGTAATTGAGTCCCTACACCTTAAAAGCTTTTAATTTGGTCCTACACCAGTTTTAAATTTATAATCACATCTTTGTCGTTTCAAAAATGTTTAACTTAACAGAATAGGTTGAGGTATATTCGCTAGTGGTGTGAGATGAATGAAAACATTATAACATTTACTGTTAAAAAGCATCTAATTACAAATTTAAAACTAATATAGAGATCTAATCAAAATCTTTTAAAATGTAGTGACCTAATTACAAATTTGGAGAAATTACAAAAGCTAACAGACTAATTTAACCCTTTTATAAATAAATGGAAGTTCCAAAATCCTCACCTATAATCAGAGAAAGTGAGGGTAATTTGTCGAAAAAACAAAGGAGGAAACTTTAGAAGTTGTGCTACCAATATAGAGGGACATTAGTGTGTAACGGTTTTAAATTGATGTTGTGATCACAGATGCAATTACTGTGGCGATGCATAATTGCAACTGCAAAGCACACTACATTAGCAAATAGCAATTGTAGTTGCAGACCAAAACATAAAAGTTCCGTTTAATTATGAAGGGACGATGACATTGTTAAAGTAAGAATGTAATTTTTTGTGATACCTGGCCATCAAGAGCAGCAATGGCATCATTCATATCAGTCTCACTGGACATTGTGACAAAGCCAAAACCACGTGATCTACCAGTCTCTCTGTCATACACTATCCGAGCTTGCTCAACCTTACCATGTTCACTGAAAATTTGCTCTAGTCGAATATTATCAACATCCCAAGGCAAGTTACCAACATATACTCTTAATGAGGAATCAAAGGTGCGCGGTGACCGCTCCGGCTGCGATCCTCTTGGAGCAGCCTTATTAACAGTCAACGTTCTTCCATCTAACTCCTGACATAGAAGAAGGATCTCAAGTCTCAACGAGCCGCAACAAGCAGCATTAGGGAAGAAGACGTTAATAAGACATGTCATGCTTCCAGTAAAGGACTAAAGGGCATTTGGGCATTTCACATGTAAGGCACACATTTGAAGTCAGAAAACAGAGAAATTTCAAAAGACCTTTCTACAGGCACAAATGCTGCCTTACACACACATAATCATTACTTTAATTGTAAAGTTTCAGTTTTATTTTGTTCAGTAAATGTAAGGAGTACGGCAAAATCTGTCAACTAGTTTTATTCTGAAATTTCTCCCAATTCATGGTGATCATAAATTCCAATACAGTACAGACTAGAGCATCATTAGAGAACAACCAAAATGAAAGATAAAGCATGTACACCAACAAGCAAGATTAGCAAGACTAGGGTTAACTAACTACTTTGAAGATAATCAAAATAAGTGAGAATACTTCCCCATCTCATTGGTACAGTAAATTGTACAAATGTCCAATATTCTTCAGAAATTGGCAAAATGCTTTGCGTAAAAGGTGTGTTTGAGGTTCAAAAGGAGCTAATAACGTACTACTAAGAAAAGGTTGGCAGATATGAAATCGAAGTTGGTTACCTAATATATACTACATTGGAGAAATAAACAAAACAGATCAAACGAGATTTCATGCTACACTTGATCTCCCAAGTTTGTCAAGGACTGAAATCCCCATGCTCTTGCAGTTATTGACACACATCTAGAAGCAACCTGTGAGGAATTTGCTGAGATATATGCGGGGGCATATGCCCCCAAGGTTATTAAACCGAAGAGTTCACGTAAACTCAAATAGCTTATGTAAACTTCAAATTGTAAAGCTCAACTTGTAAATTTGATTTGGGGGCCTAAACTAGTAAACTCATCAAAGTTTGATAACCATGCATGCACCCAATAAATTTTGAGACTTTCCTCATCATAATATACAACATAGATGCATGCTTTGCAACAATTATCTTATAAGCTTTACCAAACATCGAGATAAAATTATGTGAAACTCTTCACTATTGTCCTTGACCCTAGTATCTAAAATTTTCAAAACCACATCCATGAATTAGTACTCAATAATTGACAATGCTTCTTACTTAGAATAGGTAAACTCCCATTTCTAACCATAAAACTTTACAAAATTTTATTCACAACAGATTCATACGTAGATTTGTGAACTTTCATGGATAGAAATAGTAGTTTACTCTACTTACAACTCTCCTAGCTGCTACAATACTTTCTATAATTCTATGGTACTAGCAATCCTCCTCAAAACAGTCACACATGTAAACAATAACTTACATAGCCACTGAACTTCTCCACAGCTCTGTCAGCTTCCTCAACTGTACTCATTGTTACAAATCCAAACCCGCGACTCCGATCGGTTGCCCTATTGTAAATTACCTAACATTACAATGCAAAATCCAGAATTCAGAACCAAACAGCAGTCACAATTTAAAGGTTGAAACTACGAAATTGAAACAAAAAACACAAGCATAAACACAAAAATAACACCATCAAACAAAAATCAGAAAAGGGAATTCATCAAAAGGAGTCTCACCTCGGCTATCTCCACCGTTCCGGCCTGCTCGAAGAGCATGGCAAGTCTCTGGCTATCAACATCAAAAGGCAAGTTACCAACAAAGAGTTTTGCATCCTCAGAAGTTTCATCAAACCCACCTTCCCCTTCTCCCTCACTACCATCAATCACAGCCTCAATTTCATCATCTTGGTTTACCCATTTGGGTTCGCCTTCGTTCTCCCACGTTGCTTCTTCTTCTTCACCATCAACTTCTTGTTGCTGAGCCCAATCTGACGCTTGTGCGACAAAGGTGAGCATAGGAGAATGATGAATGGTCCTCGTGGTGAGGCATAGAGAGCGTGAAAGTGAAAGGAACGAAGAAGAATTGAAGGATGCAACTTGAAATCTGAGTGGTCTAGAAGAATGACGAAGTGAGTGAAAAGGGCAGTGTTTGGGTTTGGTGTAAAAGAGTGACGGGGGAGAGAGTAGCCATGATTGTGATGCCATTGTAAAGGACTTGAAGAGAGGCATGGTTGCCATGGAGGGGTGCTAGAAGAAGAAGAAGAACCTCAATTCCTCAACGATTGAGGATAAGGTGAATAATCAATTGAAATGAAAGGTTTAAAGACACGGACAAATAGAGATGCCTCACTGTGTCAGCGGCAACCAAAATCATAAATATTTTTTTCAAAAATTTCTTTTTTTATTAATTTAATTATAACATGCAATTTTTTAAACAGATTTATTTAATTTTTGTGTATATTAATGTATTTAAATAATTTGATTCTTGTTATAATTATTTTTAAGAGTAAATAGTTATTTTTAACTATGAAAAATATAAAACTAATTATAAATAATTTAAGAGGACGTTTTTGGTGGAAAAAATATAATGTGGTCTTTAAAAACACCATGCAGAAAAATTTCTAATGTATGACAGTATGGTATAGATTGCTCTAGGACACAAGATGTTACTATTGTTAGATTTGACCCAACCTTAAACGTAATTGCAAACTGGTACATGAGATGGTCGATTGGACCGACGGTTTCAGGACTTTTTTTTTTTGTTGGAAGGAAGTATTGAGGGGTGATTAATTTTTTTTTTAGAGTTAGCCACATGGCCTGCGCTCACAGTCCACCCAAAAATTACTCTAATGCAAATTCATATCCCAAAAAACCAGTTTGAATTACTATCCACAACCTACCCAAACACTACTCCATATTTTAATGACGTTACCCAAATTTTTCTGCATAACTTCATCTTCTACATTGACATATGAATTAGTTTTAGAAAAGCTTGAAGGAGACCAAAAAAATTTAATAACAAAGAAGTGTTAATTAGTGTAATCAAAGAAGAAGGTTGAAAATGGACGTGAATATGAGTAGAAAAGTTGTAACGCGATTTAGGCTGTAGTAGCAGCCATAAAAATTGTAGTAGCAGCCATAAAAATTGTTTGTAAACAAAGTACCTGCATAGGTGAAATAATAGTAAAAATGTAGCAAAAAACAAAATGTATTGTTTTAGCAGGAATGAGTAGGTTAAATAATAGAATTCTTAAAAAGTTAAATATTAACATAAAATACATAATGCATGTGTAATTAATAACAAAAAGATAGATGTTCATCAGTTTGCAGATTTCTAGTGGCATCGGATCTGAAGAATTGTGACCGATTTAAGTAAAATGACCTTGAAGGCCCCAACACCTCCAGGCTTGAAATTGCACAAACTTGCAAAGTTTTTCCAACCTTTAGAAATTACCCCGAAGCTACTGTTTTGTGTGTCACTAAATTTAGTGTAGGTTGTTTCAACCTCAATGTAGCCGTGTACAAGGAAGAGTGGGTGCCTCTGACCAGTAAAATGGCTCAGATGAGAAACATTCGGCTAATTATAGCAAAGCAAAAGATCATTAAGAGATAGATAAGACTGATGAAGCCACATACAAGAAAATTAATTAGTGCAAGTAAACAAGGTTGGGAGAATAGTATTAAAAGAATAGGTTGTAGTTAGTTTGGCTTACCAACAAGTGGGAAGACAAGATGAGGCCAATGAGGTCCATCACGAAGAAGGGGCATTTGGTGGAGAATTTTTCAGCTATTGCTTTAACTTTGTCGAAAAAAGGATTGTTGATACAGCTGACACACTAGTAAGTGCCTTGCTTTTCATACAGTAGTTGTTGGTACGGTAGGGATAGTAGGTGTTTTCGTGACCATCAAAGTCGAAGATACACACTTGGAAATCAGAGTTGCCTAAGTCCAGATTGATTTTGTACCTCCGATAGAACTGTGACCAACCTCGCATCAATGCGATGCTGCCATTTTGTCGTTCTTTCCAGAAATACTAAATATGGATATCCCTTCCATCAGGGACCACCAGGTTTTGATCACTCGTTGTCAGTCGCTTACCCTTGCCCTTAGAGGAAGACATGTGTGCCTAATACAAAACAGAAAATAAGGTTCAGGGTGAAACTGTTAGTCAACTGAAATAGTAGAACAAATATAATAGTTGAGCTCCGGTATCTTATTTCAAACAGCATAATTTTTGGGTTCAGGGTAACAAGAACTAAGAAACCCTAAACATCAGTTTAGTTAGGGTTTCATCAAATAGGAGAAAAAATGGAAGCAAAGGGTAGAAACATGCAAAAAAAGTATGAAATGTAGAATAGTGGATCTTAATTGAGTCAATTTGCAGTCAATGCAACTTTCAGATTTAGAACAAGAAGAACAAAGGAAAGCAAACAGTCAGTGCAATTAGATTTTTATAAAATGGTAAAATACCGTAAACCAATTAGTTAGAACAAACATGTAGAGAATGTAGTAAACGCAAGATAGTGGATGTCCAGTAAATATTTTACAAACAGTGCAGTTTTTGGGTTTATGACAAGATGAACGCGGGAACAGGAACAATCAGACCAATTAGGATTTTTTCTATCCATGGAAAAAAATTCGAAGGAACAAGAACAAAGATGCAACAAAAATTGTGTTTTTATGATGTAAAAAACAAGTGATATGTACTGAGGAAGGTAGTCGTTGGATATATTTGTTTCTATTTTTTATGAGACGGACATGGACACGAAATCCAAACAACGACTAATTAGTATTTGGCCAAGGGAAGCAACGGGGATTTCCTCGTTAGTCTTCATGGCTGGAGTAACAAAATTGAATCAGGAATTCTTCTGACAGACATCTTGGTGGTTGGAGCCAAAACGACAAAGTGAACTTGGTAATATGGTGATAGAGAGTGGAGTCCACAACTAATGCCAGTTGGTGTGTGTGAATGATATCTCACTAAACCTTTTTTTTGTTTGCTCATGGGCCAAGACGGTACAATGAAAACCTAACCCGACCATAAGTCTTGGGCTTGGGGCAGGCAATATTCTTTGGTGGGTGTGTTTTTTTGTTCTGCTTAGATGAGCCACCTTTTATACTAAAGGGCCTAAGTAGGAAGCATGCAGAATAAATTGTTAACGGTTCATGAAAAAGATATAAAAGGAAAACAACAACAACAACAACAACAACAACAACAACAACAAAAACAACAACAACAACAACAACAACAATAATTATAATAATAATAATAGGAGTATTGATAATTATAATATATTTATCAACTATAAGGACAACAACAAGAATATTAACAAAAGTATTTATGATCATCACATGTTCGATATGTATTTTCTAGGTCTATGTCTACTTCTGTTTCTATTCCTGTCTTTGTCTTCCTGTTCGTGTCTCTACCTGTATATGGTAGAACAACAACAACAACAACAACAACAACAACAACAACAACAACAACAACAAAAAGAAGATGAACATTGCCTTTCTCTGTAACCTAAACTCTAAACCCTAAATTATGAACCATAAATCATAAACCCTAAATCCTCAACCCTAAACCATAAATCCTAAATTCTAATCCCTAAACCCTAAACCCTATTACCTAAATCCTAAACCATAAACCCTCGGACCTAAAGTTAAACCCTAAACACTAAACTCTAAAGCGTAAACCATAAGCCATAAACATTGAAGTTAAACCATAAACCCTAAACCCTAAACCATGTACCCTAATCCCTAAACTTTGAACCATAAATCCCAAACCTTGAACCCTAAAACCTTAAATCCTAAATCCTAAATCCTAAACCATGAACCGTAAACACTAAACCGTAAACCCAAAATCATCAACCCTAAACCATAAACTCTAAATCCTAACCGCGTAAACTAGAGCTGGCAATATATACCCTACCCGCGGGTACCCAACCTGGACCAACCCGTTCGGGTAGGTTTGTCTACCCGACCCGTTGCAGGTAGGGTAGGGTACGGTGCGAATTAGCCTACGGGTAGGGTAGGGTACGGGTTCAGGGTATACCCTACCCTACCCTACCCTACCCGCTCTCCTAATATATTATATAATATATATGTAAAAGTTATGTATGTAGTGAAGAAAGTGAGTGTTGAAGTCACAATCTTCTTTTTATAAAAACTTGAAATAACCACTAAGCTAGTTGATGATCATATTATTTGTAATTTTATGTTATATTTCTTTAAGATTTTATTGTTTTTAATTTTAATTTGAGCTTAGTTTTTTATTTTCTATTTTATTAATATGTATAAAATTTGGAATGGTTGAATTTTATATTTGCTTGAAAATTTTTTATTTTTCTGCAGGTAGGATCGGTAGGGTAGGGTTTAGAATATTAGGGTACGGGTAGGGTTAGGGTTGAGAGACTCTCAACCCGCAGGTAGGGTAGGGTAGGCTTTTAAGACAATTTTGACTGCCCAAAAACCAATTTGGTCCCAAGGTAAGGAATAACCAGTTACACCAAAAGATGCGGTCAATACAGCCAAAACAATGCCCGTAACCCACGTCCATATCAGTTATATCCATTATAATAAGCTATTCGGTAATTCCTTTTGGATATAATTTTGTTTTATCCGATCTTAATATCGGTGTTATTTTTCGATCTCTCGGAAAGAACAAAAGAAACATCTTCTTTTTTTTTAGCAATTTCTAATCCCTAGAACCTATCACTAAAATACCCCTGGGGGGGGGGTAGGGCTAAGCGGAGCGAAACCGCGTTAGGTATTAGCACTATGGCTTTCAATTTAAATGGTTTCAATTTCAACCAATCTGTAGTTGATAGTCAAGGTCGTGTAATTAACACCTGCGCTGATATTATTAACCGAGCTAATCTTGGTATGGAAGTTATGCATGCCTATTGCTACTAGTGGAGTAAGGTTAATCTAACTCCATAGTATAGGTATAAACAGTAAACCCTCGAACCTAAAGTTGAACCCTAAACCTTAAAGCATAAACCATAATTCCTAATTCCTAAACCTTGACTCCTAAACCACAAACCCTAAACCTGTAAATCCTAGACCCTAAACCTTAAACCCTATACCCTAAAAAAAACTCTAAATTGTAAACCTAAATCATAAACCGTATATCCTAAATCCTAGAACACAAAAACCCTAAACTGTGAACCCTAAACCATAAGATCACATAATGCCCTCTGAATAGTGATATCACCAATGGTGAAAGGAATAAAAAAGCTTCTCGGATCTTGAATCTTCTCAGGGAGATCCTTCTGAATAATAGCACTACATTCCTTTGTGAGCACCAAGGTCTCACTCTCCTTCCAATTCCTCTTGTTGGTCAATAATTCCTTCATAAACTTAGTATAGAGAGGTATTTGCTCAAGAGCCTTTGCAAAAGAAATGTTAATTTGAAGCTTTCTGAAGACTTCTAAAAATCTTGAAAATTGCTTGTCTTTGGATGCCTTCTGAAGCCTCCAAGGATGGCATTTTTGGCTTGTACTAAGGTGTTGGAGACATCACTGGATATTGCTCAAGATCAACCAGGAATGGGTTATCCAGGTGCCTTGGAAGGGTGTGTTCCTCTTGGCCCTTGGCCTCCTCTAGAGCTTTTTTTTCAACTGGCTCCTCACTAACTTTTGCTTCCAAACTTGCTATCTTACCACCTTTTAGATATATGTGATGAGAGGAAAATTGATGGTCTAGAATTTCATAATAAATTCTCGTTGCAAGTATAGTTTCTAAACCAACAATAATCCTTTCATACAAAAATTTGGTTGTCACAAGTAACAAACCCCTAAAAATATAAACCGAAGTATTCAAACCTCGGGTCGATCTCCCCAGGAATTGCAATAAAGTGTTCTTGTTATTGGCTATGAAGTATCTTTGGGGATTTTGAGATAAGAAACAAGAATTGTAAATGGCGAAAGAAATAGACTAACAACTAAGCAAGCAATTCGTAAGGAATGAGAAGTGGAAGTCCTATCCTCATTACCATCATCAATTGAGATGAGAATTGTGTATTGCTCCCTGGTGCACGAAATTGTGATCATCAATGGCGCCATCAACATGGTACGCACAATTGCAATCTCAACTCTTTATCACAACTTCGCACAACTAACCAGCAAGTGTACTGGGCCGTCCAAGTAATAAACCTTACGCGAGTAAGGGTCGATCCCACAGAGATTGTTGGTATGAAGCAAGCTATGGTCACCTTGTAAATCTTAGTCAGGCAGACTCAGATGGTTATAGATGAAATATGAATAAAAGATAAAGATAGAGATACTTATGCAATTCATTGGTAAGAACTTCAGATAAGCGAATGGAGATGCTTTGTCCCTTCCGTCTCTCTGCTTTCCTACTGTCTTCATCCAATCCTTCTTACTCCTTTCCATGGCAAGCTTATGCAAGGGTTTCACCGTTGTCAGTGGCTACCTCCCATCCTCTCAGTGGAAATGTTCAACGCACCCTGTCACGGCACGGCTATCCAGCTGTCGGTTCTCGATCATGTCGGAATAGAATCCAGTGATTCTTTTGTGTCTGTCACTAACGCCCCACAATCGCGAGTTTGAAGCACGTCACAGTCATTCAATCATTGAATCCTACTCAGAATACCACAGACAAGGTTTAGACCTTCCAGATTCTCTTGAATGCCGCCATCAGTTCTAGCCTATACCACGAAGACTCTGATCTCACGGAATGGCTGGCTCGGTTGTCAGGCGAGCGCTCGGTTGTCAGGCGATCAACCATGCATCGTGTATCAGGAATCCAAGAGATATTCACCCAATCTAAGGTAGAACGGAGGTGGTTGTCAGTCACACGTTCATAGGTGAGAATGATGATGAGTGTCACGGATCATCACATTCATCAAGTTGAAGAACAAGTGATATCTTGGAACAAAAACAAGTGGAATTGAATAGAAGAACAATAGTAATTGCATTAATACTCGAGGTACAGCAGAGCTCCACACCTTAATCTATGGTGTGTAGAAACTCCACCGTTGAAAATACATAAGAACAAGGTCTAGGCATGGCCGTGAGGCCAGCCCCATGATCTAAGATAGCATAAGACTAAAGATGGCTACCAAGATTCCAAGACATCAAATACAATAGCAAAAGGTCCTATTTATAGGGAACTAGTAGCTTAAGAATTACAAAGATGAGTAAATGACATAAAAATCCACTTCCGGGCCCACTTGGTGTGTGCTTGGGCTGAGCATTGAAGCATTTTCGTGTAGAGACTCTTCTTGGAGTTAAACGCCAGTTTTTGTGCCAGTTTGGGCGTTTAACTCCCACTTTGGTGCCAGTTCCGGCGTTTAACGCTGGAAATTATGAAGGTGACTTTGAACGCCGGTTTGGGCCATCAAATCTTGGGCAAAGTATGGACTATCATATATTGCTGGAAAGCCCAGGATATCTACTTTCCAACGCCGTTGAGAGCGCGCCAATTGGGCTTCTGTAGCTCCAGAAAATCCACTTCGAGTGCAGGGAGGTCAGAATCCAACAGCATCTGCAGTCCTTTTCAGTCTCTGAATCAGATTTTTGCTCAGGTCCCTCAATTTCAGCCAGAAAATACCTGAAATCACAGAAAAACACACAAACTCATAGTAAAGTCCAGAAAAGTGAATTTTAACTAAAACTAATAAAAATATACTAAAAACTAACTAAATCCTACTAGAAACATACTAAAAACAATGCCAAAAAGCGTACAAATTATCCGCTCATCACAACACCAAACTTAAATTGTTGCTTGTCCCCAAGCAACTGAAAATCAAATAAGATAAAAAGAAGAGAATATGCAATGAACTCCAAAAACATCTATGAAGATCAGTATTAATTAGATGAGCGGGGCTTTTAGCTTTTTGCCTCTGAACAGTTTTGGCATCTCACTTTATCCTTTGAAATTCAGAATGATTGGCTTCTTTAGGAACTCAGAATCCGGATAGTGTTATTGATTCTCCTAGTTAAGTATGATGATTCTTGAACACAACTACTTTATGAGTCTTGGCCGTGGCCCAAAGCACTCTGTCTTCCAGTATTACCACCGGATACATACATGCCACACACACATAATTGGGTGAACCTTTTTAGATTGTGACTCAGCTTTGCTAGAGTCCCCAATTAGAGGTGTCCAGGGTTCTTAAGCACACTCTTTTTACCTTGGATCACGACTTTAACCGCTCAGTCTCAAGTTTTCACTTGACACCTTCACGCCACAAGCACATGGTTAGGGACAGCTTGGTTTAGCCGCTTAGGCCAGGATGTTATTCCTGTAGGCCCTCCTATCCACTGATGCTCAAAGCCTTGGATCCTTTTTATTACCCTTGCCTTTTGGTTTAAAGGGCTATTGGCTTCTTCTGTTTGCTCTTTCTTTTTCTCTTTTTCTATTTCTCTTTTTTTTCGTTTTTTTTTGAATTCACTGCTTTTTCTTGCTTCAAGAATCATTTTTATGATTTTTCAGATCCTCAGTAACATGTCTCCTTTTTCATCATTCTTTCAAGAGCCAACAACTTTAACATTCATGAACCACAAATTCAAAAGACATATGCACTGTTTAAGCATACATTCAGAAACAAAAGCATTGCCACCACATCAATATAATTAATCTGTTATAAAATCTGAAATTCATGCAATTCTTCTCTTTTTCAATTAAGAACCTTTTTTATTCAAGAAAGGTGATGGATTCATAGGACAGTCATAACTTTAAGGCATAGACACTAATGATCATAAGACACAAACATGGATAAACATAAAGCATAATTTTCGAAAAACAGAAAAATAAAGAACAAGGAGATTAAAGAACGGGTCCACCTTAGTGATGGTGGCTTGTTCTTCTTCTTGAAGGTCTTATGGAGTGCTTGAGCTCTTCAATGTCTCTTCCTTGCCTTTGTTGCTCCTCTCTCATGATTCTTTGATCTTCTCTGATTTCATGGAGGAGGATGGAATGTTCTTGGTGCTCCACCCTTAGTTGTCCCATGTTGGAACTCAATTCTCCCAGGGAGGTGTTGATTTGCTCCCAATAGTTTTGTGCAGGAAAGTGCATCCCTTGAGGTATCTCAGGGATTTCATGATGAGAGGGGTCTCTTGTTTGCTCCATCCTTTTCTTAGTGATGGGCTTGTCCTCATCAATGAGGATGTCTCCTTCTATGTCAACTCCAACTGAATAACAGAGGTGACAGATGAGATGAGGAAAGGCTAACCTTGCTAAGGTAGAGGACTTGTCCGCCACCTTATAGAGTTCTTGGGCTATAACCTCATGAACTTCTACTTCTTCTCCAATCATGATGCTATGGATCATGATGGCCCGGTCTAGAGTAACTTCAGACCGGTTGCTAGTGGGAATGATTGAGCGTTGGATAAACTCCAACCATCCCCTAGCCACGGGCTTGAGGTCGTGCCTTCTTAATTGAACCGGCTTCCCTCTTGAATCTCTCTTCCATTGGGCGCCCTCTTCACAAATGTCAGTGAGGACTTGGTCCAACCTTTGATCAAAGTTGACCCTTCTTGTGTAAGGATGTTCATCTCCTTGCATCATGGGCAAGTTGAATGCCAACCTCACATTTTCCGGACTAAAATCTAAGTATTTCCCGCGAACCATTGTAAGCCAATTCTTTGGGTTCGGGTTCACACTTTGATCATGGCTCTTGGTGATCCATGCATTGGCATAGAACTCTTGAACCATTAAGATCCCGACTTGTTGAATGGGGTTGGTGAGAACTTCCCAACCTCTTCTTTGAATCTCATGTCGAATCTCCGGATATTCACTCTTTTTGAGTTTGAAAGGGACCTCGGGGATCACCTTCTTCAAGGCCACAACTTCATAGAAGTGGTCTTGATGCACCCTTGAGATGAATCTCTCCATCTCCCATGACTCGGAGGTGGAAGCTTTTGCCTTCCCTTTCCTATTTCTAGAGGTTTCTCCGGCCTTGGATGCCATAAATGGTTATGGAAAAACAAAAAGCAACGCGTTTACCACACCAAACTTAAAAGGTTTGCTCGTCCTCGAGCAAAAGAAGAAAGAATAGAGTAGAAGAAGAAGAAAATGGAGGAGATGGAGGAGGCTATGTGGTTCGGCCAAAGGGGGAAGAAGTAGTGTTTAGGGTGTGTGAAAATGAAGGAGTGAAGATGGGTTTATATAGGGGTGAGGGGAGGGGTAGGGTTCGGCCATTATGGGTGGGTTTGGGAGGGAAAGTGGTTTGAATTTTGAATGGTGAGGTAGGTGGGGTTTTATGAAGGATGGATGTGAGTGATGAAGAGAAAGATGGGATTTGATAGGTGAAGGGTTTTTGGGGAAGAGGTATTGAGGTGATTGGTGAATGGATGAAGAAGAAAGAGGGTGGTGGGGTAGGTGGGGATCCTGTGGGGTCCACAGATCCTGAGGTGTCAAGGAAAAGTCATCCCTGCACCAAATGGCATGCAAAAATGCGTTTTGAGCCAATTTTGGCGTTAAACGCCGGGCTGGTGCCCATTTCTGGCGTTTAACGCCAAGTGCTTGCCCTTTTCTGGCGTTTAACGCCAGTCTGGTGCCCCTTTCTGGCGTTAAACCCCCAGAATGGTGCCAGACTGGGCGTTAAACGCCCATCTGCTAGCCTTACTGGCGTTTAAACGCCAGTAGGTTCTTCCTCCAGGGTGTGCTATTTTTCTTCCTGTTTTTCATTCTGTTTTTTGCTTTTTCAATTGATTTTGTGACTTCTCATGATCATCAACCTACAGAAAACATAAAATAACAAAGGAAAATAGATAAAATATAACATTGGGTTGCCTCCCAACAAGCGCTTCTTTAATGTCAGTAGCTTGACATAGGGCTCTCATGGAGCCTCACAGATACTCAAAGCAATGTTGGAACCTCCCAACACCAAACTTAGAGTTTGAATGTGGGGGTTCAACACCAAACTTAGAGTTTGGTTGTGGCCTCCCAACACCAAACTTAGAGTTTGACTGTGGGGGCTCTTTTTGACTCTGCTTTGAGAGAAGCTCTTCATGCTTCCTCTCCATGGTGACAGAGGGATATCCTTGAGCCTTAAACACAAAGGATCCTTCATTCACTTGAATGATCAATTCTCCTCTGTCAACATCAATCACAGCCTTTGCTGTGGCTAGGAAGGGTCTGCCAAGGATGATGGATTCATCCATGCACTTCCCAGTCTCTAGGACTATGAAATCAGCAGGGATGTAATGGTCTTCAATCTTTACCAAAACATCCTCTACAAGTCCATAAGCTTGTTTTCTTGAATTGTCTGCCATCTCTAGTGAGATTCTTGCAGCTTGTACCTCAAAGATCCCTAGCTTCTCCATTACAGAGAGAGGCATGAGGTTTATACTTGACCCTAAGTCACACAGAGCCTTCTTGAAGGTCATGGTGCCTATGGTACAAGGTATTGAAAACTTCCCAGGATCTTGTCTCTTTTGAGGTAATTTCTGCCTAGACAAGTCATCCAGTTCTTTGGTGAGCAAAGGGGGTTCATCCTCCCAAGTCTCATTACCAAACAACTTGTCATTTAGCTTCATGATTGCTCCAAGGTATTTAGCCACTTGCTCTTCAGTGACATACTCATCCTCTTCAGAGGAAGAATACTCATCAGAGCTCATGAATGGCAGAAGTAA
The DNA here is from genome assembly GCF_014773155.1 of Arachis stenosperma. Taxonomy (NCBI): domain Eukaryota; kingdom Viridiplantae; phylum Streptophyta; class Magnoliopsida; order Fabales; family Fabaceae; genus Arachis; species Arachis stenosperma. Next base: position 75,891,886 of record NC_080377.1, on the reverse strand, counting down.
GTCCAGTGGAATCTCTATGGTCTCATTTTGAGCCTCAGATTCCCATGGTTCCTCATTAGGGAACTCATTAGAGGTCAGTGCACGCCCATTGAGGTCTTCCTCAGTGGCGTTCACTGTCTCTTCCTCCTCTCCAAATTCGGCCATGTTGATGGCCTTTGATGAGCGGATAATTTATACGCTTTTTGGCATTGTTTTTATAGTTTTTAGGATGATTAAGCTACTTTTAGGGATGTTTTCCTTAGTTTTATGTTAAATTCACATTTCTGGACTTTACTATGAGTTTGTGTGTTTTTCTGTGATTTCAGGTAAATTCTGACTGAAATTGAGGGATTTGAGCAAAAACTCTGAAAAGGCTGACAAAAGGACTGCTGATGCTGTTGGATTCTGACCTCCCTGCACTCGAAATGGATTTTCTGGAGCTACAGAACTCCAATTGGCGCGCTCTCAACGGCGTTGGAAAGTAGACATCCAGGGCTTTCCAGCAATAGATAATAGTCCATGCTTTATTCGAAGATTGACGACGTAACTTGGCGTTAAACGCCAAGTTCATGCTCCTTTCTGGAGTTAAACGCCAGAAAAACGTCATGATCCGGAGTTGAACGCCCAAAGCACATCATAACTCGAATTCAACTCCAAGAGAAGCCTCTGCTCGTGGATAGATCAAGCTCAGCCCAAGCACACACCAAGTGGGCCCCGGAAGTGGATTTATGCATCAATTACTTACTCATGTAAACCCTAGGAGCTAGTTTATTATAAATAGGATGATTTACTAATGTAGTAGACATCTTTGGTCTCAGTTTTGTTTTATTCTTCATCTTAGGAGATCATTGATCACGTTTAGGGGGCTGGCCATTCGGCCATGCCTGGACCTCTTTCACTTATGTATTTTCAACGGTGGAGTTTCTGCACACCATAGATTAAGGGTGTGGAGCTCTGCTGTACCTCAAAGATTAATGAAGTTCTATTTTCTTTTATTCAAATCTCTATCTTATTCTTATTCCAAGATATTCATTCGTACTCAAGAACATGATGAATGATGATGAGTTAGATAACCCTCATTATTATTCTCACTCATGAACGCGCGTGATTGACAACCACTTCCGTTCTACATGCAAAGAAGCTTGAATGTGTATCTCTTAGATTCCCCAACAGAATCTTCGTGGTATAAGCTAGATAGATGGCGGCATTTATCTGGATCCGGAAAGTCCAACCTTGTCTGTGGTGTTCCGAGTAGGATCCTGGAATCCGGAAAGTCTCACCTTGTCTGTGGTATTCCGAGTAGGATTCCGTTCATGAATGACTGTGACGTGCTTCAAAACCTGTAACCTGCTGGGCGTTAGTGACAGACGCAAAAGAGGGATTCTATTCCAGTAGGGAGGGAACCAACCGTGATTGGCCGTACTGTGACAGAGTGCGTGAGCATTAGCTTCCACTGCGAGGATGGGATGTAGTTATCAACCATGGGTGATGCCTCCAGACTGGTTAGCTGTGCGAGTGACAGCCGCATAGGATATTTTCCCCGTGAGGATGAAGTAGCCACAGTTGATGGTGAACCCCTATACAAAGCTTGCCATGGAAAGGAGTAAGAAGGATTGAGTAGAAGCAATGGGATAGCAGGCGTCCGAGAGCTCTACAGCATCTCCATTCCGCTTATCTGAAATTCCTACCAATGAATCTGCATAAGTATTTCTATCCCTTTTATTATTCCTTTTTACTTAACAATCCAATTATCACTATTACCTTTTTTATCTGCCTAACTGAGATTGCAAGGTGACCATAGCTTGCTTCATACCAACATCTCTGTGGATTCGACCCTTACTCACGTAAGGTTATACTTGGACGACCCAGTACACTTGCTGGTTAGTTGAACGGAGTTGTGAAGAAAATAAACAGTGCCCTAAGGGTACATGCCAAAGCTCAAAAGATAGAATATATTCAGACAACTTAAGAAGTTGAATCACAATTTCGTCCACCAAGTTTTTGGCGCCGTTGCCGGGGATTGTTCGAGTATGGACAACTGACGGTTCATCTTGTTGCTCAGATTAGGTACTTTTCTTTTCAAAAATCTTTTTCAAAAATTTTTCTTTTATTTTTCGTGTTTTAAACTTATTTTCGAAAAATATAATAAATACAAAAAATTAGAAAATCATAAAAATCAAAAATATTTTGTGTTTCTTGTTTAAGTCTTGTGTTAATTTTTAAGTTTGGTGTCAATTGCATGCTTTTAAAAAATTCTTGCATTTTTCGAAAATTCATGCATTCATAGTGTTCTTCATGATCTTCAAGTTGTTTGATAAGTCCTCTTGTTGATCTTGATGATTTCTTGTTTTGTGTTGTTTGTTGTTTTTCATGTGCATTTTTGCATTCATATTTTCCATGCATTAAAAATTTTTAAGTTTGGTGTCTTGCATGATTTCTTTGCATTAAAAATTTTTCAAAATTATGTTCTTGATGTTCATCATGATCTTCAAAGTGTTCTTGGTGTTCATCTTGACATTCATAGCATTCTTGCATGCATCTTGTGTCTTGATCCAAAATTTTCATGTTTTGGGTCATTTTTGTGTTTTTCTTTAAAAATTTAAAAATCAAAATATCTTTCCTCATTTCCCTCCAAAAATTTCGAAATTTGGGTTGACTTGGTCAAATATTTCAAATTAGTGTTCTTACAAGTCAAGTCAAAATTTCATTTTAAAATCTTATCTTTTCAAAATCTTTTTCAAAAATATATCTTTTCATTTTTTATATAATTTTCGAAATTTCAAAAAGTTATTTTTCAAAATATTTTCAAAATCTTTTTCTTATCTTTTATCTAATTTTCGAAAATTAGCTAACAATTAATGTGATTGGTTCAAAAATTTGAAGTTTGTTACTTCTTGTTAAGAAAGTTTCAATCTTTAACTTCTAGAATCTTATCTTGTAAGTTTCTTTAGTTAAGTCTTTTTAAAAATTAAATCTTTTTCAAAATATCTTTTCTTAAAACTTTTATTTTATCTTTATCTCTTTTTCAAAAATTTTATCTTTTTCAAATTTGATTTCAAAATATCTTATCTAACTTCTTATCTTCCTATCTTTTTCAAAATTGATTTCAATTCTTTTTCAATCAACTAACTAACTTTTTGTTTGTTTCTTATCTTTTTCAAAACCACCTAACTTCTCCCTCTTCTATTTTCGAAAATATCTCTCTCTTTTTCAAAAATTTTTTTAATTAATTAATTGCTTCATGTTTTAATTTTATATTTTCGAAAAACACTAACTCTTTTCAAAATTATTTTCGAAATCCCTCTTCTCTTTTCTTCTTCTATTTAATTATTTAATTACTAACACTTTCTCTCTCACCTCTCTTCATCCATAAAACCGAATCCATTCTTCATTCTTCTACCCCTTTCTTCTTCTACTAACATAAAGGAATCTCTATACTGTGACATAGAGGATTCCTTTTCTTTTCTTGTTTTCTTCTTTTCATATGAGCAGGAACAAGGATAAAGGCACTCTTGTGAAATTGATCCAGAACCTGAAAGGACTTGAAGAGAAAATTAAGAGAAGCTAAAATACAACAATCAGAAACAACCTTTCAGAGACATTAGCACCAGAGGTGATGGCCGAAATAATAATAATGATGCAAGGAGAATGCTTGGTGACTTCACTAAGCCAACGTCCAAGTTTGATGGAAGAAGCATCTCCATTCCTGCCATTGGAGCCAATAACTTTAAGCTTAAGCCTCAATTAGTTGCCTTAATGCAACAAAACTGCAAGTTTTATGGACTTCATCTGAATCCTTATCAGTTTTTAACTGAATTCTTGCAGATCTGTGAGACTGTCAAGACGAATGGAGTTGATCCTGAAGTCTACAGACTCATGCTTTTCCCTTTTGCTGTAAGAGACAGAGCTAGAGTGTGGTTGGATTCTCAACCCAAGGATAGCCTGGATCATGGATAAGCTTGTCACTGCATTCTTAGATAAGTTCTTTCCTCCTCAAAAGCTGAGCAAGCTGAGAGTGGATGTTCAAACCTTCAAAACAAAAGATGGTGAATCCCTCTATGAAGCTTGGGAAAGATACAAGCAGCTGACTAAAGATGTCCATCTGACATGTTCTCAGAATGGACCATATTAAATATATTATTATGGTCTCTCTGAATTTTCGAAAATGTCATTGGATCATTCTGCAGGTGGATCTATTCACTGAAGAAACGCCTGAAGAGGCTCAAGAACTCATGACATGGTTGCAAACAACCAGTTTATGTACACCTCTGAGAGGAATTCCCTGAACAATGGGGTACCTCAAGAAAGGGTTCTTGAAATTGATGCTCTGATGCCATATAGCTCAGAACAAAGTGTTGACTCAACAGGTCAACATGATCTCTCAAAATCTGAATGGATTGCACTGCATCCAACAGTAATAGAGAGGAAGCTTCTGAAGAAGCTTATGATCCTGAAACCTGCCATGGCAGAGGTTAATACTTAGGTGAACCTTATGGAAACACCTATAACTCATCATGGAGAAATCATCCAAATTTCTCCTGGAAGGATCAACAAAAAACCTCAACAAGGTTTTAACAATGGTGGACGTGCAAGGCTGAATGATAGTAAGCCATATCCATCATCTTCTCAGCAACAGACAGAGAACTCTGGACAAAACAATTCTAATTTAGCCAACATAGTCTCTGATCTGTCAAAGGCCACTTCACTTCAGTGAATGAAAAGATCCTCCATTAGAAATTTGGAGGCACAAGTGGGCCACCTGAGTAAGAAAGTATTGAAACCCCTCCCAGTACTCTCCCAAGTAATACTGAAGAAATCCAAAAGGAGAGTGCAAGGCCATTGATTTAATCAAAGTGGCCGAATGCACTAGGGAGGAGGAGGACGAAAATCCTAAGGAGGAAGACCTCCTGGGACGTCCCTCAAGCATGAAGGAGTTTCCTATTAAGGATCCAAAGGAATCTGAGGCTCATCTAGAAACCATAGAGATTCCATTAAATCTCCTTCTGCCATTCATGAGCTCTGAAGAATTCATCCTCTGAAGAGGATGAAGATGTGACTGGAGAGCAAGCTGCTCTATATCTAGGAGCTATCATGAAGCTGAATGCCAAGCTGTTTGGTAATGAGACTTGGGAAAGTAAACCTCCTTGCTCATTAGTGAACTAGATACTTGGATTCAGAAAACTCTACCTCAAAAGAAACAAGATCCTGGCAAGTTTCTAATACCTTGCACCATAGGCACCATGAGCTTTGAAAAGCTCTATGTGATCTGGGGTCAGGGATAAACTTATGCCCTCTCTGTAATGGAGAAGCTGGGGATCATTGAGGTACACCTGCCTTGTTTCATTACAATGGTAGACAAGTCAGTGAGGCAAGCATATGGATTAGTAGAGGACGTACTAGTGAAGGTTGAAGGTCTTTACATCCCTACTGACTTCATAATCCTAGATACTAGGAAGGAAGGTGATGAATGCATCATCCTAGGAAGACCTTTCCTAGCCACAGCAGGAGCTGTGATAGATGTCAACAGAGGTGAGTTAGTCCTTCAATTGAATGGGGACTACCTTGTGTTTCAAGCACATGGCCATCCCTCTATGACAAAAGAGAGTAAGCATGAAGAGCTCTCTCAGTTCAGAGTCAAGAAGAGCCTCCACAGTCAAACTCTAAGTTTGGTGTTGTGAGGCCACAACCAAACTCTAAGTTTGGTGTTCAAACCCCATATCCAAACTCTAAGTTTGGTGTTAGGAAGACCACACTTAAATTGACCTGATCACCTTGTGGTTCCATGAGAACCACTGTCAAGCTATTGACATTAAAGAAGCGCTTGTTGGGAGGCAACCCAATTTTATTTATCTAATTCTATTTTATTTTGTTTCTTGTTTATTTTTGTGTTTTATTAGGTACATGATCATGAGAAGTCACGAAAAAAATAAAAAAAATTAAAAACAGAGTCAAAAACAGAAGAAAAATTTTTTCACCCTGGAGGCAGCACAGACTGGCGTTCAACGCCAGTAAGATGCATCTGTCTGGCGTTCAACGCCAGAACAGAGCACCATTCTGGCGTTGAACGCCCAAAACAAGCAACAACCTGGCGTTAAACGCCAGGATGGTGCACGAAGAGGACAAGCTGGCGCTGAACGCCAGGAACAAGCATGAAACTGGCGTTCAACGCCAGAAACATGCATTACATGGGCGTTGAACGCCCAGAACATGCACAAATGGGCGTTTAAACGCCAGGATGATGCATGAAGGCATGTTACATGCCTATATGGTGAAGGAATGGTATTTGTTTTCACCTCAGGATCTGTGGACCCCACAGGATCCCCACTTCAGGATCTGTGGACCCCACAGGATCCCCACCTAACATATTCCCACCTTACCTCCTAATCCTAGTTTTTGTGAATGTGATTACTCTTCCCCATGTCACAATTCCCAACATCTTCTTCATCAATCACCTCAATTCCTCTTCCCAATTACCCCATTCACCATTCACATCAACCTCCTCTTCCCCATAACCCCCACCTACCCTCATAAAATTCAAATTCAATTTCCCACCCATTCCCACCCAAAATGGCCGAACACTAACCCTCCCCCTCCCTATAAATAACCTTCCATTCTTCTTTATTTTCACACAACATAAACCCCATCTTCTCCCACATAGCCGAAACCACTTCACTCCCTCTCCACAATATTCTCTTCTTCTTCTTCTACTTTTCTTTTCTTTTCTTGCTCGAGGACGAGCAAATTTTAAGTTTGGTGTGGTAAAAGCATAAGCTTTTTCTGTTTTTCCATTACCAATGGCACCTAAGGCCAGAGTTTCCTCAAGAAAAGGAAAAGGGAAAGCAAAAGCTTCCACCTCCGAGTCATGGGAGATGGAAAGATTCATCTCCAAGAGCCATCAAGATCACTTCTATGATGTTGTGGTAAAGAAGAAGGTGATCCCTGAGGTCCCTTTCAAGCTCAAAAAGAATGAGTATCCAGAAATCCGACATGAAATTCAAAGAAGAGGGTGGGAAGTTATAACCAACCCCATGCAACAAGTTGGAATATTGATGGTTCAAGAGTTCTATGCCAATGCATGGATCACTAGGAACCATGATCAAAGTATGAACCCGAGC